>NC_136769.1:23805456-25005456 GCF_947034865.1 Barbatula barbatula | reverse complement strand
GATGATGAGAATGTCACTTTTGACAAAGAACACTGTTCATTACTAAAATGCTCTAATTGAGCTGTTAGAATGTCAGAAACAAGCTTTCTGAGCTGAGAACTGCATTTTGTGACAAAAAGCATCAGTGGATGATGAGAATGTCAGTTTTGACAAAGAACACTGATCATTACTAAAATGCTCCAATTGAGCTGTTAGAATGTCAGAAACAAGCTTTCTGAGCTGAGAAATGCATTTTGTGACAAAGTGCTTCAGTGGATGATTAGAATGTCAGTTTTGACAAAGAACACTGTTCATTACTGAAATGCTCCAATTAAGCTGTTAGAATGTCAGAAACAAGCTTTCTGAGCTGAGAAATGCATTTTGTGACAAAGTGCTTCAGTGGATGATGAGAATGTCAGTTTTGACAAAGAACACTGTTCATTACTAAAATGCTCTAATTGAGCTGTTAGAATGTCAGAAACAAGCTTTCTGAGCTGAGAAATGCATTTTGTGACATAGTTCATCAGTGGATGATGAGAATGTCAGTTTTGACAAAGAAAACTGTTCATTACTGAAATGCTCTAATTGAGCTGTTAGAATGTCAGAAACAAGCTTTCTGAGCTGAGAAATGCATTTTGTGACAAAGTAAATTAGTGGATGGATGAGAATGTCAGTTTTGACAAAGAACACTGTTCATTACTAAAATGCTCTAATTGAGCTGTTAGAATGTCAGAAACAAGCTTTCTGAGCTGAGAACTGCATTTTGTGACATAGTTCATCAGTGGATGATGAGAATGTCACTTTTGACAAAGAACACTGTTCATTACTAAAATTCTCTAATTGAGCTGTTAGAATGTCAGAAACAAGCTTTCTGACTGATCATTACTAAAATGCTCCAATTGAGCTGTTAGAATGTCAGAAACAAGCTTTCTGAGCTGAGAAATGCATTTTGTGACAAAGTGCTTCAGTGGATGATGAGAATGTCAGTTTTGACAAAGAACACTGTTCATTACTAAAATGCTCTAATTGAGCTGTTAGAATGTCAGAAACAAGCTTTCTGAGCTGAGAACTGCATTTTGTGACAAAAAGCATCAGTGGATGATGAGAATGTCAGTTTTGACAAAGAACACTGATCATTACTAAAATGCTCCAATTGAGCTGTTAGAATGTCAGAAACAAGCTTTCTGAGCTGAGAAATGCATTTTGTGACAAAGTGAATTAGTGGATGGATGAGAATGTCACTTTTGACAAAAAACACTGATCATTACTAAAATGCTCCAATTGAGCTGTTAGAATGTCAGAAACAAGCTTTCTGAGCTAAGAAATGCATTTTGTGACAAAGTGCTTCAGTGGATGATGAGAATGTCAGTTTTGACAAAGAACACTGTTCATTACTAAAATGCTCTAATTGAGCTGTTAGAATGTCAGAAACAAGCTTTCTGAGCTGAGAACTGCATTTTGTGACATAGTTCATCAGTGGATGATGAGAATGTCACTTTTGACAAAGAACACTGTTCATTACTAAAATTCTCTAATTGAGCTGTTAGAATGTCAGAAACAAGCTTTCTGACTGATCATTACTAAAATGCTCCAATTGAGCTGTTAGAATGTCAGAAACAAGCTTTCTGAGCTGAGAAATGCATTTTGTGACAAAGTGCTTCAGTGGATGATGAGAATGTCAGTTTTGACAAAGAACACTGTTCATTACTGAAATGCTCCAATTGAGCTGTTAGAATGTCAGAAACAAGCTTTCTGAGCTGAGAAATGCATTTTGTGACAAAGTGCATCAGTGGATGATGAGAATGTCACTTTTGACAAAGAACACTGTTCATTACTAAAATGCTCTAATTGAGCTGTTAGAATGTCAGAAACAAGCTTTCTGAGCTGAGAACTGCATTTTGTGACAAAAAGCATCAGTGGATGATGAGAATGTCAGTTTTGACAAAGAACACTGATCATTACTAAAATGCTCCAATTGAGCTGTTAGAATGTCAGAAACAAGCTTTCTGAGCTGAGAAATGCATTTTGTGACAAAGTGCTTCAGTGGATGATGAGAATGTCAGTTTTGACAAAGAAAACTGTTCATTACTAAAATGCTCTAATTGAGCTGTTAGAATGTTAGAAACAAGCTTTCTGAGCTGAGAACTGCATTTTGTGACATAGTTCATCAGTGGATGATGAGAATGTCAGTTTTGACAAAGAACACTGATCATTACTAAAATGCTCCAATTGAGCTGTTAGAATGTCAGAAACAAGCTTTCTGAGCTGAGAAATGCATTTTGTGACAAAGTGCTTCAGTGGATGATGAGAATGTCAGTTTTGACAAAGAAAACTGTTCATTACTAAAATGCTCTAATTGAGCTGTTAGAATGTCAGAAACAAGCTTTCTGAGCTGAGAACTGCATTTTGTGACATAGTTCATCAGTGGATGATGAGAATGTCGGTTTTGACAAAGAACACTGTTCATTACTGAAATGCTCTAATTGAGCTGTTAGAATGTCAGAAACAAGCTTTCTGAGCTGAGAACTGCATTTTGTGACATAGTTCATCAGTGGATGATGAGAATGTCAGTTTTGACAAAGAACACTGTTCATTACTGAAATGCTCCAATTGAGCTGTTAGAATGTCAGAAACAAGCTTTCTGAGCTGAGAAATGCATTTTGTGACAAAGTGCATCAGTGGATGATGAGAATGTCACTTTTGACAAAGAACACTGTTCATTACTAAAATGCTCTAATTGAGCTGTTAGAATGTCAGAAACAAGCTTTCTGAGCTGAGAACTGCATTTTGTGACAAAAAGCATCAGTGGATGATGAGAATGTCAGTTTTGACAAAGAACACTGATCATTACTAAAATGCTCCAATTGAGCTGTTAGAATGTCAGAAACAAGCTTTCTGAGCTGAGAAATGCATTTTGTGACAAAGTGCTTCAGTGGATGAGAATGTCAGTTTTGACAAAGAACACTGTTCATTACTAAAATGCTCTAATTGAGCTGTTAGAATGTCAGAAACAAGCTTTCTGAGCTGAGAACTGCATTTTGTGACAAAGTGCTTCAGTGGATGATGAGAATGTCAGTTTTGACAAAGAACACTGTTCATTACTTAAATGCTCCAATTGAGCTGTTAGAATGTCAGAAACAAGCTTTCTGAGCTGAGAACTGCATTTTGTGACAAAGTGCATCAGTGGATGATGAGAATGTCACTTTTGACAAAGAACACTGTTCATTACTAAAATGCTCTAATTGAGCTGTTAGAATGTCAGAAACAAGCTTTCTGAGCTGAGAAATGCATTTTGTGACAAAGTGCATCAGTGGATGATGAGAATGTCACTTTTGACAAAGAACACTGTTCATTACTGAAATGCTCTAATTGAGCTGTTAGAATGTCAGAAACAAGCTTTCTGAGCTGAGAACTGCATTTTGTGACATAGTTCATCAGTGGATGATGAGAATGTCAGTTTTGACAAAGAACACTGTTCATTACTGAAATGCTCCAATTGAGCTGTTAGAATGTCAGAAACAAGCTTTCTGAGCTGAGAACTGCATTTTGTGACATAGTTCATCAGTGGATGATGAGAATGTCAGTTTTGACAAAGAACACTGTTCATTACTGAAATGCTCTAATTGAGCTGTTAGAATGTCAGAAACAAGCTTTCTGAGCTGAGAACTGCATTTTGTGACATAGTTCATCAGTGGATGATGAGAATGTCAGTTTTGACAAAGAACACTGTTCATTACTGAAATGCTCCAATTGAGCTGTTAGAATGTCAGAAACAAGCTTTCTGAGCTGAGAAATGCATTTTGTGACAAAGTGCATCAGTGGATGATGAGAATGTCACTTTTGACAAAGAACACTGTTCATTACTAAAATGCTCTAATTGAGCTGTTAGAATGTCAGAAACAAGCTTTCTGAGCTGAGAACTGCATTTTGTGACAAAAAGCATCAGTGGATGATGAGAATGTCAGTTTTGACAAAGAACACTGATCATTACTAAAATGCTCCAATTGAGCTGTTAGAATGTCAGAAACAAGCTTTCTGAGCTGAGAAATGCATTTTGTGACAAAGTGCTTCAGTGGATGATGAGAATGTCACTTTTGACAAAGAACACTGTTCATTACTAAAATGCTCTAATTGAGCTGTTAGAATGTCAGAAACAAGCTTTCTGAGCTGAGAACTGCATTTTGTGACATAGTTCATCAGTGGATGATGAGAATGTCAGTTTTGACAAAGAACACTGTTCATTACTGAAATGCTCCAATTGAGCTGTTAGAATGTCAGAAACAAGCTTTCTGAGCTGAGAAATGCATTTTGTGACAAAGTGCATCAGTGGATGATGAGAATGTCACTTTTGACAAAGAACACTGTTCATTACTAAAATGCTCTAATTGAGCTGTTAGAATGTCAGAAACAAGCTTTCTGAGCTGAGAACTGCATTTTGTGACAAAAAGCATCAGTGGATGATGAGAATGTCAGTTTTGACAAAGAAAACTGTTCATTACTAAAATGCTCTAATTGAGCTGTTAGAATGTTAGAAACAAGCTTTCTGAGCTGAGAACTGCATTTTGTGACATAGTTCATCAGTGGATGATGAGAATGTCAGTTTTGACAAAGAACACTGATCATTACTAAAATGCTCCAATTTGAGCTGTTAGAATGTCAGAAACAAGCTTTCTGAGCTGAGAAATGCATTTTGTGACAAAGTGCTTCAGTGGATGATGAGAATGTCAGTTTTGACAAAGAACACTGTTCATTACTAAAATGCTCTAATTGAGCTGTTAGAATGTCAGAAACAAGCTTTCTGAGCTGAGAACTGCATTTTGTGACATAGTTCATCAGTGGATGATGAGAATGTCACTTTTGACAAAGAACACTGTTCATTACTAAAATGCTCTAATTGAGCTGTTAGAATGTCAGAAACAAGCTTTCTGAGCTGAGAACTGCATTTTGTGACATAGTTCATCAGTGGATGATGAGAATGTCAGTTTTGACAAAGAACACTGATCATTACTAAAATGCTACAATTGAGCTGTTAGAATGTCAGAAACAAGCTTTCTGAGCTGAGAAATGCATTTTGTGACAAAGTGCTTCAGTGGATGATTAGAATGTCAGTTTTGACAAAGAACACTGTTCATTACTGAAATGCTCCAATTAAGCTGTTAGAATGTCAGAAACAAGCTTTCTGAGCTGAGAAATGCATTTTGTGACAAAGTGCATCAGTGGATGATGAGAATGTCACTTTTGACAAAGAACACTGTTCATTACTAAAATGCTCTAATTGAGCTGTTAGAATGTCAGAAACAAGCTTTCTGAGCTGAGAACTGCATTTTGTGACAAAAAGCATCAGTGGATGATGAGAATGTCAGTTTTGACAAAGAACACTGATCATTACTAAAATGCTCCAATTGAGCTGTTAGAATGTCAGAAACAAGCTTTCTGAGCTGAGAAATGCATTTTGTGACAAAGTGCTTCAGTGGATGATGAGAATGTCAGTTTTGACAAAGAACACTGTTCATTACTAAAATGCTCTAATTGAGCTGTTAGAATGTCAGAAACAAGCTTTCTGAGCTGAGAAATGCATTTTGTGACATAGTACATCAGTGGATGATGAGAATGTCAGTTTTGACAAAGAAAACTGTTCATTACTAAAATGCTCTAATTGAGCTGTTAGAATGTTAGAAACAAGCTTTCTGAGCTGAGAACTGCATTTTGTGACATAGTTCATCAGTGGATGATGAGAATGTCAGTTTTGACAAAGAACACTGATCATTACTAAAATGCTCTAATTGAGCTGTTAGAATGTCAGAAACAAGCTTTCTGAGCTGAGAACTGCATTTTGTGACATAGTTCATCAGTGGATGATGAGAATGTCGGTTTTGACAAAGAACACTGTTCATTACTGAAATGCTCTAATTGAGCTGTTAGAATGTCAGAAACAAGCTTTCTGAGCTGAGAAATGCATTTTGTGACAAAGTGAATTAGTGGATGGATGAGAATGTCACTTTTGACAAAGAACACTGATCATTACTAAAATGCTCCAATTGAGCTGTTAGAATGTCAGAAACAAGCTTTCTGAGCTGAGAAATGCATTTTGTGACAAAGTGCTTCAGTGGATGATGAGAATGTCAGTTTTGACAAAGAACACTGTTCATTACTGAAATGCTCCAATTGAGCTGTTAGAATGTCAGAAACAAGCTTTCTGAGCTGAGAAATGCATTTTGTGACAAAGTGCATCAGTGGATGATGAGAATGTCAGTTTTGACAAAGAACACTGTTCATTACTGAAATGCTCTAATTGAGCTGTTAGAATGTCAGAAACAAGCTTTCTGAGCTGAGAACTGCATTTTGTGACATAGTTCATCAGTGGATGATGAGAATGTCAGTTTTGACAAAGAACACTGTTCATTACTGAAATGCTCCAATTGAGCTGTTAGAATGTCAGAAACAAGCTTTCTGAGCTGAGAAATGCATTTTGTGACAAAGTGCATCAGTGGATGATGAGAATGTCACTTTTGACAAAGAACACTGTTCATTACTAAAATGCTCTAATTGAGCTGTTAGAATGTCAGAAACAAGCTTTCTGAGCTGAGAACTGCATTTTGTGACAAAAAGCATCAGTGGATGATGAGAATGTCAGTTTTGACAAAGAAAACTGTTCATTACTAAAATGCTCTAATTGAGCTGTTAGAATGTCAGAAACAAGCTTTCTGAGCTGAGAACTGCATTTTGTGACATAGTTCATCAGTGGATGATGATAATGTCACTTTTGACAAAGAACACTATTCATTACTAAAATGCTCTAATTGAGCTGTTAGAATGTCAGAAACAAGCTTTCTGAGCTGAGAACTGCATTTTGTGACATAGTTCATCAGTGGATGATGAGAATGTCAGTTTTGACAAAGAACACTGATCATTACTAAAATGCTCCAATTGAGCTGTTAGAATGTCAGAAACAAGCTTTCTGAGCTGAGAAATGCATTTTGTGACAAAGTGCTTCAGTGGATGATTAGAATGTCAGTTTTGACAAAGAACACTGTTCATTACTGAAATGCTCCAATTAAGCTGTTAGAATGTCAGAAACAAGCTTTCTGAGCTGAGAAATGCATTTTGTGACAAAGTGCATCAGTGGATGATGAGAATGTCACTTTTGACATAGAACACTGTTCATTACTAAAATGCTCTAATTGAGCTGTTAGAATGTCAGAAACAAGCTTTCTGAGCTGAGAACTGCATTTTGTGACAAAAAGCATCAGTGGATGATGAGAATGTCAGTTTTGACAAAGAACACTGTGATCAGTGTTCTTTGTCAAAACTGACATTCTCATCATCCACTGATGCTCCAATTGAGCTGTTAGAATGTCAGAAACAAGCTTTCTGAGCTGAGAAATGCATTTTGTGACAAAGTGCTTCAGTGGATGATGAGAATGTCAGTTTTGACAAAGAACACTGTTCATTACTAAAATGCTCTAATTGAGCTGTTAGAATGTCAGAAACAAGCTTTCTGAGCTGAGAACTGCATTTTGTGACATAGTTCATCAGTGGATGATGAGAATGTCGGTTTTGACAAAGAACACTGTTCATTACTGAAATGCTTTAATTGAGCTGTTAGAATGTCGGAAACAAGCTTTCTGAGCTGAGAAATGCATTTTGTGCCAAAGTGCATCAGTGGATGATGAGAATGTCACTTTTGACAAAGAACACTGTTCATTACTAAAATGCTCTAATTGAGCTGTTAGAATGTCAGAAACAAGCTTTCTGAGCTGAGAACTGCATTTTGTGACAAAAAGCATCAGTGGATGATGAGAATGTCAGTTTTGACAAAGAACACTGATCATTACTAAAATGCTCCAATTGAGCTGTTAGAATGTCAGAAACAAGCTTTCTGAGCTGAGAAATGCATTTTGTGACAAAGTGAATTAGTGGATGAATGAGAATGTCACTTTTGACAAAGAACACTGATCATTACTAAAATGCTCCAATTGAGCTGTTAGAATGTCAGAAACAAGCTTTCTGAGCTGAGAAATGCATTTTGTGACAAAGTGCTTCAGTGGATGATGAGAATGTCAGTTTTGACAAAGAACACTGTTCATTACTGAAATGCTCCAATTGAGCTGTTAGAATGTCAGAAACAAGCTTTCTGAGCTGAGAAATGCATTTTGTGACAAAGTGCATCAGTGGATGATGAGAATGTCACTTTTGACAAAGAACACTGTTCATTACTGAAATGCGCTAATTGAGCTGTTAGAATGTCAGAAACAAGCTTTCTGAGCTGAGAACTGCATTTTGTGACATAGTTCATCAGTGGATGATGAGAATGTCAGTTTTGACAAAGAACACTGTTCATTACTGAAATGCTCCAATTGAGCTGTTAGAATGTCAGAAACAAGCTTTCTGAGCTGAGAAATGCATTTTGTGACAAAGTGCATCAGTGGATGATGAGAATGTCACTTTTGACAAAGAACACTGTTCATTACTAAAATGCTCTAATTGAGCTGTTAGAATGTCAGAAACAAGCTTTCTGAGCTGAGAACTGCATTTTGTGACAAAAAGCATCAGTGGATGATGAGAATGTCAGTTTTGACAAAGAAAACTGTTCATTTCTAAAATGCTCTAATTGAGCTGTTAGAATGTTAGAAACAAGCTTTCTGAGCTGAGAACTGCATTTTGTGACATAGTTCATCAGTGGATGATGAGAATGTCAGTTTTGACAAAGAACACTGATCATTACTAAAATGCTCCAATTTGAGCTGTTAGAATGTCAGAAACAAGCTTTCTGAGCTGAGAAATGCATTTTGTGACAAAGTGCTTCAGTGGATGATGAGAATGTCAGTTTTGACAAAGAACACTGTTCATTACTAAAATGCTCTAATTGAGCTGTTAGAATGTCAGAAACAAGCTTTCTGAGCTGAGAACTGCATTTTGTGACATAGTTCATCAGTGGATGATGAGAATGTCCATCCATCCATCCATCCATTTTCTTCCGCTTATCCGGGACCGGGTCGCGGGGGCAGCAGTCTAAGCAGAGATGCCCAGACATCCCTCACCCTAGACACTTCCTCCAGCTCTTCCGGGGGGACACCGAGGCGTTCCCAGGCCAGCCGGGAGACATAGTCCCACCAGCGTGTCCTAGGTCTTCCCCGGGGTCTCCTCCCGGTCGGACGGGCCCGGAACACCTTCCGAGGAAGGCGTCCAGTAGGCATCCGTAACAGATGCCCAAGCCACCTCAGCTGACCCCTCTCGATGTGGAGGAGCAGCGGCTCTACTCCGAGCTCCTCGCGGGTGACCGAGCTTCTCACCCTATCTCTAAGGGATCGCCCAGCCACCCTGCGGAGGAAGCTCATTTCAGCCGCCTGTATCCGGGATCTTGTCCTTTCGGTCATGACCCAAAGCTCATGACCATAGGTGAGAGTAGGAACGTAGATTGACCGGTAAATTGAGAGCTTCGCCTTGCGGCTCAGCTCTTTCTTCACCACGACGGACCGGTACATCGACCGCATTACTGCAGAAGCTGCACCGATCCGTCTGTCAATCTCCCGTTCCCTCCTCCCCTCACTCGTGAACACGACCCCGAGATACTTAAACTCCTCCACTTGAGGAAGGAACTCTCCACCAACCTGAAGTGGGCAAGCCACCCTTTTCCGACTGAGGACCATGGCCTCGGATTTGGAGGTACTGATTTTCATTCCAGCCGCTTCACACTCTGCTGTAAACCGTCCCAGTGCATGCTGAAGGTCCTGGTTTGAAGGGGCCAACACGACGACATCATCCGCAAATAGCAGAGACGAGATCGTGTGGTCCCCAAACCTGACACCCTCCGGCCCTTGGCTGCGCCTAGAAATTCTGTCCATAAAAATTACGAACAGAACCGGTGACAAAGGGCAGCCCTGCCGGAGTCCGACATGCACTGGGAACAGGTCCGACTTACTGCCGGCAATGCGAACCAAGCTCCTGCTTCGGTCGTACAGGGACCTGACAGCCCTTAGCAAAGGACCACAGACCCCATACTCCCGAAGCACCCTCCACAGGATGCCGCGAGGGACACAGTCGAATGCTTTCTCCAAATCCACAAAACACATGTGGATTGGTTGAGCAAACTCCCATGCACCCTCCAGCACCCTGTAGAGGGTGTAGAGCTGGTCCAGCGTTCCACGGCCTGGACGAAAACCACACTGTTCCTCCTGAATCCGAGGTTCTACTATCGGCCGTATTCTCATCTCCAGTACCCTGGCATAGACTTTCCCGGGAAGGCTGAGAAGTGTGATCCCCCTGTAGTTGGAACACACCCTCCGGTCCCCCTTCTTAAAAAGAGGGACCACCACCCCGGTCTGCCATCCCAGAGGCACTGTCCCCGACCGCCACGCGATGCTGCAGAGGCGTGTCAGCCAAGACAGCCCCACAACATCCAGAGACTTGAGGTACTCAGGGCGAATCTCATCCACCCCCGGTGCCCTGCCACTGAGGAGTTTCTTGACTACCTCAGTGACTTCGGCTTGGGTGATGGACGAGTCCACCTCTGAGCCCTCAGCCTCTGCTTCCTCAATGGAGGACGTGACGGTGGGATTGAGGAGATCCTCGAAGTACTCCTTCCACCGACCGACGACATCCCCAGTTGAGGTCAACAGCCTCCCACCTCCACTGTAAACAGCGTTGGTAGGGCACTGTTTCCCTCTCCTGAGGCGCCGGACGGTTTGCCAGAATCTCTTCGAGGCCAGTCGATAGTCCTTCTCCATGGCCTCACCAAACTCCTCCCAGGCCCGAGTTTTTGCCTCCACAACCACCCGGGCAGCAGTCCGCTTGGCCTGCCGGTACCTGTCAGCTGCCTCAGGAGTCCCACAAGCCAACCAGGCCCGATAAGACTCCTTCTTCAGCTTGACGGTTTCCCTTACTTCCGGTGTCCACCACCGGGTTCGGGGATTCCCGCCTCGACAGGCACCGGAGACCTTACGGCCACAGCTCCGAGTGGCCGCTTCGACAATGGAGGCGGAGAACATGGTCCACTCGGACTCAATGTCTCCAGCCTCCCTCGGGATCTGGTTGAAGCTCTGCCGGAGGTGGGAGTTAAAGATCTCTCTGACAGGAGACTCGGCAAGGCGTTCCCAGCAGACCCTTACGGTACGTTTGGGTCTGCCGAGTCTGTCCAGCTTCCTCTCCTGCCATCGGATCCAACTCACCACCAGGTGGTGATCAGTTGACAGCTCCGCCCCTCTCTTAACCCGAGTGTCCAAAACATATGGTCGCAGGTCAGATGAAACGACCACAAAGTCGATCATCGACCTGCGGCCTAGGGTGTCCTGGTGCCACGTGCACTGATGGACACCCTTATGCTTGAACATGGTGTTCGTTATAGACAAACTGTGACTAGCACAGAAGTCCAATAACTGAACACCGCTCGGGTTCAGATCAGGGGGGCCGTTCCTCCCAATCACGCCCCTCCAGGTGTCACTGTCGTTGCCGACATGGGCGTTGAAGTCCCCCAGTAGGACGACGGAGTCCCCTACTTTTGACAAAGAACACTGTTCATTACTAAAATGCTCTAATTGAGCTGTTAGAATGTCAGAAACAAGCTTTCTGAGCTGAGAACTGCATTTTGTGACATAGTTCATCAGTGGATGATGAGAATGTCAGTTTTGACAAAGAACACTGATCATTACTAAAATGCTCCAATTGAGCTGTTAGAATGTCAGAAACAAGCTTTCTGAGCTGAGAAATGCATTTTGTGACAAAGTGCTTCAGTGGATGATTAGAATGTCAGTTTTGACAAAGAACACTGTTCATTACTGAAATGCTCCAATTAAGCTGTTAGAATGTCAGAAACAAGCTTTCTGAGCTGAGAAATGCATTTTGTGACAAAGTGCAACAGTGGATGATGAGAATGTCACTTTTGACAAAGAACACTGTTCATTACTAAAATGCTCCAATTGAGCTGTTAGAATGTCAGAAACAAGCTTTCTGAGCTGAGAACTGCATTTTGTGACAAAAAGCATCAGTGGATGATGAGAATGTCAGTTTTGACAAAGAACACTGATCATTACTAAAATGCTCCAATTGAGCTGTTAGAATGTCAGAAACAAGCTTTCTGAGCTGAGAAATGCATTTTGTGACAAAGTGCTTCAGTGGATGATGAGAATGTCAGTTTTGACAAAGAACACTGTTCATTACTAAAATGCTCTAATTGAGCTGTTAGAATGTCAGAAACAAGCTTTCTGAGCTGAGAACTGCATTTTGTGACATAGTTCATCAGTGGATGATGAGAATGTCAGTTTTGACAAAGAACACTGATCATTACTAAAATGCTCCAATTGAGCTGTTAGAATGTCAGAAACAAGCTTTCTGAGCTGAGAAATGCATTTTGTGACAAAGTGCTTCAGTGGATGATTAGAATGTCAGTTTTGACAAAGAACACTGTTCATTACTGAAATGCTCCATTTAAGCTGTTAGAATGTCAGAAACAAGCTTTCTGAGCTGAGAAATGCATTTTGTGACAAAGTGCATCAGTGGATGATGAGAATGTCACTTTTGACAAAGAACACTGTTCATTACTAAAATGCTCTAATTGAGCTGTTAGAATGTCAGAAACAAGCTTTCTGAGCTGAGAACTGCATTTTGTGACAAAAAGCATCAGTGGATGATGAGAATGTCAGTTTTGACAAAGAACACTGATCATTACTAAAATGCTCCAATTGAGCTGTTAGAATGTCAGAAACAAGCTTTCTGAGCTGAGAAATGCATTTTGTGACAAAGTGCTTCAGTGGATGATGAGAATGTCAGTTTTGACAAAGAACACTGTTCATTACTAAAATGCTCTAATTGAGCTGTTAGAATGTCAGAAACAAGCTTTCTGAGCTGAGAACTGCATTTTGTGACATAGTTCATCAGTGGATGATGAGAATGTCAGTTTTGACAAAGAACACTGATCATTACTAAAATGCTCCAATTGAGCTGTTAGAATGTCAGAAACAAGCTTTCTGAGCTGAGAAATGCATTTTGTGACAAAGTGCTTCAGTGGATGATTAGAATGTCAGTTTTGACAAAGAACACTGTTCATTACTGAAATGCTCCAATTAAGCTGTTAGAATGTCAGAAACAAGCTTTCTGAGCTGAGAAATGCATTTTGTGACAAAGTGCATCAGTGGATGATGAGAATGTCACTTTTGACAAAGAACACTGTTCATTACTAAAATGCTCTAATTGAGCTGTTAGAATGTCAGAAACAAGCTTTCTGAGCTGAGAACTGCATTTTGTGACAAAAAGCATCAGTGGATGATGAGAATGTCAGTTTTGACAAAGAACACTGATCATTACTAAAATGCTCCAATTGAGCTGTTAGAATGTCAGAAACAAGCTTTCTGAGCTGAGAAATGCATTTTGTGACAAAGTGCTTCAGTGGATGATGAGAATGTCAGTTTTGACAAAGAACACTGTTCATTACTAAAATGCTCTAATTGAGCTGTTAGAATGTCAGAAACAAGCTTTCTGAGCTGAGAAATGCATTTTGTGACATAGTTCATCAGTGGATGATGAGAATGTCAGTTTTGACAAAGAAAACTGTTCATTACTAAAATGCTCTAATTGAGCTGTTAGAATGTTAGAAACAAGCTTTCTGAGCTGAGAACTGCATTTTGTGACAAAGTGCATCAGTGGATGATGAGAATGTCACTTTTGACAAAGAACACTGTTCATTACTAAAATGCTCTAATTGAGCTGTTAGAATGTCAGAAACAAGCTTTCTGAGCTGAGAACTGCATTTTGTGACAAAAAGCATCAGTGGATGATGAGAATGTCAGTTTTGACAAAGAACACTGATCATTACTAAAATGCTCCAATTGAGCTGTTAGAATGTCAGAAACAAGCTTTCTGAGCTGAGAAATGCATTTTGTGACAAAGTGAATTAGTGGATGAATGAGAATGTCACTTTTGACAAAGAACACTGATCATTACTAAAATGCTCCAATTGAGCTGTTAGAATGTCAGAAACAAGCTTTCTGAGCTGAGAAATGCATTTTGTGACAAAGTGCTTCAGTGGATGATGAGAATGTCAGTTTTGACAAAGAACACTGTTCATTACTGAAATTCTCCAATTGAGCTGTTAGAATGTCAGAAACAAGCTTTCTGAGCTGAGAAATGCATTTTGTGACAAAGTGCATCAGTGGATGATGAGAATGTCACTTTTGACAAAGAACACTGTTCATTACTGAAATGCGCTAATTGAGCTGTTAGAATGTCAGAAACAAGCTTTCTGAGCTGAGAACTGCATTTTGTGACAAAGTGCATCAGTGGATGATGAGAATGTCAGTTTTGACAAAGAACACTGTTCATTACTGAAATGCTCCAATTGAGCTGTTAGAATGTCAGAAACAAGCTTTCTGAGCTGAGAAATGCATTTTGTGACAAAGTGCATCAGTGGATGATGAGAATGTCACTTTTGTCAAAGAACACTGTTCATTACTAAAATGCTCTAATTGAGCTGTTAGAATGTCAGAAACAAGCTTTCTGAGCTGAGAACTGCATTTTGTGACAAAAAGCATCAGTGGATGATGAGAATGTCAGTTTTGACAAAGAAAACTGTTCATTTCTAAAATGCTCTAATTGAGCTGTTAGAATGTTAGAAACAAGCTTTCTGAGCTGAGAACTGCATTTTGTGACATAGTTCATCAGTGGATGATGAGAATGTCAGTTTTGACAAAGAACACTGATCATTACTAAAATGCTCCAATTTGAGCTGTTAGAATGTCAGAAACAAGCTTTCTGAGCTGAGAAATGCATTTTGTGACAAAGTGCTTCAGTGGATGATGAGAATGTCAGTTTTGACAAAGAACACTGTTCATTACTAAAATGCTCTAATTGAGCTGTTAGAATGTCAGAAACAAGCTTTCTGAGCTGAGAACTGCATTTTGTGACATAGTTCATCAGTGGATGATGAGAATGTCACTTTTGACAAAGAACACTGTTCATTACTAAAATGCTCTAATTGAGCTGTTAGAATGTCAGAAACAAGCTTTCTGAGCTGAGAACTGCATTTTGTGACATAGTTCATCAGTGGATGATGAGAATGTCAGTTTTGACAAAGAACACTGATCATTACTAAAATGCTCCAATTGAGCTGTTAGAATGTCAGAAACAAGCTTTCTGAGCTGAGAAATGCATTTTGTGACAAAGTGCTTCAGTGGATGATTAGAATGTCAGTTTTGACAAAGAACACTGTTCATTACTGAAATGCTCCAATTAAGCTGTTAGAATGTCAGAAACAAGCTTTCTGAGCTGAGAAATGCATTTTGTGACAAAGTGCATCAGTGGATGATGAGAATGTCACTTTTGACAAAGAACACTGTTCATTACTAAAATGCTCTAATTGAGCTGTTAGAATGTCAGAAACAAGCTTTCTGAGCTGAGAACTGCATTTTGTGACAAAAAGCATCAGTGGATGATGAGAATGTCAGTTTTGACAAAGAACACTGATCATTACTAAAATGCTCCAATTGAGCTGTTAGAATGTCAGAAACAAGCTTTCTGAGCTGAGAAATGCATTTTGTGACAAAGTGCTTCAGTGGATGATGAGAATGTCAGTTTTGACAAAGAACACTGTTCATTACTAAAATGCTCTAATTGAGCTGTTAGAATGTCAGAAACAAGCTTTCTGAGCTGAGAAATGCATTTTGTGACATAGTTCATCAGTGGATGATGAGAATGTCAGTTTTGACAAAGAAAACTGTTCATTACTAAAATGCTCTAATTGAGCTGTTAGAATGTTAGAAACAAGCTTTCTGAGCTGAGAACTGCATTTTGTGACATAGTTTATCAGTGGATGATGAGAATGTCAGTTTTGACAAAGAACACTGATCATTACTAAAATGCTCCAATTGAGCTGTTAGAATGTCAGAAACAAGCTTTCTGAGCTGAGAAATGCATTTTGTGACAAAGTGCTTCAGTGGATGATGAGAATGTCAGTTTTGACAAAGAACACTGTTCATTACTAAAATGCTCTAATTGAGCTGTTAGAATGTCAGAAACAAGCTTTCTGAGCTGAGAACTGCATTTTGTGACATAGTTCATCAGTGGATGATGAGAATGTCGGTTTTGACAAAGAACACTGTTCATTACTGAAATGCTCTAATTGAGCTGTTAGAATGTCAGAAACAAGCTTTCTGAGCTGAGAACTGCATTTTGTGACATAGTTCATCAGTGGATGATGAGAATGTCAGTTTTGACAAAGAACACTGTTCATTACTGAAATGCTCCAATTGAGCTGTTAGAATGTCAGAAACAAGCTTTCTGAGCTGAGAAATGCATTTTGTGACAAAGTGCTTCAGTGGATGATGAGAATGTCAGTTTTGACAAAGAACACTGTTCATTACTGAAATGCTCCAATTGAGCTGTTAGAATGTCAGAAACAAGCTTTCTGAGCTGAGAAATGCATTTTGTGACAAAAAGCATCAGTGGATGATGAGAATGTCAGTTTTGACAAAGAACACTGATCATTACTAAAATGCTCCAATTGAGCTGTTAGAATGTCAGAAACAAGCTTTCTGAGCTGAGAAATGCATTTTGTGACAAAGTGCTTCAGTGGATGATGAGAATGTCAGTTTTGACAAAGAACACTGTTCATTACTAAAATGCTCTAATTGAGCTGTTAGAATGTCAGAAACAAGCTTTCTGAGCTGAGAACTGCATTTTGTGACGAAGTGCTTCAGTGGATGATGAGAATGTCAGTTTTGACAAAGAACACTGTTCATTACTGAAATTCTCCAATTGAGCTGTTAGAATGTCAGAAACAAGCTTTCTGAGCTGAGAAATGCATTTTGTGACAAAGTGCATCAGTGGATGATGAGAATGTCACTTTTGACAAAGAACACTGTTCATTACTGAAATGCGCTAATTGAGCTGTTAGAATGTCAGAAACAAGCTTTCTGAGCTGAGAACTGCATTTTGTGACATAGTTCATCAGTGGATGATGAGAATGTCAGTTTTGACAAAGAACACTGTTCATTACTGAAATGCTCCAATTGAGCTGTTAGAATGTCAGAAACAAGCTTTCTGAGCTGAGAAATGCATTTTGTGACAAAGTGCATCAGTGGATGATGAGAATGTCACTTTTGTCAAAGAACACTGTTCATTACTAAAATGCTCTAATTGAGCTGTTAGAATGTCAGAAACAAGCTTTCTGAGCTGAGAACTGCATTTTGTGACAAAAAGCATCAGTGGATGATGAGAATGTCAGTTTTGACAAAGAAAACTGTTCATTTCTAAAATGCTCTAATTGAGCTGTTAGAATGTTAGAAACAAGCTTTCTGAGCTGAGAACTGCATTTTGTGACATAGTTCATCAGTGGATGATGAGAATGTCAGTTTTGACAAAGAACACTGATCATTACTAAAATGCTCCAATTTGAGCTGTTAGAATGTCAGAAACAAGCTTTCTGAGCTGAGAAATGCATTTTGTGACAAAGTGCTTCAGTGGATGATGAGAATGTCAGTTTTGACAAAGAACACTGTTCATTACTAAAATGCTCTAATTGAGCTGTTAGAATGTCAGAAACAAGCTTTCTGAGCTGAGAACTGCATTTTGTGACATAGTTCATCAGTGGATGATGAGAATGTCACTTTTGACAAAGAACACTGTTCATTACTAAAATGCTCTAATTGAGCTGTTAGAATGTCAGAAACAAGCTTTCTGAGCTGAGAACTGCATTTTGTGACATAGTTCATCAGTGGATGATGAGAATGTCAGTTTTGACAAAGAACACTGATCATTACTAAAATGCTCCAATTGAGCTGTTAGAATGTCAGAAACAAGCTTTCTGAGCTGAGAAATGCATTTTGTGACAAAGTGCTTCAGTGGATGATTAGAATGTCAGTTTTGACAAAGAACACTGTTCATTACTGAAATGCTCCAATTAAGCTGTTAGAATGTCAGAAACAAGCTTTCTGAGCTGAGAAATGCATTTTGTGACAAAGTGCATCAGTGGATGATGAGAATGTCACTTTTGACAAAGAACACTGTTCATTACTAAAATGCTCTAATTGAGCTGTTAGAATGTCAGAAACAAGCTTTCTGAGCTGAGAACTGCATTTTGTGACAAAAAGCATCAGTGGATGATGAGAATGTCAGTTTTGACAAAGAACACTGATCATTACTAAAATGCTCCAATTGAGCTGTTAGAATGTCAGAAACAAGCTTTCTGAGCTGAGAAATGCATTTTGTGACAAAGTGCTTCAGTGGATGATGAGAATGTCAGTTTTGACAAAGAACACTGTTCATTACTAAAATGCTCTAATTGAGCTGTTAGAATGTCAGAAACAAGCTTTCTGAGCTGAGAAATGCATTTTGTGACATAGTTCATCAGTGGATGATGAGAATGTCAGTTTTGACAAAGAAAACTGTTCATTACTAAAATGCTCTAATTGAGCTGTTAGAATGTCAGAAACAAGCTTTCTGAGCTGAGAAATGCATTTTGTGACAAAGTGCTTCAGTGGATGATGAGAATGTCAGTTTTGACAAAGAACACTGTTCATTACTAAAATGCTCTAATTGAGCTGTTAGAATGTCAGAAACAAGCTTTCTGAGCTGAGAACTGCATTTTGTGACATAGTTCATCAGTGGATGATGAGAATGTCGGTTTTGACAAAGAACACTGTTCATTACTGAAATGCTCTAATTGAGCTGTTAGAATGTCAGAAACAAGCTTTCTGAGCTGAGAACTGCATTTTGTGACATAGTTCATCAGTGGATGATGAGAATGTCAGTTTTGACAAAGAACACTGTTCATTACTGAAATGCTCCAATTGAGCTGTTAGAATGTCAGAAACAAGCTTTCTGAGCTGAGAAATGCATTTTGTGACAAAGTGCTTCAGTGGATGATGAGAATGTCAGTTTTGACAAAGAACACTGTTCATTACTGAAATGCTCCAATTGAGCTGTTAGAATGTCAGAAACAAGCTTTCTGAGCTGAGAAATGCATTTTGTGACAAAAAGCATCAGTGGATGATGAGAATGTCAGTTTTGACAAAGAACACTGATCATTACTAAAATGCTCCAATTGAGCTGTTAGAATGTCAGAAACAAGCTTTCTGAGCTGAGAAATGCATTTTGTGACAAAGTGCTTCAGTGGATGATGAGAATGTCAGTTTTGACAAAGAACACTGTTCATTACTAAAATGCTCTAATTGAGCTGTTAGAATGTCAGAAACAAGCTTTCTGAGCTGAGAACTGCATTTTGTGACGAAGTGCTTCAGTGGATGATGAGAATGTCAGTTTTGACAAAGAACACTGTTCATTACTTAAATGCTCCAATTGAGCTGTTAGAATGTCAGAAACAAGCTTTCTGAGCTGAGAAATGCATTTTGTGACAAAGTGCATCAGTGGATGATGAGAATGTCACTTTTGACAAAGAACACTGTTCATTACTAAAATGCTCTAATTGAGCTGTTAGAATGTCAGAAACAAGCTTTCTGAGCTGAGAACTGCATTTTGTGACAAAAAGCATCAGTGGATGATGAGAATGTCAGTTTTGACAAAGAACACTGTTCATTACTAAAATGCTCTAATTGAGCTGTTAGAATGTCAGAAACAAGCTTTCTGAGCTGAGAACTGCATTTTGTGACAAAAAGCATCAGTGGATGATGAGAATGTCAGTTTTGACAAAGAACACTGATCATTACTAAAATGCTCCAATTGAGCTGTTAGAATGTCAGAAACAAGCTTTCTGAGCTGAGAAATGCATTTTGTGACAAAGTGCTTCAGTGGATGATGAGAATGTCAGTTTTGACAAAGAACACTGTTCATTACTAAAATGCTCTAATTGAGCTGTTAGAATGTCAGAAACAAGCTTTCTGAGCTGAGAACTGCATTTTGTGACAAAGTGCTTCAGTGGATGATGAGAATGTCAGTTTTGACAAAGAACACTGTTCATTACTTAAATGCTCCAATTGAGCTGTTAGAATGTCAGAAACAAGCTTTCTGAGCTGAGAAATGCATTTTGTGACAAAGTGCATCAGTGGATGATGAGAATGTCACTTTTGACAAAGAACACTGTTCATTACTAAAATGCTCTAATTGAGCTGTTAGAATGTCAGAAACAAGCTTTCTGAGCTGAGAACTGCATTTTGTGACAAAAAGCATCAGTGGATGATGAGAATGTCAGTTTTGACAAAGAACACTGATCATTACTAAAATGCTCCAATTGAGCTGTTAGAATGTCAGAAACAAGCTTTCTGAGCTGAGAAATGCATTTTGTGACAAAGTGAATTAGTGGATGGATGAGAATGTCACTTTTGACAAAGAACACTGATCATTACTAAAATGCTCCAATTGAGCTGTTAGAATGTCAGAAACAAGCTTTCTGAGCTGAGAAATGCATTTTGTGACAAAGTGCTTCAGTGGATGATGAGAATGTCAGTTTTGACAAAGAACACTGTTCATTACTGAAATGCTCCAATTGAGCTGTTAGAATGTCAGAAACAAGCTTTCTGAGCTGAGAAATGCATTTTGTGACAAAGTGCATCAGTGGATGATGAGAATGTCACTTTTGACAAAGAACACTGTTCATTACTGAAATGCTCTAATTGAGCTGTTAGAATGTCAGAAACAAGCTTTCTGAGCTGAGAACTGCATTTTGTGACATAGTTCATCAGTGGATGATGAGAATGTCAGTTTTGACAAAGAACACTGTTCATTACTGAAATGCTCCAATTGAGCTGTTAGAATGTCAGAAACAAGCTTTCTGAGCTGAGAAATGCATTTTGTGACAAAGTGCATCAGTGGATGATGAGAATGTCACTTTTGACAAAGAACACTGTTCATTACTAAAATGCTCTAATTGAGCTGTTAGAATGTCAGAAACAAGCTTTCTGAGCTGAGAACTGCATTTTGTGACAAAAAGCATCAGTGGATGATGAGAATGTCAGTTTTGACAAAGAAAACTGTTCATTACTAAAATGCTCTAATTGAGCTGTTAGAATGTTAGAAACAAGCTTTCTGAGCTGAGAACTGCATTTTGTGACATAGTTCATCAGTGGATGATGAGAATGTCAGTTTTGACAAAGAACACTGATCATTACTAAAATGCTCCAATTTGAGCTGTTAGAATGTCAGAAACAAGCTTTCTGAGCTGAGAAATGCATTTTGTGACAAAGTGCTTCAGTGGATGATGAGAATGTCAGTTTTGACAAAGAACACTGTTCATTACTAAAATGCTCTAATTGAGCTGTTAGAATGTCAGAAACAAGCTTTCTGAGCTGAGAACTGCATTTTGTGACATAGTTCATCAGTGGATGATGAGAATGTCACTTTTGACAAAGAACACTGTTCATTACTAAAATGCTCTAATTGAGCTGTTAGAATGTCAGAAACAAGCTTTCTGAGCTGAGAACTGCATTTTGTGACATAGTTCATCAGTGGATGATGAGAATGTCAGTTTTGACAAAGAACACTGATCATTACTAAAATGCTCCAATTGAGCTGTTAGAATGTCAGAAACAAGCTTTCTGAGCTGAGAAATGCATTTTGTGACAAAGTGCTTCAGTGGATGATTAGAATGTCAGTTTTGACAAAGAACACTGTTCATTACTGAAATGCTCCAATTAAGCTGTTAGAATGTCAGAAACAAGCTTTCTGAGCTGAGAAATGCATTTTGTGACAAAGTGCATCAGTGGATGATGAGAATGTCACTTTTGACAAAGAACACTGTTCATTACTAAAATGCTCTAATTGAGCTGTTAGAATGTCAGAAACAAGCTTTCTGAGCTGAGAACTGCATTTTGTGACAAAAAGCATCAGTGGATGATGAGAATGTCAGTTTTGACAAAGAACACTGATCATTACTAAAATGCTCCAATTGAGCTGTTAGAATGTCAGAAACAAGCTTTCTGAGCTGAGAAATGCATTTTGTGACAAAGTGCTTCAGTGGATGATGAGAATGTCAGTTTTGACAAAGAACACTGTTCATTACTAAAATGCTCTAATTGAGCTGTTAGAATGTCAGAAACAAGCTTTCTGAGCTGAGAAATGCATTTTGTGACATAGTTCATCAGTGGATGATGAGAATGTCAGTTTTGACAAAGAAAACTGTTCATTACTAAAATGCTCTAATTGAGCTGTTAGAATGTTAGAAACAAGCTTTCTGAGCTGAGAACTGCATTTTGTGACATAGTTCATCAGTGGATGATGAGAATGTCAGTTTTGACAAAGAACACTGATCATTACTAAAATGCTCCAATTGAGCTGTTAGAATGTCAGAAACAAGCTTTCTGAGCTGAGAAATGCATTTTGTGACAAAGTGCTTCAGTGGATGATGAGAATGTCAGTTTTGACAAAGAACACTGTTCATTAGTAAAATGCTCTAATTGAGCTGTTAGAATGTCAGAAACAAGCTTTCTGAGCTGAGAACTGCATTTTGTGACATAGTTCATCAGTGGATGATGAGAATGTCGGTTTTGACAAAGAACACTGTTCATTACTGAAATGCTCTAATTGAGCTGTTAGAATGTCAGAAACAAGCTTTCTGAGCTGAGAAATGCATTTTGTGACAAAGTGAATTAGTGGATGGATGAGAATGTCACTTTTGACAAAGAACACTGATCATTACTAAAATGCTCCAATTGAGCTGTTAGAATGTCAGAAACAAGCTTTCTGAGCTGAGAAATGCATTTTGTTACAAAGTGCTTCAGTGGATGATGAGAATGTCAGTTTTGACAAAGAACACTGTTCATTACTGAAATGCTCCAATTGAGCTGTTAGAATGTCAGAAACAAGCTTTCTGAGCTGAGAACTGCATTTTGTGACATAGTTCATCAGTGGATGATGAGAATGTCAGTTTTGACAAAGAACACTGTTCATTACTTAAATGCTCCAATTGAGCTGTTAGAATGTCAGAAACAAGCTTTCTGAGCTGAGAAATGCATTTTGTGACAAAAAGCATCAGTGGATGATGAGAATGTCAGTTTTGACAAAGAACACTGATCATTACTAAAATGCTCCAATTGAGCTGTTAGAATGTCAGAAACAAGCTTTCTGAGCTGAGAAATGCATTTTGTGACAAAGTGAATTAGTGGATGGATGAGAATGTCACTTTTGACAAAGAACACTGATCATTACTAAAATGCTCCAATTGAGCTGTTAGAATGTCAGAAACAAGCTTTCTGAGCTGAGAAATGCATTTTGTGACAAAGTGCTTCAGTGGATGATGAGAATGTCAGTTTTGACAAAGAACACTGTTCATTACTGAAATGCTCCAATTGAGCTGTTAGAATGTCAGAAACAAGCTTTCTGAGCTGAGAAATGCATTTTGTGACAAAGTGCATCAGTGGATGATGAGAATGTCACTTTTGACAAAGAACACTGTTCATTACTGAAATGCTCTAATTGAGCTGTTAGAATGTCAGAAACAAGCTTTCTGAGCTGAGAACTGCATTTTGTGACATAGTTCATCAGTGGATGATGAGAATGTCAGTTTTGACAAAGAACACTGTTCATTACTGAAATGCTCCAATTGAGCTGTTAGAATGTCAGAAACAAGCTTTCTGAGCTGAGAAATGCATTTTGTGACAAAGTGCATCAGTGGATGATGAGAATGTCACTTTTGACAAAGAACACTGTTCATTACTAAAATGCTCTAATTGAGCTGTTAGAATGTCAGAAACAAGCTTTCTGAGCTGAGAACTGCATTTTGTGACAAAAAGCATCAGTGGATGATGAGAATGTCAGTTTTGACAAAGAAAACTGTTCATTACTAAAATGCTCTAATTGAGCTGTTAGAATGTTAGAAACAAGCTTTCTGAGCTGAGAACTGCATTTTGTGACATAGTTCATCAGTGGATGATGAGAATGTCAGTTTTGACAAAGAACACTGATCATTACTAAAATGCTCCAATTTGAGCTGTTAGAATGTCAGAAACAAGCTTTCTGAGCTGAGAAATGCATTTTGTGACAAAGTGCTTCAGTGGATGATGAGAATGTCAGTTTTGACAAAGAACACTGTTCATTACTAAAATGCTCTAATTGAGCTGTTAGAATGTCAGAAACAAGCTTTCTGAGCTGAGAACTGCATTTTGTGACATAGTTCATCAGTGGATGATGAGAATGTCACTTTTGACAAAGAACACTGTTCATTACTAAAATGCTCTAATTGAGCTGTTAGAATGTCAGAAACAAGCTTTCTGAGCTGAGAACTGCATTTTGTGACATAGTTCATCAGTGGATGATGAGAATGTCAGTTTTGACAAAGAACACTGATCATTACTAAAATGCTCCAATTGAGCTGTTAGAATGTCAGAAACAAGCTTTCTGAGCTGAGAAATGCATTTTGTGACAAAGTGCTTCAGTGGATGATGAGAATGTCAGTTTTGACAAAGAACACTGTTCATTACTGAAATGCTCCAATTGAGCTGTTAGAATGTCAGAAACAAGCTTTCTGAGCTGAGAAATGCATTTTGTGACAAAGTGCATCAGTGGATGATGAGAATGTCACTTTTGACAAAGAACACTGTTCATTACTGAAATGCTCTAATTGAGCTGTTAGAATGTCAGAAACAAGCTTTCTGAGCTGAGAACTGCATTTTGTGACATAGTTCATCAGTGGATGATGAGAATGTCAGTTTTGACAAAGAACACTGTTCATTACTTAAATGCTCCAATTGAGCTGTTAGAATGTCAGAAACAAGCTTTCTGAGCTGAGAAATGCATTTTGTGACAAAAAGCATCAGTGGATGATGAGAATGTCAGTTTTGACAAAGAACACTGATCATTACTAAAATGCTCCAATTGAGCTGTTAGAATGTCAGAAACAAGCTTTCTGAGCTGAGAAATGCATTTTGTGACAAAGTGAATTAGTGGATGGATGAGAATGTCACTTTTGACAAAGAACACTGATCATTACTAAAATGCTCCAATTGAGCTGTTAGAATGTCAGAAACAAGCTTTCTGAGCTGAGAAATGCATTTTGTGACAAAGTGCTTCAGTGGATGATGAGAATGTCAGTTTTGACAAAGAACACTGTTCATTACTGAAATGCTCCAATTGAGCTGTTAGAATGTCAGAAACAAGCTTTCTGAGCTGAGAAATGCATTTTGTGACAAAGTGCATCAGTGGATGATGAGAATGTCACTTTTGACAAAGAACACTGTTCATTACTGAAATGCTCTAATTGAGCTGTTAGAATGTCAGAAACAAGCTTTCTGAGCTGAGAACTGCATTTTGTGACATAGTTCATCAGTGGATGATGAGAATGTCAGTTTTGACAAAGAACACTGTTCATTACTGAAATGCTCCAATTGAGCTGTTAGAATGTCAGAAACAAGCTTTCTGAGCTGAGAAATGCATTTTGTGACAAAGTGCATCAGTGGATGATGAGAATGTCACTTTTGACAAAGAACACTGTTCATTACTAAAATGCTCTAATTGAGCTGTTAGAATGTCAGAAACAAGCTTTCTGAGCTGAGAACTGCATTTTGTGACAAAAAGCATCAGTGGATGATGAGAATGTCAGTTTTGACAAAGAAAACTGTTCATTACTAAAATGCTCTAATTGAGCTGTTAGAATGTTAGAAACAAGCTTTCTGAGCTGAGAACTGCATTTTGTGACATAGTTCATCAGTGGATGATGAGAATGTCAGTTTTGACAAAGAACACTGATCATTACTAAAATGCTCCAATTTGAGCTGTTAGAATGTCAGAAACAAGCTTTCTGAGCTGAGAAATGCATTTTGTGACAAAGTGCTTCAGTGGATGATGAGAATGTCAGTTTTGACAAAGAACACTGTTCATTACTAAAATGCTCTAATTGAGCTGTTAGAATGTCAGAAACAAGCTTTCTGAGCTGAGAACTGCATTTTGTGACATAGTTCATCAGTGGATGATGAGAATGTCACTTTTGACAAAGAACACTGTTCATTACTAAAATGCTCTAATTGAGCTGTTAGAATGTCAGAAACAAGCTTTCTGAGCTGAGAAATGCATTTTGTGACAAAGTGCTTCAGTGGATGATTAGAATGTCAGTTTTGACAAAGAACACTGTTCATTACTGAAATGCTCCAATTAAGCTGTTAGAATGTCAGAAACAAGCTTTCTGAGCTGAGAAATGCATTTTGTGACAAAGTGCATCAGTGGATGATGAGAATGTCACTTTTGACAAAGAACACTGTTCATTACTAAAATGCACTAATTGAGCTGTTAGAATGTCAGAAACAAGCTTTCTGAGCTGAGAACTGCATTTTGTGACAAAAAGCATCAGTGGATGATGAGAATGTCAGTTTTGACAAAGAACACTGATCATTACTAAAATGCTCCAATTTGAGCTGTTTAGAATGTCAGAAACAAGCTTTCTGAGCTGAGAAATGCATTTTGTGACAAAGTGCTTCAGTGGATGATGAGAATGTCAGTTTTGACAAAGAACACTGTTCATTACTAAAATGCTCTAATTGAGCTGTTAGAATGTCAGAAACAAGCTTTCTGAGCTGAGAACTGCATTTTGTGACATAGTTCATCAGTGGATGATGAGAATGTCACTTTTGACAAAGAACACTGTTCATTACTAAAATGCTCTAATTGAGCTGTTAGAATGTCAGAAACAAGCTTTCTGAGCTGAGAAATGCATTTTGTGACAAAGTGCATCAGTGGATGATGAGAATGTCACTTTTGACAAAGAACACTGTTCATTACTAAAATGCTCTAATTGAGCTGTTAGAATGTCAGAAACAAGCTTTCTGAGCTGAGAACTAAATTTTGTGACAAAAAGCATCAGTGGATGATGAGAATGTCAGTTTTGACAAAGAACACTGTTCATTACTAAAATGCTCTAATTGAGCTGTTAGAATGTCAGAAACAAGCTTTCTGAGCTGAGAACTGCATTTTGTGACAAAAAGCATCAGTGGATGATGAGAATGTCAGTTTTGACAAAGAACACTGATCATTACTAAAATGCTCCAATTGAGCTGTTAGAATGTCAGAAACAAGCTTTCTGAGCTGAGAAATGCATTTTGTGACAAAGTGCTTCAGTGGATGATGAGAATGTCAGTTTTGACAAAGAACACTGTTCATTACTAAAATGCTCTAATTGAGCTGTTAGAATGTCAGAAACAAGCTTTCTGAGCTGAGAACTGCATTTTGTGACATAGTTCATCAGTGGATGATGAGAATGTCACTTTTGACAAAGAACACTGTTCATTACTAAAATGCTCTAATTGAGCTGTTAGAATGTCAGAAACAAGCTTTCTGAGCTGAGAACTGCATTTTGTGACATAGTTCATCAGTGGATGATGAGAATGTCAGTTTTGACAAAGAACACTGATCATTACTAAAATGCTACAATTGAGCTGTTAGAATGTCAGAAACAAGCTTTCTGAGCTGAGAAATGCATTTTGTGACAAAGTGCTTCAGTGGATGATTAGAATGTCAGTTTTGACAAAGAACACTGTTCATTACTGAAATGCTCCAATTAAGCTGTTAGAATGTCAGAAACAAGCTTTCTGAGCTGAGAAATGCATTTTGTGACAAAGTGCATCAGTGGATGATGAGAATGTCACTTTTGACAAAGAACACTGTTCATTACTAAAATGCTCTAATTGAGCTGTTAGAATGTCAGAAACAAGCTTTCTGAGCTGAGAACTGCATTTTGTGACATAGTTCATCAGTGGATGATGAGAATGTCAGTTTTGACAAAGAACACTGATCATTACTAAAATGCTACAATTGAGCTGTTAGAATGTCAGAAACAAGCTTTCTGAGCTGAGAAATGCATTTTGTGACAAAGTGCTTCAGTGGATGATGAGAATGTCAGTTTTGACAAAGAACACTGATCATTACTAAAATGCTCCAATTTGAGCTGTTAGAATGTCAGAAACAAGCTTTCTGAGCTGAGAAATGCATTTTGTGACAAAGTGCTTCAGTGGATGATGAGAATGTCAGTTTTGACAAAGAACACTGTTCATTACTAAAATGCTCTAATTGAGCTGTTAGAATGTCAGAAACAAGCTTTCTGAGCTGAGAACTGCATTTTGTGACATAGTTCATCAGTGGATGATGAGAATGTCACTTTTGACAAAGAACACTGTTCATTACTAAAATGCTCTAATTGAGCTGTTAGAATGTCAGAAACAAGCTTTCTGAGCTGAGAACTGCATTTTGTGACATAGTTCATCAGTGGATGATGAGAATGTCAGTTTTGACAAAGAACACTGATCATTACTAAAATGCTCCAATTGAGCTGTTAGAATGTCAGAAACAAGCTTTCTGAGCTGAGAAATGCATTTTGTGACAAAGTGCTTCAGTGGATGATTAGAATGTCAGTTTTGACAAAGAACACTGTTCATTACTGAAATGCTCCAATTAAGCTGTTAGAATGTCAGAAACAAGCTTTCTGAGCTGAGAAATGCATTTTGTGACAAAGTGCATCAGTGGATGATGAGAATGTCACTTTTGACAAAGAACACTGTTCATTACTAAAATGCTCTAATTGAGCTGTTAGAATGTCAGAAACAAGCTTTCTGAGCTGAGAACTGCATTTTGTGACAAAAAGCATCAGTGGATGATGAGAATGTCAGTTTTGACAAAGAACACTGATCATTACTAAAATGCTCCAATTGAGCTGTTAGAATGTCAGAAACAAGCTTTCTGAGCTGAGAAATGCATTTTGTGACAAAGTGCTTCAGTGGATGATGAGAATGTCAGTTTTGACAAAGAACACTGTTCATTACTAAAATGCTCTAATTGAGCTGTTAGAATGTCAGAAACAAGCTTTCTGAGCTGAGAAATGCATTTTGTGACATAGTTCATCAGTGGATGATGAGAATGTCAGTTTTGACAAAGAAAACTGTTCATTACTAAAATGCTCTAATTGAGCTGTTAGAATGTTAGAAACAAGCTTTCTGAGCTGAGAACTGCATTTTGTGACATAGTTCATCAGTGGATGATGAGAATGTCAGTTTTGACAAAGAACACTGATCATTACTAAAATGCTCCAATTGAGCTGTTAGAATGTCAGAAACAAGCTTTCTGAGCTGAGAAATGCATTTTGTGACAAAGTGCTTCAGTGGATGATGAGAATGTCAGTTTTGACAAAGAACACTGTTCATTAGTAAAATGCTCTAATTGAGCTGTTAGAATGTCAGAAACAAGCTTTCTGAGCTGAGAACTGCATTTTGTGACATAGTTCATCAGTGGATGATGAGAATGTCGGTTTTGACAAAGAACACTGTTCATTACTGAAATGCTCTAATTGAGCTGTTAGAATGTCAGAAACAAGCTTTCTGAGCTGAGAAATGCATTTTGTGACAAAGTGAATTAGTGGATGGATGAGAATGTCACTTTTGACAAAGAACACTGATCATTACTAAAATGCTCCAATTGAGCTGTTAGAATGTCAGAAACAAGCTTTCTGAGCTGAGAAATGCATTTTGTGACAAAGTGCTTCAGTGGATGATGAGAATGTCAGTTTTGACAAAGAACACTGTTCATTACTGAAATGCTCCAATTGAGCTGTTAGAATGTCAGAAACAAGCTTTCTGAGCTGAGAAATGCATTTTGTGACAAAGTGCATCAGTGGATGATGAGAATGTCACTTTTGACAAAGAACACTGTTCATTACTGAAATGCTCTAATTGAGCTGTTAGAATGTCAGAAACAAGCTTTCTGAGCTGAGAACTGCATTTTGTGACATAGTTCATCAGTGGATGATGAGAATGTCAGTTTTGACAAAGAACACTGTTCATTACTTAAATGCTCCAATTGAGCTGTTAGAATGTCAGAAACAAGCTTTCTGAGCTGAGAAATGCATTTTGTGACAAAGTGCATCAGTGGATGATGAGAATGTCACTTTTGACAAAGAACACTGTTCATTACTAAAATGCTCTAATTGAGCTGTTAGAATGTCAGAAACAAGCTTTCTGAGCTGAGAACTGCATTTTGTGACATAGTTCATCAGTGGATGATGAGAATGTCAGTTTTGACAAAGAACACTGTTCATTACTGAAATGCTCCAATTGAGCTGTTAGAATGTCAGAAACAAGCTTTCTGAGCTGAGAAATGCATTTTGTGACAAAGTGCATCAGTGGATGATGAGAATGTCACTTTTGACAAAGAACACTGTTCATTACTAAAATGCTCTAATTGAGCTGTTAGAATGTCAGAAACAAGCTTTCTGAGCTGAGAACTGCATTTTGTGACAAAAAGCATCAGTGGATGATGAGAATGTCAGTTTTGACAAAGAAAACTGTTCATTTCTAAAATGCTCTAATTGAGCTGTTAGAATGTTAGAAACAAGCTTTCTGAGCTGAGAACTGCATTTTGTGACATAGTTCATCAGTGGATGATGAGAATGTCAGTTTTGACAAAGAACACTGATCATTACTAAAATGCTCCAATTTGAGCTGTTAGAATGTCAGAAACAAGCTTTCTGAGCTGAGAAATGCATTTTGTGACAAAGTGCTTCAGTGGATGATGAGAATGTCAGTTTTGACAAAGAACACTGTTCATTACTAAAATGCTCTAATTGAGCTGTTAGAATGTCAGAAACAAGCTTTCTGAGCTGAGAACTGCATTTTGTGACATAGTTCATCAGTGGATGATGAGAATGTCACTTTTGACAAAGAACACTGTTCATTACTAAAATGCTCTAATTGAGCTGTTAGAATGTCAGAAACAAGCTTTCTGAGCTGAGAACTGCATTTTGTGACATAGTTCATCAGTGGATGATGAGAATGTCAGTTTTGACAAAGAACACTGATCATTACTAAAATGCTCCAATTGAGCTGTTAGAATGTCAGAAACAAGCTTTCTGAGCTGAGAAATGCATTTTGTGACAAAGTGCTTCAGTGGATGATTAGAATGTCAGTTTTGACAAAGAACACTGTTCATTACTGAAATGCTCCAATTAAGCTGTTAGAATGTCAGAAACAAGCTTTCTGAGCTGAGAAATGCATTTTGTGACAAAGTGCATCAGTGGATGATGAGAATGTCACTTTTGACAAAGAACACTGTTCATTACTAAAATGCTCTAATTGAGCTGTTAGAATGTCAGAAGCAAGCTTTCTGAGCTGAGAACTGCATTTTGTGACAAAAAGCATCAGTGGATGATGAGAATGTCAGTTTTGACAAAGAACACTGATCATTACTAAAATGCTCCAATTGAGCTGTTAGAATGTCAGAAACAAGCTTTCTGAGCTGAGAAATGCATTTTGTGACAAAGTGCTTCAGTGGATGATGAGAATGTCAGTTTTGACAAAGAACACTGTTCATTACTAAAATGCTCTAATTGAGCTGTTAGAATGTCAGAAACAAGCTTTCTGAGCTGAGAACTGCATTTTGTGACATAGTTCATCAGTGGATGATGAGAATGTCAGTTTTGACAAAGAACACTGATCATTACTAAAATGCTCCAATTGAGCTGTTAGAATGTCAGAAACAAGCTTTCTGAGCTGAGAAATGCATTTTGTGACAAAGTGCTTCAGTGGATGATTAGAATGTCAGTTTTGACAAAGAACACTGTTCATTACTGAAATGCTCCAATTAAGCTGTTAGAATGTCAGAAACAAGCTTTCTGAGCTGAGAAATGCATTTTGTGACAAAGTGCATCAGTGGATGATGAGAATGTCACTTTTGACAAAGAACACTGTTCATTACTAAAATGCTCTAATTGAGCTGTTAGAATGTCAGAAACAAGCTTTCTGAGCTGAGAACTGCATTTTGTGACAAAAAGCATCAGTGGATGATGAGAATGTCAGTTTTGACAAAGAACACTGATCATTACTAAAATGCTCCAATTGAGCTGTTAGAATGTCAGAAACAAGCTTTCTGAGCTGAGAAATGCATTTTGTGACAAAGTGCTTCAGTGGATGATGAGAATGTCAGTTTTGACAAAGAACACTGTTCATTACTAAAATGCTCTAATTGAGCTGTTAGAATGTCAGAAACAAGCTTTCTGAGCTGAGAAATGCATTTTGTGACATAGTTCATCAGTGGATGATGAGAATGTCAGTTTTGACAAAGAACACTGATCATTACTAAAATGCTCCAATTGAGCTGTTAGAATGTCAGAAACAAGCTTTCTGAGCTGAGAAATGCATTTTGTGACAAAGTGCTTCAGTGGATGATTAGAATGTCAGTTTTGACAAAGAACACTGTTCATTACTGAAATGCTCCAATTAAGCTGTTAGAATGTCAGAAACAAGCTTTCTGAGCTGAGAAATGCATTTTGTGACAAAGTGCATCAGTGGATGATGAGAATGTCACTTTTGACAAAGAACACTGTTCATTACTAAAATGCTCTAATTGAGCTGTTAGAATGTCAGAAACAAGCTTTCTGAGCTGAGAACTGCATTTTGTGACAAAAAGCATCAGTGGATGATGAGAATGTCAGTTTTGACAAAGAACACTGATCATTACTAAAATGCTCCAATTGAGCTGTTAGAATGTCAGAAACAAGCTTTCTGAGCTGAGAAATGCATTTTGTGACAAAGTGCTTCAGTGGATGATGAGAATGTCAGTTTTGACAAAGAACACTGTTCATTACTAAAATGCTCTAATTGAGCTGTTAGAATGTCAGAAACAAGCTTTCTGAGCTGAGAAATGCATTTTGTGACATAGTTCATCAGTGGATGATGAGAATGTCAGTTTTGACAAAGAACACTGATCATTACTAAAATGCTCCAATTGAGCTGTTAGAATGTCAGAAACAAGCTTTCTGAGCTGAGAAATGCATTTTGTGACAAAGTGCTTCAGTGGATGATTAGAATGTCAGTTTTGACAAAGAACACTGTTCATTACTGAAATGCTCCAATTAAGCTGTTAGAATGTCAGAAACAAGCTTTCTGAGCTGAGAAATGCATTTTGTGACAAAGTGCATCAGTGGATGATGAGAATGTCACTTTTGACAAAGAACACTGTTCATTACTAAAATGCTCTAATTGAGCTGTTAGAATGTCAGAAACAAGCTTTCTGAGCTGAGAACTGCATTTTGTGACAAAAAGCATCAGTGGATGATGAGAATGTCAGTTTTGACAAAGAACACTGATCATTACTAAAATGCTCCAATTGAGCTGTTAGAATGTCAGAAACAAGCTTTCTGAGCTGAGAAATGCATTTTGTGACAAAGTGCTTCAGTGGATGATGAGAATGTCAGTTTTGACAAAGAACACTGTTCATTACTAAAATGCTCTAATTGAGCTGTTAGAATGTCAGAAACAAGCTTTCTGAGCTGAGAAATGCATTTTGTGACATAGTTCATCAGTGGATGATGAGAATGTCAGTTTTGAAAAAAGAAAACTGTTCATTACTAAAATGCTCTAATTGAGCTGTTAGAATGTTAGAAACAAGCTTTCTGAGCTGAGAACTGCATTTTGTGACAAAGTGCATCAGTGGATGATGAGAATGTCACTTTTGACAAAGAACACTGTTCATTACTAAAATGCTCTAATTGAGCTGTTAGAATGTCAGAAACAAGCTTTCTGAGCTGAGAACTGCATTTTGTGACAAAAAGCATCAGTGGATGATGAGAATGTCAGTTTTGACAAAGAACACTGATCATTACTAAAATGCTCCAATTGAGCTGTTAGAATGTCAGAAACAAGCTTTCTGAGCTGAGAAATGAATTTTGTGACAAAGTGAATTAGTGGATGAATGAGAATGTCACTTTTGACAAAGAACACTGATCATTACTAAAATGCTCCAATTGAGCTGTTAGAATGTCAGAAACAAGCTTTCTGAGCTGAGAAATGAATTTTGTGACAAAGTGCTTCAGTGGATGATGAGAATGTCAGTTTTGACAAAGAACACTGTTCATTACTGAAATGCTCCAATTGAGCTGTTAGAATGTCAGAAACAAGCTTTCTGAGCTGAGAAATGCATTTTGTGACAAAGTGCTTCAGTGGATGATGAGAATGTCAGTTTTGACAAAGAACACTGTTCATTACTGAAATTCTCCAATTGAGCTGTTAGAATGTCAGAAACAAGCTTTCTGAGCTGAGAAATGCATTTTGTGACAAAGTGCATCAGTGGATGATGAGAATGTCACTTTTGACAAAGAACACTGTTCATTACTGAAATGCGCTAATTGAGCTGTTAGAATGTCAGAAACAAGCTTTCTGAGCTGAGAACTGCATTTTGTGACATAGTTCATCAGTGGATGATGAGAATGTCAGTTTTGACAAAGAACACTGTTCATTACTGAAATGCTCCAATTGAGCTGTTAGAATGTCAGAAACAAGCTTTCTGAGCTGAGAAATGCATTTTGTGACAAAGTGCATCAGTGGATGATGAGAATGTCACTTTTGACAAAGAACACTGTTCATTACTAAAATGCTCTAATTGAGCTGTTAGAATGTCAGAAACAAGCTTTCTGAGCTGAGAACTGCATTTTGTGACAAAAAGCATCAGTGGATGATGAGAATGTCAGTTTTGACAAAGAAAACTGTTCATTTCTAAAATGCTCTAATTGAGCTGTTAGAATGTTAGAAACAAGCTTTCTGAGCTGAGAACTGCATTTTGTGACATAGTTCATCAGTGGATGATGAGAATGTCAGTTTTGACAAAGAACACTGATCATTACTAAAATGCTCCAATTGAGCTGTTAGAATGTCAGAAACAAGCTTTCTGAGCTGAGAAATGCATTTTGTGACAAAGTGCTTCAGTGGATGATGAGAATGTCAGTTTTGACAAAGAACACTGTTCATTACTAAAATGCTCTAATTGAGCTGTTAGAATGTCAGAAACAAGCTTTCTGAGCTGAGAACTGCATTTTGTGACAAAGTGCTTCAGTGGATGATGAGAATGTCAGTTTTGACAAAGAACACTGTTCATTACTTAAATGCTCCAATTGAGCTGTTAGAATGTCAGAAACAAGCTTTCTGAGCTGAGAAATGCATTTTGTGACAAAGTGCATCAGTGGATGATGAGAATGTCACTTTTGACAAAGAACACTGTTCATTACTAAAATGCTCTAATTGAGCTGTTAGAATGTCAGAAACAAGCTTTCTGAGCTGAGAACTGCATTTTGTGACATAGTTCATCAGTGGATGATGAGAATGTCACTTTTGACAAAGAACACTGTTCATTACTAAAATGCTCTAATTGAGCTGTTAGAATGTCAGAAACAAGCTTTCTGAGCTGAGAACTGCATTTTGTGACATAGTTCATCAGTGGATGATGAGAATGTCAGTTTTGACAAAGAACACTGATCATTACTAAAATGCTCCAATTTGAGCTGTTAGAATGTCAGAAACAAGCTTTCTGAGCTGAGAAATGCATTTTGTGACAAAGTGCTTCAGTGGATGATGAGAATGTCAGTTTTGACAAAGAACACTGTTCATTACTAAAATGCTCTAATTGAGCTGTTAGAATGTCAGAAACAAGCTTTCTGAGCTGAGAACTGCATTTTGTGACAAAGTGCTTCAGTGGATGATGAGAATGTCAGTTTTGACAAAGAACACTGTTCATTACTTAAATGCTCCAATTGAGCTGTTAGAATGTCAGAAACAAGCTTTCTGAGCTGAGAAATGCATTTTGTGACAAAGTGCATCAGTGGATGATGAGAATGTCACTTTTGACAAAGAACACTGTTCATTACTAAAATGCTCTAATTGAGCTGTTAGAATGTCAGAAACAAGCTTTCTGAGCTGAGAACTGCATTTTGTGACAAAAAGCATCAGTGGATGATGAGAATGTCAGTTTTGACAAAGAACACTGTTCATTACTAAAATGCTCTAATTGAGCTGTTAGAATGTCAGAAACAAGCTTTCTGAGCTGAGAACTGCATTTTGTGACATAGTTTATCAGTGGATGATGAGAATGTCACTTTTGACAAAGAACACTGTTCATTACTAAAATGCTCTAATTGAGCTGTTAGAATGTCAGAAACAAGCTTTCTGAGCTGAGAACTGCATTTTGTGACATAGTTCATCAGTGGATGATGAGAATGTCAGTTTTGACAAAGAACACTGATCATTACTAAAATGCTCCAATTTGAGCTGTTAGAATGTCAGAAACAAGCTTTCTGAGCTGAGAAATGCATTTTGTGACAAAGTGCTTCAGTGGATGATGAGAATGTCAGTTTTGACAAAGAACACTGTTCATTACTAAAATGCTCTAATTGAGCTGTTAGAATGTCAGAAACAAGCTTTCTGAGCTGAGAACTGCATTTTGTGACATAGTTCATCAGTGGATGATGAGAATGTCACTTTTGACAAAGAACACTGTTCATTACTAAAATGCTCTAATTGAGCTGTTAGAATGTCAGAAACAAGCTTTCTGAGCTGAGAACTGCATTTTGTGACATAGTTCATCAGTGGATGATGAGAATGTCAGTTTTGACAAAGAACACTGATCATTACTAAAATGCTCCAATTGAGCTGTTAGAATGTCAGAAACAAGCTTTCTGAGCTGAGAAATGCATTTTGTGACAAAGTGCTTCAGTGGATGATTAGAATGTCAGTTTTGACAAAGAACACTGTTCATTACTGAAATGCTCCAATTAAGCTGTTAGAATGTCAGAAACAAGCTTTCTGAGCTGAGAAATGCATTTTGTGACAAAGTGCATCAGTGGATGATGAGAATGTCACTTTTGACAAAGAACACTGTTCATTACTAAAATGCTCTAATTGAGCTGTTAGAATGTCAGAAACAAGCTTTCTGAGCTGAGAACTGCATTTTGTGACAAAAAGCATCAGTGGATGATGAGAATGTCAGTTTTGACAAAGAACACTGATCATTACTAAAATGCTCCAATTGAGCTGTTAGAATGTCAGAAACAAGCTTTCTGAGCTGAGAAATGCATTTTGTGACAAAGTGCTTCAGTGGATGATGAGAATGTCAGTTTTGACAAAGAACACTGTTCATTACTAAAATGCTCTAATTGAGCTGTTAGAATGTCAGAAACAAGCTTTCTGAGCTGAGAACTGCATTTTGTGACATAGTTCATCAGTGGATGATGAGAATGTCAGTTTTGACAAAGAACACTGATCATTACTAAAATGCTCCAATTGAGCTGTTAGAATGTCAGAAACAAGCTTTCTGAGCTGAGAAATGCATTTTGTGACAAAGTGCTTCAGTGGATGATTAGAATGTCAGTTTTGACAAAGAACACTGTTCATTACTGAAATGCTCCAATTAAGCTGTTAGAATGTCAGAAACAAGCTTTCTGAGCTGAGAAATGCATTTTGTGACAAAGTGCATCAGTGGATGATGAGAATGTCACTTTTGACAAAGAACACTGTTCATTACTAAAATGCTCTAATTGAGCTGTTAGAATGTCAGAAACAAGCTTTCTGAGCTGAGAACTGCATTTTGTGACAAAAAGCATCAGTGGATGATGAGAATGTCAGTTTTGACAAAGAACACTGATCATTACTAAAATGCTCCAATTGAGCTGTTAGAATGTCAGAAACAAGCTTTCTGAGCTGAGAAATGCATTTTGTGACAAAGTGCTTCAGTGGATGATGAGAATGTCAGTTTTGACAAAGAACACTGTTCATTACTAAAATGCTCTAATTGAGCTGTTAGAATGTCAGAAACAAGCTTTCTGAGCTGAGAAATGCATTTTGTGACATAGTTCATCAGTGGATGATGAGAATGTCAGTTTTGACAAAGAACACTGATCATTACTAAAATGCTCCAATTGAGCTGTTAGAATGTCAGAAACAAGCTTTCTGAGCTGAGAAATGCATTTTGTGACAAAGTGCTTCAGTGGATGATGAGAATGTCAGTTTTGACAAAGAACACTGTTCATTACTAAAATGCTCTAATTGAGCTGTTAGAATGTCAGAAACAAGCTTTCTGAGCTGAGAACTGCATTTTGTGACAAAAAGCATCAGTGGATGATGAGAATGTCAGTTTTGACAAAGAACACTGATCATTACTAAAATGCTCCAATTGAGCTGTTAGAATGTCAGAAACAAGCTTTCTGAGCTGAGAAATGCATTTTGTGACAAAGTGCTTCAGTGGATGATTAGAATGTCAGTTTTGACAAAGAACACTGATCATTACTAAAATGCTCCAATTGAGCTGTTAGAATGTCAGAAACAAGCTTTCTGAGCTGAGAAATGCATTTTGTGACAAAGTGCTTCAGTGGATGATGAGAATGTCAGTTTTGACAAAGAACACTGTTCATTACTAAAATGCTCTAATTGAGCTGTTAGAATGTCAGAAACAAGCTTTCTGAGCTGAGAACTGCATTTTGTGACATAGTTCATCAGTGGATGATGAGAATGTCAGTTTTGACAAAGAACACTGATCATTACTAAAATGCTCCAATTGAGCTGTTAGAATGTCAGAAACAAGCTTTCTGAGCTGAGAAATGCATTTTGTGACAAAGTGCTTCAGTGGATGATTAGAATGTCAGTTTTGACAAAGAACACTGTTCATTACTGAAATGCTCCAATTAAGCTGTTAGAATGTCAGAAACAAGCTTTCTGAGCTGAGAAATGCATTTTGTGACAAAGTGCATCAGTGGATGATGAGAATGTCACTTTTGACAAAGAACACTGTTCATTACTAAAATGCTCTAATTGAGCTGTTAGAATGTCAGAAACAAGCTTTCTGAGCTGAGAACTGCATTTTGTGAAAAAAAGCATCAGTGGATGATGAGAATGTCAGTTTTGACAAAGAACACTGATCATTACTAAAATGCTCCAATTGAGCTGTTAGAATGTCAGAAACAAGCTTTCTGAGCTGAGAAATGCATTTTGTGACAAAGTGCTTCAGTGGATGATGAGAATGTCAGTTTTGACAAAGAACACTGTTCATTACTAAAATGCTCTAATTGAGCTGTTAGAATGTCAGAAACAAGCTTTCTGAGCTGAGAAATGCATTTTGTGACATAGTTCATCAGTGGATGATGAGAATGTCAGTTTTGACAAAGAAAACTGTTCATTACTAAAATGCTCTAATTGAGCTGTTAGAATGTTAGAAACAAGCTTTCTGAGCTGAGAACTGCATTTTGTGACAAAGTGCATCAGTGGATGATGAGAATGTCACTTTTGACAAAGAACACTGTTCATTACTAAAATGCTCTAATTGAGCTGTTAGAATGTCAGAAACAAGCTTTCTGAGCTGAGAACTGCATTTTGTGACAAAAAGCATCAGTGGATGATGAGAATGTCAGTTTTGACAAAGAACACTGATCATTACTAAAATGCTCCAATTGAGCTGTTAGAATGTCAGAAACAAGCTTTCTGAGCTGAGAAATGCATTTTGTGACAAAGTGAATTAGTGGATGAATGAGAATGTCACTTTTGACAAAGAACACTGATCATTACTAAAATGCTCCAATTGAGCTGTTAGAATGTCAGAAACAAGCTTTCTGAGCTGAGAAATGCATTTTGTGACAAAGTGCTTCAGTGGATGATGAGAATGTCAGTTTTGACAAAGAACACTGTTCATTACTGAAATTCTCCAATTGAGCTGTTAGAATGTCAGAAACAAGCTTTCTGAGCTGAGAAATGCATTTTGTGACAAAGTGCATCAGTGGATGATGAGAATGTCACTTTTGACAAAGAACACTGTTCATTACTGAAATGCGCTAATTGAGCTGTTAGAATGTCAGAAACAAGCTTTCTGAGCTGAGAACTGCATTTTGTGACATAGTTCATCAGTGGATGATGAGAATGTCAGTTTTGACAAAGAACACTGTTCATTACTGAAATGCTCCAATTGAGCTGTTAGAATGTCAGAAACAAGCTTTCTGAGCTGAGAAATGCATTTTGTGACAAAGTGCATCAGTGGATGATGAGAATGTCACTTTTGTCAAAGAACACTGTTCATTACTAAAATGCTCTAATTGAGCTGTTAGAATGTCAGAAACAAGCTTTCTGAGCTGAGAACTGCATTTTGTGACAAAAAGCATCAGTGGATGATGAGAATGTCAGTTTTGACAAAGAAAACTGTTCATTTCTAAAATGCTCTAATTGAGCTGTTAGAATGTTAGAAACAAGCTTTCTGAGCTGAGAACTGCATTTTGTGACATAGTTCATCAGTGGATGATGAGAATGTCAGTTTTGACAAAGAACACTGATCATTACTAAAATGCTCCAATTTGAGCTGTTAGAATGTCAGAAACAAGCTTTCTGAGCTGAGAACTGCATTTTGTGACATAGTTCATCAGTGGATGATGAGAATGTCACTTTTGACAAAGAACACTGTTCATTACTAAAATGCTCTAATTGAGCTGTTAGAATGTCAGAAACAAGCTTTCTGAGCTGAGAACTGCATTTTGTGACATAGTTCATCAGTGGATGATGAGAATGTCAGTTTTGACAAAGAACACTGATCATTACTAAAATGCTCCAATTGAGCTGTTAGAATGTCAGAAACAAGCTTTCTGAGCTGAGAAATGCATTTTGTGACAAAGTGCTTCAGTGGATGATTAGAATGTCAGTTTTGACAAAGAACACTGTTCATTACTGAAATGCTCCAATTAAGCTGTTAGAATGTCAGAAACAAGCTTTCTGAGCTGAGAAATGCATTTTGTGACAAAGTGCATCAGTGGATGATGAGAATGTCACTTTTGACAAAGAACACTGTTCATTACTGAAATGCTCTAATTGAGCTGTTAGAATGTCAGAAACAAGCTTTCTGAGCTGAGAAATGCATTTTGTGACAAAGTGCATCAGTGGATGATGAGAATGTCACTTTTGTCAAAGAACACTGTTCATTACTAAAATGCTCTAATTGAGCTGTTAGAATGTCAGAAACAAGCTTTCTGAGCTGAGAACTGCATTTTGTGACAAAAAGCATCAGTGGATGATGAGAATGTCAGTTTTGACAAAGAAAACTGTTCATTTCTAAAATGCTCTAATTGAGCTGTTAGAATGTTAGAAACAAGCTTTCTGAGCTGAGAACTGCATTTTGTGACATAGTTCATCAGTGGATGATGAGAATGTCAGTTTTGACAAAGAACACTGATCATTACTAAAATGCTCCAATTTGAGCTGTTAGAATGTCAGAAACAAGCTTTCTGAGCTGAGAAATGCATTTTGTGACAAAGTGCTTCAGTGGATGATGAGAATGTCAGTTTTGACAAAGAACACTGTTCATTACTAAAATGCTCTAATTGAGCTGTTAGAATGTCAGAAACAAGCTTTCTGAGCTGAGAACTGCATTTTGTGACATAGTTCATCAGTGGATGATGAGAATGTCACTTTTGACAAAGAACACTGTTCATTACTAAAATGCTCTAATTGAGCTGTTAGAATGTCAGAAACAAGCTTTCTGAGCTGAGAACTGCATTTTGTGACATAGTTCATCAGTGGATGATGAGAATGTCAGTTTTGACAAAGAACACTGATCATTACTAAAATGCTCCAATTGAGCTGTTAGAATGTCAGAAACAAGCTTTCTGAGCTGAGAAATGCATTTTGTGACAAAGTGCTTCAGTGGATGATTAGAATGTCAGTTTTGACAAAGAACACTGTTCATTACTGAAATGCTCCAATTAAGCTGTTAGAATGTCAGAAACAAGCTTTCTGAGCTGAGAAATGCATTTTGTGACAAAGTGCATCAGTGGATGATGAGAATGTCACTTTTGACAAAGAACACTGTTCATTACTAAAATGCTCTAATTGAGCTGTTAGAATGTCAGAAACAAGCTTTCTGAGCTGAGAAATGCATTTTGTGACATAGTTCATCAGTGGATGATGAGAATGTCACTTTTGACAAAGAACACTGTTCATTACTAAAATGCTCTAATTGAGCTGTTAGAATGTCAGAAACAAGCTTTCTGAGCTGAGAACTGCATTTTGTGACATAGTTCATCAGTGGATGATGAGAATGTCAGTTTTGACAAAGAACACTGATCATTACTAAAATGCTCCAATTGAGCTGTTAGAATGTCAGAAACAAGCTTTCTGAGCTGAGAAATGCATTTTGTGACAAAGTGCTTCAGTGGATGATTAGAATGTCAGTTTTGACAAAGAACACTGTTCATTACTGAAATGCTCCAATTAAGCTGTTAGAATGTCAGAAACAAGCTTTCTGAGCTGAGAAATGCATTTTGTGACAAAGTGCTTCAGTGGATGATTAGAATGTCAGTTTTGACAAAGAACACTGTTCATTACTGAAATGCTCCAATTAAGCTGTTAGAATGTCAGAAACAAGCTTTCTGAGCTGAGAAATGCATTTTGTGACAAAGTGCATCAGTGGATGATGAGAATGTCACTTTTGACAAAGAAAACTGTTCATTTCTAAAATGCTCTAATTGAGCTGTTAGAATGTTAGAAACAAGCTTTCTGAGCTGAGAACTGCATTTTGTGACATAGTTCATCAGTGGATGATGAGAATGTCAGTTTTGACAAAGAACACTGATCATTACTAAAATGCTCCAATTTGAGCTGTTAGAATGTCAGAAACAAGCTTTCTGAGCTGAGAAATGCATTTTGTGACAAAGTGCTTCAGTGGATGATGAGAATGTCAGTTTTGACAAAGAACACTGTTCATTACTAAAATGCTCTAATTGAGCTGTTAGAATGTCAGAAACAAGCTTTCTGAGCTGAGAACTGCATTTTGTGACATAGTTCATCAGTGGATGATGAGAATGTCACTTTTGACAAAGAACACTGTTCATTACTAAAATGCTCTAATTGAGCTGTTAGAATGTCAGAAACAAGCTTTCTGAGCTGAGAACTGCATTTTGTGACATAGTTCATCAGTGGATGATGAGAATGTCAGTTTTGACAAAGAACACTGATCATTACTAAAATGCTCCAATTGAGCTGTTAGAATGTCAGAAACAAGCTTTCTGAGCTGAGAAATGCATTTTGTGACAAAGTGCTTCAGTGGATGATTAGAATGTCAGTTTTGACAAAGAACACTGTTCATTACTGAAATGCTCCAATTAAGCTGTTAGAATGTCAGAAACAAGCTTTCTGAGCTGAGAAATGCATTTTGTGACAAAGTGCATCAGTGGATGATGAGAATGTCACTTTTGACAAAGAACACTGTTCATTACTAAAATGCTCTAATTGAGCTGTTAGAATGTCAGAAACAAGCTTTCTGAGCTGAGAACTGCATTTTGTGACAAAAAGCATCAGTGGATGATGAGAATGTCAGTTTTGACAAAGAACACTGATCATTACTAAAATGCTCCAATTGAGCTGTTAGAATGTCAGAAACAAGCTTTCTGAGCTGAGAAATGCATTTTGTGACAAAGTGCTTCAGTGGATGATGAGAATGTCAGTTTTGACAAAGAACACTGTTCATTACTAAAATGCTCTAATTGAGCTGTTAGAATGTCAGAAACAAGCTTTCTGAGCTGAGAAATGCATTTTGTGACATAGTTCATCAGTGGATGATGAGAATGTCAGTTTTGACAAAGAAAACTGTTCATTACTAAAATGCTCTAATTGAGCTGTTAGAATGTCAGAAACAAGCTTTCTGAGCTGAGAAATGCATTTTGTGACAAAATGCTTCAGTGGATGATGAGAATGTCAGTTTTGACAAAGAACACTGTTCATTACTAAAATGCTCTAATTGAGCTGTTAGAATGTCAGAAACAAGCTTTCTGAGCTGAGAACTGCATTTTGTGACATAGTTCATCAGTGGATGATGAGAATGTCAGTTTTGACAAAGAACACTGTTCATTACTGAAATGCTCCAATTGAGCTGTTAGAATGTCAGAAACAAGCTTTCTGAGCTGAGAAATGCATTTTGTGACAAAGTGCTTCAGTGGATGATGAGAATGTCAGTTTTGACAAAGAACACTGTTCATTACTGAAATGCTCCAATTGAGCTGTTAGAATGTCAGAAACAAGCTTTCTGAGCTGAGAAATGCATTTTGTGACAAAAAGCATCAGTGGATGATGAGAATGTCAGTTTTGACAAAGAACACTGATCATTACTAAAATGCTCCAATTGAGCTGTTAGAATGTCAGAAACAAGCTTTCTGAGCTGAGAAATGCATTTTGTGACAAAGTGCTTCAGTGGATGATGAGAATGTCAGTTTTGACAAAGAACACTGTTCATTACTAAAATGCTCTAATTGAGCTGTTAGAATGTCAGAAACAAGCTTTCTGAGCTGAGAACTGCATTTTGTGACGAAGTGCTTCAGTGGATGATGAGAATGTCAGTTTTGACAAAGAACACTGTTCATTACTTAAATGCTCCAATTGAGCTGTTAGAATGTCAGAAACAAGCTTTCTGAGCTGAGAAATGCATTTTGTGACAAAGTGCATCAGTGGATGATGAGAATGTCACTTTTGACAAAGAACACTGTTCATTACTAAAATGCTCTAATTGAGCTGTTAGAATGTCAGAAACAAGCTTTCTGAGCTGAGAACTGCATTTTGTGACAAAAAGCATCAGTGGATGATGAGAATGTCAGTTTTGACAAAGAACACTGTTCATTACTAAAATGCTCTAATTGAGCTGTTAGAATGTCAGAAACAAGCTTTCTGAGCTGAGAACTGCATTTTGTGACAAAAAGCATCAGTGGATGATGAGAATGTCAGTTTTGACAAAGAACACTGATCATTACTAAAATGCTCCAATTGAGCTGTTAGAATGTCAGAAACAAGCTTTCTGAGCTGAGAAATGCATTTTGTGACAAAGTGCTTCAGTGGATGATGAGAATGTCAGTTTTGACAAAGAACACTGTTCATTACTAAAATGCTCTAATTGAGCTGTTAGAATGTCAGAAACAAGCTTTCTGAGCTGAGAACTGCATTTTGTGACAAAGTGCTTCAGTGGATGATGAGAATGTCAGTTTTGACAAAGAACACTGTTCATTACTTAAATGCTCCAATTGAGCTGTTAGAATGTCAGAAACAAGCTTTCTGAGCTGAGAAATGCATTTTGTGACAAAGTGCATCAGTGGATGATGAGAATGTCACTTTTGACAAAGAACACTGTTCATTACTAAAATGCTCTAATTGAGCTGTTAGAATGTCAGAAACAAGCTTTCTGAGCTGAGAACTGCATTTTGTGACAAAAAGCATCAGTGGATGATGAGAATGTCAGTTTTGACAAAGAACACTGATCATTACTAAAATGCTCCAATTGAGCTGTTAGAATGTCAGAAACAAGCTTTCTGAGCTGAGAAATGCATTTTGTGACAAAGTGAATTAGTGGATGGATGAGAATGTCACTTTTGACAAAGAACACTGATCATTACTAAAATGCTCCAATTGAGCTGTTAGAATGTCAGAAACAAGCTTTCTGAGCTGAGAAATGCATTTTGTGACAAAGTGCTTCAGTGGATGATGAGAATGTCAGTTTTGACAAAGAACACTGTTCATTACTGAAATGCTCCAATTGAGCTGTTAGAATGTCAGAAACAAGCTTTCTGAGCTGAGAAATGCATTTTGTGACAAAGTGCATCAGTGGATGATGAGAATGTCACTTTTGACAAAGAACACTGTTCATTACTGAAATGCTCTAATTGAGCTGTTAGAATGTCAGAAACAAGCTTTCTGAGCTGAGAACTGCATTTTGTGACATAGTTCATCAGTGGATGATGAGAATGTCAGTTTTGACAAAGAACACTGTTCATTACTGAAATGCTCCAATTGAGCTGTTAGAATGTCAGAAACAAGCTTTCTGAGCTGAGAAATGCATTTTGTGACAAAGTGCATCAGTGGATGATGAGAATGTCACTTTTGACAAAGAACACTGTTCATTACTAAAATGCTCTAATTGAGCTGTTAGAATGTCAGAAACAAGCTTTCTGAGCTGAGAACTGCATTTTGTGACAAAAAGCATCAGTGGATGATGAGAATGTCAGTTTTGACAAAGAAAACTGTTCATTACTAAAATGCTCTAATTGAGCTGTTAGAATGTTAGAAACAAGCTTTCTGAGCTGAGAACTGCATTTTGTGACATAGTTCATCAGTGGATGATGAGAATGTCAGTTTTGACAAAGAACACTGATCATTACTAAAATGCTCCAATTTGAGCTGTTAGAATGTCAGAAACAAGCTTTCTGAGCTGAGAAATGCATTTTGTGACAAAGTGCTTCAGTGGATGATGAGAATGTCAGTTTTGACAAAGAACACTGTTCATTACTAAAATGCTCTAATTGAGCTGTTAGAATGTCAGAAACAAGCTTTCTGAGCTGAGAACTGCATTTTGTGACATAGTTCATCAGTGGATGATGAGAATGTCACTTTTGACAAAGAACACTGTTCATTACTAAAATGCTCTAATTGAGCTGTTAGAATGTCAGAAACAAGCTTTCTGAGCTGAGAACTGCATTTTGTGACATAGTTCATCAGTGGATGATGAGAATGTCAGTTTTGACAAAGAACACTGATCATTACTAAAATGCTCCAATTGAGCTGTTAGAATGTCAGAAACAAGCTTTCTGAGCTGAGAAATGCATTTTGTGACAAAGTGCTTCAGTGGATGATTAGAATGTCAGTTTTGACAAAGAACACTGTTCATTACTGAAATGCTCCAATTAAGCTGTTAGAATGTCAGAAACAAGCTTTCTGAGCTGAGAAATGCATTTTGTGACAAAGTGCATCAGTGGATGATGAGAATGTCACTTTTGACAAAGAACACTGTTCATTACTAAAATGCTCTAATTGAGCTGTTAGAATGTCAGAAACAAGCTTTCTGAGCTGAGAACTGCATTTTGTGACAAAAAGCATCAGTGGATGATGAGAATGTCAGTTTTGACAAAGAACACTGATCATTACTAAAATGCTCCAATTGAGCTGTTAGAATGTCAGAAACAAGCTTTCTGAGCTGAGAAATGCATTTTGTGACAAAGTGCTTCAGTGGATGATGAGAATGTCAGTTTTGACAAAGAACACTGTTCATTACTAAAATGCTCTAATTGAGCTGTTAGAATGTCAGAAACAAGCTTTCTGAGCTGAGAAATGCATTTTGTGACATAGTTCATCAGTGGATGATGAGAATGTCAGTTTTGACAAAGAAAACTGTTCATTACTAAAATGCTCTAATTGAGCTGTTAGAATGTTAGAAACAAGCTTTCTGAGCTGAGAACTGCATTTTGTGACATAGTTCATCAGTGGATGATGAGAATGTCAGTTTTGACAAAGAACACTGATCATTACTAAAATGCTCCAATTGAGCTGTTAGAATGTCAGAAACAAGCTTTCTGAGCTGAGAAATGCATTTTGTGACAAAGTGCTTCAGTGGATGATGAGAATGTCAGTTTTGACAAAGAACACTGTTCATTAGTAAAATGCTCTAATTGAGCTGTTAGAATGTCAGAAACAAGCTTTCTGAGCTGAGAACTGCATTTTGTGACATAGTTCATCAGTGGATGATGAGAATGTCGGTTTTGACAAAGAACACTGTTCATTACTGAAATGCTCTAATTGAGCTGTTAGAATGTCAGAAACAAGCTTTCTGAGCTGAGAAATGCATTTTGTGACAAAGTGAATTAGTGGATGGATGAGAATGTCACTTTTGACAAAGAACACTGATCATTACTAAAATGCTCCAATTGAGCTGTTAGAATGTCAGAAACAAGCTTTCTGAGCTGAGAAATGCATTTTGTGACAAAGTGCTTCAGTGGATGATGAGAATGTCAGTTTTGACAAAGAACACTGTTCATTACTGAAATGCTCCAATTGAGCTGTTAGAATGTCAGAAACAAGCTTTCTGAGCTGAGAACTGCATTTTGTGACATAGTTCATCAGTGGATGATGAGAATGTCAGTTTTGACAAAGAACACTGTTCATTACTTAAATGCTCCAATTGAGCTGTTAGAATGTCAGAAACAAGCTTTCTGAGCTGAGAAATGCATTTTGTGACAAAAAGCATCAGTGGATGATGAGAATGTCAGTTTTGACAAAGAACACTGATCATTACTAAAATGCTCCAATTGAGCTGTTAGAATGTCAGAAACAAGCTTTCTGAGCTGAGAAATGCATTTTGTGACAAAGTGAATTAGTGGATGGATGAGAATGTCACTTTTGACAAAGAACACTGATCATTACTAAAATGCTCCAATTGAGCTGTTAGAATGTCAGAAACAAGCTTTCTGAGCTGAGAAATGCATTTTGTGACAAAGTGCTTCAGTGGATGATGAGAATGTCAGTTTTGACAAAGAACACTGTTCATTACTGAAATGCTCCAATTGAGCTGTTAGAATGTCAGAAACAAGCTTTCTGAGCTGAGAAATGCATTTTGTGACAAAGTGCATCAGTGGATGATGAGAATGTCACTTTTGACAAAGAACACTGTTCATTACTGAAATGCTCTAATTGAGCTGTTAGAATGTCAGAAACAAGCTTTCTGAGCTGAGAACTGCATTTTGTGACATAGTTCATCAGTGGATGATGAGAATGTCACTTTTGACAAAGAACACTGTTCATTACTGAAATGCTCTAATTGAGCTGTTAGAATGTCAGAAACAAGCTTTCTGAGCTGAGAAATGCATTTTGTGACAAAGTGCATCAGTGGATGATGAGAATGTCAGTTTTGACAAAGAACACTGTTCATTACTGAAATGCTCCAATTGAGCTGTTAGAATGTCAGAAACAAGCTTTCTGAGCTGAGAAATGCATTTTGTGACAAAGTGCATCAGTGGATGATGAGAATGTCACTTTTGACAAAGAACACTGTTCATTACTGAAATGCTCCAATTGAGCTGTTAGAATGTCAGAAACAAGCTTTCTGAGCTGAGAAATGCATTTTGTGACAAAGTGCATCAGTGGATGATGAGAATGTCAGTTTTGACAAAGAACACTGTTCATTACTGAAATGCTCCAATTGAGCTGTTAGAATGTCAGAAACAAGCTTTCTGAGCTGAGAAATGCATTTTGTGACAAAGTGCATCAGTGGATGATGAGAATGTCACTTTTGACAAAGAACACTGTTCATTACTAAAATGCTCTAATTGAGCTGTTAGAATGTCAGAAACAAGCTTTCTGAGCTGAGAACTGCATTTTGTGACAAAAAGCATCAGTGGATGATGAGAATGTCAGTTTTGACAAAGAAAACTGTTCATTACTAAAATGCTCTAATTGAGCTGTTAGAATGTTAGAAACAAGCTTTCTGAGCTGAGAACTGCATTTTGTGACATAGTTCATCAGTGGATGATGAGAATGTCAGTTTTGACAAAGAACACTGATCATTACTAAAATGCTCCAATTTGAGCTGTTAGAATGTCAGAAACAAGCTTTCTGAGCTGAGAAATGCATTTTGTGACAAAGTGCTTCAGTGGATGATGAGAATGTCAGTTTTGACAAAGAACACTGTTCATTACTAAAATGCTCTAATTGAGCTGTTAGAATGTCAGAAACAAGCTTTCTGAGCTGAGAACTGCATTTTGTGACATAGTTCATCAGTGGATGATGAGAATGTCACTTTTGACAAAGAACACTGTTCATTACTAAAATGCTCTAATTGAGCTGTTAGAATGTCAGAAACAAGCTTTCTGAGCTGAGAACTGCATTTTGTGACATAGTTCATCAGTGGATGATGAGAATGTCAGTTTTGACAAAGAACACTGATCATTACTAAAATGCTCCAATTGAGCTGTTAGAATGTCAGAAACAAGCTTTCTGAGCTGAGAAATGCATTTTGTGACAAAGTGCTTCAGTGGATGATGAGAATGTCAGTTTTGACAAAGAACACTGTTCATTACTGAAATGCTCCAATTGAGCTGTTAGAATGTCAGAAACAAGCTTTCTGAGCTGAGAAATGCATTTTGTGACAAAGTGCATCAGTGGATGATGAGAATGTCACTTTTGACAAAGAACACTGTTCATTACTGAAATGCTCTAATTGAGCTGTTAGAATGTCAGAAACAAGCTTTCTGAGCTGAGAACTGCATTTTGTGACATAGTTCATCAGTGGATGATGAGAATGTCAGTTTTGACAAAGAACACTGTTCATTACTTAAATGCTCCAATTGAGCTGTTAGAATGTCAGAAACAAGCTTTCTGAGCTGAGAAATGCATTTTGTGACAAAAAGCATCAGTGGATGATGAGAATGTCAGTTTTGACAAAGAACACTGATCATTACTAAAATGCTCCAATTGAGCTGTTAGAATGTCAGAAACAAGCTTTCTGAGCTGAGAAATGCATTTTGTGACAAAGTGAATTAGTGGATGGATGAGAATGTCACTTTTGACAAAGAACACTGATCATTACTAAAATGCTCCAATTGAGCTGTTAGAATGTCAGAAACAAGCTTTCTGAGCTGAGAAATGCATTTTGTGACAAAGTGCTTCAGTGGATGATGAGAATGTCAGTTTTGACAAAGAACACTGTTCATTACTGAAATGCTCCAATTGAGCTGTTAGAATGTCAGAAACAAGCTTTCTGAGCTGAGAAATGCATTTTGTGACAAAGTGCATCAGTGGATGATGAGAATGTCACTTTTGACAAAGAACACTGTTCATTACTGAAATGCTCTAATTGAGCTGTTAGAATGTCAGAAACAAGCTTTCTGAGCTGAGAACTGCATTTTGTGACATAGTTCATCAGTGGATGATGAGAATGTCAGTTTTGACAAAGAACACTGTTCATTACTGAAATGCTCCAATTGAGCTGTTAGAATGTCAGAAACAAGCTTTCTGAGCTGAGAAATGCATTTTGTGACAAAGTGCATCAGTGGATGATGAGAATGTCACTTTTGACAAAGAACACTGTTCATTACTAAAATGCTCTAATTGAGCTGTTAGAATGTCAGAAACAAGCTTTCTGAGCTGAGAACTGCATTTTGTGACAAAAAGCATCAGTGGATGATGAGAATGTCAGTTTTGACAAAGAAAACTGTTCATTACTAAAATGCTCTAATTGAGCTGTTAGAATGTTAGAAACAAGCTTTCTGAGCTGAGAACTGCATTTTGTGACATAGTTCATCAGTGGATGATGAGAATGTCAGTTTTGACAAAGAACACTGATCATTACTAAAATGCTCCAATTTGAGCTGTTAGAATGTCAGAAACAAGCTTTCTGAGCTGAGAAATGCATTTTGTGACAAAGTGCTTCAGTGGATGATGAGAATGTCAGTTTTGACAAAGAACACTGTTCATTACTAAAATGCTCTAATTGAGCTGTTAGAATGTCAGAAACAAGCTTTCTGAGCTGAGAACTGCATTTTGTGACATAGTTCATCAGTGGATGATGAGAATGTCACTTTTGACAAAGAACACTGTTCATTACTAAAATGCTCTAATTGAGCTGTTAGAATGTCAGAAACAAGCTTTCTGAGCTGAGAACTGCATTTTGTGACATAGTTCATCAGTGGATGATGAGAATGTCAGTTTTGACAAAGAACACTGATCATTACTAAAATGCTACAATTGAGCTGTTAGAATGTCAGAAACAAGCTTTCTGAGCTGAGAAATGCATTTTGTGACAAAGTGCTTCAGTGGATGATTAGAATGTCAGTTTTGACAAAGAACACTGTTCATTACTGAAATGCTCCAATTAAGCTGTTAGAATGTCAGAAACAAGCTTTCTGAGCTGAGAAATGCATTTTGTGACAAAGTGCATCAGTGGATGATGAGAATGTCACTTTTGACAAAGAACACTGTTCATTACTAAAATGCACTAATTGAGCTGTTAGAATGTCAGAAACAAGCTTTCTGAGCTGAGAACTGCATTTTGTGACAAAAAGCATCAGTGGATGATGAGAATGTCAGTTTTGACAAAGAACACTGATCATTACTAAAATGCTCCAATTTGAGCTGTTTAGAATGTCAGAAACAAGCTTTCTGAGCTGAGAAATGCATTTTGTGACAAAGTGCTTCAGTGGATGATGAGAATGTCAGTTTTGACAAAGAACACTGTTCATTACTAAAATGCTCTAATTGAGCTGTTAGAATGTCAGAAACAAGCTTTCTGAGCTGAGAACTGCATTTTGTGACATAGTTCATCAGTGGATGATGAGAATGTCACTTTTGACAAAGAACACTGTTCATTACTAAAATGCTCTAATTGAGCTGTTAGAATGTCAGAAACAAGCTTTCTGAGCTGAGAAATGCATTTTGTGACAAAGTGCATCAGTGGATGATGAGAATGTCACTTTTGACAAAGAACACTGTTCATTACTAAAATGCTCTAATTGAGCTGTTAGAATGTCAGAAACAAGCTTTCTGAGCTGAGAACTAAATTTTGTGACAAAAAGCATCAGTGGATGATGAGAATGTCAGTTTTGACAAAGAACACTGTTCATTACTAAAATGCTCTAATTGAGCTGTTAGAATGTCAGAAACAAGCTTTCTGAGCTGAGAACTGCATTTTGTGACAAAAAGCATCAGTGGATGATGAGAATGTCAGTTTTGACAAAGAACACTGATCATTACTAAAATGCTCCAATTGAGCTGTTAGAATGTCAGAAACAAGCTTTCTGAGCTGAGAAATGCATTTTGTGACAAAGTGCTTCAGTGGATGATGAGAATGTCAGTTTTGACAAAGAACACTGTTCATTACTAAAATGCTCTAATTGAGCTGTTAGAATGTCAGAAACAAGCTTTCTGAGCTGAGAACTGCATTTTGTGACATAGTTCATCAGTGGATGATGAGAATGTCACTTTTGACAAAGAACACTGTTCATTACTAAAATGCTCTAATTGAGCTGTTAGAATGTCAGAAACAAGCTTTCTGAGCTGAGAACTGCATTTTGTGACATAGTTCATCAGTGGATGATGAGAATGTCAGTTTTGACAAAGAACACTGATCATTACTAAAATGCTACAATTGAGCTGTTAGAATGTCAGAAACAAGCTTTCTGAGCTGAGAAATGCATTTTGTGACAAAGTGCTTCAGTGGATGATTAGAATGTCAGTTTTGACAAAGAACACTGTTCATTACTGAAATGCTCCAATTAAGCTGTTAGAATGTCAGAAACAAGCTTTCTGAGCTGAGAAATGCATTTTGTGACAAAGTGCATCAGTGGATGATGAGAATGTCACTTTTGACAAAGAACACTGTTCCTTACTAAAATGCTCTAATTGAGCTGTTAGAATGTCAGAAACAAGCTTTCTGAGCTGAGAACTGCATTTTGTGACAAAAAGCATCAGTGGATGATGAGAATGTCAGTTTTGACAAAGAACACTGATCATTACTAAAATGCTCCAATTTGAGCTGTTAGAATGTCAGAAACAAGCTTTCTGAGCTGAGAAATGCATTTTGTGACAAAGTGCTTCAGTGGATGATGAGAATGTCAGTTTTGACAAAGAATTCTGTTCATTACTAAAATGCTCTAATTGAGCTGTTAGAATGTCAGAAACAAGCTTTCTGAGCTGAGAACTGCATTTTGTGACATAGTTCATCAGTGGATGATGAGAATGTCACTTTTGACAAAGAACACTGTTCATTACTAAAATGCTCTAATTGAGCTGTTAGAATGTCAGAAACAAGCTTTCTGAGCTGAGAACTGCATTTTGTGACATAGTTCATCAGTGGATGATGAGAATGTCAGTTTTGACAAAGAACACTGATCATTACTAAAATGCTCCAATTGAGCTGTTAGAATGTCAGAAACAAGCTTTCTGAGCTGAGAAATGCATTTTGTGACAAAGTGCTTCAGTGGATGATTAGAATGTCAGTTTTGACAAAGAACACTGTTCATTACTGAAATGCTCCAATTAAGCTGTTAGAATGTCAGAAACAAGCTTTCTGAGCTGAGAAATGCATTTTGTGACAAAGTGCATCAGTGGATGATGAGAATGTCACTTTTGACAAAGAACACTGTTCATTACTAAAATGCTCTAATTGAGCTGTTAGAATGTCAGAAACAAGCTTTCTGAGCTGAGAACTGCATTTTGTGACAAAAAGCATCAGTGGATGATGAGAATGTCAGTTTTGACAAAGAACACTGATCATTACTAAAATGCTCCAATTGAGCTGTTAGAATGTCAGAAACAAGCTTTCTGAGCTGAGAAATGCATTTTGTGACAAAGTGCTTCAGTGGATGATGAGAATGTCAGTTTTGACAAAGAACACTGTTCATTACTAAAATGCTCTAATTGAGCTGTTAGAATGTCAGAAACAAGCTTTCTGAGCTGAGAAATGCATTTTGTGACATAGTTCATCAGTGGATGATGAGAATGTCAGTTTTGACAAAGAAAACTGTTCATTACTAAAATGCTCTAATTGAGCTGTTAGAATGTTAGAAACAAGCTTTCTGAGCTGAGAACTGCATTTTGTGACATAGTTCATCAGTGGATGATGAGAATGTCAGTTTTGACAAAGAACACTGATCATTACTAAAATGCTCCAATTGAGCTGTTAGAATGTCAGAAACAAGCTTTCTGAGCTGAGAAATGCATTTTGTGACAAAGTGCTTCAGTGGATGATGAGAATGTCAGTTTTGACAAAGAACACTGTTCATTAGTAAAATGCTCTAATTGAGCTGTTAGAATGTCAGAAACAAGCTTTCTGAGCTGAGAACTGCATTTTGTGACATAGTTCATCAGTGGATGATGAGAATGTCGGTTTTGACAAAGAACACTGTTCATTACTGAAATGCTCTAATTGAGCTGTTAGAATGTCAGAAACAAGCTTTCTGAGCTGAGAAATGCATTTTGTGACAAAGTGAATTAGTGGATGGATGAGAATGTCACTTTTGACAAAGAACACTGATCATTACTAAAATGCTCCAATTGAGCTGTTAGAATGTCAGAAACAAGCTTTCTGAGCTGAGAAATGCATTTTGTGACAAAGTGCTTCAGTGGATGATGAGAATGTCAGTTTTGACAAAGAACACTGTTCATTACTGAAATGCTCCAATTGAGCTGTTAGAATGTCAGAAACAAGCTTTCTGAGCTGAGAAATGCATTTTGTGACAAAGTGCATCAGTGGATGATGAGAATGTCACTTTTGACAAAGAACACTGTTCATTACTGAAATGCTCTAATTGAGCTGTTAGAATGTCAGAAACAAGCTTTCTGAGCTGAGAACTGCATTTTGTGACATAGTTCATCAGTGGATGATGAGAATGTCAGTTTTGACAAAGAACACTGTTCATTACTTAAATGCTCCAATTGAGCTGTTAGAATGTCAGAAACAAGCTTTCTGAGCTGAGAAATGCATTTTGTGACAAAGTGCATCAGTGGATGATGAGAATGTCACTTTTGACAAAGAACACTGTTCATTACTAAAATGCTCTAATTGAGCTGTTAGAATGTCAGAAACAAGCTTTCTGAGCTGAGAACTGCATTTTGTGACATAGTTCATCAGTGGATGATGAGAATGTCAGTTTTGACAAAGAACACTGTTCATTACTGAAATGCTCCAATTGAGCTGTTAGAATGTCAGAAACAAGCTTTCTGAGCTGAGAAATGCATTTTGTGACAAAGTGCATCAGTGGATGATGAGAATGTCACTTTTGACAAAGAACACTGTTCATTACTAAAATGCTCTAATTGAGCTGTTAGAATGTCAGAAACAAGCTTTCTGAGCTGAGAACTGCATTTTGTGACAAAAAGCATCAGTGGATGATGAGAATGTCAGTTTTGACAAAGAAAACTGTTCATTTCTAAAATGCTCTAATTGAGCTGTTAGAATGTTAGAAACAAGCTTTCTGAGCTGAGAACTGCATTTTGTGACATAGTTCATCAGTGGATGATGAGAATGTCAGTTTTGACAAAGAACACTGATCATTACTAAAATGCTCCAATTTGAGCTGTTAGAATGTCAGAAACAAGCTTTCTGAGCTGAGAAATGCATTTTGTGACAAAGTGCTTCAGTGGATGATGAGAATGTCAGTTTTGACAAAGAACACTGTTCATTACTAAAATGCTCTAATTGAGCTGTTAGAATGTCAGAAACAAGCTTTCTGAGCTGAGAACTGCATTTTGTGACATAGTTCATCAGTGGATGATGAGAATGTCACTTTTGACAAAGAACACTGTTCATTACTAAAATGCTCTAATTGAGCTGTTAGAATGTCAGAAACAAGCTTTCTGAGCTGAGAACTGCATTTTGTGACATAGTTCATCAGTGGATGATGAGAATGTCAGTTTTGACAAAGAACACTGATCATTACTAAAATGCTCCAATTGAGCTGTTAGAATGTCAGAAACAAGCTTTCTGAGCTGAGAAATGCATTTTGTGACAAAGTGCTTCAGTGGATGATTAGAATGTCAGTTTTGACAAAGAACACTGTTCATTACTGAAATGCTCCAATTAAGCTGTTAGAATGTCAGAAACAAGCTTTCTGAGCTGAGAAATGCATTTTGTGACAAAGTGCATCAGTGGATGATGAGAATGTCACTTTTGACAAAGAACACTGTTCATTACTAAAATGCTCTAATTGAGCTGTTAGAATGTCAGAAACAAGCTTTCTGAGCTGAGAACTGCATTTTGTGACAAAAAGCATCAGTGGATGATGAGAATGTCAGTTTTGACAAAGAACACTGATCATTACTAAAATGCTCCAATTGAGCTGTTAGAATGTCAGAAACAAGCTTTCTGAGCTGAGAAATGCATTTTGTGACAAAGTGCTTCAGTGGATGATGAGAATGTCAGTTTTGACAAAGAACACTGTTCATTACTAAAATGCTCTAATTGAGCTGTTAGAATGTCAGAAACAAGCTTTCTGAGCTGAGAACTGCATTTTGTGACATAGTTCATCAGTGGATGATGAGAATGTCAGTTTTGACAAAGAACACTGATCATTACTAAAATGCTCCAATTGAGCTGTTAGAATGTCAGAAACAAGCTTTCTGAGCTGAGAAATGCATTTTGTGACAAAGTGCTTCAGTGGATGATTAGAATGTCAGTTTTGACAAAGAACACTGTTCATTACTGAAATGCTCCAATTAAGCTGTTAGAATGTCAGAAACAAGCTTTCTGAGCTGAGAAATGCATTTTGTGACAAAGTGCATCAGTGGATGATGAGAATGTCACTTTTGACAAAGAACACTGTTCATTACTAAAATGCTCTAATTGAGCTGTTAGAATGTCAGAAACAAGCTTTCTGAGCTGAGAACTGCATTTTGTGACAAAAAGCATCAGTGGATGATGAGAATGTCAGTTTTGACAAAGAACACTGATCATTACTAAAATGCTCCAATTGAGCTGTTAGAATGTCAGAAACAAGCTTTCTGAGCTGAGAAATGCATTTTGTGACAAAGTGCTTCAGTGGATGATGAGAATGTCAGTTTTGACAAAGAACACTGTTCATTACTAAAATGCTCTAATTGAGCTGTTAGAATGTCAGAAACAAGCTTTCTGAGCTGAGAAATGCATTTTGTGACATAGTTCATCAGTGGATGATGAGAATGTCAGTTTTGACAAAGAACACTGATCATTACTAAAATGCTCCAATTGAGCTGTTAGAATGTCAGAAACAAGCTTTCTGAGCTGAGAAATGCATTTTGTGACAAAGTGCTTCAGTGGATGATTAGAATGTCAGTTTTGACAAAGAACACTGTTCATTACTGAAATGCTCCAATTAAGCTGTTAGAATGTCAGAAACAAGCTTTCTGAGCTGAGAAATGCATTTTGTGACAAAGTGCATCAGTGGATGATGAGAATGTCACTTTTGACAAAGAACACTGTTCATTACTAAAATGCTCTAATTGAGCTGTTAGAATGTCAGAAACAAGCTTTCTGAGCTGAGAACTGCATTTTGTGACAAAAAGCATCAGTGGATGATGAGAATGTCAGTTTTGACAAAGAACACTGATCATTACTAAAATGCTCCAATTGAGCTGTTAGAATGTCAGAAACAAGCTTTCTGAGCTGAGAAATGCATTTTGTGACAAAGTGCTTCAGTGGATGATGAGAATGTCAGTTTTGACAAAGAACACTGTTCATTACTAAAATGCTCTAATTGAGCTGTTAGAATGTCAGAAACAAGCTTTCTGAGCTGAGAAATGCATTTTGTGACATAGTTCATCAGTGGATGATGAGAATGTCAGTTTTGACAAAGAACACTGATCATTACTAAAATGCTCCAATTGAGCTGTTAGAATGTCAGAAACAAGCTTTCTGAGCTGAGAAATGCATTTTGTGACAAAGTGCTTCAGTGGATGATTAGAATGTCAGTTTTGACAAAGAACACTGTTCATTACTGAAATGCTCCAATTAAGCTGTTAGAATGTCAGAAACAAGCTTTCTGAGCTGAGAAATGCATTTTGTGACAAAGTGCATCAGTGGATGATGAGAATGTCACTTTTGACAAAGAACACTGTTCATTACTAAAATGCTCTAATTGAGCTGTTAGAATGTCAGAAACAAGCTTTCTGAGCTGAGAACTGCATTTTGTGACAAAAAGCATCAGTGGATGATGAGAATGTCAGTTTTGACAAAGAACACTGATCATTACTAAAATGCTCCAATTGAGCTGTTAGAATGTCAGAAACAAGCTTTCTGAGCTGAGAAATGCATTTTGTGACAAAGTGCTTCAGTGGATGATGAGAATGTCAGTTTTGACAAAGAACACTGTTCATTACTAAAATGCTCTAATTGAGCTGTTAGAATGTCAGAAACAAGCTTTCTGAGCTGAGAAATGCATTTTGTGACATAGTTCATCAGTGGATGATGAGAATGTCAGTTTTGACAAAGAAAACTGTTCATTACTAAAATGCTCTAATTGAGCTGTTAGAATGTTAGAAACAAGCTTTCTGAGCTGAGAACTGCATTTTGTGACAAAGTGCATCAGTGGATGATGAGAATGTCACTTTTGACAAAGAACACTGTTCATTACTAAAATGCTCTAATTGAGCTGTTAGAATGTCAGAAACAAGCTTTCTGAGCTGAGAACTGCATTTTGTGACAAAAAGCATCAGTGGATGATGAGAATGTCAGTTTTGACAAAGAACACTGATCATTACTAAAATGCTCCAATTGAGCTGTTAGAATGTCAGAAACAAGCTTTCTGAGCTGAGAAATGAATTTTGTGACAAAGTGAATTAGTGGATGAATGAGAATGTCACTTTTGACAAAGAACACTGATCATTACTAAAATGCTCCAATTGAGCTGTTAGAATGTCAGAAACAAGCTTTCTGAGCTGAGAAATGAATTTTGTGACAAAGTGCTTCAGTGGATGATGAGAATGTCAGTTTTGACAAAGAACACTGTTCATTACTGAAATGCTCCAATTGAGCTGTTAGAATGTCAGAAACAAGCTTTCTGAGCTGAGAAATGCATTTTGTGACAAAGTGCTTCAGTGGATGATGAGAATGTCAGTTTTGACAAAGAACACTGTTCATTACTGAAATTCTCCAATTGAGCTGTTAGAATGTCAGAAACAAGCTTTCTGAGCTGAGAAATGCATTTTGTGACAAAGTGCATCAGTGGATGATGAGAATGTCACTTTTGACAAAGAACACTGTTCATTACTGAAATGCGCTAATTGAGCTGTTAGAATGTCAGAAACAAGCTTTCTGAGCTGAGAACTGCATTTTGTGACATAGTTCATCAGTGGATGATGAGAATGTCAGTTTTGACAAAGAACACTGTTCATTACTGAAATGCTCCAATTGAGCTGTTAGAATGTCAGAAACAAGCTTTCTGAGCTGAGAAATGCATTTTGTGACAAAGTGCATCAGTGGATGATGAGAATGTCACTTTTGACAAAGAACACTGTTCATTACTAAAATGCTCTAATTGAGCTGTTAGAATGTCAGAAACAAGCTTTCTGAGCTGAGAACTGCATTTTGTGACAAAAAGCATCAGTGGATGATGAGAATGTCAGTTTTGACAAAGAAAACTGTTCATTTCTAAAATGCTCTAATTGAGCTGTTAGAATGTTAGAAACAAGCTTTCTGAGCTGAGAACTGCATTTTGTGACATAGTTCATCAGTGGATGATGAGAATGTCAGTTTTGACAAAGAACACTGATCATTACTAAAATGCTCCAATTGAGCTGTTAGAATGTCAGAAACAAGCTTTCTGAGCTGAGAAATGCATTTTGTGACAAAGTGCTTCAGTGGATGATGAGAATGTCAGTTTTGACAAAGAACACTGTTCATTACTAAAATGCTCTAATTGAGCTGTTAGAATGTCAGAAACAAGCTTTCTGAGCTGAGAACTGCATTTTGTGACAAAGTGCTTCAGTGGATGATGAGAATGTCAGTTTTGACAAAGAACACTGTTCATTACTTAAATGCTCCAATTGAGCTGTTAGAATGTCAGAAACAAGCTTTCTGAGCTGAGAAATGCATTTTGTGACAAAGTGCATCAGTGGATGATGAGAATGTCACTTTTGACAAAGAACACTGTTCATTACTAAAATGCTCTAATTGAGCTGTTAGAATGTCAGAAACAAGCTTTCTGAGCTGAGAACTGCATTTTGTGACATAGTTCATCAGTGGATGATGAGAATGTCAGTTTTGACAAAGAACACTGTTCATTACTAAAATGCTCTAATTGAGCTGTTAGAATGTCAGAAACAAGCTTTCTGAGCTGAGAACTGCATTTTGTGACATAGTTCATCAGTGGATGATGAGAATGTCAGTTTTGACAAAGAACACTGATCATTACTAAAATGCTCCAATTTGAGCTGTTAGAATGTCAGAAACAAGCTTTCTGAGCTGAGAAATGCATTTTGTGACAAAGTGCTTCAGTGGATGATGAGAATGTCAGTTTTGACAAAGAACACTGTTCATTACTAAAATGCTCTAATTGAGCTGTTAGAATGTCAGAAACAAGCTTTCTGAGCTGAGAACTGCATTTTGTGACAAAGTGCTTCAGTGGATGATGAGAATGTCAGTTTTGACAAAGAACACTGTTCATTACTTAAATGCTCCAATTGAGCTGTTAGAATGTCAGAAACAAGCTTTCTGAGCTGAGAAATGCATTTTGTGACAAAGTGCATCAGTGGATGATGAGAATGTCACTTTTGACAAAGAACACTGTTCATTACTAAAATGCTCTAATTGAGCTGTTAGAATGTCAGAAACAAGCTTTCTGAGCTGAGAACTGCATTTTGTGACAAAAAGCATCAGTGGATGATGAGAATGTCAGTTTTGACAAAGAACACTGTTCATTACTAAAATGCTCTAATTGAGCTGTTAGAATGTCAGAAACAAGCTTTCTGAGCTGAGAACTGCATTTTGTGACATAGTTTATCAGTGGATGATGAGAATGTCACTTTTGACAAAGAACACTGTTCATTACTAAAATGCTCTAATTGAGCTGTTAGAATGTCAGAAACAAGCTTTCTGAGCTGAGAACTGCATTTTGTGACATAGTTCATCAGTGGATGATGAGAATGTCAGTTTTGACAAAGAACACTGATCATTACTAAAATGCTCCAATTTGAGCTGTTAGAATGTCAGAAACAAGCTTTCTGAGCTGAGAAATGCATTTTGTGACAAAGTGCTTCAGTGGATGATGAGAATGTCAGTTTTGACAAAGAACACTGTTCATTACTAAAATGCTCTAATTGAGCTGTTAGAATGTCAGAAACAAGCTTTCTGAGCTGAGAACTGCATTTTGTGACATAGTTCATCAGTGGATGATGAGAATGTCACTTTTGACAAAGAACACTGTTCATTACTAAAATGCTCTAATTGAGCTGTTAGAATGTCAGAAACAAGCTTTCTGAGCTGAGAACTGCATTTTGTGACATAGTTCATCAGTGGATGATGAGAATGTCAGTTTTGACAAAGAACACTGATCATTACTAAAATGCTCCAATTGAGCTGTTAGAATGTCAGAAACAAGCTTTCTGAGCTGAGAAATGCATTTTGTGACAAAGTGCTTCAGTGGATGATTAGAATGTCAGTTTTGACAAAGAACACTGTTCATTACTGAAATGCTCCAATTAAGCTGTTAGAATGTCAGAAACAAGCTTTCTGAGCTGAGAAATGCATTTTGTGACAAAGTGCATCAGTGGATGATGAGAATGTCACTTTTGACAAAGAACACTGTTCATTACTAAAATGCTCTAATTGAGCTGTTAGAATGTCAGAAACAAGCTTTCTGAGCTGAGAACTGCATTTTGTGACAAAAAGCATCAGTGGATGATGAGAATGTCAGTTTTGACAAAGAACACTGATCATTACTAAAATGCTCCAATTGAGCTGTTAGAATGTCAGAAACAAGCTTTCTGAGCTGAGAAATGCATTTTGTGACAAAGTGCTTCAGTGGATGATGAGAATGTCAGTTTTGACAAAGAACACTGTTCATTACTAAAATGCTCTAATTGAGCTGTTAGAATGTCAGAAACAAGCTTTCTGAGCTGAGAACTGCATTTTGTGACATAGTTCATCAGTGGATGATGAGAATGTCAGTTTTGACAAAGAACACTGATCATTACTAAAATGCTCCAATTGAGCTGTTAGAATGTCAGAAACAAGCTTTCTGAGCTGAGAAATGCATTTTGTGACAAAGTGCTTCAGTGGATGATTAGAATGTCAGTTTTGACAAAGAACACTGTTCATTACTGAAATGCTCCAATTAAGCTGTTAGAATGTCAGAAACAAGCTTTCTGAGCTGAGAAATGCATTTTGTGACAAAGTGCATCAGTGGATGATGAGAATGTCACTTTTGACAAAGAACACTGTTCATTACTAAAATGCTCTAATTGAGCTGTTAGAATGTCAGAAACAAGCTTTCTGAGCTGAGAACTGCATTTTGTGACAAAAAGCATCAGTGGATGATGAGAATGTCAGTTTTGACAAAGAACACTGATCATTACTAAAATGCTCCAATTGAGCTGTTAGAATGTCAGAAACAAGCTTTCTGAGCTGAGAAATGCATTTTGTGACAAAGTGCTTCAGTGGATGATGAGAATGTCAGTTTTGACAAAGAACACTGTTCATTACTAAAATGCTCTAATTGAGCTGTTAGAATGTCAGAAACAAGCTTTCTGAGCTGAGAAATGCATTTTGTGACATAGTTCATCAGTGGATGATGAGAATGTCAGTTTTGACAAAGAACACTGATCATTACTAAAATGCTCCAATTGAGCTGTTAGAATGTCAGAAACAAGCTTTCTGAGCTGAGAAATGCATTTTGTGACAAAGTGCTTCAGTGGATGATGAGAATGTCAGTTTTGACAAAGAACACTGTTCATTACTAAAATGCTCTAATTGAGCTGTTAGAATGTCAGAAACAAGCTTTCTGAGCTGAGAACTGCATTTTGTGACAAAAAGCATCAGTGGATGATGAGAATGTCAGTTTTGACAAAGAACACTGATCATTACTAAAATGCTCCAATTGAGCTGTTAGAATGTCAGAAACAAGCTTTCTGAGCTGAGAAATGCATTTTGTGACAAAGTGCTTCAGTGGATGATTAGAATGTCAGTTTTGACAAAGAACACTGATCATTACTAAAATGCTCCAATTGAGCTGTTAGAATGTCAGAAACAAGCTTTCTGAGCTGAGAAATGCATTTTGTGACAAAGTGCTTCAGTGGATGATGAGAATGTCAGTTTTGACAAAGAACACTGTTCATTACTAAAATGCTCTAATTGAGCTGTTAGAATGTCAGAAACAAGCTTTCTGAGCTGAGAACTGCATTTTGTGACATAGTTCATCAGTGGATGATGAGAATGTCAGTTTTGACAAAGAACACTGATCATTACTAAAATGCTCCAATTGAGCTGTTAGAATGTCAGAAACAAGCTTTCTGAGCTGAGAAATGCATTTTGTGACAAAGTGCTTCAGTGGATGATTAGAATGTCAGTTTTGACAAAGAACACTGTTCATTACTGAAATGCTCCAATTAAGCTGTTAGAATGTCAGAAACAAGCTTTCTGAGCTGAGAAATGCATTTTGTGACAAAGTGCATCAGTGGATGATGAGAATGTCACTTTTGACAAAGAACACTGTTCATTACTAAAATGCTCTAATTGAGCTGTTAGAATGTCAGAAACAAGCTTTCTGAGCTGAGAACTGCATTTTGTGAAAAAAAGCATCAGTGGATGATGAGAATGTCAGTTTTGACAAAGAACACTGATCATTACTAAAATGCTCCAATTGAGCTGTTAGAATGTCAGAAACAAGCTTTCTGAGCTGAGAAATGCATTTTGTGACAAAGTGCTTCAGTGGATGATGAGAATGTCAGTTTTGACAAAGAACACTGTTCATTACTAAAATGCTCTAATTGAGCTGTTAGAATGTCAGAAACAAGCTTTCTGAGCTGAGAAATGCATTTTGTGACATAGTTCATCAGTGGATGATGAGAATGTCAGTTTTGACAAAGAAAACTGTTCATTACTAAAATGCTCTAATTGAGCTGTTAGAATGTTAGAAACAAGCTTTCTGAGCTGAGAACTGCATTTTGTGACAAAGTGCATCAGTGGATGATGAGAATGTCACTTTTGACAAAGAACACTGTTCATTACTAAAATGCTCTAATTGAGCTGTTAGAATGTCAGAAACAAGCTTTCTGAGCTGAGAAAAGCATTTTGTGACAAAGTGCTTCAGTGGATGATTAGAATGTCAGTTTTGACAAAGAACACTGTTCATTACTGAAATGCTCCAATTAAGCTGTTAGAATGTCAGAAACAAGCTTTCTGAGCTGAGAAATGCATTTTGTGACAAAGTGCATCAGTGGATGATGAGAATGTCACTTTTGACAAAGAACACTGTTCATTACTAAAATGCTCTAATTGAGCTGTTAGAATGTCAGAAACAAGCTTTCTGAGCTGAGAACTGCATTTTGTGAAAAAAAGCATCAGTGGATGATGAGAATGTCAGTTTTGACAAAGAACACTGATCATTACTAAAATGCTCCAATTGAGCTGTTAGAATGTCAGAAACAAGCTTTCTGAGCTGAGAAATGCATTTTGTGACAAAGTGCTTCAGTGGATGATGAGAATGTCAGTTTTGACAAAGAACACTGTTCATTACTAAAATGCTCTAATTGAGCTGTTAGAATGTCAGAAACAAGCTTTCTGAGCTGAGAAATGCATTTTGTGACATAGTTCATCAGTGGATGATGAGAATGTCAGTTTTGACAAAGAAAACTGTTCATTACTAAAATGCTCTAATTGAGCTGTTAGAATGTTAGAAACAAGCTTTCTGAGCTGAGAACTGCATTTTGTGACAAAGTGCATCAGTGGATGATGAGAATGTCACTTTTGACAAAGAACACTGTTCATTACTAAAATGCTCTAATTGAGCTGTTAGAATGTCAGAAACAAGCTTTCTGAGCTGAGAACTGCATTTTGTGACAAAAAGCATCAGTGGATGATGAGAATGTCAGTTTTGACAAAGAACACTGATCATTACTAAAATGCTCCAATTGAGCTGTTAGAATGTCAGAAACAAGCTTTCTGAGCTGAGAAATGCATTTTGTGACAAAGTGAATTAGTGGATGAATGAGAATGTCACTTTTGACAAAGAACACTGATCATTACTAAAATGCTCCAATTGAGCTGTTAGAATGTCAGAAACAAGCTTTCTGAGCTGAGAAATGCATTTTGTGACAAAGTGCTTCAGTGGATGATGAGAATGTCAGTTTTGACAAAGAACACTGTTCATTACTGAAATTCTCCAATTGAGCTGTTAGAATGTCAGAAACAAGCTTTCTGAGCTGAGAAATGCATTTTGTGACAAAGTGCATCAGTGGATGATGAGAATGTCACTTTTGACAAAGAACACTGTTCATTACTGAAATGCGCTAATTGAGCTGTTAGAATGTCAGAAACAAGCTTTCTGAGCTGAGAACTGCATTTTGTGACATAGTTCATCAGTGGATGATGAGAATGTCAGTTTTGACAAAGAACACTGTTCATTACTGAAATGCTCCAATTGAGCTGTTAGAATGTCAGAAACAAGCTTTCTGAGCTGAGAAATGCATTTTGTGACAAAGTGCATCAGTGGATGATGAGAATGTCACTTTTGTCAAAGAACACTGTTCATTACTAAAATGCTCTAATTGAGCTGTTAGAATGTCAGAAACAAGCTTTCTGAGCTGAGAACTGCATTTTGTGACAAAAAGCATCAGTGGATGATGAGAATGTCAGTTTTGACAAAGAAAACTGTTCATTTCTAAAATGCTCTAATTGAGCTGTTAGAATGTTAGAAACAAGCTTTCTGAGCTGAGAACTGCATTTTGTGACATAGTTCATCAGTGGATGATGAGAATGTCAGTTTTGACAAAGAACACTGATCATTACTAAAATGCTCCAATTTGAGCTGTTAGAATGTCAGAAACAAGCTTTCTGAGCTGAGAAATGCATTTTGTGACAAAGTGCTTCAGTGGATGATGAGAATGTCAGTTTTGACAAAGAACACTGTTCATTACTAAAATGCTCTAATTGAGCTGTTAGAATGTCAGAAACAAGCTTTCTGAGCTGAGAAATGCATTTTGTGACATAGTTCATCAGTGGATGATGAGAATGTCACTTTTGACAAAGAACACTGTTCATTACTAAAATGCTCTAATTGAGCTGTTAGAATGTCAGAAACAAGCTTTCTGAGCTGAGAACTGCATTTTGTGACATAGTTCATCAGTGGATGATGAGAATGTCAGTTTTGACAAAGAACACTGATCATTACTAAAATGCTCCAATTGAGCTGTTAGAATGTCAGAAACAAGCTTTCTGAGCTGAGAAATGCATTTTGTGACAAAGTGCTTCAGTGGATGATTAGAATGTCAGTTTTGACAAAGAACACTGTTCATTACTGAAATGCTCCAATTAAGCTGTTAGAATGTCAGAAACAAGCTTTCTGAGCTGAGAAATGCATTTTGTGACAAAGTGCATCAGTGGATGATGAGAATGTCACTTTTGACAAAGAACACTGTTCATTACTGAAATGCTCTAATTGAGCTGTTAGAATGTCAGAAACAAGCTTTCTGAGCTGAGAAATGCATTTTGTGACAAAGTGCATCAGTGGATGATGAGAATGTCACTTTTGTCAAAGAACACTGTTCATTACTAAAATGCTCTAATTGAGCTGTTAGAATGTTAGAAACAAGCTTTCTGAGCTGAGAACTGCATTTTGTGACAAAAAGCATCAGTGGATGATGAGAATGTCAGTTTTGACAAAGAAAACTGTTCATTTCTAAAATGCTCTAATTGAGCTGTTAGAATGTTAGAAACAAGCTTTCTGAGCTGAGAACTGCATTTTGTGACATAGTTCATCAGTGGATGATGAGAATGTCAGTTTTGACAAAGAACACTGATCATTACTAAAATGCTCCAATTTGAGCTGTTAGAATGTCAGAAACAAGCTTTCTGAGCTGAGAAATGCATTTTGTGACAAAGTGCTTCAGTGGATGATGAGAATGTCAGTTTTGACAAAGAACACTGTTCATTACTAAAATGCTCTAATTGAGCTGTTAGAATGTCAGAAACAAGCTTTCTGAGCTGAGAACTGCATTTTGTGACATAGTTCATCAGTGGATGATGAGAATGTCACTTTTGACAAAGAACACTGTTCATTACTAAAATGCTCTAATTGAGCTGTTAGAATGTCAGAAACAAGCTTTCTGAGCTGAGAACTGCATTTTGTGACATAGTTCATCAGTGGATGATGAGAATGTCAGTTTTGACAAAGAACACTGATCATTACTAAAATGCTCCAATTGAGCTGTTAGAATGTCAGAAACAAGCTTTCTGAGCTGAGAAATGCATTTTGTGACAAAGTGCTTCAGTGGATGATTAGAATGTCAGTTTTGACAAAGAACACTGTTCATTACTGAAATGCTCCAATTAAGCTGTTAGAATGTCAGAAACAAGCTTTCTGAGCTGAGAAATGCATTTTGTGACAAAGTGCATCAGTGGATGATGAGAATGTCACTTTTGACAAAGAACACTGTTCATTACTAAAATGCTCTAATTGAGCTGTTAGAATGTCAGAAACAAGCTTTCTGAGCTGAGAACTGCATTTTGTGACAAAAAGCATCAGTGGATGATGAGAATGTCAGTTTTGACAAAGAACACTGATCATTACTAAAATGCTCCAATTGAGCTGTTAGAATGTCAGAAACAAGCTTTCTGAGCTGAGAAATGCATTTTGTGACAAAGTGCTTCAGTGGATGATGAGAATGTCAGTTTTGACAAAGAACACTGTTCATTACTAAAATGCTCTAATTGAGCTGTTAGAATGTCAGAAACAAGCTTTCTGAGCTGAGAAATGCATTTTGTGACATAGTTCATCAGTGGATGATGAGAATGTCAGTTTTGACAAAGAAAACTGTTCATTACTAAAATGCTCTAATTGAGCTGTTAGAATGTTAGAAACAAGCTTTCTGAGCTGAGAACTGCATTTTGTGACATAGTTTATCAGTGGATGATGAGAATGTCAGTTTTGACAAAGAACACTGATCATTACTAAAATGCTCCAATTGAGCTGTTAGAATGTCAGAAACAAGCTTTCTGAGCTGAGAAATGCATTTTGTGACAAAGTGCTTCAGTGGATGATGAGAATGTCAGTTTTGACAAAGAACACTGTTCATTACTAAAATGCTCTAATTGAGCTGTTAGAATGTCAGAAACAAGCTTTCTGAGCTGAGAACTGCATTTTGTGACATAGTTCATCAGTGGATGATGAGAATGTCGGTTTTGACAAAGAACACTGTTCATTACTGAAATGCTCTAATTGAGCTGTTAGAATGTCAGAAACAAGCTTTCTGAGCTGAGAACTGCATTTTGTGACATAGTTCATCAGTGGATGATGAGAATGTCAGTTTTGACAAAGAACACTGTTCATTACTGAAATGCTCCAATTGAGCTGTTAGAATGTCAGAAACAAGCTTTCTGAGCTGAGAAATGCATTTTGTGACAAAGTGCTTCAGTGGATGATGAGAATGTCAGTTTTGACAAAGAACACTGTTCATTACTGAAATGCTCCAATTGAGCTGTTAGAATGTCAGAAACAAGCTTTCTGAGCTGAGAAATGCATTTTGTGACAAAAAGCATCAGTGGATGATGAGAATGTCAGTTTTGACAAAGAACACTGATCATTACTAAAATGCTCCAATTGAGCTGTTAGAATGTCAGAAACAAGCTTTCTGAGCTGAGAAATGCATTTTGTGACAAAGTGCTTCAGTGGATGATGAGAATGTCAGTTTTGACAAAGAACACTGTTCATTACTAAAATGCTCTAATTGAGCTGTTAGAATGTCAGAAACAAGCTTTCTGAGCTGAGAACTGCATTTTGTGACGAAGTGCTTCAGTGGATGATGAGAATGTCAGTTTTGACAAAGAACACTGTTCATTACTGAAATTCTCCAATTGAGCTGTTAGAATGTCAGAAACAAGCTTTCTGAGCTGAGAAATGCATTTTGTGACAAAGTGCATCAGTGGATGATGAGAATGTCACTTTTGACAAAGAACACTGTTCATTACTGAAATGCGCTAATTGAGCTGTTAGAATGTCAGAAACAAGCTTTCTGAGCTGAGAACTGCATTTTGTGACATAGTTCATCAGTGGATGATGAGAATGTCAGTTTTGACAAAGAACACTGTTCATTACTGAAATGCTCCAATTGAGCTGTTAGAATGTCAGAAACAAGCTTTCTGAGCTGAGAAATGCATTTTGTGACAAAGTGCATCAGTGGATGATGAGAATGTCACTTTTGTCAAAGAACACTGTTCATTACTAAAATGCTCTAATTGAGCTGTTAGAATGTCAGAAACAAGCTTTCTGAGCTGAGAACTGCATTTTGTGACAAAAAGCATCAGTGGATGATGAGAATGTCAGTTTTGACAAAGAAAACTGTTCATTTCTAAAATGCTCTAATTGAGCTGTTAGAATGTTAGAAACAAGCTTTCTGAGCTGAGAACTGCATTTTGTGACATAGTTCATCAGTGGATGATGAGAATGTCAGTTTTGACAAAGAACACTGATCATTACTAAAATGCTCCAATTTGAGCTGTTAGAATGTCAGAAACAAGCTTTCTGAGCTGAGAAATGCATTTTGTGACAAAGTGCTTCAGTGGATGATGAGAATGTCAGTTTTGACAAAGAACACTGTTCATTACTAAAATGCTCTAATTGAGCTGTTAGAATGTCAGAAAAAAGCTTTCTGAGCTGAGAACTGCATTTTGTGACATAGTTCATCAGTGGATGATGAGAATGTCACTTTTGACAAAGAACACTGTTCATTACTAAAATGCTCTAATTGAGCTGTTAGAATGTCAGAAACAAGCTTTCTGAGCTGAGAACTGCATTTTGTGACATAGTTCATCAGTGGATGATGAGAATGTCAGTTTTGACAAAGAACACTGATCATTACTAAAATGCTCCAATTGAGCTGTTAGAATGTCAGAAACAAGCTTTCTGAGCTGAGAAATGCATTTTGTGACAAAGTGCTTCAGTGGATGATTAGAATGTCAGTTTTGACAAAGAACACTGTTCATTACTGAAATGCTCCAATTAAGCTGTTAGAATGTCAGAAACAAGCTTTCTGAGCTGAGAAATGCATTTTGTGACAAAGTGCATCAGTGGATGATGAGAATGTCACTTTTGACAAAGAACACTGTTCATTACTAAAATGCTCTAATTGAGCTGTTAGAATGTCAGAAACAAGCTTTCTGAGCTGAGAACTGCATTTTGTGACAAAAAGCATCAGTGGATGATGAGAATGTCAGTTTTGACAAAGAACACTGATCATTACTAAAATGCTCCAATTGAGCTGTTAGAATGTCAGAAACAAGCTTTCTGAGCTGAGAAATGCATTTTGTGACAAAGTGCTTCAGTGGATGATGAGAATGTCAGTTTTGACAAAGAACACTGTTCATTACTAAAATGCTCTAATTGAGCTGTTAGAATGTCAGAAACAAGCTTTCTGAGCTGAGAAATGCATTTTGTGACATAGTTCATCAGTGGATGATGAGAATGTCAGTTTTGACAAAGAAAACTGTTCATTACTAAAATGCTCTAATTGAGCTGTTAGAATGTTAGAAACAAGCTTTCTGAGCTGAGAACTGCATTTTGTGACATAGTTTATCAGTGGATGATGAGAATGTCAGTTTTGACAAAGAACACTGATCATTACTAAAATGCTCCAATTGAGCTGTTAGAATGTCAGAAACAAGCTTTCTGAGCTGAGAAATGCATTTTGTGACAAAGTGCTTCAGTGGATGATGAGAATGTCAGTTTTGACAAAGAACACTGTTCATTACTAAAATGCTCTAATTGAGCTGTTAGAATGTCAGAAACAAGCTTTCTGAGCTGAGAACTGCATTTTGTGACATAGTTCATCAGTGGATGATGAGAATGTCGGTTTTGACAAAGAACACTGTTCATTACTGAAATGCTCTAATTGAGCTGTTAGAATGTCAGAAACAAGCTTTCTGAGCTGAGAACTGCATTTTGTGACATAGTTCATCAGTGGATGATGAGAATGTCAGTTTTGACAAAGAACACTGTTCATTACTGAAATGCTCCAATTGAGCTGTTAGAATGTCAGAAACAAGCTTTCTGAGCTGAGAAATGCATTTTGTGACAAAGTGCTTCAGTGGATGATGAGAATGTCAGTTTTGACAAAGAACACTGTTCATTACTGAAATGCTCCAATTGAGCTGTTAGAATGTCAGAAACAAGCTTTCTGAGCTGAGAAATGCATTTTGTGACAAAAAGCATCAGTGGATGATGAGAATGTCAGTTTTGACAAAGAACACTGATCATTACTAAAATGCTCCAATTGAGCTGTTAGAATGTCAGAAACAAGCTTTCTGAGCTGAGAAATGCATTTTGTGACAAAGTGCTTCAGTGGATGATGAGAATGTCAGTTTTGACAAAGAACACTGTTCATTACTAAAATGCTCTAATTGAGCTGTTAGAATGTCAGAAACAAGCTTTCTGAGCTGAGAACTGCATTTTGTGACGAAGTGCTTCAGTGGATGATGAGAATGTCAGTTTTGACAAAGAACACTGTTCATTACTTAAATGCTCCAATTGAGCTGTTAGAATGTCAGAAACAAGCTTTCTGAGCTGAGAAATGCATTTTGTGACAAAGTGCATCAGTGGATGATGAGAATGTCACTTTTGACAAAGAACACTGTTCATTACTAAAATGCTCTAATTGAGCTGTTAGAATGTCAGAAACAAGCTTTCTGAGCTGAGAACTGCATTTTGTGACAAAAAGCATCAGTGGATGATGAGAATGTCAGTTTTGACAAAGAACACTGTTCATTACTAAAATGCTCCAATTGAGCTGTTAGAATGTCAGAAACAAGCTTTCTGAGCTGAGAAATGCATTTTGTGACAAAGTGCTTCAGTGGATGATGAGAATGTCAGTTTTGACAAAGAACACTGTTCATTACTAAAATGCTCTAATTGAGCTGTTAGAATGTCAGAAACAAGCTTTCTGAGCTGAGAACTGCATTTTGTGACAAAGTGCTTCAGTGGATGATGAGAATGTCAGTTTTGACAAAGAACACTGTTCATTACTTAAATGCTCCAATTGAGCTGTTAGAATGTCAGAAACAAGCTTTCTGAGCTGAGAAATGCATTTTGTGACAAAGTGCATCAGTGGATGATGAGAATGTCACTTTTGACAAAGAACACTGTTCATTACTAAAATGCTCTAATTGAGCTGTTAGAATGTCAGAAACAAGCTTTCTGAGCTGAGAACTGCATTTTGTGACAAAAAGCATCAGTGGATGATGAGAATGTCAGTTTTGACAAAGAACACTGATCATTACTAAAATGCTCCAATTGAGCTGTTAGAATGTCAGAAACAAGCTTTCTGAGCTGAGAAATGCATTTTGTGACAAAGTGAATTAGTGGATGGATGAGAATGTCACTTTTGACAAAGAACACTGATCATTACTAAAATGCTCCAATTGAGCTGTTAGAATGTCAGAAACAAGCTTTCTGAGCTGAGAAATGCATTTTGTGACAAAGTGCTTCAGTGGATGATGAGAATGTCAGTTTTGACAAAGAACACTGTTCATTACTGAAATGCTCCAATTGAGCTGTTAGAATGTCAGAAACAAGCTTTCTGAGCTGAGAAATGCATTTTGTGACAAAGTGCATCAGTGGATGATGAGAATGTCACTTTTGACAAAGAACACTGTTCATTACTGAAATGCTCTAATTGAGCTGTTAGAATGTCAGAAACAAGCTTTCTGAGCTGAGAACTGCATTTTGTGACATAGTTCATCAGTGGATGATGAGAATGTCAGTTTTGACAAAGAACACTGTTCATTACTGAAATGCTCCAATTGAGCTGTTAGAATGTCAGAAACAAGCTTTCTGAGCTGAGAAATGCATTTTGTGACAAAGTGCATCAGTGGATGATGAGAATGTCACTTTTGACAAAGAACACTGTTCATTACTAAAATGCTCTAATTGAGCTGTTAGAATGTCAGAAACAAGCTTTCTGAGCTGAGAACTGCATTTTGTGACAAAAAGCATCAGTGGATGATGAGAATGTCAGTTTTGACAAAGAAAACTGTTCATTACTAAAATGCTCTAATTGAGCTGTTAGAATGTTAGAAACAAGCTTTCTGAGCTGAGAACTGCATTTTGTGACATAGTTCATCAGTGGATGATGAGAATGTCAGTTTTGACAAAGAACACTGATCATTACTAAAATGCTCCAATTTGAGCTGTTAGAATGTCAGAAACAAGCTTTCTGAGCTGAGAAATGCATTTTGTGACAAAGTGCTTCAGTGGATGATGAGAATGTCAGTTTTGACAAAGAACACTGTTCATTACTAAAATGCTCTAATTGAGCTGTTAGAATGTCAGAAACAAGCTTTCTGAGCTGAGAACTGCATTTTGTGACATAGTTCATCAGTGGATGATGAGAATGTCACTTTTGACAAAGAACACTGTTCATTACTAAAATGCTCTAATTGAGCTGTTAGAATGTCAGAAACAAGCTTTCTGAGCTGAGAACTGCATTTTGTGACATAGTTCATCAGTGGATGATGAGAATGTCAGTTTTGACAAAGAACACTGATCATTACTAAAATGCTCCAATTGAGCTGTTAGAATGTCAGAAACAAGCTTTCTGAGCTGAGAAATGCATTTTGTGACAAAGTGCTTCAGTGGATGATTAGAATGTCAGTTTTGACAAAGAACACTGTTCATTACTGAAATGCTCCAATTAAGCTGTTAGAATGTCAGAAACAAGCTTTCTGAGCTGAGAAATGCATTTTGTGACAAAGTGCATCAGTGGATGATGAGAATGTCACTTTTGACAAAGAACACTGTTCATTACTAAAATGCTCTAATTGAGCTGTTAGAATGTCAGAAACAAGCTTTCTGAGCTGAGAACTGCATTTTGTGACAAAAAGCATCAGTGGATGATGAGAATGTCAGTTTTGACAAAGAACACTGATCATTACTAAAATGCTCCAATTGAGCTGTTAGAATGTCAGAAACAAGCTTTCTGAGCTGAGAAATGCATTTTGTGACAAAGTGCTTCAGTGGATGATGAGAATGTCAGTTTTGACAAAGAACACTGTTCATTACTAAAATGCTCTAATTGAGCTGTTAGAATGTCAGAAACAAGCTTTCTGAGCTGAGAAATGCATTTTGTGACATAGTTCATCAGTGGATGATGAGAATGTCAGTTTTGACAAAGAAAACTGTTCATTACTAAAATGCTCTAATTGAGCTGTTAGAATGTTAGAAACAAGCTTTCTGAGCTGAGAACTGCATTTTGTGACATAGTTCATCAGTGGATGATGAGAATGTCAGTTTTGACAAAGAACACTGATCATTACTAAAATGCTCCAATTGAGCTGTTAGAATGTCAGAAACAAGCTTTCTGAGCTGAGAAATGCATTTTGTGACAAAGTGCTTCAGTGGATGATGAGAATGTCAGTTTTGACAAAGAACACTGTTCATTAGTAAAATGCTCTAATTGAGCTGTTAGAATGTCAGAAACAAGCTTTCTGAGCTGAGAACTGCATTTTGTGACATAGTTCATCAGTGGATGATGAGAATGTCGGTTTTGACAAAGAACACTGTTCATTACTGAAATGCTCTAATTGAGCTGTTAGAATGTCAGAAACAAGCTTTCTGAGCTGAGAAATGCATTTTGTGACAAAGTGAATTAGTGGATGGATGAGAATGTCACTTTTGACAAAGAACACTGATCATTACTAAAATGCTCCAATTGAGCTGTTAGAATGTCAGAAACAAGCTTTCTGAGCTGAGAAATGCATTTTGTGACAAAGTGCTTCAGTGGATGATGAGAATGTCAGTTTTGACAAAGAACACTGTTCATTACTGAAATGCTCCAATTGAGCTGTTAGAATGTCAGAAACAAGCTTTCTGAGCTGAGAAATGCATTTTGTGACAAAGTGCATCAGTGGATGATGAGAATGTCACTTTTGACAAAGAACACTGTTCATTACTGAAATGCTCTAATTGAGCTGTTAGAATTTCAGAAACAAGCTTTCTGAGCTGAGAACTGCATTTTGTGACATAGTTCATCAGTGGATGATGAGAATGTCAGTTTTGACAAAGAACACTGTTCATTACTTAAATGCTCCAATTGAGCTGTTAGAATGTCAGAAACAAGCTTTCTGAGCTGAGAAATGCATTTTGTGACAAAGTGCATCAGTGGATCATGAGAATGTCACTTTTGACAAAGAACACTGTTCATTACTAAAATGCTCTAATTGAGCTGTTAGAATGTCAGAAACAAGCTTTCTGAGCTGAGAACTGCATTTTGTGACAAAAAGCATCAGTGGATGATGAGAATGTCAGTTTTGACAAAGAACACTGATCATTACTAAAATGCTCCAATTGAGCTGTTAGAATGTCAGAAACAAGCTTTCTGAGCTGAGAAATGCATTTTGTGACAAAGTGAATTAGTGGATGGATGAGAATGTCACTTTTGACAAAGAACACTGATCATTACTAAAATGCTCCAATTGAGCTGTTAGAATGTCAGAAACAAGCTTTCTGAGCTGAGAAATGCATTTTGTGACAAAGTGCTTCAGTGGATGATGAGAATGTCACTTTTGACAAAGAACACTGTTCATTACTGAAATGCTCTAATTGAGCTGTTAGAATGTCAGAAACAAGCTTTCTGAGCTGAGAACTGCATTTTGTGACATAGTTCATCAGTGGATGATGAGAATGTCAGTTTTGACAAAGAACACTGTTCATTACTGAAATGCTCCAATTGAGCTGTTAGAATGTCAGAAACAAGCTTTCTGAGCTGAGAAATGCATTTTGTGACAAAGTGCATCAGTGGATGATGAGAATGTCACTTTTGACAAAGAACACTGTTCATTACTAAAATGCTCTAATTGAGCTGTTAGAATGTCAGAAACAAGCTTTCTGAGCTGAGAACTGCATTTTGTGACAAAAAGCATCAGTGGATGATGAGAATGTCAGTTTTGACAAAGAAAACTGTTCATTACTAAAATGCTCTAATTGAGCTGTTAGAATGTTAGAAACAAGCTTTCTGAGCTGAGAACTGCATTTTGTGACATAGTTCATCAGTGGATGATGAGAATGTCAGTTTTGACAAAGAACACTGATCATTACTAAAATGCTCCAATTTGAGCTGTTAGAATGTCAGAAACAAGCTTTCTGAGCTGAGAAATGCATTTTGTGACAAAGTGCTTCAGTGGATGATGAGAATGTCAGTTTTGACAAAGAACGCTGTTCATTACTAAAATGCTCTAATTGAGCTGTTAGAATGTCAGAAACAAGCTTTCTGAGCTGAGAACTGCATTTTGTGACATAGTTCATCAGTGGATGATGAGAATGTCACTTTTGACAAAGAACACTGTTCATTACTAAAATGCTCTAATTGAGCTGTTAGAATGTCAGAAACAAGCTTTCTGAGCTGAGAACTGCATTTTGTGACATAGTTCATCAGTGGATGATGAGAATGTCAGTTTTGACAAAGAACACTGATCATTACTAAAATGCTACAATTGAGCTGTTAGAATGTCAGAAACAAGCTTTCTGAGCTGAGAAATGCATTTTGTGACAAAGTGCTTCAGTGGATGATTAGAATGTCAGTTTTGACAAAGAACACTGTTCATTACTGAAATGCTCCAATTAAGCTGTTAGAATGTCAGAAACAAGCTTTCTGAGCTGAGAAATGCATTTTGTGACAAAGTGCATCAGTGGATGATGAGAATGTCACTTTTGACAAAGAACACTGTTCATTACTAAAATGCTCTAATTGAGCTGTTAGAATGTCAGAAACAAGCTTTCTGAGCTGAGAACTGCATTTTGTGACAAAAAGCATCAGTGGATGATGAGAATGTCAGTTTTGACAAAGAACACTGATCATTACTAAAATGCTCCAATTTGAGCTGTTAGAATGTCAGAAACAAGCTTTCTGAGCTGAGAAATGCATTTTGTGACAAAGTGCTTCAGTGGATGATGAGAATGTCAGTTTTGACAAAGAACACTGTTCATTACTAAAATGCTCTAATTGAGCTGTTAGAATGTCAGAAACAAGCTTTCTGAGCTGAGAACTGCATTTTGTGACATAGTTCATCAGTGGATGATGAGAATGTCACTTTTGACAAAGAACACTGTTCATTACTAAAATGCTCTAATTGAGCTGTTAGAATGTCAGAAACAAGCTTTCTGAGCTGAGAAATGCATTTTGTGACAAAGTGCATCAGTGGATGATGAGAATGTCACTTTTGACAAAGAACACTGTTCATTACTAAAATGCTCTAATTGAGCTGTTAGAATGTCAGAAACAAGCTTTCTGAGCTGAGAACTGCATTTTGTGACAAAAAGCATCAGTGGATGATGAGAATGTCAGTTTTGACAAAGAACACTGTTCATTACTAAAATGCTCTAATTGAGCTGTTAGAATGTCAGAAACAAGCTTTCTGAGCTGAGAACTGCATTTTGTGACAAAAAGCATCAGTGGATGATGAGAATGTCAGTTTTGACAAAGAACACTGATCATTACTAAAATGCTCCAATTGAGCTGTTAGAATGTCAGAAACAAGCTTTCTGAGCTGAGAAATGCATTTTGTGACAAAGTGCTTCAGTGGATGATGAGAATGTCAGTTTTGACAAAGAACACTGTTCATTACTAAAATGCTCTAATTGAGCTGTTAGAATGTCAGAAACAAGCTTTCTGAGCTGAGAACTGCATTTTGTGACATAGTTCATCAGTGGATGATGAGAATGTCACTTTTGACAAAGAACACTGTTCATTACTAAAATGCTCTAATTGAGCTGTTAGAATGTCAGAAACAAGCTTTCTGAGCTGAGAACTGCATTTTGTGACATAGTTCATCAGTGGATGATGAGAATGTCAGTTTTGACAAAGAACACTGATCATTACTAAAATGCTACAATTGAGCTGTTAGAATGTCAGAAACAAGCTTTCTGAGCTGAGAAATGCATTTTGTGACAAAGTGCTTCAGTGGATGATTAGAATGTCAGTTTTGACAAAGAACACTGTTCATTACTGAAATGCTCCAATTAAGCTGTTAGAATGTCAGAAACAAGCTTTCTGAGCTGAGAAATGCATTTTGTGACAAAGTGCATCAGTGGATGATGAGAATGTCACTTTTGACAAAGAACACTGTTCATTACTAAAATGCTCTAATTGAGCTGTTAGAATGTCAGAAACAAGCTTTCTGAGCTGAGAACTGCATTTTGTGACAAAAAGCATCAGTGGATGATGAGAATGTCAGTTTTGACAAAGAACACTGATCATTACTAAAATGCTCCAATTTGAGCTGTTAGAATGTCAGAAACAAGCTTTCTGAGCTGAGAAATGCATTTTGTGACAAAGTGCTTCAGTGGATGATGAGAATGTCAGTTTTGACAAAGAACACTGTTCATTACTAAAATGCTCTAATTGAGCTGTTAGAATGTCAGAAACAAGCTTTCTGAGCTGAGAACTGCATTTTGTGACATAGTTCATCAGTGGATGATGAGAATGTCACTTTTGACAAAGAACACTGTTCATTACTAAAATGCTCTAATTGAGCTGTTAGAATGTCAGAAACAAGCTTTCTGAGCTGAGAACTGCATTTTGTGACATAGTTCATCAGTGGATGATGAGAATGTCAGTTTTGACAAAGAACACTGATCATTACTAAAATGCTCCAATTGAGCTGTTAGAATGTCAGAAACAAGCTTTCTGAGCTGAGAAATGCATTTTGTGACAAAGTGCTTCAGTGGATGATTAGAATGTCAGTTTTGACAAAGAACACTGTTCATTACTAAAATGCTCTAATTGAGCTGTTAGAATGTCAGAAACAAGCTTTCTGAGCTGAGAACTGCATTTTGTGACAAAAAGCATCAGTGGATGATGAGAATGTCAGTTTTGACAAAGAACACTGATCATTACTAAAATGCTCCAATTGAGCTGTTAGAATGTCAGAAACAAGCTTTCTGAGCTGAGAAATGCATTTTGTGACAAAGTGCTTCAGTGGATGATGAGAATGTCAGTTTTGACAAAGAACACTGTTCATTACTAAAATGCTCTAATTGAGCTGTTAGAATGTCAGAAACAAGCTTTCTGAGCTGAGAAATGCATTTTGTGACATAGTTCATCAGTGGATGATGAGAATGTCAGTTTTGACAAAGAAAACTGTTCATTACTAAAATGCTCTAATTGAGCTGTTAGAATGTTAGAAACAAGCTTTCTGAGCTGAGAACTGCATTTTGTGACATAGTTCATCAGTGGATGATGAGAATGTCAGTTTTGACAAAGAACACTGATCATTACTAAAATGCTCCAATTGAGCTGTTAGAATGTCAGAAACAAGCTTTCTGAGCTGAGAAATGCATTTTGTGACAAAGTGCTTCAGTGGATGATGAGAATGTCAGTTTTGACAAAGAACACGGTTCATTAGTAAAATGCTCTAATTGAGCTGTTAGAATGTCAGAAACAAGCTTTCTGAGCTGAGAACTGCATTTTGTGACATAGTTCATCAGTGGATGATGAGAATGTCACTTTTGACAAAGAACACTGTTCATTACTGAAATGCTCTAATTGAGCTGTTAGAATGTCAGAAACAAGCTTTCTGAGCTGAGAAATGCATTTTGTGACAAAGTGAATTAGTGGATGGATGAGAATGTCACTTTTGACAAAGAACACTGATCATTACTAAAATGCTCCAATTGAGCTGTTAGAATGTCAGAAACAAGCTTTCTGAGCTGAGAAATGCATTTTGTGACAAAGTGCTTCAGTGGATGATGAGAATGTCAGTTTTGACAAAGAACACTGTTCATTACTGAAATGCTCCAATTGAGCTGTTAGAATGTCAGAAACAAGCTTTCTGAGCTGAGAAATGCATTTTGTGACAAAGTGCATCAGTGGATGATGAGAATGTCACTTTTGACAAAGAACACTGTTCATTACTGAAATGCTCTAATTGAGCTGTTAGAATGTCAGAAACAAGCTTTCTGAGCTGAGAACTGCATTTTGTGACATAGTTCATCAGTGGATGATGAGAATGTCAGTTTTGACAAAGAACACTGTTCATTACTTAAATGCTCCAATTGAGCTGTTAGAATGTCAGAAACAAGCTTTCTGAGCTGAGAAATGCATTTTGTGACAAAGTGCATCAGTGGATGATGAGAATGTCACTTTTGACAAAGAACACTGTTCATTACTAAAATGCTCTAATTGAGCTGTTAGAATGTCAGAAACAAGCTTTCTGAGCTGAGAACTGCATTTTGTGACATAGTTCATCAGTGGATGATGAGAATGTCAGTTTTGACAAAGAACACTGTTCATTACTGAAATGCTCCAATTGAGCTGTTAGAATGTCAGAAACAAGCTTTCTGAGCTGAGAAATGCATTTTGTGACAAAGTGCATCAGTGGATGATGAGAATGTCACTTTTGACAAAGAACACTGTTCATTACTAAAATGCTCTAATTGAGCTGTTAGAATGTCAGAAACAAGCTTTCTGAGCTGAGAACTGCATTTTGTGACAAAAAGCATCAGTGGATGATGAGAATGTCAGTTTTGACAAAGAACACTGATCATTACTAAAATGCTCCAATTGAGCTGTTAGAATGTCAGAAACAAGCTTTCTGAGCTGAGAAATGCATTTTGTGACAAAGTGCTTCAGTGGATGATTAGAATGTCAGTTTTGACAAAGAACACTGTTCATTACTGAAATGCTCCAATTAAGCTGTTAGAATGTCAGAAACAAGCTTTCTGAGCTGAGAAATGCATTTTGTGACAAAGTGCATCAGTGGATGATGAGAATGTCACTTTTGACAAAGAACACTGTTCATTACTAAAATGCTCTAATTGAGCTGTTAGAATGTCAGAAACAAGCTTTCTGAGCTGAGAACTGCATTTTGTGACAAAAAGCATCAGTGGATGATGAGAATGTCAGTTTTGACAAAGAACACTGATCATTACTAAAATGCTCCAATTGAGCTGTTAGAATGTCAGAAACAAGCTTTCTGAGCTGAGAAATGCATTTTGTGACAAAGTGCTTCAGTGGATGATGAGAACGTCAGTTTTGACAAAGAACACTGTTCATTACTAAAATGCTCTAATTGAGCTGTTAGAATGTCAGAAACAAGCTTTCTGAGCTGAGAAATGCATTTTGTGACATAGTTCATCAGTGGATGATAAGAATGTCAGTTTTGACAAAGAACACTGATCATTACTAAAATGCTCCAATTGAGCTGTTAGAATGTCAGAAACAAGCTTTCTGAGCTGAGAAATGCATTTTGTGACAAAGTGCTTCAGTGGATGATTAGAATGTCAGTTTTGACAAAGAACACTGTTCATTACTGAAATGCTCCAATTAAGCTGTTAGAATGTCAGAAACAAGCTTTCTGAGCTGAGAAATGCATTTTGTGACAAAGTGCATCAGTGGATGATGAGAATGTCACTTTTGACAAAGAACACTGATCATTACTAAAATGCTCCAATTGAGCTGTTAGAATGTCAGAAACAAGCTTTCTGAGCTGAGAAATGCATTTTGTGACAAAGTGCTTCAGTGGATGATGAGAATGTCAGTTTTGACAAAGAACACTGTTCATTACTAAAATGCTCTAATTGAGCTGTTAGAATGTCAGAAACAAGCTTTCTGAGCTGAGAACTGCATTTTGTGACAAAAAGCATCAGTGGATGATGAGAATGTCAGTTTTGACAAAGAACACTGATCATTACTAAAATGCTCCAATTGAGCTGTTAGAATGTCAGAAACAAGCTTTCTGAGCTGAGAAATGCATTTTGTGACAAAGTGCTTCAGTGGATGATGAGAATGTCAGTTTTGACAAAGAACACTGTTCATTACTAAAATGCTCTAATTGAGCTGTTAGAATGTCAGAAACAAGCTTTCTGAGCTGAGAAATGCATTTTGTGACATAGTTCATCAGTGGATGATGAGAATGTCAGTTTTGACAAAGAAAACTGTTCATTACTAAAATGCTCTAATTGAGCTGTTAGAATGTTAGAAACAAGCTTTCTGAGCTGAGAACTGCATTTTGTGACAAAGTGCATCAGTGGATGATGAGAATGTCACTTTTGACAAAGAACACTGTTCATTACTAAAATGCTCTAATTGAGCTGTTAGAATGTCAGAAACAAGCTTTCTGAGCTGAGAACTGCATTTTGTGACAAAAAGCATCAGTGGATGATGAGAATGTCAGTTTTGACAAAGAACACTGATCATTACTAAAATGCTCCAATTGAGCTGTTAGAATGTCAGAAACAAGCTTTCTGAGCTGAGAAATGCATTTTGTGACAAAGTGAATTAGTGGATGAATGAGAATGTCACTTTTGACAAAGAACACTGATCATTACTAAAATGCTCCAATTGAGCTGTTAGAATGTCAGAAACAAGCTTTCTGAGCTGAGAAATGCATTTTGTGACAAAGTGCTTCAGTGGATGATGAGAATGTCAGTTTTGACAAAGAACACTGTTCATTACTGAAATTCTCCAATTGAGCTGTTAGAATGTCAGAAACAAGCTTTCTGAGCTGAGAAATGCATTTTGTGACAAAGTGCATCAGTGGATGATGAGAATGTCACTTTTGACAAAGAACACTGTTCATTACTGAAATGCGCTAATTGAGCTGTTAGAATGTCAGAAACAAGCTTTCTGAGCTGAGAACTGCATTTTGTGACATAGTTCATCAGTGGATGATGAGAATGTCAGTTTTGACAAAGAACACCGTTCATTACTGAAATGCTCCAATTGAGCTGTTAGAATGTCAGAAACAAGCTTTCTGAGCTGAGAAATGCATTTTGTGACAAAGTGCATCAGTGGATGATGAGAATGTCACTTTTGACAAAGAACACTGTTCATTACTAAAATGCTCTAATTGAGCTGTTAGAATGTCAGAAACAAGCTTTCTGAGCTGAGAACTGCATTTTGTGACAAAAAGCATCAGTGGATGATGAGAATGTCAGTTTTGACAAAGAAAACTGTTCATTTCTAAAATGCTCTAATTGAGCTGTTAGAATGTTAGAAACAAGCTTTCTGAGCTGAGAACTGCATTTTGTGACATAGTTCATCAGTGGATGATGAGAATGTCAGTTTTGACAAAGAACACTGATCATTACTAAAATGCTCCAATTTGAGCTGTTAGAATGTCAGAAACAAGCTTTCTGAGCTGAGAAATGCATTTTGTGACAAAGTGCTTCAGTGGATGATGAGAATGTCAGTTTTGACAAAGAACACTGTTCATTACTAAAATGCTCTAATTGAGCTGTTAGAATGTCAGAAACAAGCTTTCTGAGCTGAGAACTGCATTTTGTGACATAGTTCATCAGTGGATGATGAGAATGTCACTTTTGACAAAGAACACTGTTCATTACTAAAATGCTCTAATTGAGCTGTTAGAATGTCAGAAACAAGCTTTCTGAGCTGAGAACTGCATTTTGTGACATAGTTCATCAGTGGATGATGAGAATGTCAGTTTTGACAAAGAACACTGATCATTACTAAAATGCTCCAATTGAGCTGTTAGAATGTCAGAAACAAGCTTTCTGAGCTGAGAAATGCATTTTGTGACAAAGTGCTTCAGTGGATGATTAGAATGTCAGTTTTGACAAAGAACACTGTTCATTACTGAAATGCTCCAATTAAGCTGTTAGAATGTCAGAAACAAGCTTTCTGAGCTGAGAAATGCATTTTGTGACAAAGTGCATCAGTGGATGATTAGAATGTCAGTTTTGACAAAGAACACTGTTCATTACTGAAATGCTCCAATTAAGCTGTTAGAATGTCAGAAACAAGCTTTCTGAGCTGAGAAATGCATTTTGTGACAAAGTGCATCAGTGGATGATGAGAATGTCACTTTTGACAAAGAACACTGTTCATTACTAAAATGCTCTAATTGAGCTGTTAGAATGTCAGAAACAAGCTTTCTGAGCTGAGAACTGCATTTTGTGACAAAAAGCATCAGTGGATGATGAGAATGTCAGTTTTGACAAAGAACACTGATCATTACTAAAATGCTCCAATTGAGCTGTTAGAATGTCAGAAACAAGCTTTCTGAGCTGAGAAATGCATTTTGTGACAAAGTGCTTCAGTGGATGATGAGAATGTCAGTTTTGACAAAGAACACTGTTCATTACTAAAATGCTCTAATTGAGCTGTTAGAATGTCAGAAACAAGCTTTCTGAGCTGAGAAATGCATTTTGTGACATAGTTCATCAGTGGATGATGAGAATGTCAGTTTTGACAAAGAACACTGATCATTACTAAAATGCTCCAATTGAGCTGTTAGAATGTCAGAAACAAGCTTTCTGAGCTGAGAAATGCATTTTGTGACAAAGTGCTTCAGTGGATGATTAGAATGTCAGTTTTGACAAAGAACACTGTTCATTACTGAAATGCTCCAATTAAGCTGTTAGAATGTCAGAAACAAGCTTTCTGAGCTGAGAAATGCATTTTGTGACAAAGTGCATCAGTGGATGATGAGAATGTCACTTTTGACAAAGAACACTGTTCATTACTAAAATGCTCTAATTGAGCTGTTAGAATGTCAGAAACAAGCTTTCTGAGCTGAGAACTGCATTTTGTGACAAAAAGCATCAGTGGATGATGAGAATGTCAGTTTTGACAAAGAACACTGATCATTACTAAATGCTCCAATTGAGCTGTTAGAATGTCAGAAACAAGCTTTCTGAGCTGAGAAATGCATTTTGTGACAAAGTGCTTCAGTGGATGATGAGAATGTCAGTTTTGACAAAGAACACTGTTCATTACTAAAATGCTCTAATTGAGCTGTTAGAATGTCAGAAACAAGCTTTCTGAGCTGAGAAATGCATTTTGTGACATAGTTCATCAGTGGATGATGAGAATGTCAGTTTTGACAAAGAACACTGATCATTACTAAAATGCTCCAATTGAGCTGTTAGAATGTCAGAAACAAGCTTTCTGAGCTGAGAAATGCATTTTGTGACAAAGTGCTTCAGTGGATGATTAGAATGCCAGTTTTGACAAAGAACACTGTTCATTACTGAAATGCTCCAATTAAGCTGTTAGAATGTCAGAAACAAGCTTTCTGAGCTGAGAAATGCATTTTGTGACAAAGTGCATCAGTGGATGATGAGAATGTCACTTTTGACAAAGAACACTGTTCATTACTAAAATGCTCTAATTGAGCTGTTAGAATGTCAGAAACAAGCTTTCTGAGCTGAGAACTGCATTTTGTGACAAAAAGCATCAGTGGATGATGAGAATGTCAGTTTTGACAAAGAACACTGATCATTACTAAAATGCTCCAATTGAGCTGTTAGAATGTCAGAAACAAGCTTTCTGAGCTGAGAAATGCATTTTGGGACAAAGTGCTTCAGTGGATGATGAGAATGTCAGTTTTGACAAAGAACACTGTTCATTACTAAAATGCTCTAATTGAGCTGTTAGAATGTCAGAAACAAGCTTTCTGAGCTGAGAAATGCATTTTGTGACATAGTTCATCAGTGGATGATGAGAATGTCAGTTTTGACAAAGAAAACTGTTCATTACTAAAATGCTCTAATTGAGCTGTTAGAATGTTAGAAACAAGCTTTCTGAGCTGAGAACTGCATTTTGTTACAAAGTGCATCAGTGGATGATGAGAATGTCACTTTTGACAAAGAACACTGTTCATTACTAAAATGCTCTAATTGAGCTGTTAGAATGTCAGAAACAAGCTTTCTGAGCTGAGAACTGCATTTTGTGACAAAAAGCATCAGTGGATGATGAGAATGTCAGTTTTGACAAAGAACACTGATCATTACTAAAATGCTCCAATTGAGCTGTTAGAATGTCAGAAACAAGCTTTCTGAGCTGAGAAATGCATTTTGTGACAAAGTGAATTAGTGGATGAATGAGAATGTCACTTTTGACAAAGAACACTGATCATTACTAAAATGCTCCAATTGAGCTGTTAGAATGTCAGAAACAAGCTTTCTGAGCTGAGAAATGCATTTTGTGACAAAGTGCTTCAGTGGATGATGAGAATGTCAGTTTTGACAAAGAACACTGTTCATTACTGAAATTCTCCAATTGAGCTGTTAGAATGTCAGAAACAAGCTTTCTGAGCTGAGAAATGCATTTTGTGACAAAGTGCATCAGTGGATGATGAGAATGTCACTTTTGACAAAGAACACTGTTCATTACTGAAATGCGCTAATTGAGCTGTTAGAATGTCAGAAACAAGCTTTCTGAGCTGAGAACTGCATTTTGTGACATAGTTCATCAGTGGATGATGAGAATGTCAGTTTTGACAAAGAACACTGTTCATTACTGAAATGCTCCAATTGAGCTGTTAGAATGTCAGAAACAAGCTTTCTGAGCTGAGAAATGCATTTTGTGACAAAGTGCATCAGTGGATGATGAGAATGTCACTTTTGACAAAGAACACTGTTCATTACTAAAATGCTCTAATTGAGCTGTTAGAATGTCAGAAACAAGCTTTCTGAGCTGAGAACTGCATTTTGTGACAAAAAGCATCAGTGGATGATGAGAATGTCAGTTTTGACAAAGAAAACTGTTCATTTCTAAAATGCTCTAATTGAGCTGTTAGAATGTTAGAAACAAGCTTTCTGAGCTGAGAACTGCATTTTGTGACATAGTTCATCAGTGGATGATGAGAATGTCAGTTTTGACAAAGAACACTGATCATTACTAAAATGCTCCAATTTGAGCTGTTAGAATGTCAGAAACAAGCTTTCTGAGCTGAGAAATGCATTTTGTGACAAAGTGCTTCAGTGGATGATGAGAATGTCAGTTTTGACAAAGAACACTGTTCATTACTAAAATGCTCTAATTGAGCTGTTAGAATGTCAGAAACAAGCTTTCTGAGCTGAGAACTGCATTTTGTGACATAGTTCATCAGTGGATGATGAGAATGTCACTTTTGACAAAGAACACTGTTCATTACTAAAATGCTCTAATTGAGCTGTTAGAATGTCAGAAACAAGCTTTCTGAGCTGAGAACTGCATTTTGTGACATAGTTCATCAGTGGATGATGAGAATGTCAGTTTTGACAAAGAACACTGATCATTACTAAAATGCTCCAATTGAGCTGTTAGAATGTCAGAAACAAGCTTTCTGAGCTGAGAAATGCATTTTGTGACAAAGTGCTTCAGTGGATGATTAGAATGTCAGTTTTGACAAAGAACACTGTTCATTACTGAAATGCTCCAATTAAGCTGTTAGAATGTCAGAAACAAGCTTTCTGAGCTGAGAAATGCATTTTGTGACAAAGTGCATCAGTGGATGATGAGAATGTCACTTTTGACAAAGAACACTGTTCATTACTAAAATGCTCTAATTGAGCTGTTAGAATGTCAGAAACAAGCTTTCTGAGCTGAGAACTGCATTTTGTGACAAAAAGCATCAGTGGATGATGAGAATGTCAGTTTTGACAAAGAACACTGATCATTACTAAAATGCTCCAATTGAGCTGTTAGAATGTCAGAAACAAGCTTTCTGAGCTGAGAAATGCATTTTGTGACAAAGTGCTTCAGTGGATGATGAGAATGTCAGTTTTGACAAAGAACACTGTTCATTACTAAAATGCTCTAATTGAGCTGTTAGAATGTCAGAAACAAGCTTTCTGAGCTGAGAAATGCATTTTGTGACATAGTTCATCAGTGGATGATGAGAATGTCAGTTTTGACAAAGAAAACTGTTCATTACTAAAATGCTCTAATTGAGCTGTTAGAATGTTAGAAACAAGCTTTCTGAGCTGAGAACTGCATTTTGTGACATAGTTTATCAGTGGATGATGAGAATGTCAGTTTTGACAAAGAACACTGATCATTACTAAAATGCTCCAATTGAGCTGTTAGAATGTCAGAAACAAGCTTTCTGAGCTGAGAAATGCATTTTGTGACAAAGTGCTTCAGTGGATGATGAGAATGTCAGTTTTGACAAAGAACACTGTTCATTACTAAAATGCTCTAATTGAGCTGTTAGAATGTCAGAAACAAGCTTTCTGAGCTGAGAACTGCATTTTGTGACATAGTTCATCAGTGGATGATGAGAATGTCGGTTTTGACAAAGAACACTGTTCATTACTGAAATGCTCTAATTGAGCTGTTAGAATGTCAGAAACAAGCTTTCTGAGCTGAGAACTGCATTTGGTGACATAGTTCATCAGTGGATGATGAGAATGTCACTTTTGACAAAGAACACTGTTCATTACTGAAATGCTCCAATTGAGCTGTTAGAATGTCAGAAACAAGCTTTCTTTTTTTTTTTTTTTTTTTTTTGACTTATTTTTTATTAACATTTTTATATTTTGTTTACAAACATGCCCAAGAACCTCCCAAGATGACAGTTATACATACATTTCAAGATATTATAGGTATGTACAAGTAAATAAAGAGAAAATAATACATAACCATAAAATAATGATAAATAAAAAATGGAAAACTAAACAAAAATAAATCAGAATACAAATACACATTGGAAGGCAGAAAAACAAAATCATTAATTTAGCTTTTATTGTTTTTCTGATAGATTGTCAATGAGGTCCCTCCAAAACTGTATCGTCTTCCCAGAGGCACCAAGAATCCTTGCAGTAGTACCTTCCAGACGAGCAATGTCCAAAAGATACGATCTCCATGTGCACATAACCGGTATGGAAGGCTCAAACCATAATTTTAGGATTACTTTTTTAGCTGCAGTAAGGGCAGTGGACAGAATCCTCCTTTGATTAAGAGACAGTGACAACGAAGAATCATCAAGCAGCAGGAAAAGTAATGGTTCTCTCTGGATCTCAATGTCCATCAAGACAGATAGTTCGGTCTGCACCAGTGACCAAAACATTGTAACACAAGGACAATACCAAAACATATGCATATAAGTGCCCATATTAGAACCCTCACATAGGTGGCAAAAAGGATTTTGCTTTCTTTTCATTTTACACAATAGCCATGGAGTCGTATAAGCCTTATGAATGAGTTTAAAATGAATCATTTGGTGAGCTGGATTTTTAGAGCAGGCAAAACAGTTTTTCCAAACATTGTCCCAATCAATTGTCACATTCAGTTCCCTTTCCCAGAAGTTCTCAATCGGCATTTTTATATATTGGTGTACCACCATCTGTTCATTAATCCTACTTACACTTCCTTTAGAGCCCATACTGGAATCTATCCAATTTATCATGGGATGAGGACCCAATTTAGCCGACCAAGGCACCCCATAGGCTTTCAATACCGATCTTAACCTTAGATATAATGAAAAGGAGGACCTTGGAATAGAAAACTCATCTTGTAGGATCTGAAAGGGCTTAAGCCCATCATCATTGTATATATCTTTAAGGGTGAATATGCCGGATTCTGTCCAAGGTGTAAAAATAAATACATTTTTTGCCATACAAAGATTGGTATTATGCCAAATAGGTGTGGATTTGCAATATTTAGCTGAAGCTCCCATAGTCTTTTCTGCTGCTTTCCAAATTTTGATAGATTGCCTAATAATTGGGCCAAATTGTGATAACATTGTTTTAGATAATCCTGTAAAGGGTAAATCCTGTAGACGCAATGGATAAATAATATTATTTTCTATTGCCCGCCAAGGTATAAGTGATTCAGTATCCATCCATGTCCTGAGTGGTCTCATTTGGTATGCTAAATAATAGGATTGGAAATCTGGTAACGATAGTCCACCATGTAATCTAAATCTGTGCATAAATTTCAATCGAATTCTAGGACGTTTATTATTCCATATGAATTTTGTCACTATCGAATTAAGTACTTTAAAATAGTCAGTAGGTGGCGCCAGAGGCAAGGTTGAAAATAAAAAGCCTAGTCTTGGGAGTATATTCATTTTGATTGTAGCAATACGGCCATGAACAGCTAAACAGAGAGGGGCCCAACATTGAAGATCCTTTTTTATGTTATCCAGAAGGGATTGATAATTCCATTTAGCAATGCGAGGTAATGATGGAAAGATTTGAATTCCAAGATAAGTAAACTGGTCAGCAATTGGTATTGAGGTATCAAGAGTCTGAATCTCTGATTTAGCTGTTGTGTTAAGGGGCATAAAGACAGACTTATTCCAATTAATTTTATAGCCGGATAATTTGCCGAAAGTATTGAATAGCTGCAGGCATTCCTTAATTGACTCTTTAATATTTGACACATACAACAAACTATCATCTGCATAGAGTGAAATTTTATGAGAGGTGTTCACACAGGTAATAGGAGATATTAAAGCACATTGTCTGATTGCTTGAGCTAAAGGCTCTAATGATAAATTAAAAAGCAGTGGTGATAATGGGCAACCTTGTCGAGTACCTCTACCAAGATAAAACGGAGCGGAGATATGAAAACCGGTCAGTACTTTAGCTGAACATTCCGAATAAATGGTTTTAACGGCTCGTTGAAAGAAAGGGCCAAAACCGAAATGCTCCAGAACTGACCACAAGAAATTCCACTCAATTCGATCGAAAGCTTTCTCTGCATCCAGAGAGAGGATTGCAGAGGAAGTCGGGTAATTATCTGTTTGTTCAATGACATGAAGCAGTCTACGTATGTTATCTGCTGCGAATCTCCCCAACATAAAACCGGTTTGATCACCCCCAATCAAATCTCTAACGCAGCTGTTTAATCTTAGAGCTAGCACTTTTGCCATCAATTTCGAGTCGGTGGATAGAAGACTTATTGGTCTGTAACTGGAACATTCTAGTGGGTCCTTCTCCTTCTTCAGTATTAAAGTTATTAAAGCCGTGGTTTGGTCCCTATGCAAAGCTCCCTTCTCCAAAGCAAAATTGAATGAATCCAGAATCAAGGGTGCAACTAAATCCCAAATTGTTTTCAATAGTTCTGGGGGAATTCCATCTAATCCCGGAGCCTTATTATTGTTTAAAGAATCTAGAGCGGATTTTAATTCCTCAATTGTCAGAGGGCTGTCTAGTATTTCCCGCTGAGTGTCATTTAGTTGCGGGAGAGTTACTTGTTTAAGGAACAAATTAATATGTGCTGGTGTGGTTCTGGATTCTGAAGTATATAGCTGTTGGTAATATTGTTCAAATACGCTGTTCACCTTTTCAGGTTGGGTGTATACCGAGCCTTCTTGTCTAATAGCTGATATATTGGCCTTAGCTTCGTTCCCTTTCAACCTCCAGGCCAACAATTTTGATGAACGTTCTCCGTGGAAATAATAAGATTGTTTAGTACGGTGTATGATGAATTCAGCTCTATGAGAATAAATAGATTGTAATTCCGCTTTGTAAACTTTTATTTCCTTAGCTCTAGACTCACAAAACTTTACCTTTAATTCCTTCTCTATTATATCAATCTGTTCTTCCAGTTCTGATTTGCGGTTCTCTCTACATTTTTTGATATAGGCAGAAAAGCTTATACATTTACCCCTTATAAAACATTTAGTGGTTTCCCACAGTATTTGAGGATCTGAGGCTGAATCTCTATTTATTTGTAGGAAATTCACCAAGGAGTTACGTAGATCAGTCACAAATGCATCGTTTTGTAGCAGTGAAGTGTTAAATCTCCATCGATTATTTGTGGCTCTCCGTGAAATTGGGGTTAGTGATGTCATCAAAGGAGAATGATCTGATATGACGATAGGGAGAATATTAACTTTCGCTATATGAGGGGTAAGAGATGGGGATGTAAGGAGATAATCGATTCTAGAATAACTTTTGTGACGTGCTGAGAAAAATGTATAATCTTTGATGCCGTCATTTTGTAGCCGCCAGGCATCATTTAAATTAGCCTGAAGCAAAAAGTCTTTAAAACATTGAGAAATGGGTGCATCGTATTTAGAAAAATGGGATCTATCCAATTGAGTATCCAGCACAGTATTAAAGTCCCCTCCAATCACTAATTGACATTCTTCCAAACTCATTACCAGACATAATAATTCCTGAAAAAATGAGGTGTCCCACTCTGTAGGTGCGTATACGGACATAAAGGCATATTTAACATTATTTAGGGTCCCAACTGCATAAGTAATTCGGCCTGCTGAGTCTCCTCCCGAATTTAAAATTTTGAAAGTCGCATTGCGCCTGGAAATGATCAGTACCCCTTTAGTTTTGTTAGCAGCAGAAGAAGAGGAGATCAGTTTAAAATATTTATTTTGAAAGCGATGTACGTCTACTGCTTTTAAATGAGATTCTTGTATTAAAGCGATAGTTATATTTTTGCATCTAAGATAATCTAAACATTTAGTTCGTTTAATAGGGCTATTTAAACCGTTAACGTTCCAAGACATAATGTTTATAGCCATATGCTTTTTAAAAGATTGATTCCAAATCTAAACTGAGAAGGGACGGGAAGACCATAGTATAATCCCCCGGAACAATAAGTGTAGAAATTATAGAAGTTAACATACCTATAATCTAACAAAGTATTGATGCACGTAGAAATAAGTAACTGAAATATACATAACTTACTTGGGCATTCTTGGGCAAAGAACATGATAACAACAACAACAACAAGAAAAATAACAAAAGTAAAATGGGCAGCCAGCAAAGAGTTAGAACAAACTCTTCTATCCACCCTCATAGTCCTTATTCTGGGGTACAAGACCACCGTTGCAGCACGGTTCGTTCTTCCATGCCCGACCCGAACTGGATACGGATGTAAGAGAATCAAATATTCCCGGGGATCTCCATGGGGTTTGCAGGGACGTCCTCGTCCGACTCAGATTCCGGGATTAAGATCGCTGTGGTTTTCAGGGGAACACTTTCAGCGGAATCCAGTTCGGTGATGAATTTCTCGATCTCCTCTGGCGTCTGGAAAAGGGAGGACTTTCCTCCGTGAATGACTTTAACCATCGCAGGGTAGAGGAGGAAGGATGAAATCCCTTTTTGGATTAGTTTCTTTCTCGCCGAAGTCATCTCTCTTCTTTTAGTCGCGGTGTATGTACTGTAGTCCGGGAAAAAAAGCAGCGGTGTTCCTTGATGGAGAATTTGACCAGCCCGACGAGCTCCGTTAAGAATCGCATTTCGATCTGTATAGCGTAGCATCTTGAAGATGATTGTGCGATGGGATGATGTTTTATGTGTTCCGTTGTAGATACGATGAGCTCTCTCAATCTCAAATTCCTTACCAGCAAGAGAAGGGATCCATTTTGGGAGGTGGTTTTGGATGAATCGTATAGGGTCATCTCCTTCCGTGCCTTCTTTTAATCCCACCAAGCGGACGTTTGACTGACGATTTTTGTCCTCCAGTCTTGCCAGCTTCTCTTGTAGAGCACCGACCGCCATCTTAGCCTCACTCGTCTCTTTTTTCGCGTGACGGAGAGCGGTTTGCATATTGTCAAATTTGTTTTTTATTCGACGGACGTCCTCTTCCAAAGTACCGAGTCTGTCAATAATGGGCGCGAGTTCTTCCTTAAGCAACTCTCTGATAAGCCCGAATTGTGTCTTCAACTCCTCGACGACAATGGCGCGGATATCTTCCCCCTGCGCGTCCTGTAGATCCTTAATTCGCTTTTTAACCGGAGAAAACTCCGAAGTTTGACGTTTTGACATGTTTTATAACTTCCCCTTCGATGGTACGATTAAAATTCGATCAAATGTTGTTAATATCCCTGGGAAATTGTTAAATAACGGATGTCGAGTCGGAGAGCAGTCGAACTACACCGCCATACCTTCAGTGGGTCACGTGACCTCCAGAAACAAGCTTTCTGAGCTGAGAAATGCATTTTGTGACAAAGTGCTTCAGTGGATGATGAGAATGTCAGTTTTGACAAAGAACACTGTTCATTACTGAAATGCTCCAATTGAGCTGTTAGAATGTCAGAAACAAGCTTTCTGAGCTGAGAAATGCATTTTGTGACAAAAAGCATCAGTGGATGATGAGAATGTCAGTTTTGACAAAGAACACTGATCATTACTAAAATGCTCCAATTGAGCTGTTAGAATGTCAGAAACAAGCTTTCTGAGCTGAGAAATGCATTTTGTGACAAAGTGCTTCAGTGGATGGATGAGAATGTCAGTTTTGACAAAGAACACTGTTCATTACTAAAATGCTCTAATTGAGCTGTTAGAATGTCAGAAACAAGCTTTCTGAGCTGAGAACTGCATTTTGTGACAAAGTGCTTCAGTGGATGATGAGAATGTCAGTTTTGACAAAGAACACTGTTCATTACTTAAATGCTCCAATTGAGCTGTTAGAATGTCAGAAACAAGCTTTCTGAGCTGAGAAATGCATTTTGTGACAAAGTGCATCAGTGGATGATGAGAATGTCACTTTTGACAAAGAACACTGTTCATTACTAAAATGCTCTAATTGAGCTGTTAGAATGTCAGAAACAAGCTTTCTGAGCTGAGAACTGCATTTTGTGACATAGTTCATCAGTGGATGATGAGAATGTCACTTTTGACAAAGAACACTGTTCATTACTAAAATGCTCTAATTGAGCTGTTAGAATGTCAGAAACAAGCTTTCTGAGCTGAGAACTGCATTTTGTGACATAGTTCATCAGTGGATGATGAGAATGTCAGTTTTGACAAAGAACACTGATCATTACTAAAATGCTCCAATTTGAGCTGTTAGAATGTCAGAAACAAGCTTTCTGAGCTGAGAAATGCATTTTGTGACAAAGTGCTTCAGTGGATGATGAGAATGTCAGTTTTGACAAAGAACACTGTTCATTACTAAAATGCTCTAATTGAGCTGTTAGAATGTCAGAAACAAGCTTTCTGAGCTGAGAACTGCATTTTGTGACATAGTTCATCAGTGGATGATGAGAATGTCACTTTTGACAAAGAACACTGTTCATTACTAAAATGCTCTAATTGAGCTGTTAGAATGTCAGAAACAAGCTTTCTGAGCTGAGAACTGCATTTTGTGACATAGTTCATCAGTGGATGATGAGAATGTCAGTTTTGACAAAGAACACTGATCATTACTAAAATGCTCCAATTGAGCTGTTAGAATGTCAGAAACAAGCTTTCTGAGCTGAGAAATGCATTTTGTGACAAAGTGCTTCAGTGGATGATTAGAATGTCACTTTTGACAAAGAACACTGTTCATTACTAAAATGCTCTAATTGAGCTGTTAGAATGTCAGAAACAAGCTTTCTGAGCTGAGAACTGCATTTTGTGACATAGTTCATCAGTGGATGATGAGAATGTCAGTTTTGACAAAGAACACTGATCATTACTAAAATGCTCCAATTAAGCTGTTAGAATGTCAGAAACAAGCTTTCTGAGCTGAGAAATGCATTTTGTGACAAAGTGCATCAGTGGATGATGAGAATGTCACTTTTGACAAAGAACACTGTTCATTACTAAAATGCTCTAATTGAGCTGTTAGAATGTCAGAAACAAGCTTTCTGAGCTGAGAACTGCATTTTGTGACAAAAAGCATCAGTGGATGATGAGAATGTCAGTTTTGACAAAGAACACTGATCATTACTAAAATGCTCCAATTGAGCTGTTAGAATGTCAGAAACAAGCTTTCTGAGCTGAGAAATGCATTTTGTGACAAAGTGCTTCAGTGGATGATGAGAATGTCAGTTTTGACAAAGAACACTGTTCATTACTAAAATGCTCTAATTGAGCTGTTAGAATGTCAGAAACAAGCTTTCTGAGCTGAGAACTGCATTTTGTGACATAGTTCATCAGTGGATGATGAGAATGTCAGTTTTGACAAAGAACACTGATCATTACTAAAATGCTCCAATTGAGCTGTTAGAATGTCAGAAACAAGCTTTCTGAGCTGAGAAATGCATTTTGTGACAAAGTGCTTCAGTGGATGATTAGAATGTCAGTTTTGACAAAGAACACTGTTCATTACTGAAATGCTCCAATTAAGCTGTTAGAATGTCAGAAACAAGCTTTCTGAGCTGAGAAATGCATTTTGTGACAAAGTGCATCAGTGGATGATGAGAATGTCACTTTTGACAAAGAACACTGTTCATTACTAAAATGCTCTAATTGAGCTGTTAGAATGTCAGAAACAAGCTTTCTGAGCTGAGAACTGCATTTTGTGACAAAAAGCATCAGTGGATGATGAGAATGTCAGTTTTGACAAAGAACACTGATCATTACTAAAATGCTCCAATTGAGCTGTTAGAATGTCAGAAACAAGCTTTCTGAGCTGAGAAATGCATTTTGTGACAAAGTGCTTCAGTGGATGATGAGAATGTCAGTTTTGACAAAGAACACTGTTCATTACTAAAATGCTCTAATTGAGCTGTTAGAATGTCAGAAACAAGCTTTCTGAGCTGAGAAATGCATTTTGTGACATAGTTCATCAGTGGATGATGAGAATGTCAGTTTTGACAAAGAACACTGATCATTACTAAAATGCTCCAATTGAGCTGTTAGAATGTCAGAAACAAGCTTTCTGAGCTGAGAAATGCATTTTGTGACAAAGTGCTTCAGTGGATGATTAGAATGTCAGTTTTGACAAAGAACACTGTTCATTACTGAAATGCTCCAATTAAGCTGTTAGAATGTCAGAAACAAGCTTTCTGAGCTGAGAAATGCATTTTGTGACAAAGTGCATCAGTGGATGATGAGAATGTCACTTTTGACAAAGAACACTGTTCATTACTAAAATGCTCTAATTGAGCTGTTAGAATGTCAGAAACAAGCTTTCTGAGCTGAGAACTGCATTTTGTGACAAAAAGCATCAGTGGATGATGAGAATGTCAGTTTTGACAAAGAACACTGTTCATTACTAAAATGCTCTAATTGAGCTGTTAGAATGTCAGAAACAAGCTTTCTGAGCTGAGAACTGCATTTTGTGACATAGTTCATCAGTGGATGATGAGAATGTCAGTTTTGACAAAGAACACTGATCATTACTAAAATGCTCCAATTGAGCTGTTAGAATGTCAGAAACAAGCTTTCTGAGCTGAGAAATGCATTTTGTGACAAAGTGCTTCAGTGGATGATTAGAATGTCAGTTTTGACAAAGAACACTGTTCATTACTGAAATGCTCCAATTAAGCTGTTAGAATGTCAGAAACAAGCTTTCTGAGCTGAGAAATGCATTTTGTGACAAAGTGCATCAGTGGATGATGAGAATGTCACTTTTGACAAAGAACACTGTTCATTACTAAAATGCTCTAATTGAGCTGTTAGAATGTCAGAAACAAGCTTTCTGAGCTGAGAACTGCATTTTGTGACAAAAAGCATCAGTGGATGATGAGAATGTCAGTTTTGACAAAGAACACTGTTCATTACTAAAATGCTCTAATTGAGCTGTTAGAATGTCAGAAACAAGCTTTCTGAGCTGAGAAATGCATTTTGTGACATAGTTCATCAGTGGATGATGAGAATGTCAGTTTTGACAAAGAAAACTGTTCATTACTAAAATGCTCTAATTGAGCTGTTAGAATGTTAGAAACAAGCTTTCTGAGCTGAGAACTGCATTTTGTGACAAAGTGCATCAGTGGATGATGAGAATGTCACTTTTGACAAAGAACACTGTTCATTACTAAAATGCTCTAATTGAGCTGTTAGAATGTCAGAAACAAGCTTTCTGAGCTGAGAACTGCATTTTGTGACAAAAAGCATCAGTGGATGATGAGAATGTCAGTTTTGACAAAGAACACTGATCATTACTAAAATGCTCCAATTGAGCTGTTAGAATGTCAGAAACAAGCTTTCTGAGCTGAGAAATGCATTTTGTGACAAAGTGCTTCAGTGGATGATGAGAATGTCAGTTTTGACACAGAACACTGTTCATTACTGAAATTCTCCAATTGAGCTGTTAGAATGTCAGAAACAAGCTTTCTGAGCTGAGAAATGCATTTTGTGACAAAGTGCATCAGTGGATGATGAGAATGTCACTTTTGACAAAGAACACTGTTCATTACTGAAATGCGCTAATTGAGCTGTTAGAATGTCAGAAACAAGCTTTCTGAGCTGAGAACTGCATTTTGTGACATAGTTCATCAGTGGATGATGAGAATGTCAGTTTTGACAAAGAACACTGTTCATTACTGAAATGCTCCAATTGAGCTGTTAGAATGTCAGAAACAAGCTTTCTGAGCTGAGAAATGCATTTTGTGACAAAGTGCATCAGTGGATGATGAGAATGTCACTTTTGACAAAGAACACTGTTCATTACTAAAATGCTCTAATTGAGCTGTTAGAATGTCAGAAACAAGCTTTCTGAGCTGAGAACTGCATTTTGTGACAAAAAGCATCAGTGGATGATGAGAATGTCAGTTTTGACAAAGAAAACTGTTCATTTCTAAAATGCTCTAATTGAGCTGTTAGAATGTTAGAAACAAGCTTTCTGAGCTGAGAACTGCATTTTGTGACATAGTTCATCAGTGGATGATGAGAATGTCAGTTTTGACAAAGAACACTGATCATTACTAAAATGCTCCAATTTGAGCTGTTAGAATGTCAGAAACAAGCTTTCTGAGCTGAGAAATGCATTTTGTGACAAAGTGCTTCAGTGGATGATGAGAATGTCAGTTTTGACAAAGAACACTGTTCATTACTAAAATGCTCTAATTGAGCTGTTAGAATGTCAGAAACAAGCTTTCTGAGCTGAGAACTGCATTTTGTGACATAGTTCATCAGTGGATGATGAGAATGTCACTTTTGACAAAGAACACTGTTCATTACTAAAATGCTCTAATTGAGCTGTTAGAATGTCAGAAACAAGCTTTCTGAGCTGAGAACTGCATTTTGTGACATAGTTCATCAGTGGATGATGAGAATGTCAGTTTTGACAAAGAACACTGATCATTACTAAAATGCTCCAATTGAGCTGTTAGAATGTCAGAAACAAGCTTTCTGAGCTGAGAAATGCATTTTGTGACAAAGTGCTTCAGTGGATGATTAGAATGTCAGTTTTGACAAAGAACACTGTTCATTACTGAAATGCTCCAATTAAGCTGTTAGAATGTCAGAAACAAGCTTTCTGAGCTGAGAAATGCATTTTGTGACAAAGTGCATCAGTGGATGATGAGAATGTCACTTTTGACAAAGAACACTGTTCATTACTAAAATGCTCTAATTGAGCTGTTAGAATGTCAGAAACAAGCTTTCTGAGCTGAGAACTGCATTTTGTGACAAAAAGCATCAGTGGATGATGAGAATGTCAGTTTTGACAAAGAACACTGATCATTACTAAAATGCTCCAATTGAGCTGTTAGAATGTCAGAAACAAGCTTTCTGAGCTGAGAACTGCATTTTGTGACAAAGTGCTTCAGTGGATGATGAGAATGTCAGTTTTGACAAAGAACACTGTTCATTACTAAAATGCTCTAATTGAGCTGTTAGAATGTCAGAAACAAGCTTTCTGAGCTGAGAAATGCATTTTGTGACATAGTTCATCAGTGGATGATGAGAATGTCAGTTTTGACAAAGAAAACTGTTCATTACTAAAATGCTCTAATTGAGCTGTTAGAATGTTAGAAACAAGCTTTCTGAGCTGAGAACTGCATTTTGTGACATAGTTTATCAGTGGATGATGAGAATGTCAGTTTTGACAAAGAACACTGATCATTACTAAAATGCTCCAATTGAGCTGTTAGAATGTCAGAAACAAGCTTTCTGAGCTGAGAAATGCATTTTGTGACAAAGTGCTTCAGTGGATGATGAGAATGTCAGTTTTGACAAAGAACACTGTTCATTACTAAAATGCTCTAATTGAGCTGTTAGAATGTCAGAAACAAGCTTTCTGAGCTGAGAACTGCATTTTGTGACATAGTTCATCAGTGGATGATGAGAATGTCGGTTTTGACAAAGAACACTGTTCATTACTGAAATGCTCTAATTGAGCTGTTAGAATGTCAGAAACAAGCTTTCTGAGCTGAGAACTGCATTTTGTGACATAGTTCATCAGTGGATGATGAGAATGTCAGTTTTGACAAAGAACACTGTTCATTACTGAAATGCTCCAATTGAGCTGTTAGAATGTCAGAAACAAGCTTTCTGAGCTGAGAAATGCATTTTGTGACAAAGTGCTTCAGTGGATGATGAGAATGTCAGTTTTGACAAAGAACACTGTTCATTACTGAAATGCTCCAATTGAGCTGTTAGAATGTCAGAAACAAGCTTTCTGAGCTGAGAAATGCATTTTGTGACAAAAAGCATCAGTGGATGATGAGAATGTCAGTTTTGACAAAGAACACTGATCATTACTAAAATGCTCCAATTGAGCTGTTAGAATGTCAGAAACAAGCTTTCTGAGCTGAGAAATGCATTTTGTGACAAAGTGCTTCAGTGGATGATGAGAATGTCAGTTTTGACAAAGAACACTGTTCATTACTAAAATGCTCTAATTGAGCTGTTAGAATGTCAGAAACAAGCTTTCTGAGCTGAGAACTGCATTTTGTGACGAAGTGCTTCAGTGGATGATGAGAATGTCAGTTTTGACAAAGAACACTGTTCATTACTTAAATGCTCCAATTGAGCTGTTAGAATGTCAGAAACAAGCTTTCTGAGCTGAGAAATGCATTTTGTGACAAAGTGCATCAGTGGATGATGAGAATGTCACTTTTGACAAAGAACACTGTTCATTACTAAAATGCTCTAATTGAGCTGTTAGAATGTCAGAAACAAGCTTTCTGAGCTGAGAACTGCATTTTGTGACAAAAAGCATCAGTGGATGATGAGAATGTCAGTTTTGACAAAGAACACTGTTCATTACTAAAATGCTCTAATTGAGCTGTTAGAATGTCAGAAACAAGCTTTCTGAGCTGAGAACTGCATTTTGTGACAAAAAGCATCAGTGGATGATGAGAATGTCAGTTTTGACAAAGAACACTGATCATTACTAAAATGCTCCAATTGAGCTGTTAGAATGTCAGAAACAAGCTTTCTGAGCTGAGAAATGCATTTTGTGACAAAGTGCTTCAGTGGATGATGAGAATGTCAGTTTTGACAAAGAACACTGTTCATTACTAAAATGCTCTAATTGAGCTGTTAGAATGTCAGAAACAAGCTTTCTGAGCTGAGAACTGCATTTTGTGACAAAGTGCTTCAGTGGATGATGAGAATGTCAGTTTTGACAAAGAACACTGTTCATTACTTAAATGCTCCAATTGAGCTGTTAGAATGTCAGAAACAAGCTTTCTGAGCTGAGAAATGCATTTTGTGACAAAGTGCATCAGTGGATGATGAGAATGTCACTTTTGACAAAGAACACTGTTCATTACTAAAATGCTCTAATTGAGCTGTTAGAATGTCAGAAACAAGCTTTCTGAGCTGAGAACTGCATTTTGTGACAAAAAGCATCAGTGGATGATGAGAATGTCAGTTTTGACAAAGAACACTGATCATTACTAAAATGCTCCAATTGAGCTGTTAGAATGTCAGAAACAAGCTTTCTGAGCTGAGAAATGCATTTTGTGACAAAGTGAATTAGTGGATGGATGAGAATGTCACTTTTGACAAAGAACACTGATCATTACTAAAATGCTCCAATTGAGCTGTTAGAATGTCAGAAACAAGCTTTCTGAGCTGAGAAATGCATTTTGTGACAAAGTGCTTCAGTGGATGATGAGAATGTCAGTTTTGACAAAGAACACTGTTCATTACTGAAATGCTCCAATTGAGCTGTTAGAATGTCAGAAACAAGCTTTCTGAGCTGAGAAATGCATTTTGTGACATAGTTCATCAGTGGATGATGAGAATGTCAGTTTTGACAAAGAAAACTGTTCATTACTAAAATGCTCTAATTGAGCTGTTAGAATGTCAGAAACAAGCTTTCTGAGCTGAGAAATGCATTTTGTGACAAAGTGCATCAGTGGATGATGAGAATGTCACTTTTGACAAAGAACACTGTTCATTACTAAAATGCTCTAATTGAGCTGTTAGAATGTCAGAAACAAGCTTTCTGAGCTGAGAACTGCATTTTGTGACAAAAAGCATCAGTGGATGATGAGAATGTCAGTTTTGACAAAGAAAACTGTTCATTACTAAAATGCTCTAATTGAGCTGTTAGAATGTTAGAAACAAGCTTTCTGAGCTGAGAACTGCATTTTGTGACATAGTTCATCAGTGGATGATGAGAATGTCAGTTTTGACAAAGAACACTGATCATTACTAAAATGCTCCAATTTGAGCTGTTAGAATGTCAGAAACAAGCTTTCTGAGCTGAGAAATGCATTTTGTGACAAAGTGCTTCAGTGGATGATGAGAATGTCAGTTTTGACAAAGAACACTGTTCATTACTAAAATGCTCTAATTGAGCTGTTAGAATGTCAGAAACAAGCTTTCTGAGCTGAGAACTGCATTTTGTGACATAGTTCATCAGTGGATGATGAGAATGTCACTTTTGACAAAGAACACTGTTCATTACTAAAATGCTCTAATTGAGCTGTTAGAATGTCAGAAACAAGCTTTCTGAGCTGAGAACTGCATTTTGTGACATAGTTCATCAGTGGATGATGAGAATGTCAGTTTTGACAAAGAACACTGATCATTACTAAAATGCTCCAATTGAGCTGTTAGAATGTCAGAAACAAGCTTTCTGAGCTGAGAAATGCATTTTGTGACAAAGTGCTTCAGTGGATGATTAGAATGTCAGTTTTGACAAAGAACACTGTTCATTACTGAAATGCTCCAATTAAGCTGTTAGAATGTCAGAAACAAGCTTTCTGAGCTGAGAAATGCATTTTGTGACAAAGTGCATCAGTGGATGATGAGAATGTCACTTTTGACAAAGAACACTGTTCATTACTAAAATGCTCTAATTGAGCTGTTAGAATGTCAGAAACAAGCTTTCTGAGCTGAGAACTGCATTTTGTGACAAAAAGCATCAGTGGATGATGAGAATGTCAGTTTTGACAAAGAACACTGATCATTACTAAAATGCTCCAATTGAGCTGTTAGAATGTCAGAAACAAGCTTTCTGAGCTGAGAAATGCATTTTGTGACAAAGTGCTTCAGTGGATGATGAGAATGTCAGTTTTGACAAAGAACACTGTTCATTACTAAAATGCTCTAATTGAGCTGTTAGAATGTCAGAAACAAGCTTTCTGAGCTGAGAAATGCATTTTGTGACATAGTTCATCAGTGGATGATGAGAATGTCAGTTTTGACAAAGAAAACTGTTCATTACTAAAATGCTCTAATTGAGCTGTTAGAATGTTAGAAACAAGCTTTCTGAGCTGAGAACTGCATTTTGTGACATAGTTCATCAGTGGATGATGAGAATGTCAGTTTTGACAAAGAACACTGATCATTACTAAAATGCTCCAATTGAGCTGTTAGAATGTCAGAAACAAGCTTTCTGATCTGAGAAATGCATTTTGTGACAAAGTGCTTCAGTGGATGATGAGAATGTCAGTTTTGACAAAGAACACTGTTCATTAGTAAAATGCTCTAATTGAGCTGTTAGAATGTCAGAAACAAGCTTTCTGAGCTGAGAACTGCATTTTGTGACATAGTTCATCAGTGGATGATGAGAATGTCGGTTTTGACAAAGAACACTGTTCATTACTGAAATGCTCTAATTGAGCTGTTAGAATGTCAGAAACAAGCTTTCTGAGCTGAGAAATGCATTTTGTGACAAAGTGAATTAGTGGATGGATGAGAATGTCACTTTTGACAAAGAACACTGATCATTACTAAAATGCTCCAATTGAGCTGTTAGAATGTCAGAAACAAGCTTTCTGAGCTGAGAAATGCATTTTGTGACAAAGTGCTTCAGTGGATGATGAGAATGTCAGTTTTGACAAAGAACACTGTTCATTACTGAAATGCTCCAATTGAGCTGTTAGAATGTCAGAAACAAGCTTTCTGAGCTGAGAAATGCATTTTGTGACAAAGTGCATCAGTGGATGATGAGAATGTCACTTTTGACAAAGAACACTGTTCATTACTGAAATGCTCTAATTGAGCTGTTAGAATGTCAGAAACAAGCTTTCTGAGCTGAGAACTGCATTTTGTGACATAGTTCATCAGTGGATGATGAGAATGTCAGTTTTGACAAAGAACACTGTTCATTACTTAAATGCTCCAATTGAGCTGTTAGAATGTCAGAAACAAGCTTTCTGAGCTGAGAAATGCATTTTGTGACAAAGTGCATCAGTGGATGATGAGAATGTCACTTTTGACAAAGAACACTGTTCATTACTAAAATGCTCTAATTGAGCTGTTAGAATGTCAGAAACAAGCTTTCTGAGCTGAGAACTGCATTTTGTGACAAAAAGCATCAGTGGATGATGAGAATGTCAGTTTTGACAAAGAACACTGATCATTACTAAAATGCTCCAATTGAGCTGTTAGAATGTCAGAAACAAGCTTTCTGAGCTGAGAAATGCATTTTGTGACAAAGTGAATTAGTGGATGGATGAGAATGTCACTTTTGACAAAGAACACTGATCATTACTAAAATGCTCCAATTGAGCTGTTAGAATGTCAGAAACAAGCTTTCTGAGCTGAGAAATGCATTTTGTGACAAAGTGCTTCAGTGGATGATGAGAATGTCAGTTTTGACAAAGAACACTGTTCATTACTGAAATGCTCCAATTGAGCTGTTAGAATGTCAGAAACAAGCTTTCTGAGCTGAGAAATGCATTTTGTGACAAAGTGCATCAGTGGATGATGAGAATGTCACTTTTGACAAAGAACACTGTTCATTACTGAAATGCTCTAATTGAGCTGTTAGAATGTCAGAAACAAGCTTTCTGAGCTGAGAACTGCATTTTGTGACATAGTTCATCAGTGGATGATGAGAATGTCAGTTTTGACAAAGAACACTGTTCATTACTGAAATGCTCCAATTGAGCTGTTAGAATGTCAGAAACAAGCTTTCTGAGCTGAGAAATGCATTTTGTGACAAAGTGCATCAGTGGATGATGAGAATGTCACTTTTGACAAAGAACACTGTTCATTACTAAAATGCTCTAATTGAGCTGTTAGAATGTCAGAAACAAGCTTTCTGAGCTGAGAACTGCATTTTGTGACAAAAAGCATCAGTGGATGATGAGAATGTCAGTTTTGACAAAGAAAACTGTTCATTACTAAAATGCTCTAATTGAGCTGTTAGAATGTCAGAAACAAGCTTTCTGAGCTGAGAACTGCATTTTGTGACATAGTTCATCAGTGGATGATGAGAATGTCACTTTTGACAAAGAACACTGTTCATTACTAAAATGCTCTAATTGAGCTGTTAGAATGTCAGAAACAAGCTTTCTGAGCTGAGAACTGCATTTTGTGACATAGTTCATCAGTGGATGATGAGAATGTCAGTTTTGACAAAGAACACTGATCATTACTAAAATGCTACAATTGAGCTGTTAGAATGTCAGAAACAAGCTTTCTGAGCTGAGAAATGCATTTTGTGACAAAGTGCTTCAGTGGATGATTAGAATGTCAGTTTTGACAAAGAACACTGTTCATTACTGAAATGCTCCAATTAAGCTGTTAGAATGTCAGAAACAAGCTTTCTGAGCTGAGAAATGCATTTTGTGACAAAGTGCATCAGTGGATGATGAGAATGTCACTTTTGACAAAGAACACTGTTCATTACTAAAATGCTCTAATTGAGCTGTTAGAATGTCAGAAACAAGCTTTCTGAGCTGAGAACTGCATTTTGTGACAAAAAGCATCAGTGGATGATGAGAATGTCAGTTTTGACAAAGAACACTGATCATTACTAAAATGCTCCAATTTGAGCTGTTAGAATGTCAGAAACAAGCTTTCTGAGCTGAGAAATGCATTTTGTGACAAAGTGCTTCAGTGGATGATGAGAATGTCAGTTTTGACAAAGAACACTGTTCATTACTAAAATGCTCTAATTGAGCTGTTAGAATGTCAGAAACAAGCTTTCTGAGCTGAGAACTGCATTTTGTGACATAGTTCATCAGTGGATGATGAGAATGTCACTTTTGACAAAGAACACTGTTCATTACTAAAATGCTCTAATTGAGCTGTTAGAATGTCAGAAACAAGCTTTCTGAGCTGAGAACTGCATTTTGTGACATAGTTCATCAGTGGATGATGAGAATGTCAGTTTTGACAAAGAACACTGATCATTACTAAAATGCTCCAATTGAGCTGTTAGAATGTCAGAAACAAGCTTTCTGAGCTGAGAAATGCATTTTGTGACAAAGTGCTTCAGTGGATGATTAGAATGTCAGTTTTGACAAAGAACACTGATCATTACTAAAATGCTCCAATTGAGCTGTTAGAATGTCAGAAACAAGCTTTCTGAGCTGAGAAATGCATTTTGTGACAAAGTGCTTCAGTGGATGATTAGAATGTCAGTTTTGACAAAGAACACTGTTCATTACTGAAATGCTCCAATTAAGCTGTTAGAATGTCAGAAACAAGCTTTCTGAGCTGAGAAATGCATTTTGTGACAAAGTGCATCAGTGGATGATGAGAATGTCACTTTTGACAAAGAACACTGTTCATTACTAAAATGCTCTAATTGAGCTGTTAGAATGTCAGAAACAAGCTTTCTGAGCTGAGAACTGCATTTTGTGACAAAAAGCATCAGTGGATGATGAGAATGTCAGTTTTGACAAAGAACACTGATCATTACTAAAATGCTCCAATTGAGCTGTTAGAATGTCAGAAACAAGCTTTCTGAGCTGAGAAATGCATTTTGTGACAAAGTGCTTCAGTGGATGATGAGAATGTCAGTTTTGACAAAGAACACTGTTCATTACTAAAATGCTCTAATTGAGCTGTTAGAATGTCAGAAACAAGCTTTCTGAGCTGAGAAATGCATTTTGTGACATAGTTCATCAGTGGATGATGAGAATGTCAGTTTTGACAAAGAAAACTGTTCATTACTAAAATGCTCTAATTGAGCTGTTAGAATGTTAGAAACAAGCTTTCTGAGCTGAGAACTGCATTTTGTGACATAGTTCATCAGTGGATGATGAGAATGTCAGTTTTGACAAAGAACACTGATCATTACTAAAATGCTCCAATTGAGCTGTTAGAATGTCAGAAACAAGCTTTCTGATCTGAGAAATGCATTTTGTGACAAAGTGCTTCAGTGGATGATGATAATGTCAGTTTTGACAAAGAACACTGTTCATTAGTAAAATGCTCTAATTGAGCTGTTAGAATGTCAGAAACAAGCTTTCTGAGCTGAGAACTGCATTTTGTGACATAGTTCATCAGTGGATGATGAGAATGTCGGTTTTGACAAAGAACACTGTTCATTACTGAAATGCTCTAATTGAGCTGTTAGAATGTCAGAAACAAGCTTTCTGAGCTGAGAAATGCATTTTGTGACAAAGTGAATTAGTGGATGGATGAGAATGTCACTTTTGACAAAGAACACTGATCATTACTAAAATGCTCCAATTGAGCTGTTAGAATGTCAGAAACAAGCTTTCTGAGCTGAGAAATGCATTTTGTGACAAAGTGCTTCAGTGGATGATGAGAATGTCAGTTTTGACAAAGAACACTGTTCATTACTAAAATGCTCTAATTGAGCTGTTAGAATGTTAGAAACAAGCTTTCTGAGCTGAGAACTGCATTTTGTGACATAGTTTATCAGTGGATGATGAGAATGTCACTTTTGACAAAGAACACTGTTCATTACTAAAATGCTCTAATTGAGCTGTTAGAATGTCAGAAACAAGCTTTCTGAGCTGAGAACTGCATTTTGTGACATAGTTCATCAGTGGATGATGAGAATGTCAGTTTTGACAAAGAACACTGATCATTACTAAAATGCTCCAATTGAGCTGTTAGAATGTCAGAAACAAGCTTTCTGAGCTGAGAAATGCATTTTGTGACAAAGTGCTTCAGTGGATGATTAGAATGTCAGTTTTGACAAAGAACACTGTTCATTACTGAAATGCTCCAATTAAGCTGTTAGAATGTCAGAAACAAGCTTTCTGAGCTGAGAAATGCATTTTGTGACAAAGTGCATCAGTGGATGATGAGAATGTCACTTTTGACAAAGAACACTGTTCATTACTAAAATGCTCTAATTGAGCTGTTAGAATGTCAGAAACAAGCTTTCTGAGCTGAGAACTGCATTTTGTGACAAAAAGCATCAGTGGATGATGAGAATGTCAGTTTTGACAAAGAACACTGATCATTACTAAAATGCTCCAATTGAGCTGTTAGAATGTCAGAAACAAGCTTTCTGAGCTGAGAAATGCATTTTGTGACAAAGTGCTTCAGTGGATGATGAGAATGTCAGTTTTGACAAAGAACACTGTTCATTACTAAAATGCTCTAATTGAGCTGTTAGAATGTCAGAAACAAGCTTTCTGAGCTGAGAACTGCATTTTGTGACATAGTTCATCAGTGGATGATGAGAATGTCAGTTTTGACAAAGAACACTGATCATTACTAAAATGCTCCAATTGAGCTGTTAGAATGTCAGAAACAAGCTTTCTGAGCTGAGAAATGCATTTTGTGACAAAGTGCTTCAGTGGATGATTAGAATGTCAGTTTTGACAAAGAACACTGTTCATTACTGAAATGCTCCAATTAAGCTGTTAGAATGTCAGAAACAAGCTTTCTGAGCTGAGAAATGCATTTTGTGACAAAGTGCATCAGTGGATGATGAGAATGTCACTTTTGACAAAGAACACTGTTCATTACTAAAATGCTCTAATTGAGCTGTTAGAATGTCAGAAACAAGCTTTCTGAGCTGAGAACTGCATTTTGTGACAAAAAGCATCAGTGGATGATGAGAATGTCAGTTTTGACAAAGAACACTGATCATTACTAAAATGCTCCAATTGAGCTGTTAGAATGTCAGAAACAAGCTTTCTGAGCTGAGAAATGCATTTTGTGACAAAGTGCTTCAGTGGATGATGAGAATGTCAGTTTTGACAAAGAACACTGTTCATTACTAAAATGCTCTAATTGAGCTGTTAGAATGTCAGAAACAAGCTTTCTGAGCTGAGAAATGCATTTTGTGACATAGTTCATCAGTGGATGATGAGAATGTCAGTTTTGACAAAGAACACTGATCATTACTAAAATGCTCCAATTGAGCTGTTAGAATGTCAGAAACAAGCTTTCTGAGCTGAGAAATGCATTTTGTGACAAAGTGCTTCAGTGGATGATTAGAATGTCAGTTTTGACAAAGAACACTGTTCATTACTGAAATGCTCCAATTAAGCTGTTAGAATGTCAGAAACAAGCTTTCTGAGCTGAGAAATGCATTTTGTGACAAAGTGCATCAGTGGATGATGAGAATGTCACTTTTGACAAAGAACACTGTTCATTACTAAAATGCTCTAATTGAGCTGTTAGAATGTCAGAAACAAGCTTTCTGAGCTGAGAACTGCATTTTGTGACAAAAAGCATCAGTGGATGATGAGAATGTCAGTTTTGACAAAGAACACTGATCATTACTAAAATGCTCCAATTGAGCTGTTAGAATGTCAGAAACAAGCTTTCTGAGCTGAGAAATGCATTTTGTGACAAAGTGCTTCAGTGGATGATGAGAATGTCAGTTTTGACAAAGAACACTGTTCATTACTAAAATGCTCTAATTGAGCTGTTAGAATGTCAGAAACAAGCTTTCTGAGCTGAGAACTGCATTTTGTGACATAGTTCATCAGTGGATGATGAGAATGTCAGTTTTGACAAAGAACACTGATCATTACTAAAATGCTCCAATTGAGCTGTTAGAATGTCAGAAACAAGCTTTCTGAGCTGAGAAATGCATTTTGTGACAAAGTGCTTCAGTGGATGATTAGAATGTCAGTTTTGACAAAGAACACTGTTCATTACTGAAATGCTCCAATTAAGCTGTTAGAATGTCAGAAACAAGCTTTCTGAGCTGAGAAATGCATTTTGTGACAAAGTGCATCAGTGGATGATGAGAATGTCACTTTTGACAAAGAACACTGTTCATTACTAAAATGCTCTAATTGAGCTTTTAGAATGTCAGAAACAAGCTTTCTGAGCTGAGAACTGCATTTTGTGACAAAAAGCATCAGTGGATGATGAGAATGTCAGTTTTGACAAAGAACACTGTTCATTACTAAAATGCTCTAATTGAGCTGTTAGAATGTCAGAAACAAGCTTTCTGAGCTGAGAAATGCATTTTGTGACATAGTTCATCAGTGGATGATGAGAATGTCAGTTTTGACAAAGAAAACTGTTCATTACTAAAATGCTCTAATTGAGCTGTTAGAATGTTAGAAACAAGCTTTCTGAGCTGAGAACTGCATTTTGTGACAAAGTGCATCAGTGGATGATGAGAATGTCACTTTTGACAAAGAACACTGTTCATTACTAAAATGCTCTAATTGAGCTGTTAGAATGTCAGAAACAAGCTTTCTGAGCTGAGAACTGCATTTTGTGACAAAAAGCATCAGTGGATGATGAGAATGTCAGTTTTGACAAAGAACACTGATCATTACTAAAATGCTCCAATTGAGCTGTTAGAATGTCAGAAACAAGCTTTCTGAGCTGAGAAATGCATTTTGTGACAAAGTGAATTAGTGGATGAATGAGAATGTCACTTTTGACAAAGAACACTGATCATTACTAAAATGCTCCAATTGAGCTGTTAGAATGTCAGAAACAAGCTTTCTGAGCTGAGAAATGCATTTTGTGACAAAGTGCTTCAGTGGATGATGAGAATGTCAGTTTTGACACAGAACACTGTTCATTACTGAAATTCTCCAATTGAGCTGTTAGAATGTCAGAAACAAGCTTTCTGAGCTGAGAAATGCATTTTGTGACAAAGTGCATCAGTGGATGATGAGAATGTCACTTTTGACAAAGAACACTGTTCATTACTGAAATGCGCTAATTGAGCTGTTAGAATGTCAGAAACAAGCTTTCTGAGCTGAGAACTGCATTTTGTGACATAGTTCATCAGTGGATGATGAGAATGTCAGTTTTGACAAAGAACACTGTTCATTACTGAAATGCTCCAATTGAGCTGTTAGAATGTCAGAAACAAGCTTTCTGAGCTGAGAAATGCATTTTGTGACAAAGTGCATCAGTGGATGATGAGAATGTCACTTTTGACAAAGAACACTGTTCATTACTAAAATGCTCTAATTGAGCTGTTAGAATGTCAGAAACAAGCTTTCTGAGCTGAGAACTGCATTTTGTGACAAAAAGCATCAGTGGATGATGAGAATGTCAGTTTTGACAAAGAAAACTGTTCATTTCTAAAATGCTCTAATTGAGCTGTTAGAATGTTAGAAACAAGCTTTCTGAGCTGAGAACTGCATTTTGTGACATAGTTCATCAGTGGATGATGAGAATGTCAGTTTTGACAAAGAACACTGATCATTACTAAAATGCTCCAATTTGAGCTGTTAGAATGTCAGAAACAAGCTTTCTGAGCTGAGAAATGCATTTTGTGACAAAGTGCTTCAGTGGATGATGAGAATGTCAGTTTTGACAAAGAACACTGTTCATTACTAAAATGCTCTAATTGAGCTGTTAGAATGTCAGAAACAAGCTTTCTGAGCTGAGAACTGCATTTTGTGACATAGTTCATCAGTGGATGATGAGAATGTCACTTTTGACAAAGAACACTGTTCATTACTAAAATGCTCTAATTGAGCTGTTAGAATGTCAGAAACAAGCTTTCTGAGCTGAGAAATGCATTTTGTGACATAGTTCATCAGTGGATGATGAGAATGTCAGTTTTGACAAAGAAAACTGTTCATTACTAAAATGCTCTAATTGAGCTGTTAGAATGTTAGAAACAAGCTTTCTGAGCTGAGAACTGCATTTTGTGACATAGTTTATCAGTGGATGATGAGAATGTCAGTTTTGACAAAGAACACTGATCATTACTAAAATGCTCCAATTGAGCTGTTAGAATGTCAGAAACAAGCTTTCTGAGCTGAGAAATGCATTTTGTGACAAAGTGCTTCAGTGGATGATGAGAATGTCAGTTTTGACAAAGAACACTGTTCATTACTAAAATGCTCTAATTGAGCTGTTAGAATGTCAGAAACAAGCTTTCTGAGCTGAGAACTGCATTTTGTGACATAGTTCATCAGTGGATGATGAGAATGTCGGTTTTGACAAAGAACACTGTTCATTACTGAAATGCTCTAATTGAGCTGTTAGAATGTCAGAAACAAGCTTTCTGAGCTGAGAACTGCATTTTGTGACATAGTTCATCAGTGGATGATGAGAATGTCAGTTTTGACAAAGAACACTGTTCATTACTGAAATGCTCCAATTGAGCTGTTAGAATGTCAGAAACAAGCTTCCTGAGCTGAGAAATGCATTTTGTGACAAAGTGCTTCAGTGGATGATGAGAATGTCAGTTTTGACAAAGAACACTGTTCATTACTGAAATGCTCCAATTGAGCTGTTAGAATGTCAGAAACAAGCTTTCTGAGCTGAGAAATGCATTTTGTGACAAAAAGCATCAGTGGATGATGAGAATGTCAGTTTTGACAAAGAACACTGATCATTACTAAAATGCTCCAATTGAGCTGTTAGAATGTCAGAAACAAGCTTTCTGAGCTGAGAAATGCATTTTGTGACAAAGTGCTTCAGTGGATGATGAGAATGTCAGTTTTGACAAAGAACACTGTTCATTACTAAAATGCTCCAATTGAGCTGTTAGAATGTCAGAAACAAGCTTTCTGAGCTGAGAAATGCATTTTGTGACAAAGTGCATCAGTGGATGATGAGAATGTCACTTTTGACAAAGAACACTGTTCATTACTAAAATGCTCTAATTGAGCTGTTAGAATGTCAGAAACAAGCTTTCTGAGCTGAGAACTGCATTTTGTGACAAAAAGCATCAGTGGATGATGAGAATGTCAGTTTTGACAAAGAACACTGTTCATTACTAAAATGCTCTAATTGAGCTGTTAGAATGTCAGAAACAAGCTTTCTGAGCTGAGAACTGCATTTTGTGACAAAAAGCATCAGTGGATGATGAGAATGTCAGTTTTGACAAAGAACACTGATCATTACTAAAATGCTCCAATTGAGCTGTTAGAATGTCAGAAACAAGCTTTCTGAGCTGAGAAATGCATTTTGTGACAAAGTGCTTCAGTGGATGATGAGAATGTCAGTTTTGACAAAGAACACTGTTCATTACTAAAATGCTCTAATTGAGCTGTTAGAATGTCAGAAACAAGCTTTCTGAGCTGAGAACTGCATTTTGTGACAAAGTGCTTCAGTGGATGATGAGAATGTCAGTTTTGACAAAGAACACTGTTCATTACTTAAATGCTCCAATTGAGCTGTTAGAATGTCAGAAACAAGCTTTCTGAGCTGAGAAATGCATTTTGTGACAAAGTGCATCAGTGGATGATGAGAATGTCACTTTTGACAAAGAACACTGTTCATTACTAAAATGCTCTAATTGAGCTGTTAGAATGTCAGAAACAAGCTTTCTGAGCTGAGAACTGCATTTTGTGACAAAAAGCATCAGTGGATGATGAGAATGTCAGTTTTGACAAAGAACACTGATCATTACTAAAATGCTCCAATTGAGCTGTTAGAATGTCAGAAACAAGCTTTCTGAGCTGAGAAATGCATTTTGTGACAAAGTGAATTAGTGGATGGATGAGAATGTCACTTTTGACAAAGAACACTGATCATTACTAAAATGCTCCAATTGAGCTGTTAGAATGTCAGAAACAAGCTTTCTGAGCTGAGAAATGCATTTTGTGACAAAGTGCTTCAGTGGATGATGAGAATGTCAGTTTTGACAAAGAACACTGTTCATTACTGAAATGCTCCAATTGAGCTGTTAGAATGTCAGAAACAAGCTTTCTGAGCTGAGAAATGCATTTTGTGACAAAGTGCATCAGTGGATGATGAGAATGTCACTTTTGACAAAGAACACTGTTCATTACTGAAATGCTCTAATTGAGCTGTTAGAATGTCAGAAACAAGCTTTCTGAGCTGAGAACTGCATTTTGTGACATAGTTCATCAGTGGATGATGAGAATGTCAGTTTTGACAAAGAACACTGTTCATTACTGAAATGCTCCAATTGAGCTGTTAGAATGTCAGAAACAAGCTTTCTGAGCTGAGAAATGCATTTTGTGACAAAGTGCATCAGTGGATGATGAGAATGTCACTTTTGACAAAGAACACTGTTCATTACTAAAATGCTCTAATTGAGCTGTTAGAATGTCAGAAACAAGCTTTCTGAGCTGAGAACTGCATTTTGTGACAAAAAGCATCAGTGGATGATGAGAATGTCAGTTTTGACAAAGAAAACTGTTCATTACTAAAATGCTCTAATTGAGCTGTTAGAATGTTAGAAACAAGCTTTCTGAGCTGAGAACTGCATTTTGTGACATAGTTCATCAGTGGATGATGAGAATGTCAGTTTTGACAAAGAACACTGATCATTACTAAAATGCTCCAATTTGAGCTGTTAGAATGTCAGAAACAAGCTTTCTGAGCTGAGAAATGCATTTTGTGACAAAGTGCTTCAGTGGATGATGAGAATGTCAGTTTTGACAAAGAACACTGTTCATTACTAAAATGCTCTAATTGAGCTGTTAGAATGTCAGAAACAAGCTTTCTGAGCTGAGAACTGCATTTTGTGACATAGTTCATCAGTGGATGATGAGAATGTCAGTTTTGACAAAGAACACTGATCATTACTAAAATGCTCCAATTGAGCTGTTAGAATGTCAGAAACAAGCTTTCTGAGCTGAGAAATGCATTTTGTGACAAAGTGCTTCAGTGGATGATTAGAATGTCAGTTTTGACAAAGAACACTGTTCATTACTGAAATGCTCCAATTAAGCTGTTAGAATGTCAGAAACAAGCTTTCTGAGCTGAGAAATGCATTTTGTGACAAAGTGCATCAGTGGATGATGAGAATGTCACTTTTGACAAAGAACACTGTTCATTACTAAAATGCTCTAATTGAGCTGTTAGAATGTCAGAAACAAGCTTTCTGAGCTGAGAACTGCATTTTGTGACAAAAAGCATCAGTGGATGATGAGAATGTCAGTTTTGACAAAGAACACTGATCATTACTAAAATGCTCCAATTGAGCTGTTAGAATGTCAGAAACAAGCTTTCTGAGCTGAGAAATGCATTTTGTGACAAAGTGCTTCAGTGGATGATGAGAATGTCAGTTTTGACAAAGAACACTGTTCATTACTAAAATGCTCTAATTGAGCTGTTAGAATGTCAGAAACAAGCTTTCTGAGCTGAGAAATGCATTTTGTGACATAGTTCATCAGTGGATGATGAGAATGTCAGTTTTGACAAAGAAAACTGTTCATTACTAAAATGCTCTAATTGAGCTGTTAGAATGTTAGAAACAAGCTTTCTGAGCTGAGAACTGCATTTTGTGACATAGTTCATCAGTGGATGATGAGAATGTCAGTTTTGACAAAGAACACTGATCATTACTAAAATGCTCCAATTGAGCTGTTAGAATGTCAGAAACAAGCTTTCTGATCTGAGAAATGCATTTTGTGACAAAGTGCTTCAGTGGATGATGAGAATGTCAGTTTTGACAAAGAACACTGTTCATTAGTAAAATGCTCTAATTGAGCTGTTAGAATGTCAGAAACAAGCTTTCTGAGCTGAGAACTGCATTTTGTGACATAGTTCATCAGTGGATGATGAGAATGTCGGTTTTGACAAAGAACACTGTTCATTACTGAAATGCTCTAATTGAGCTGTTAGAATGTCAGAAACAAGCTTTCTGAGCTGAGAAATGCATTTTGTGACAAAGTGAATTAGTGGATGGATGAGAATGTCACTTTTGACAAAGAACACTGATCATTACTAAAATGCTCCAATTGAGCTGTTAGAATGTCAGAAACAAGCTTTCTGAGCTGAGAAATGCATTTTGTGACAAAGTGCTTCAGTGGATGATGAGAATGTCAGTTTTGACAAAGAACACTGTTCATTACTGAAATGCTCCAATTGAGCTGTTAGAATGTCAGAAACAAGCTTTCTGAGCTGAGAAATGCATTTTGTGACAAAGTGCATCAGTGGATGATGAGAATGTCACTTTTGACAAAGAACACTGTTCATTACTGAAATGCTCTAATTGAGCTGTTAGAATGTCAGAAACAAGCTTTCTGAGCTGAGAACTGCATTTTGTGACATAGTTCATCAGTGGATGATGAGAATGTCAGTTTTGACAAAGAACACTGTTCATTACTTAAATGCTCCAATTGAGCTGTTAGAATGTCAGAAACAAGCTTTCTGAGCTGAGAAATGCATTTTGTGACAAAGTGCATCAGTGGATGATGAGAATGTCACTTTTGACAAAGAACACTGTTCATTACTAAAATGCTCTAATTGAGCTGTTAGAATGTCAGAAACAAGCTTTCTGAGCTGAGAACTGCATTTTGTGACAAAAAGCATCAGTGGATGATGAGAATGTCAGTTTTGACAAAGAACACTGATCATTACTAAAATGCTCCAATTGAGCTGTTAGAATGTCAGAAACAAGCTTTCTGAGCTGAGAAATGCATTTTGTGACAAAGTGAATTAGTGGATGGATGAGAATGTCACTTTTGACAAAGAACACTGATCATTACTAAAATGCTCCAATTGAGCTGTTAGAATGTCAGAAACAAGCTTTCTGAGCTGAGAAATGCATTTTGTGACAAAGTGCTTCAGTGGATGATGAGAATGTCAGTTTTGACAAAGAACACTGTTCATTACTGAAATGCTCCAATTGAGCTGTTAGAATGTCAGAAACAAGCTTTCTGAGCTGAGAAATGCATTTTGTGACAAAGTGCATCAGTGGATGATGAGAATGTCACTTTTGACAAAGAACACTGTTCATTACTGAAATGCTCTAATTGAGCTGTTAGAATGTCAGAAACAAGCTTTCTGAGCTGAGAACTGCATTTTGTGACATAGTTCATCAGTGGATGATGAGAATGTCAGTTTTGACAAAGAACACTGTTCATTACTGAAATGCTCCAATTGAGCTGTTAGAATGTCAGAAACAAGCTTTCTGAGCTGAGAAATGCATTTTGTGACAAAGTGCATCAGTGGATGATGAGAATGTCACTTTTGACAAAGAACACTGTTCATTACTAAAATGCTCTAATTGAGCTGTTAGAATGTCAGAAACAAGCTTTCTGAGCTGAGAACTGCATTTTGTGACAAAAAGCATCAGTGGATGATGAGAATGTCAGTTTTGACAAAGAAAACTGTTCATTACTAAAATGCTCTAATTGAGCTGTTAGAATGTCAGAAACAAGCTTTCTGAGCTGAGAACTGCATTTTGTGACATAGTTCATCAGTGGATGATGAGAATGTCACTTTTGACAAAGAACACTGTTCATTACTAAAATGCTCTAATTGAGCTGTTAGAATGTCAGAAACAAGCTTTCTGAGCTGAGAACTGCATTTTGTGACATAGTTCATCAGTGGATGATGAGAATGTCAGTTTTGACAAAGAACACTGATCATTACTAAAATGCTACAATTGAGCTGTTAGAATGTCAGAAACAAGCTTTCTGAGCTGAGAAATGCATTTTGTGACAAAGTGCTTCAGTGGATGATTAGAATGTCAGTTTTGACAAAGAACACTGTTCATTACTGAAATGCTCCAATTAAGCTGTTAGAATGTCAGAAACAAGCTTTCTGAGCTGAGAAATGCATTTTGTGACAAAGTGCATCAGTGGATGATGAGAATGTCACTTTTGACAAAGAACACTGTTCATTACTAAAATGCTCTAATTGAGCTGTTAGAATGTCAGAAACAAGCTTTCTGAGCTGAGAACTGCATTTTGTGACAAAAAGCATCAGTGGATGATGAGAATGTCAGTTTTGACAAAGAACACTGATCATTACTAAAATGCTCCAATTTGAGCTGTTAGAATGTCAGAAACAAGCTTTCTGAGCTGAGAAATGCATTTTGTGACAAAGTGCTTCAGTGGATGATGAGAATGTCAGTTTTGACAAAGAACACTGTTCATTACTAAAATGCTCTAATTGAGCTGTTAGAATGTCAGAAACAAGCTTTCTGAGCTGAGAACTGCATTTTGTGACATAGTTCATCAGTGGATGATGAGAATGTCAGTTTTGACAAAGAACACTGATCATTACTAAAATGCTCCAATTGAGCTGTTAGAATGTCAGAAACAAGCTTTCTGAGCTGAGAAATGCATTTTGTGACAAAGTGCTTCAGTGGATGATTAGAATGTCAGTTTTGACAAAGAACACTGTTCATTACTGAAATGCTCCAATTAAGCTGTTAGAATGTCAGAAACAAGCTTTCTGAGCTGAGAAATGCATTTTGTGACAAAGTGCATCAGTGGATGATGAGAATGTCACTTTTGACAAAGAACACTGTTCATAACTAAAATGCTCTAATTGAGCTGTTAGAATGTCAAAAACAAGCTTTCTGAGCTGAGAAATGCATTTTGTGACAAAGTGCTTCAGTGGATGATGAGAATGTCAGTTTTGACAAAGAACACTGTTCATTACTGAAATGCTCCAATTGAGCTGTTAGAATGTCAGAAACAAGCTTTCTGAGCTGAGAAATGCATTTTGTGACAAAAAGCATCAGTGGATGATGAGAATGTCAGTTTTGACAAAGAACACTGATCATTACTAAAATGCTCCAATTGAGCTGTTAGAATGTCAGAAACAAGCTTTCTGAGCTGAGAAATGCATTTTGTGACAAAGTGCTTCAGTGGATGATGAGAATGTCAGTTTTGACAAAGAACACTGTTCATTACTAAAATGCTCTAATTGAGCTGTTAGAATGTCAGAAACAAGCTTTCTGAGCTGAGAACTGCATTTTGTGACAAAAAGCATCAGTGGATGATGAGAATGTCAGTTTTGACAAAGAACACTGATCATTACTAAAATGCTCCAATTGAGCTGTTAGAATGTCAGAAACAAGCTTTCTGAGCTGAGAAATGCATTTTGTGACAAAGTGCTTCAGTGGATGATGAGAATGTCAGTTTTGACAAAGAACACTGTTCATTACTAAAATGCTCTAATTGAGCTGTTAGAATGTCAGAAACAAGCTTTCTGAGCTGAGAACTGCATTTTGTGACAAAGTGCTTCAGTGGATGATGAGAATGTCAGTTTTGACAAAGAACACTGTTCATTACTTAAATGCTCCAATTGAGCTGTTAGAATGTCAGAAACAAGCTTTCTGAGCTGAGAAATGCATTTTGTGACAAAGTGCATCAGTGGATGATGAGAATGTCACTTTTGACAAAGAACACTGTTCATTACTAAAATGCTCTAATTGAGCTGTTAGAATGTCAGAAACAAGCTTTCTGAGCTGAGAACTGCATTTTGTGACAAAAAGCATCAGTGGATGATGAGAATGTCAGTTTTGACAAAGAACACTGATCATTACTAAAATGCTCCAATTGAGCTGTTAGAATGTCAGAAACAAGCTTTCTGAGCTGAGAAATGCATTTTGTGACAAAGTGCTTCAGTGGATGATGAGAATGTCAGTTTTGACAAAGAACACTGTTCATTACTGAAATGCTCCAATTGAGCTGTTAGAATGTCAGAAACAAGCTTTCTGAGCTGAGAAATGCATTTTGTGACAAAGTGCATCAGTGGATGATGAGAATGTCACTTTTGACAAAGAACACTGTTCATTACTGAAATGCTCTAATTGAGCTGTTAGAATGTCAGAAACAAGCTTTCTGAGCTGAGAACTGCATTTTGTGACATAGTTCATCAGTGGATGATGAGAATGTCAGTTTTGACAAAGAACACTGTTCATTACTGAAATGCTCCAATTGAGCTGTTAGAATGTCAGAAACAAGCTTTCTGAGCTGAGAAATGCATTTTGTGACAAAGTGCATCAGTGGATGATGAGAATGTCACTTTTGACAAAGAACACTGTTCATTACTAAAATGCTCTAATTGAGCTGTTAGAATGTCAGAAACAAGCTTTCTGAGCTGAGAACTGCATTTTGTGACAAAAAGCATCAGTGGATGATGAGAATGTCAGTTTTGACAAAGAAAACTGTTCATTACTAAAATGCTCTAATTGAGCTGTTAGAATGTTAGAAACAAGCTTTCTGAGCTGAGAACTGCATTTTGTGACATAGTTCATCAGTGGATGATGAGAATGTCAGTTTTGACAAAGAACACTGATCATTACTAAAATGCTCCAATTTGAGCTGTTAGAATGTCAGAAACAAGCTTTCTGAGCTGAGAAATGCATTTTGTGACAAAGTGCTTCAGTGGATGATGAGAATGTCAGTTTTGACAAAGAACACTGTTCATTACTAAAATGCTCTAATTGAGCTGTTAGAATGTCAGAAACAAGCTTTCTGAGCTGAGAACTGCATTTTGTGACATAGTTCATCAGTGGATGATGAGAATGTCACTTTTGACAAAGAACACTGTTCATTACTAAAATGCTCTAATTGAGCTGTTAGAATGTCAGAAACAAGCTTTCTGAGCTGAGAACTGCATTTTGTGACATAGTTCATCAGTGGATGATGAGAATGTCAGTTTTGACAAAGAACACTGATCATTACTAAAATGCTCCAATTGAGCTGTTAGAATGTCAGAAACAAGCTTTCTGAGCTGAGAAATGCATTTTGTGACAAAGTGCTTCAGTGGATGATTAGAATGTCAGTTTTGACAAAGAACACTGTTCATTACTGAAATGCTCCAATTAAGCTGTTAGAATGTCAGAAACAAGCTTTCTGAGCTGAGAAATGCATTTTGTGACAAAGTGCATCAGTGGATGATGAGAATGTCACTTTTGACAAAGAACACTGTTCATTACTAAAATGCTCTAATTGAGCTGTTAGAATGTCAGAAACAAGCTTTCTGAGCTGAGAACTGCATTTTGTGACAAAAAGCATCAGTGGATGATGAGAATGTCAGTTTTGACAAAGAACACTGATCATTACTAAAATGCTCCAATTGAGCTGTTAGAATGTCAGAAACAAGCTTTCTGAGCTGAGAAATGCATTTTGTGACAAAGTGCTTCAGTGGATGATGAGAATGTCAGTTTTGACAAAGAACACTGTTCATTACTAAAATGCTCTAATTGAGCTGTTAGAATGTCAGAAACAAGCTTTCTGAGCTGAGAAATGCATTTTGTGACATAGTTCATCAGTGGATGATGAGAATGTCAGTTTTGACAAAGAAAACTGTTCATTACTAAAATGCTCTAATTGAGCTGTTAGAATGTTAGAAACAAGCTTTCTGAGCTGAGAACTGCATTTTGTGACATAGTTCATCAGTGGATGATGAGAATGTCAGTTTTGACAAAGAACACTGATCATTACTAAAATGCTCCAATTGAGCTGTTAGAATGTCAGAAACAAGCTTTCTGATCTGAGAAATGCATTTTGTGACAAAGTGCTTCAGTGGATGATGAGAATGTCAGTTTTGACAAAGAACACTGTTCATTAGTAAAATGCTCTAATTGAGCTGTTAGAATGTCAGAAACAAGCTTTCTGAGCTGAGAACTGCATTTTGTGACATAGTTCATCAGTGGATGATGAGAATGTCGGTTTTGACAAAGAACACTGTTCATTACTGAAATGCTCTAATTGAGCTGTTAGAATGTCAGAAACAAGCTTTCTGAGCTGAGAAATGCATTTTGTGACAAAGTGAATTAGTGGATGGATGAGAATGTCACTTTTGACAAAGAACACTGATCATTACTAAAATGCTCCAATTGAGCTGTTAGAATGTCAGAAACAAGCTTTCTGAGCTGAGAAATGCATTTTGTGACAAAGTGCTTCAGTGGATGATGAGAATGTCAGTTTTGACAAAGAACACTGTTCATTACTGAAATGCTCCAATTGAGCTGTTAGAATGTCAGAAACAAGCTTTCTGAGCTGAGAAATGCATTTTGTGACAATGTGCATCAGTGGATGATGAGAATGTCACTTTTGACAAAGAACACTGTTCATTACTGAAATGCTCTAATTGAGCTGTTAGAATGTCAGAAACAAGCTTTCTGAGCTGAGAACTGCATTTTGTGACATAGTTCATCAGTGGATGATGAGAATGTCAGTTTTGACAAAGAACACTGTTCATTACTTAAATGCTCCAATTGAGCTGTTAGAATGTCAGAAACAAGCTTTCTGAGCTGAGAAATGCATTTTGTGACAAAGTGCATCAGTGGATGATGAGAATGTCACTTTTGACAAAGAACACTGTTCATTACTAAAATGCTCTAATTGAGCTGTTAGAATGTCAGAAACAAGCTTTCTGAGCTGAGAACTGCATTTTGTGACAAAAAGCATCAGTGGATGATGAGAATGTCAGTTTTGACAAAGAACACTGATCATTACTAAAATGATCCAATTGAGCTGTTAGAATGTCAGAAATAAGCTTTCTGAGCTGAGAAATGCATTTTGTGACAAAGTGAATTAGTGGATGGATGAGAATGTCACTTTTGACAAAGAACACTGATCATTACTAAAATGCTCCAATTGAGCTGTTAGAATGTCAGAAACAAGCTTTCTGAGCTGAGAAATGCATTTTGTGACAAAGTGCTTCAGTGGATGATGAGAATGTCAGTTTTGACAAAGAACACTGTTCATTACTGAAATGCTCCAATTGAGCTGTTAGAATGTCAGAAACAAGCTTTCTGAGCTGAGAAATGCATTTTGTGACAAAGTGCATCAGTGGATGATGAGAATGTCACTTTTGACAAAGAACACTGTTCATTACTGAAATGCTCTAATTGAGCTGTTAGAATGTCAGAAACAAGCTTTCTGAGCTGAGAACTGCATTTTGTGACATAGTTCATCAGTGGATGATGAGAATGTCAGTTTTGACAAAGAACACTGTTCATTACTGAAATGCTCCAATTGAGCTGTTAGAATGTCAGAAACAAGCTTTCTGAGCTGAGAAATGCATTTTGTGACAAAGTGCATCAGTGGATGATGAGAATGTCACTTTTGACAAAGAACACTGTTCATTACTAAAATGCTCTAATTGAGCTGTTAGAATGTCAGAAACAAGCTTTCTGAGCTGAGAACTGCATTTTGTGACAAAAAGCATCAGTGGATGATGAGAATGTCAGTTTTGACAAAGAAAACTGTTCATTACTAAAATGCTCTAATTGAGCTGTTAGAATGTTAGAAACAAGCTTTCTGAGCTGAGAACTGCATTTTGTGACATAGTTCATCAGTGGATGATGAGAATGTCAGTTTTGACAAAGAACACTGATCATTACTAAAATGCTCCAATTTGAGCTGTTAGAATGTCAGAAACAAGCTTTCTGAGCTGAGAAATGCATTTTGTGACAAAGTGCTTCAGTGGATGATGAGAATGTCAGTTTTGACAAAGAACACTGTTCATTACTAAAATGCTCTAATTGAGCTGTTAGAATGTCAGAAACAAGCTTTCTGAGCTGAGAACTGCATTTTGTGACATAGTTCATCAGTGGATGATGAGAATGTCACTTTTGACAAAGAACACTGTTCATTACTAAAATGCTCTAATTGAGCTGTTAGAATGTCAGAAACAAGCTTTCTGAGCTGAGAACTGCATTTTGTGACATAGTTCATCAGTGGATGATGAGAATGTCAGTTTTGACAAAGAACACTGATCATTACTAAAATGCTACAATTGAGCTGTTAGAATGTCAGAAACAAGCTTTCTGAGCTGAGAAATGCATTTTGTGACAAAGTGCTTCAGTGGATGATTAGAATGTCAGTTTTGACAAAGAACACTGTTCATTACTGAAATGCTCCAATTAAGCTGTTAGAATGTCAGAAACAAGCTTTCTGAGCTGAGAAATGCATTTTGTGACAAAGTGCATCAGTGGATGATGAGAATGTCACTTTTGACAAAGAACACTGTTCATTACTAAAATGCTCTAATTGAGCTGTTAGAATGTCAGAAACAAGCTTTCTGAGCTGAGAACTGCATTTTGTGACAAAAAAGCATCAGTGGATGATGAGAATGTCAGTTTTGACAAAGAACACTGATCATTACTAAAATGCTCCAATTTGAGCTGTTAGAATGTCAGAAACAAGCTTTCTGAGCTGAGAAATGCATTTTGTGACAAAGTGCTTCAGTGGATGATGAGAATGTCAGTTTTGACAAAGAACACTGTTCATTACTAAAATGCTCTAATTGAGCTGTTAGAATGTCAGAAACAAGCTTTCTGAGCTGAGAACTGCATTTTGTGACATAGTTCATCAGTGGATGATGAGAATGTCACTTTTGACAAAGAACACTGTTCATTACTAAAATGCTCTAATTGAGCTGTTAGAATGTCAGAAACAAGCTTTCTGAGCTGAGAACTGCATTTTGTGACATAGTTCATCAGTGGATGATGAGAATGTCAGTTTTGATAAAGAACACTGATCATTACTAAAATGCTCCAATTGAGCTGTTAGAATGTCAGAAACAAGCTTTCTGAGCTGAGAAATGCATTTTGTGACAAAGTGCTTCAGTGGATGATTAGAATGTCAGTTTTGACAAAGAACACTGTTCATTACTGAAATGCTCCAATTAAGCTGTTAGAATGTCAGAAACAAGCTTTCTGAGCTGAGAAATGCATTTTGTGACAAAGTGCATCAGTGGATGATGAGAATGTCACTTTTGACAAAGAACACTGTTCATAACTAAAATGCTCTAATTGAGCTGTTAGAATGTCAGAAACAAGCTTTCTGAGCTGAGAACTGCATTTTGTGACAAAAAGCATCAGTGGATGATGAGAATGTCAGTTTTGACAAAGAACACTGATCATTACTAAAATGCTCCAATTGAGCTGTTAGAATGTCAGAAACAAGCTTTCTGAGCTGAGAAATGCATTTTGTGACAAAGTGCTTCAGTGGATGATGAGAATGTCAGTTTTGACAAAGAACACTGTTCATTACTAAAATGCTCTAATTGAGCTGTTAGAATGTCAGAAACAAGCTTTCTGAGCTGAGAAATGCATTTTGTGACATAGTTCATCAGTGGATGATGAGAATGTCAGTTTTGACAAAGAAAACTGTTCATTACTAAAATGCTCTAATTGAGCTGTTAGAATGTTAGAAACAAGCTTTCTGAGCTGAGAACTGCATTTTGTGACATAGTTCATCAGTGGATGATGAGAATGTCAGTTTTGACAAAGAACACTGATCATTACTAAAATGCTCCAATTGAGCTGTTAGAATGTCAGAAACAAGCTTTCTGAGCTGAGAAATGCATTTTGTGACAAAGTGCTTCAGTGGATGATGAGAATGTCAGTTTTGACAAAGAACACTGTTCATTAGTAAAATGCTCTAATTGAGCTGTTAGAATGTCAGAAACAAGCTTTCTGAGCTGAGAACTGCATTTTGTGACATAGTTCATCAGTGGATGATGAGAATGTCAGTTTTGACAAAGAACACTGTTCATTACTGAAATGCTCTAATTGAGCTGTTAGAATGTCAGAAACAAGCTTTCTGAGCTGAGAAATGCATTTTGTGACAAAGTGAATTAGTGGATGGATGAGAATGTCACTTTTGACAAAGAACACTGATCATTACTAAAATGCTCCAATTGAGCTGTTAGAATGTCAGAAACAAGCTTTCTGAGCTGAGAAATGCATTTTGTGACAAAGTGCTTCAGTGGATGATGAGAATGTCAGTTTTGACAAAGAACACTGTTCATTACTGAAATGCTCCAATTGAGCTGTTAGAATGTCAGAAACAAGCTTTCTGAGCTGAGAAATGCATTTTGTGACAAAGTGCATCAGTGGATGATGAGAATGTCACTTTTGACAAAGAACACTGTTCATTACTGAAATGCTCTAATTGAGCTGTTAGAATGTCAGAAACAAGCTTTCTGAGCTGAGAACTGCATTTTGTGACATAGTTCATCAGTGGATGATGAGAATGTCAGTTTTGACAAAGAACACTGTTCATTACTTAAATGCTCCAATTGAGCTGTTAGAATGTCAGAAACAAGCTTTCTGAGCTGAGAAATGCATTTTGTGACAAAGTGCATCAGTGGATGATGAGAATGTCACTTTTGACAAAGAACACTGTTCATTACTAAAATGCTCTAATTGAGCTGTTAGAATGTCAGAAACAAGCTTTCTGAGCTGAGAACTGCATTTTGTGACAAAAAGCATCAGTGGATGATGAGAATGTCAGTTTTGACAAAGAACACTGATCATTACTAAAATGCTCCAATTGAGCTGTTAGAATGTCAGAAACAAGCTTTCTGAGCTGAGAAATGCATTTTGTGACAAAGTGAATTAGTGGATGGATGAGAATGTCACTTTTGACAAAGAACACTGATCATTACTAAAATGCTCCAATTGAGCTGTTAGAATGTCAGAAACAAGCTTTCTGAGCTGAGAAATGCATTTTGTGACAAAGTGCTTCAGTGGATGATGAGAATGTCAGTTTTGACAAAGAACACTGTTCATTACTGAAATGCTCCAATTGAGCTGTTAGAATGTCAGAAACAAGCTTTCTGAGCTGAGAAATGCATTTTGTGACAAAGTGCATCAGTGGATGATGAGAATGTCACTTTTGACAAAGAACACTGTTCATTACTGAAATGCTCTAATTGAGCTGTTAGAATGTCAGAAACAAGCTTTCTGAGCTGAGAACTGCATTTTGTGACATAGTTCATCAGTGGATGATGAGAATGTCAGTTTTGACAAAGAAAACTGTTCATTACTAAAATGCTCTAATTGAGCTGTTAGAATGTTAGAAACAAGCTTTCTGAGCTGAGAACTGCATTTTGTGACATAGTTTATCAGTGGATGATGAGAATGTCAGTTTTGACAAAGAACACTGATCATTACTAAAATGCTCCAATTGAGCTGTTAGAATGTCAGAAACAAGCTTTCTGAGCTGAGAAATGCATTTTGTGACAAAGTGCTTCAGTGGATGATGAGAATGTCAGTTTTGACAAAGAACACTGTTCATTACTAAAATGCTCTAATTGAGCTGTTAGAATGTCAGAAACAAGCTTTCTGAGCTGAGAACTGCATTTTGTGACATAGTTCATCAGTGGATGATGAGAATGTCGGTTTTGACAAAGAACACTGTTCATTACTGAAATGCTCTAATTGAGCTGTTAGAATGTCAGAAACAAGCTTTCTGAGCTGAGAACTGCATTTTGTGACATAGTTCATCAGTGGATGATGAGAATGTCAGTTTTGACAAAGAACACTGTTCATTACTGAAATGCTCCAATTGAGCTGTTAGAATGTCAGAAACAAGCTTTCTGAGCTGAGAAATGCATTTTGTGACAAAGTGCTTCAGTGGATGATGAGAATGTCAGTTTTGACAAAGAACACTGTTCATTACTGAAATGCTCCAATTGAGCTGTTAGAATGTCAGAAACAAGCTTTCTGAGCTGAGAAATGCATTTTGTGACAAAAAGCATCAGTGGATGATGAGAATGTCAGTTTTGACAAAGAACACTGATCATTACTAAAATGCTCCAATTGAGCTGTTAGAATGTCAGAAACAAGCTTTCTGAGCTGAGAAATGCATTTTGTGACAAAGTGCTTCAGTGGATGATGAGAATGTCAGTTTTGACAAAGAACACTGTTCATTACTAAAATGCTCTAATTGAGCTGTTAGAATGTCAGAAACAAGCTTTCTGAGCTGAGAACTGCATTTTGTGACGAAGTGCTTCAGTGGATGATGAGAATGTCAGTTTTGACAAAGAACACTGTTCATTACTTAAATGCTCCAATTGAGCTGTTAGAATGTCAGAAACAAGCTTTCTGAGCTGAGAAATGCATTTTGTGACAAAGTGCATCAGTGGATGATGAGAATGTCACTTTTGACAAAGAACACTGTTCATTACTAAAATGCTCTAATTGAGCTGTTAGAATGTCAGAAACAAGCTTTCTGAGCTGAGAACTGCATTTTGTGACAAAAAGCATCAGTGGATGATGAGAATGTCAGTTTTGACAAAGAACACTGTTCATTACTAAAATGCTCTAATTGAGCTGTTAGAATGTCAGAAACAAGCTTTCTGAGCTGAGAACTGCATTTTGTGACAAAAGGCATCAGTGGATGATGAGAATGTCAGTTTTGACAAAGAACACTGATCATTACTAAAATGCTCCAATTGAGCTGTTAGAATGTCAGAAACAAGCTTTCTGAGCTGAGAAATGCATTTTGTGACAAAGTGCTTCAGTGGATGATGAGAATGTCAGTTTTGACAAAGAACACTGTTCATTACTAAAATGCTCTAATTGAGCTGTTAGAATGTCAGAAACAAGCTTTCTGAGCTGAGAACTGCATTTTGTGACAAAGTGCTTCAGTGGATGATGAGAATGTCAGTTTTGACAAAGAACACTGTTCATTACTTAAATGCTCCAATTGAGCTGTTAGAATGTCAGAAACAAGCTTTCTGAGCTGAGAAATGCATTTTGTGACAAAGTGCATCAGTGGATGATGAGAATGTCACTTTTGACAAAGAACACTGTTCATTACTAAAATGCTCTAATTGAGCTGTTAGAATGTCAGAAACAAGCTTTCTGAGCTGAGAACTGCATTTTGTGACAAAAAGCATCAGTGGATGATGAGAATGTCAGTTTTGACAAAGAACACTGATCATTACTAAAATGCTCCAATTGAGCTGTTAGAATGTCAGAAACAAGCTTTCTGAGCTGAGAAATGCATTTTGTGACAAAGTGAATTAGTGGATGGATGAGAATGTCACTTTTGACAAAGAACACTGATCATTACTAAAATGCTCCAATTGAGCTGTTAGAATGTCAGAAACAAGCTTTCTGAGCTGAGAAATGCATTTTGTGACAAAGTGCTTCAGTGGATGATGAGAATGTCAGTTTTGACAAAGAACACTGTTCATTACTGAAATGCTCCAATTGAGCTGTTAGAATGTCAGAAACAAGCTTTCTGAGCTGAGAAATGCATTTTGTGACAAAGTGCATCAGTGGATGATGAGAATGTCACTTTTGACAAAGAACACTGTTCATTACTGAAATGCTCTAATTGAGCTGTTAGAATGTCAGAAACAAGCTTTCTGAGCTGAGAACTGCATTTTGTGACATAGTTCATCAGTGGATGATGAGAATGTCAGTTTTGACAAAGAACACTGTTCATTACTGAAATGCTCCAATTGAGCTGTTAGAATGTCAGAAACAAGCTTTCTGAGCTGAGAAATGCATTTTGTGACAAAGTGCATCAGTGGATGATGAGAATGTCACTTTTGACAAAGAACACTGTTCATTACTAAAATGCTCTAATTGAGCTGTTAGAATGTCAGAAACAAGCTTTCTGAGCTGAGAACTGCATTTTGTGACAAAAAGCATCAGTGGATGATGAGAATGTCAGTTTTGACAAAGAAAACTGTTCATTAACTAAAATGCTCTAATTGAGCTGTTAGAATGTTAGAAACAAGCTTTCTGAGCTGAGAACTGCATTTTGTGACATAGTTCATCAGTGGATGATGAGAATGTCAGTTTTGACAAAGAACACTGATCATTACTAAAATGCTCCAATTTGAGCTGTTAGAATGTCAGAAACAAGCTTTCTGAGCTGAGAAATGCATTTTGTGACAAAGTGCTTCAGTGGATGATGAGAATGTCAGTTTTGACAAAGAACACTGTTCATTACTAAAATGCTCTAATTGAGCTGTTAGAATGTCAGAAACAAGCTTTCTGAGCTGAGAACTGCATTTTGTGACATAGTTCATCAGTGGATGATGAGAATGTCACTTTTGACAAAGAACACTGTTCATTACTAAAATGCTCTAATTGAGCTGTTAGAATGTCAGAAACAAGCTTTCTGAGCTGAGAACTGCATTTTGTGACATAGTTCATCAGTGGATGATGAGAATGTCAGTTTTGACAAAGAACACTGATCATTACTAAAATGCTCCAATTGAGCTGTTAGAATGTCAGAAACAAGCTTTCTGAGCTGAGAAATGCATTTTGTGACAAAGTGCTTCAGTGGATGATTAGAATGTCAGTTTTGACAAAGAACACTGTTCATTACTGAAATGCTCCAATTAAGCTGTTAGAATGTCAGAAACAAGCTTTCTGAGCTGAGAAATGCATTTTGTGACAAAGTGCATCAGTGGATGATGAGAATGTCACTTTTGACAAAGAACACTGTTCATTACTAAAATGCTCTAATTGAGCTGTTAGAATGTCAGAAACAAGCTTTCTGAGCTGAGAACTGCATTTTGTGACAAAAAGCATCAGTGGATGATGAGAATGTCAGTTTTGACAAAGAACACTGATCATTACTAAAATGCTCCAATTGAGCTGTTAGAATGTCAGAAACAAGCTTTCTGAGCTGAGAACTGCATTTTGTGACAAAGTGCTTCAGTGGATGATGAGAATGTCAGTTTTGACAAAGAACACTGTTCATTACTAAAATGCTCTAATTGAGCTGTTAGAATGTCAGAAACAAGCTTTCTGAGCTGAGAAATGCATTTTGTGACATAGTTCATCAGTGGATGATGAGAATGTCAGTTTTGACAAAGAAAACTGTTCATTACTAAAATGCTCTAATTGAGCTGTTAGAATGTTAGAAACAAGCTTTCTGAGCTGAGAACTGCATTTTGTGACATAGTTCATCAGTGGATGATGAGAATGTCAGTTTTGACAAAGAACACTGATCATTACTAAAATGCTCCAATTGAGCTGTTAGAATGTCAGAAACAAGCTTTCTGAGCTGAGAAATGCATTTTGTGAGAAAGTGCTTCAGTGGATGATGAGAATGTCAGTTTTGACAAAGAACACTGTTCATTAGTAAAATGCTCTAATTGAGCTGTTAGAATGTCAGAAACAAGCTTTCTGAGCTGAGAACTGCATTTTGTGACATAGTTCATCAGTGGATGATGAGAATGTCGGTTTTGACAAAGAACACTGTTCATTACTGAAATGCTCTAATTGAGCTGTTAGAATGTCAGAAACAAGCTTTCTGAGCTGAGAAATGCATTTTGTGACAAAGTGAATTAGTGGATGGATGAGAATGTCACTTTTGACAAAGAACACTGATCATTACTAAAATGCTCCAATTGAGCTGTTAGAATGTCAGAAACAAGCTTTCTGAGCTGAGAAATGCATTTTGTGACAAAGTGCTTCAGTGGATGATGAGAATGTCAGTTTTGACAAAGAACACTGTTCATTACTGAAATGCTCCAATTGAGCTGTTAGAATGTCAGAAACAAGCTTTCTGAGCTGAGAAATGCATTTTGTGACAAAGTGCATCAGTGGATGATGAGAATGTCACTTTTGACAAAGAACACTGTTCATTACTGAAATGCTCTAATTGAGCTGTTAGAATGTCAGAAACAAGCTTTCTGAGCTGAGAACTGCATTTTGTGACATAGTTCATCAGTGGATGATGAGAATGTCAGTTTTGACAAAGAACACTGTTCATTACTTAAATGCTCCAATTGAGCTGTTAGAATGTCAGAAACAAGCTTTCTGAGCTGAGAAATGCATTTTGTGACAAAGTGCATCAGTGGATGATGAGAATGTCACTTTTGACAAAGAACACTGTTCATTACTAAAATGCTCTAATTGAGCTGTTAGAATGTCAGAAACAAGCTTTCTGAGCTGAGAACTGCATTTTGTGACAAAAAGCATCAGTGGATGATGAGAATGTCAGTTTTGACAAAGAACACTGATCATTACTAAAATGCTCCAATTGAGCTGTTAGAATGTCAGAAACAAGCTTTCTGAGCTGAGAAATGCATTTTGTGACAAAGTGAATTAGTGGATGGATGAGAATGTCACTTTTGACAAAGAACACTGATCATTACTAAAATGCTCCAATTGAGCTGTTAGAATGTCAGAAACAAGCTTTCTGAGCTGAGAAATGCATTTTGTGACAAAGTGCTTCAGTGGATGATGAGAATGTCAGTTTTGACAAAGAACACTGTTCATTACTGAAATGCTCCAATTGAGCTGTTAGAATGTCAGAAACAAGCTTTCTGAGCTGAGAAATGCATTTTGTGACAAAGTGCATCAGTGGATGATGAGAATGTCACTTTTGACAAAGAACACTGTTCATTACTGAAATGCTCTAATTGAGCTGTTAGAATGTCAGAAACAAGCTTTCTGAGCTGAGAACTGCATTTTGTGACATAGTTCATCAGTGGATGATGAGAATGTCAGTTTTGACAAAGAACACTGTTCATTACTGAAATGCTCCAATTGAGCTGTTAGAATGTCAGAAACAAGCTTTCTGAGCTGAGAAATGCATTTTGTGACAAAGTGCATCAGTGGATGATGAGAATGTCACTTTTGACAAAGAACACTGTTCATTACTAAAATGCTCTAATTGAGCTGTTAGAATGTTAGAAACAAGCTTTCTGAGCTGAGAACTGCATTTTGTGACATAGTTCATCAGTGGATGATGAGAATGTCAGTTTTGACAAAGAACACTGATCATTACTAAAATGCTCCAATTTGAGCTGTTAGAATGTCAGAAACAAGCTTTCTGAGCTGAGAAATGCATTTTGTGACAAAGTACTTCAGTGGATGATGAGAATGTCAGTTTTGACAAAGAACACTGTTCATTACTAAAATGCTCTAATTGAGCTGTTAGAATGTCAGAAACAAGCTTTCTGAGCTGAGAACTGCATTTTGTGACATAGTTCATCAGTGGATGATGAGAATGTCACTTTTGACAAAGAACACTGTTCATTACTAAAATGCTCTAATTGAGCTGTTAGAATGTCAGAAACAAGCTTTCTGAGCTGAGAACTGCATTTTGTGACATAGTTCATCAGTGGATGATGAGAATGTCAGTTTTGACAAAGAACACTGATCATTACTAAAATGCTCTAATTGAGCTGTTAGAATGTCAGAAACAAGCTTTCTGAGCTGAGAACTGCATTTTGTGACATAGTTCATCAGTGGATGATGAGAATGTCACTTTTGACAAAGAACACTGTTCATTACTAAAATGCTCTAATTGAGCTGTTAGAATGTCAGAAACAAGCTTTCTGAGCTGAGAACTGCATTTTGTGACATAGTTCATCAGTGGATGATGAGAATGTCAGTTTTGACAAAGAACACTGATCATTACTAAAATGCTACAATTGAGCTGTTAGAATGTCAGAAACAAGCTTTCTGAGCTGAGAAATGCATTTTGTGACAAAGTGCTTCAGTGGATGATTAGAATGTCAGTTTTGACAAAGAACACTGTTCATTACTGAAATGCTCCAATTAAGCTGTTAGAATGTCAGAAACAAGCTTTCTGAGCTGAGAAATGCATTTTGTGACAAAGTGCATCAGTGGATGATGAGAATGTCACTTTTGACAAAGAACACTGTTCATTACTAAAATGCTCTAATTGAGCTGTTAGAATGTCAGAAACAAGCTTTCTGAGCTGAGAACTGCATTTTGTGACAAAAAAGCATCAGTGGATGATGAGAATGTCAGTTTTGACAAAGAACACTGATCATTACTAAAATGCTCCAATTTGAGCTGTTAGAATGTCAGAAACAAGCTTTCTGAGCTGAGAAATGCATTTTGTGACAAAGTGCTTCAGTGGATGATGAGAATGTCAGTTTTGACAAAGAACACTGTTCATTACTAAAATGCTCTAATTGAGCTGTTAGAATGTCAGAAACAAGCTTTCTGAGCTGAGAACTGCATTTTGTGACATAGTTCATCAGTGGATGATGAGAATGTCACTTTTGACAAAGAACACTGTTCATTACTAAAATGCTCTAATTGAGCTGTTAGAATGTCAGAAACAAGCTTTCTGAGCTGAGAACTGCATTTTGTGACATAGTTCATCAGTGGATGATGAGAATGTCAGTTTTGACAAAGAACACTGATCATTACTAAAATGCTCCAATTGAGCTGTTAGAATGTCAGAAACAAGCTTTCTGAGCTGAGAAATGCATTTTGTGACAAAGTGCTTCAGTGGATGATTAGAATGTCAGTTTTGACAAAGAACACTGTTCATTACTGAAATGCTCCAATTAAGCTGTTAGAATGTCAGAAACAAGCTTTCTGAGCTGAGAAATGCATTTTGTGACAAAGTGCATCAGTGGATGATGAGAATGTCACTTTTGACAAAGAACACTGTTCATAACTAAAATGCTCTAATTGAGCTGTTAGAATGTCAGAAACAAGCTTTCTGAGCTGAGAACTGCATTTTGTGACAAAAAGCATCAGTGGATGATGAGAATGTCAGTTTTGACAAAGAACACTGATCATTACTAAAATGCTCCAATTGAGCTGTTAGAATGTCAGAAACAAGCTTTCTGAGCTGAGAAATGCATTTTGTGACAAAGTGCTTCAGTGGATGATGAGAATGTCAGTTTTGACAAAGAACACTGTTCATTACTAAAATGCTCTAATTGAGCTGTTAGAATGTCAGAAACAAGCTTTCTGAGCTGAGAAATGCATTTTGTGACATAGTTCATCAGTGGATGATGAGAATGTCAGTTTTGACAAAGAAAACTGTTCATTACTAAAATGCTCTAATTGAGCTGTTAGAATGTTAGAAACAAGCTTTCTGAGCTGAGAACTGCATTTTGTGACATAGTTCATCAGTGGATGATGAGAATGTCAGTTTTGACAAAGAACACTGATCATTACTAAAATGCTCCAATTGAGCTGTTAGAATGTCAGAAACAAGCTTTCTGAGCTGAGAAATGCATTTTGTGACAAAGTGCTTCAGTGGATGATGAGAATGTCAGTTTTGACAAAGAACACTGTTCATTAGTAAAATGCTCTAATTGAGCTGTTAGAATGTCAGAAACAAGCTTTCTGAGCTGAGAACTGCATTTTGTGACATAGTTCATCAGTGGATGATGAGAATGTCAGTTTTGACAAAGAACACTGTTCATTACTGAAATGCTCTAATTGAGCTGTTAGAATGTCAGAAACAAGCTTTCTGAGCTGAGAAATGCATTTTGTGACAAAGTGAATTAGTGGATGGATGAGAATGTCACTTTTGACAAAGAACACTGATCATTACTAAAATGCTCCAATTGAGCTGTTAGAATGTCAGAAACAAGCTTTCTGAGCTGAGAAATGCATTTTGTGACAAAGTGCTTCAGTGGATGATGAGAATGTCAGTTTTGACAAAGAACACTGTTCATTACTGAAATGCTCCAATTGAGCTGTTAGAATGTCAGAAACAAGCTTTCTGAGCTGAGAAATGCATTTTGTGACAAAGTGCATCAGTGGATGATGAGAATGTCACTTTTGACAAAGAACACTGTTCATTACTGAAATGCTCTAATTGAGCTGTTAGAATGTCAGAAACAAGCTTTCTGAGCTGAGAACTGCATTTTGTGACATAGTTCATCAGTGGATGATGAGAATGTCAGTTTTGACAAAGAACACTGTTCATTACTTAAATGCTCCAATTGAGCTGTTAGAATGTCAGAAACAAGCTTTCTGAGCTGAGAAATGCATTTTGTGACAAAGTGCATCAGTGGATGATGAGAATGTCACTTTTGACAAAGAACACTGTTCATTACTAAAATGCTCTAATTGAGCTGTTAGAATGTCAGAAACAAGCTTTCTGAGCTGAGAACTGCATTTTGTGACAAAAAGCATCAGTGGATGATGAGAATGTCAGTTTTGACAAAGAACACTGATCATTACTAAAATGCTCCAATTGAGCTGTTAGAATGTCAGAAACAAGCTTTCTGAGCTGAGAAATGCATTTTGTGACAAAGTGAATTAGTGGATGGATGAGAATGTCACTTTTGACAAAGAACACTGATCATTACTAAAATGCTCCAATTGAGCTGTTAGAATGTCAGAAACAAGCTTTCTGAGCTGAGAAATGCATTTTGTGACAAAGTGCTTCAGTGGATGATGAGAATGTCAGTTTTGACAAAGAACACTGTTCATTACTGAAATGCTCCAATTGAGCTGTTAGAATGTCAGAAACAAGCTTTCTGAGCTGAGAAATGCATTTTGTGACAAAGTGCATCAGTGGATGATGAGAATGTCACTTTTGACAAAGAACACTGTTCATTACTGAAATGCTCTAATTGAGCTGTTAGAATGTCAGAAACAAGCTTTCTGAGCTGAGAACTGCATTTTGTGACATAGTTCATCAGTGGATGATGAGAATGTCAGTTTTGACAAAGAAAACTGTTCATTACTAAAATGCTCTAATTGAGCTGTTAGAATGTTAGAAACAAGCTTTCTGAGCTGAGAACTGCATTTTGTGACATAGTTTATCAGTGGATGATGAGAATGTCAGTTTTGACAAAGAACACTGATCATTACTAAAATGCTCCAATTGAGCTGTTAGAATGTCAGAAACAAGCTTTCTGAGCTGAGAACTGCATTTTGTGACATAGTTCATCAGTGGATGATGAGAATGTCAGTTTTGACAAAGAACACTGTTCATTACTGAAATGCTCTAATTGAGCTGTTAGAATGTCAGAAACAAGCTTTCTGAGCTGAGAACTGCATTTTGTGACATAGTTCATCAGTGGATGATGAGAATGTCAGTTTTGACAAAGAACACTGTTCATTACTGAAATGCTCTAATTGAGCTGTTAGAATGTCAGAAACAAGCTTTCTGAGCTGAGAAATGCATTTTGTGACAAAGTGCATCAGTGGATGATGAGAATGTCACTTTTGACAAAGAACACTGTTCATTACTAAAATGCTCTAATTGAGCTGTTAGAATGTCAGAAACAAGCTTTCTGAGCTGAGAACTGCATTTTGTGACAAAAAGCATCAGTGGATGATGAGAATGTCACTTTTGACAAAGAACACTGATCATTACTAAAATGCTCCAATTGAGCTTTTAGAATGTCAGAAACAAGCTTTCTGAGCTGAGAAATGCATTTTGTGACAAAGTGCTTCAGTGGATGATGAGAATGTCAGTTTTGACAAAGAACACTGTTCATTACTGAAATGCTCCAATTGAGCTGTTAGAATGTCAGAAACAAGCTTTCTGAGCTGAGAACTGCATTTTGTGACAAAGTGCTTCAGTGGATGATGAGAATGTCAGTTTTGACAAAGAACACTGTTCATTACTAAAATGCTCTAATTGAGCTGTTAGAATGTCAGAAACAAGCTTTCTGAGCTGAGAACTGCATTTTGTGACAAAGTGCTTCAGTGGATGATGAGAATGTCAGTTTTGACAAAGAACACTGTTCATTACTAAAATGCTCTAATTGAGCTGTTAGAATGTCAGAAACAAGCTTTCTGAGCTGAGAACTGCATTTTGTGACATAGTTCATCAGTGGATGATGAGAATGTCAGTTTTGACAAAGAAAACTGTTCATTACTAAAATGCTCTAATTGAGCTGTTAGAATGTTAGAAACAAGCTTTCTGAGCTGAGAACTGCATTTTGTGACATAGTTCATCAGTGGATGATGAGAATGTCACTTTTGACAAAGAACACTGTTCATTACTAAAATGCTCTAATTGAGCTGTTAGAATGTCAGAAACAAGCTTTCTGAGCTGAGAACTGCATTTTGTGACATAGTTCATCAGTGGATGATGAGAATGTCAGTTTTGACAAAGAACACTGATCATTACTAAAATGCTCCAATTGAGCTGTTAGAATGTCAGAAACAAGCTTTCTGAGCTGAGAAATGCATTTTGTGACAAAGTGCTTCAGTGGATGATGAGAATGTCAGTTTTGACAAAGAACACTGTTCATTACTGAAATGCTCCAATTGAGCTGTTAGAATGTCAGAAACAAGCTTTCTGAGCTGAGAAATGCATTTTGTGACAAAGTGCATCAGTGGATGATGAGAATGTCACTTTTGACAAAGAACACTGTTCATTACTAAAATGCTCTAATTGAGCTGTTAGAATGTCAGAAACAAGCTTTCTGAGCTGAGAACTGCATTTTGTGACAAAAAGCATCAGTGGATGATGAGAATGTCAGTTTTGACAAAGAACACTGATCATTACTAAAATGCTCCAATTGAGCTGTTAGAATGTCAGAAACAAGCTTTCTGAGCTGAGAAATGCATTTTGTGACAAAGTGCTTCAGTGGATGATGAGAATGTCAGTTTTGACAAAGAACACTGTTCATTACTAAAATGCTCTAATTGAGCTGTTAGAATGTCAGAAACAAGCTTTCTGAGCTGAGAACTGCATTTTGTGACATAGTTCATCAGTGGATGATGAGAATGTCAGTTTTGACAAAGAAAACTGTTCATTACTAAAATGCTCTAATTGAGCTGTTAGAATGTTAGAAACAAGCTTTCTGAGCTGAGAACTGCATTTTGTGACATAGTTCATCAGTTGATGATGAGAATGTCAGTTTTGACAAAGAACACTGATCATTACTAAAATGCTCCAATTGAGCTGTTAGAATGTCAGAAACAAGCTTTCTGAGCTGAGAACTGCATTTTGTGACATAGTTCATCAGTGGATGATGAGAATGTCAGTTTTGACAAAGAACACTGTTCATTACTGAAATGCTCCAATTGAGCTGTTAGAATGTCAGAAACAAGCTTTCTGAGCTGAGAAATGCATTTTGTGACAAAGTGCATCAGTGGATGATGAGAATGTCACTTTTGACAAAGAACACTGTTCATTACTAAAATGCTCTAATTGAGCTGTTAGAATGTCAGAAACAAGCTTTCTGAGCTGAGAACTGCATTTTGTGACAAAAAGCATCAGTGGATGATGAGAATGTCAGTTTTGACAAAGAACACTGATCATTACTAAAATGCTCCAATTGAGCTGTTAGAATGTCAGAAACAAGCTTTCTGAGCTGAGAAATGCATTTTGTGACAAAGTGCTTCAGTGGATGATGAGAATGTCAGTTTTGAAAAAGAACACTGTTCATTACTAAAATGCTCTAATTGAGCTGTTAGAATGTCAGAAACAAGCTTTCTGAGCTGAGAACTGCATTTTGTGACATAGTTCATCAGTGGATGATGAGAATGTCAGTTTTGACAAAGAAAACTGTTCATTACTAAAATGCTCTAATTGAGCTGTTAGAATGTCAGAAACAAGCTTTCTGAGCTGAGAAATGCATTTTGTGACAAAGTGCTTCAGTGGATGATGATAATGTCAGTTTTGACAAAGAACACTGTTCATTAATAAAATGCTCTAATTGAGCTGTTAGAATGTCAGAAACAAGCTTTCTGAGCTGAGAACTGCATTTTGTGACATAGTTAATCAGTGGATGATGAGAATGTCACTTTTGACAAAGAACACTGTTCATTACTAAAATTCTCTAATTGAGCTGTTAGAATGTCAGAAACAAGCTTTCTGACTGATCATTACTAAAATGCTCCAATTGAGCTGTTAGAATGTCAGAAACAAGCTTTCTGAGCTGAGAAATGCATTTTGTGACAAAGTGCTTCAGTGGATGATGAGAATGTCAGTTTTGACAAAGAACACTGTTCATTACTGAAATGCTCCAATTGAGCTGTTAGAATGTCAGAAACAAGCTTTCTGAGCTGAGAAATGCATTTTGTGACAAAGTGCATCAGTGGATGATGAGAATGTCACTTTTGACAAAGAACACTGTTCATTACTAAAATGCTCTAATTGAGCTGTTAGAATGTCAGAAACAAGCTTTCTGAGCTGAGAACTGCATTTTGTGACAAAAAGCATCAGTGGATGATGAGAATGTCAGTTTTGACAAAGAACACTGATCATTACTAAAATGCTCCAATTGAGCTGTTAGAATGTCAGAAACAAGCTTTCTGAGCTGAGAAATGCATTTTGTGACAAAGTGCTTCAGTGGATGATGAGAATGTCAGTTTTGACAAAGAACACTGTTCATTACTAAAATGCTCTAATTGAGCTGTTAGAATGTCAGAAACAAGCTTTCTGAGCTGAGAACTGCATTTTGTGACATAGTTCATCAGTGGATGATGAGAATGTCAGTTTTGACAAAGAAAACTGTTCATTACTAAAATGCTCTAATTGAGCTGTTAGAATGTTAGAAACAAGCTTTCTGAGCTGAGAACTGCATTTTGTGACATAGTTCATCAGTGGATGATGAGAATGTCAGTTTTGACAAAGAACACTGATCATTACTAAAATGCTCCAATTGAGCTGTTAGAATGTCAGAAACAAGCTTTCTGAGCTGAGAAATGCATTTTGTGACAAAGTGCTTCAGTGGATGATGAGAATGTCAGTTTTGACAAAGAAAACTGTTCATTACTAAAATGCTCTAATTGAGCTGTTAGAATGTCAGAAACAAGCTTTCTGAGCTGAGAACTGCATTTTGTGACATAGTTCATCAGTGGATGATGAGAATGTCGGTTTTGACAAAGAACACTGTTCATTACTGAAATGCTCTAATTGAGCTGTTAGAATGTCAGAAACAAGCTTTCTGAGCTGAGAACTGCATTTTGTGACATAGTTCATCAGTGGATGATGAGAATGTCAGTTTTGACAAAGAACACTGTTCATTACTGAAATGCTCCAATTGAGCTGTTAGAATGTCAGAAACAAGCTTTCTGAGCTGAGAAATGCATTTTGTGACAAAGTGCATCAGTGGATGATGAGAATGTCACTTTTGACAAAGAACACTGTTCATTACTAAAATGCTCTAATTGAGCTGTTAGAATGTCAGAAACAAGCTTTCTGAGCTGAGAACTGCATTTTGTGACAAAAAGCATCAGTGGATGATGAGAATGTCAGTTTTGACAAAGAACACTGATCATTACTAAAATGCTCCAATTGAGCTGTTAGAATGTCAGAAACAAGCTTTCTGAGCTGAGAAATGCATTTTGTGACAAAGTGCATCAGTGGATGATGAGAATGTCACTTTTGACAAAGAACACTGTTCATTACTAAAATGCTCTAATTGAGCTGTTAGAATGTCAGAAACAAGCTTTCTGAGCTGAGAACTGCATTTTGTGACAAAAAGCATCAGTGGATGATGAGAATGTCAGTTTTGACAAAGAACACTGATCATTACTAAAATGCTCCAATTGAGCTGTTAGAATGTCAGAAACAAGCTTTCTGAGCTGAGAAATGCATTTTGTGACAAAGTGAATTAGTGGATGGATGAGAATGTCACTTTTGACAAAGAACACTGATCATTACTAAAATGCTCCAATTGAGCTGTTAGAATGTCAGAAACAAGCTTTCTGAGCTGAGAAATGCATTTTGTGACAAAGTGCTTCAGTGGATGATGAGAATGTCAGTTTTGACAAAGAACACTGTTCATTACTGAAATGCTCCAATTGAGCTGTTAGAATGTCAGAAACAAGCTTTCTCAGCTGAGAAATGCATTTTGTGACAAAGTGCATCAGTGGATGATGAGAATGTCACTTTTGACAAAGAACACTGTTCATTACTGAAATGCTCTAATTGAGCTGTTAGAATGTCAGAAACAAGCTTTCTGAGCTGAGAACTGCATTTTGTGACATAGTTCATCAGTGGATGATGAGAATGTCAGTTTTGACAAAGAACACTGTTCATTACTGAAATGCTCCAATTGAGCTGTTAGAATGTCAGAAACAAGCTTTCTGAGCTGAGAAATGCATTTTGTGACAAAGTGCATCAGTGGATGATGAGAATGTCACTTTTGACAAAGAACACTGTTCATTACTGAAATGCTCCAATTAAGCTGTTAGAATGTCAGAAACAAGCTTTCTGAGCTGAGAAATGCATTTTGTGACAAAGTGCATCAGTGGATGATGAGAATGTCAGTTTTGACAAAGAACACTGTTCATTACTAAAATGCTCTAATTGAGCTGTTAGAATGTCAGAAACAAGCTTTCTGAGCTGAGAAATGCATTTTGTGACAAAGTGCTTCAGTGGATGATTAGAATGTCAGTTTTGACAAAGAACACTGTTCATTACTGAAATGCTCCAATTAAGCTGTTAGAATGTCAGAAACAAGCTTTCTGAGCTGAGAAATGCATTTTGTGACAAAGTGCTTCAGTGGATGATGAGAATGTCAGTTTTGACAAAGAACACTGTTCATTACTAAAATGCTCCAATTGAGCTGTTAGAATGTCAGAAACAAGCTTTCTGAGCTGAGAAATGCATTTTGTGACAAAGTGCTTCAGTGGATGATTAGAATGTCAGTTTTGACAAAGAACACTGTTCATTACTGAAATGCTCCAATTAAGCTGTTAGAATGTCAGAAACAAGCTTTCTGAGCTGAGAAATGCATTTTGTGACAAAGTGCTTCAGTGGATGATGAGAATGTCAGTTTTGACAAAGAACACTGTTCATTACTAAAATGCTCTAATTGAGCTGTTAGAATGTCAGAAACAAGCTTTCTGAGCTGAGAAATGCATTTTGTGACATAGTTCATCAGTGGATGATGAGAATGTCAGTTTTGACAAAGAAAACTGTTCATTACTGAAATGCTCTAATTGAGCTGTTAGAATGTCAGAAACAAGCTTTCTGAGCTGAGAAATGCATTTTGTGACAAAGTGAATTAGTGGATGGATGAGAATGTCAGTTTTGACAAAGAACACTGTTCATTACTAAAATGCTCTAATTGAGCTGTTAGAATGTCAGAAACAAGCTTTCTGAGCTGAGAACTGCATTTTGTGACATAGTTCATCAGTGGATGATGAGAATGTCACTTTTGACAAAGAACACTGTTCATTACTAAAATTCTCTAATTGAGCTGTTAGAATGTCAGAAACAAGCTTTCTGACTGATCATTACTAAAATGCTCCAATTGAGCTGTTAGAATATCAGAAACAAGCTTTCTGAGCTGAGAAATGCATTTTGTGACAAAGTGCTTCAGTGGATGATGAGAATGTCAGTTTTGACAAAGAACACTGTTCATTACTGAAATGCTCCAATTGAGCTGTTAGAATGTCAGAAACAAGCTTTCTGAGCTGAGAAATGCATTTTGTGACAAAGTGCATCAGTGGATGATGAGAATGTCACTTTTGACAAAGAACACTGTTCATTACTAAAATGCTCTAATTGAGCTGTTAGAATGTCAGAAACAAGCTTTCTGAGCTGAGAACTGCATTTTGTGACAAAAAGCATCAGTGGATGATGAGAATGTCAGTTTTGACAAAGAACACTGATCATTACTAAAATGCTCCAATTGAGCTGTTAGAATGTCAGAAACAAGCTTTCTGAGCTGAGAAATGCATTTTGTGACAAAGTGCTTCAGTGGATGATGAGAATGTCAGTTTTGACAAAGAACACTGTTCATTACTAAAATGCTCTAATTGAGCTGTTAGAATGTCAGAAACAAGCTTTCTGAGCTGAGAACTGCATTTTGTGACATAGTTCATCAGTGGATGATGAGAATGTCAGTTTTGACAAAGAAAACTGTTCATTACTAAAATGCTCTAATTGAGCTGTTAGAATGTTAGAAACAAGCTTTCTGAGCTGAGAACTGCATTTTGTGACATAGTTCATCAGTGGATGATGAGAATGTCAGTTTTGACAAAGAACACTGATCATTACTAAAATGCTCCAATTGAGCTGTTAGAATGTCAGAAACAAGCTTTCTGAGCTGAGAAATGCATTTTGTGACAAAGTGCTTCAGTGGATGATGAGAATGTCAGTTTTGACAAAGAAAACTGTTCATTACTAAAATGCTCTAATTGAGCTGTTAGAATGTCAGAAACAAGCTTTCTGAGCTGAGAACTGCATTTTGTGACATAGTTCATCAGTGGATGATGAGAATGTCGGTTTTGACAAAGAACACTGTTCATTACTGAAATGCTCTAATTGAGCTGTTAGAATGTCAGAAACAAGCTTTCTGAGCTGAGAACTGCATTTTGTGACATAGTTCATCAGTGGATGATGAGAATGTCAGTTTTGACAAAGAACACTGTTCATTACTGAAATGCTCCAATTGAGCTGTTAGAATGTCAGAAACAAGCTTTCTGAGCTGAGAAATGCATTTTGTGACAAAGTGCATCAGTGGATGATGAGAATGTCACTTTTGACAAAGAACACTGTTCATTACTAAAATGCTCTAATTGAGCTGTTAGAATGTCAGAAACAAGCTTTCTGAGCTGAGAACTGCATTTTGTGACAAAAAGCATCAGTGGATGATGAGAATGTCAGTTTTGAAAAAGAACACTGATCATTACTAAAATGCTCCAATTGAGCTGTTAGAATGTCAGAAACAAGCTTTCTGAGCTGAGAAATGCATTTTGTGACAAAGTGCTTCAGTGGATGATGAGAATGTCAGTTTTGACAAAGAAAACTGTTCATTACTAAAATGCTCTAATTGAGCTGTTAGAATGTCAGAAACAAGCTTTCTGAGCTGAGAACTGCATTTTGTGACATAGTTCATCAGTGGATGATGAGAATGTCAGTTTTGACAAAGAACACTGTTCATTACTGAAATGCTCTAATTGAGCTGTTAGAATGTCAGAAACAAGCTTTCTGAGCTGAGAAATGCATTTTGTGACAAAGTGCTTCAGTGGATGATGATAATGTCAGTTTTGACAAAGAACACTGTTCATTAATAAAATGCTCTAATTGAGCTGTTAGAATGTCAGAAACAAGCTTTCTGAGCTGAGAACTGCATTTTGTGACATAGTTCATCAGTGGATGATGAGAATGTCACTTTTGACAAAGAACACTGTTCATTACTAAAATTCTCTAATTGAGCTGTTAGAATGTCAGAAACAAGCTTTCTGACTGATCATTACTAAAATGCTCCAATTGAGCTGTTAGAATGTCAGAAACAAGCTTTCTGAGCTGAGAAATGCATTTTGTGACAAAGTGCTTCAGTGGATGATGAGAATGTCAGTTTTGACAAAGAACACTGTTCATTACTGAAATGCTCCAATTGAGCTGTTAGAATGTCAGAAACAAGCTTTCTGAGCTGAGAAATGCATTTTGTGACAAAGTGCATCAGTGGATGATGAGAATGTCACTTTTGACAAAGAACACTGTTCATTACTAAAATGCTCTAATTGAGCTGTTAGAATGTCAGAAACAAGCTTTCTGAGCTGAGAACTGCATTTTGTGACAAAAAGCATCAGTGGATGATGAGAATGTCAGTTTTGACAAAGAACACTGATCATTACTAAAATGCTCAAATTGAGCTGTTAGAATGTCAGAAACAAGCTTTCTGAGCTGAGAAATGCATTTTGTGACAAAGTGCTTCAGTGGATGATGAGAATGTCAGTTTTGACAAAGAACACTGTTCATTACTAAAATGCTCTAATTGAGCTGTTAGAATGTCAGAAACAAGCTTTCTGAGCTGAGAACTGCATTTTGTGACATAGTTCATCAGTGGATGATGAGAATGTCAGTTTTGACAAAGAAAACTGTTCATTACTAAAATGCTCTAATTGAGCTGTTAGAATGTTAGAAACAAGCTTTCTGAGCTGAGAACTGCATTTTGTGACATAGTTCATCAGTGGATGATGAGAATGTCAGTTTTGACAAAGAACACTGATCATTACTAAAATGCTCCAATTGAGCTGTTAGAATGTCAGAAACAAGCTTTCTGAGCTGAGAAATGCATTTTGTGACAAAGTGCTTCAGTGGATGATGAGAATGTCAGTTTTGACAAAGAAAACTGTTCATTACTAAAATGCTCTAATTGAGCTGTTAGAATGTCAGAAACAAGCTTTCTGAGCTGAGAACTGCATTTTGTGACATAGTTCATCAGTGGATGATGAGAATGTCGGTTTTGACAAAGAACACTGTTCATTACTGAAATGCTCTAATTGAGCTGTTAGAATGTCAGAAACAAGCTTTCTGAGCTGAGAACTGCATTTTGTGACATAGTTCATCAGTGGATGATGAGAATGTCAGTTTTGACAAAGAACACTGTTCATTACTGAAATGCTCCAATTGAGCTGTTAGAATGTCAGAAACAAGCTTTCTGAGCTGAGAAATGCATTTTGTGACAAAGTGCATCAGTGGATGATGAGAATGTCACTTTTGACAAAGAACACTGTTCATTACTAAAATGCTCTAATTGAGCTGTTAGAATGTCAGAAACAAGCTTTCTGAGCTGAGAACTGCATTTTGTGACAAAAAGCATCAGTGGATGATGAGAATGTCAGTTTTGACAAAAAACACTGATCATTACTAAAATGCTCCAATTGAGCTGTTAGAATGTCAGAAACAAGCTTTCTGAGCTGAGAAATGCATTTTGTGACAAAGTGCTTCAGTGGATGATGATAATGTCAGTTTTGACAAAGAACACTGTTCATTAATAAAATGCTCTAATTGAGCTGTTAGAATGTCAGAAACAAGCTTTCTGAGCTGAGAACTGCATTTTGTGACATAGTTCATCAGTGGATGATGAGAATGTCACTTTTGACAAAGAACACTGTTCATTACTAAAATTCTCTAATTGAGCTGTTAGAATGTCAGAAACAAGCTTTCTGACTGATCATTACTAAAATGCTCCAATTGAGCTGTTAGAATGTCAGAAACAAGCTTTCTGAGCTGAGAAATGCATTTTGTGACAAAGTGCTTCAGTGGATGATGAGAATGTCAGTTTTGACAAAGAACACTGTTCATTACTGAAATGCTCCAATTTAGCTGTTAGAATGTCAGAAACAAGCTTTCTGAGCTGAGAAATGCATTTTGTGACAAAGTGCATCAGTGGATGATGAGAATGTCACTTTTGACAAAGAACACTGTTCATTACTAAAATGCTCTAATTGAGCTGTTAGAATGTCAGAAACAAGCTTTCTGAGCTGAGAACTGCATTTTGTGACAAAAAGCATCAGTGGATGATGAGAATGTCAGTTTTGACAAAGAACACTGATCATTACTAAAATGCTCCAATTGAGCTGTTAGAATGTCAGAAACAAGCTTTCTGAGCTGAGAAATGCATTTTGTGACAAAGTGCTTCAGTGGATGATGAGAATGTCAGTTTTGACAAAGAACACTGTTCATTACTAAAATGCTCTAATTGAGCTGTTAGAATGTCAGAAACAAGCTTTCTGAGCTGAGAACTGCATTTTGTGACATAGTTCATCAGTGGATGATGAGAATGTCAGTTTTGACAAAGAAAACTGTTCATTACTAAAATGCTCTAATTGAGCTGTTAGAATGTTAGAAACAAGCTTTCTGAGCTGAGAACTGCATTTTGTGACATAGTTCATCAGTGGATGATGAGAATGTCAGTTTTGACAAAGAACACTGATCATTACTAAAATGCTCCAATTGAGCTGTTAGAATGTCAGAAACAAGCTTTCTGAGCTGAGAAATGCATTTTGTGACAAAGTGCTTCAGTGGATGATGAGAATGTCAGTTTTGACAAAGAAAACTGTTCATTACTAAAATGCTCTAATTGAGCTGTTAGAATGTCAGAAACAAGCTTTCTGAGCTGAGAACTGCATTTTGTGACATAGTTCATCAGTGGATGATGAGAATGTCGGTTTTGACAAAGAACACTGTTCATTACTGAAATGCTCTAATTGAGCTGTTAGAATGTCAGAAACAAGCTTTCTGAGCTGAGAACTGCATTTTGTGACATAGTTCATCAGTGGATGATGAGAATGTCAGTTTTGACAAAGAACACTGTTCATTACTGAAATGCTCCAATTGAGCTGTTAGAATGTCAGAAACAAGCTTTCTGAGCTGAGAAATGCATTTTGTGACAAAGTGCATCAGTGGATGATGAGAATGTCACTTTTGACAAAGAACACTGTTCATTACTAAAATGCTCTAATTGAGCTGTTAGAATGTCAGAAACAAGCTTTCTGAGCTGAGAACTGCATTTTGTGACAAAAAGCATCAGTGGATGATGAGAATGTCAGTTTTGACAAAGAACACTGATCATTACTAAAATGCTCCAATTGAGCTGTTAGAATGTCAGAAACAAGCTTTCTGAGCTGAGAAATGCATTTTGTGACAAAGTGCATCAGTGGATGATGAGAATGTCACTTTTGACAAAGAACACTGTTCATTACTAAAATGCTCTAATTGAGCTGTTAGAATGTCAGAAACAAGCTTTCTGAGCTGAGAAATGCATTTTGTGACAAAGTGCTTCAGTGGATGATGAGAATGTCACTTTTGACAAAGAACACTGTTCATTACTAAAATGCTCTAATTGAGCTGTTAGAATGTCAGAAACAAGCTTTCTGAGCTGAGAAATGCATTTTGTGACAAAGTGCTTCAGTGGATGATTAGAATGTCAGTTTTGACAAAGAACACTGTTCATTACTGAAATGCTCCAATTAAGCTGTTAGAATGTCAGAAACAAGCTTTCTGAGCTGAGAAATGCATTTTGTGACAAAGTGCTTCAGTGGATGATGAGAATGTCAGTTTTGACAAAGAACACTGTTCATTACTAAAATGCTCCAATTGAGCTGTTAGAATGTCAGAAACAAGCTTTCTGAGCTGAGAAATGCATTTTGTGACAAAGTGCTTCAGTGGATGATTAGAATGTCAGTTTTGACAAAGAACACTGTTCATTACTGAAATGCTCCAATTAAGCTGTTAGAATGTCAGAAACAAGCTTTCTGAGCTGAGAAATGCATTTTGTGACAAAGTGCTTCAGTGGATGATGAGAATGTCAGTTTTGACAAAGAACACTGTTCATTACTAAAATGCTCTAATTGAGCTGTTAGAATGTCAGAAACAAGCTTTCTGAGCTGAGAAATGCATTTTGTGACATAGTTCATCAGTGGATGATGAGAATGTCAGTTTTGACAAAGAAAACTGTTCATTACTGAAATGCTCTAATTGAGCTGTTAGAATGTCAGAAACAAGCTTTCTGAGCTGAGAAATGCATTTTGTGACAAAGTGAATTAGTGGATGGATGAGAATGTCAGTTTTGACAAAGAACACTGTTCATTACTAAAATGCTCTAATTGAGCTGTTAGAATGTCAGAAACAAGCTTTCTGAGCTGAGAACTGCATTTTGTGACATAGTTCATCAGTGGATGATGAGAATGTCACTTTTGACAAAGAACACTGTTCATTACTAAAATTCTCTAATTGAGCTGTTAGAATGTCAGAAACAAGCTTTCTGACTGATCATTACTAAAATGCTCCAATTGAGCTGTTAGAATATCAGAAACAAGCTTTCTGAGCTGAGAAATGCATTTTGTGACAAAGTGCTTCAGTGGATGATGAGAATGTCAGTTTTGACAAAGAACACTGTTCATTACTGAAATGCTCCAATTGAGCTGTTAGAATGTCAGAAACAAGCTTTCTGAGCTGAGAAATGCATTTTGTGACAAAGTGCATCAGTGGATGATGAGAATGTCACTTTTGACAAAGAACACTGTTCATTACTAAAATGCTCTAATTGAGCTGTTAGAATGTCAGAAACAAGCTTTCTGAGCTGAGAACTGCATTTTGTGACATAGTTCATCAGTGGATGATGAGAATGTCAGTTTTGACAAAGAACACTGATCATTACTAAAATGCTCCAATTGAGCTGTTAGAATGTCAGAAACAAGCTTTCTGAGCTGAGAAATGCATTTTGTGACAAAGTGCTTCAGTGGATGATGAGAATGTCAGTTTTGACAAAGAAAACTGTTCATTACTAAAATGCTCTAATTGAGCTGTTAGAATGTCAGAAACAAGCTTTCTGAGCTGAGAACTGCATTTTGTGACATAGTTCATCAGTGGATGATGAGAATGTCGGTTTTGACAAAGAACACTGTTCATTACTGAAATGCTCTAATTGAGCTGTTAGAATGTCAGAAACAAGCTTTCTGAGCTGAGAACTGCATTTTGTGACATAGTTCATCAGTGGATGATGAGAATGTCAGTTTTGACAAAGAACACTGTTCATTACTGAAATGCTCCAATTGAGCTGTTAGAATGTCAGAAACAAGCTTTCTGAGCTGAGAAATGCATTTTGTGACAAAGTGCATCAGTGGATGATGAGAATGTCACTTTTGACAAAGAACACTGTTCATTACTAAAATGCTCTAATTGAGCTGTTAGAATGTCAGAAACAAGCTTTCTGAGCTGAGAACTGCATTTTGTGACAAAAAGCATCAGTGGATGATGAGAATGTCAGTTTTGAAAAAGAACACTGATCATTACTAAAATGCTCCAATTGAGCTGTTAGAATGTCAGAAACAAGCTTTCTGAGCTGAGAAATGCATTTTGTGACAAAGTGCTTCAGTGGATGATGAGAATGTCAGTTTTGACAAAGAAAACTGTTCATTACTAAAATGCTCTAATTGAGCTGTTAGAATGTCAGAAACAAGCTTTCTGAGCTGAGAACTGCATTTTGTGACATAGTTCATCAGTGGATGATGAGAATGTCGGTTTTGACAAAGAACACTGTTCATTACTGAAATGCTCTAATTGAGCTGTTAGAATGTCAGAAACAAGCTTTCTGAGCTGAGAACTGCATTTTGTGACATAGTTCATCAGTGGATGATGAGAATGTCAGTTTTGACAAAGAACACTGTTCATTACTGAAATGCTCCAATTGAGCTGTTAGAATGTCAGAAACAAGCTTTCTGAGCTGAGAAATGCATTTTGTGACAAAGTGCATCAGTGGATGATGAGAATGTCACTTTTGACAAAGAACACTGTTCATTACTAAAATGCTCTAATTGAGCTGTTAGAATGTCAGAAACAAGCTTTCTGAGCTGAGAACTGCATTTTGTGACAAAAAGCATCAGTGGATGATGAGAATGTCAGTTTTGACAAAGAACACTGATCATTACTAAAATGCTCCAATTGAGCTGTTAGAATGTCAGAAACAAGCTTTCTGAGCTGAGAAATGCATTTTGTGACAAAGTGCTTCAGTGGATGATGAGAATGTCAGTTTTGACAAAGAACACTGTTCATTACTAAAATGCTCTAATTGAGCTGTTTAGAATGTCAGAAACAAGCTTTCTGAGCTGAGAACTGCATTTTGTGACAAAGTGCTTCAGTGGATGATGAGAATGTCAGTTTTGACAAAGAACACTGTTCATTACTTAAATGCTCCAATTGAGCTGTTAGAATGTCAGAAACAAGCTTTCTGAGCTGAGAAATGCATTTTGTGACAAAGTGCATCAGTGGATGATGAGAATGTCACTTTTGACAAAGAACACTGTTCATTACTAAAATGCTCTAATTGAGCTGTTAGAATGTCAGAAACAAGCTTTCTGAGCTGAGAACTGCATTTTGTGACAAAAAGCATCAGTGGATGATGAGAATGTCAGTTTTGACAAAGAACACTGATCATTACTAAAATGCTCCAATTGAGCTGTTAGAATGTCAGAAACAAGCTTTCTGAGCTGAGAAATGCATTTTGTGACAAAGTGAATTAGTGGATGGATGAGAATGTCACTTTTGACAAAGAACACTGATCATTACTAAAATGCTCCAATTGAGCTGTTAGAATGTCAGAAACAAGCTTTCTGAGCTGAGAAATGCATTTTGTGACAAAGTGCTTCAGTGGATGATGAGAATGTCAGTTTTGACAAAGAACACTGTTCATTACTGAAATGCTCCAATTGAGCTGTTAGAATGTCAGAAACAAGCTTTCTGAGCTGAGAAATGCATTTTGTGACAAAGTGCATCAGTGGATGATGAGAATGTCACTTTTGACAAAGAACACTGTTCATTACTGAAATGCTCTAATTGAGCTGTTAGAATGTCAGAAACAAGCTTTCTGAGCTGAGAACTGCATTTTGTGACATAGTTCATCAGTGGATGATGAGAATGTCAGTTTTGACAAAGAACACTGTTCATTACTGAAATGCTCCAATTGAGCTGTTAGAATGTCAGAAACAAGCTTTCTGAGCTGAGAAATGCATTTTGTGACAAAGTGCATCAGTGGATGATGAGAATGTCACTTTTGACAAAGAACACTGTTCATTACTAAAATGCTCTAATTGAGCTGTTAGAATGTCAGAAACAAGCTTTCTGAGCTGAGAAATGCATTTTGTGACAAAGTGCTTCAGTGGATGATTAGAATGTCAGTTTTGACAAAGAACACTGTTCATTACTGAAATGCTCCAATTAAGCTGTTAGAATGTCAGAAACAAGCTTTCTGAGCTGAGAAATGCATTTTGTGACAAAGTGCTTCAGTGGATGATGAGAATGTCAGTTTTGACAAAGAACACTGTTCATTACTAAAATGCTCCAATTGAGCTGTTAGAATGTCAGAAACAAGCTTTCTGAGCTGAGAAATGCATTTTGTGACAAAGTGCTTCAGTGGATGATTAGAATGTCAGTTTTGACAAAGAACACTGTTCATTACTGAAATGCTCCAATTAAGCTGTTAGAATGTCAGAAACAAGCTTTCTGAGCTGAGAAATGCATTTTGTGACAAAGTGCTTCAGTGGATGATGAGAATGTCAGTTTTGACAAAGAACACTGTTCATTACTAAAATGCTCTAATTGAGCTGTTAGAATGTCAGAAACAAGCTTTCTGAGCTGAGAAATGCATTTTGTGACATAGTTCATCAGTGGATGATGAGAATGTCAGTTTTGACAAAGAAAACTGTTCATTACTGAAATGCTCTAATTGAGCTGTTAGAATGTCAGAAACAAGCTTTCTGAGCTGAGAAATGCATTTTGTGACAAAGTGAATTAGTGGATGGATGAGAATGTCAGTTTTGACAAAGAACACTGTTCATTACTAAAATGCTCTAATTGAGCTGTTAGAATGTCAGAAACAAGCTTTCTGAGCTGAGAACTGCATTTTGTGACATAGTTCATCAGTGGATGATGAGAATGTCACTTTTGACAAAGAACACTGTTCATTACTAAAATTCTCTAATTGAGCTGTTAGAATGTCAGAAACAAGCTTTCTGACTGATCATTACTAAAATGCTCCAATTGAGCTGTTAGAATATCAGAAACAAGCTTTCTGAGCTGAGAAATGCATTTTGTGACAAAGTGCTTCAGTGGATGATGAGAATGTCAGTTTTGACAAAGAACACTGTTCATTACTGAAATGCTCCAATTGAGCTGTTAGAATGTCAGAAACAAGCTTTCTGAGCTGAGAAATGCATTTTGTGACAAAGTGCATCAGTGGATGATGAGAATGTCACTTTTGACAAAGAACACTGTTCATTACTAAAATGCTCTAATTGAGCTGTTAGAATGTCAGAAACAAGCTTTCTGAGCTGAGAACTGCATTTTGTGACAAAAAGCATCAGTGGATGATGAGAATGTCAGTTTTGACAAAGAACACTGATCATTACTAAAATGCTCCAATTGAGCTGTTAGAATGTCAGAAACAAGCTTTCTGAGCTGAGAAATGCATTTTGTGACAAAGTGCTTCAGTGGATGATGAGAATGTCAGTTTTGACAAAGAACACTGTTCATTACTAAAATGCTCTAATTGAGCTGTTAGAATGTCAGAAACAAGCTTTCTGAGCTGAGAACTGCATTTTGTGACATAGTTCATCAGTGGATGATGAGAATGTCAGTTTTGACAAAGAAAACTGTTCATTACTAAAATGCTCTAATTGAGCTGTTAGAATGTTAGAAACAAGCTTTCTGAGCTGAGAACTGCATTTTGTGACATAGTTCATCAGTGGATGATGAGAATGTCAGTTTTGACAAAGAACACTGATCATTACTAAAATGCTCCAATTGAGCTGTTAGAATGTCAGAAACAAGCTTTCTGAGCTGAGAAATGCATTTTGTGACAAAGTGCTTCAGTGGATGATGAGAATGTCAGTTTTGACAAAGAAAACTGTTCATTACTAAAATGCTCTAATTGAGCTGTTAGAATGTCAGAAACAAGCTTTCTGAGCTGAGAACTGCATTTTGTGACATAGTTCATCAGTGGATGATGAGAATGTCGGTTTTGACAAAGAACACTGTTCATTACTGAAATGCTCTAATTGAGCTGTTAGAATGTCAGAAACAAGCTTTCTGAGCTGAGAACTGCATTTTGTGACATAGTTCATCAGTGGATGATGAGAATGTCAGTTTTGACAAAGAACACTGTTCATTACTGAAATGCTCCAATTGAGCTGTTAGAATGTCAGAAACAAGCTTTCTGAGCTGAGAAATGCATTTTGTGACAAAGTGCATCAGTGGATGATGAGAATGTCACTTTTGACAAAGAACACTGTTCATTACTAAAATGCTCTAATTGAGCTGTTAGAATGTCAGAAACAAGCTTTCTGAGCTGAGAACTGCATTTTGTGACAAAAAGCATCAGTGGATGATGAGAATGTCAGTTTTGACAAAGAACACTGATCATTACTAAAATGCTCCAATTGAGCTGTTAGAATGTCAGAAACAAGCTTTCTGAGCTGAGAAATGCATTTTGTGACAAAGTGCTTCAGTGGATGATGAGAATGTCAGTTTTGACAAAGAACACTGTTCATTACTAAAATGCTCTAATTGAGCTGTTAGAATGTCAGAAACAAGCTTTCTGAGCTGAGAACTGCATTTTGTGACAAAGTGCTTCAGTGGATGATGAGAATGTCAGTTTTGACAAAGAACACTGTTCATTACTTAAATGCTCCAATTGAGCTGTTAGAATGTCAGAAACAAGCTTTCTGAGCTGAGAAATGCATTTTGTGACAAAGTGCATCAGTGGATGATGAGAATGTCACTTTTGACAAAGAACACTGTTCATTACTAAAATGCTCTAATTGAGCTGTTAGAATGTCAGAAACAAGCTTTCTGAGCTGAGAACTGCATTTTGTGACAAAAAGCATCAGTGGATGATGAGAATGTCAGTTTTGACAAAGAACACTGATCATTACTAAAATGCTCCAATTGAGCTGTTAGAATGTCAGAAACAAGCTTTCTGAGCTGAGAAATGCATTTTGTGACAAAGTGAATTAGTGGATGGATGAGAATGTCACTTTTGACAAAAAACACTGATCATTACTAAAATGCTCCAATTGAGCTGTTAGAATGTCAGAAACAAGCTTTCTGAGCTGAGAAATGCATTTTGTGACAAAGTGCTTCAGTGGATGATGAGAATGTCAGTTTTGACAAAGAACACTGTTCATTACTGAAATGCTCCAATTGAGCTGTTAGAATGTCAGAAACAAGCTTTCTGAGCAGAGAAATGCATTTTGTGACAAAGTGCATCAGTGGATGATGAGAATGTCACTTTTGACAAAGAACACTGTTCATTACTAAAATGCTCTAATTGAGCTGTTAGAATGTCAGAAACAAGCTTTCTGAGCTGAGAACTGCATTTTGTGACATAGTTCATCAGTGGATGATGAGAATGTCAGTTTTGACAAAGAACACTGTTCATTACTGAAATGCTCCAATTGAGCTGTTAGAATGTCAGAAACAAGCTTTCTGAGCTGAGAAATGCATTTTGTGACAAAGTGCATCAGTGGATGATGAGAATGTCACTTTTGACAAAGAACACTGTTCATTACTGAAATGCTCCAATTAAGCTGTTAGAATGTCAGAAACAAGCTTTCTGAGCTGAGAAATGCATTTTGTGACAAAGTGCATCAGTGGATGATGAGAATGTCACTTTTGACAAAGAACACTGTTCATTACTAAAATGCTCTAATTGAGCTGTTAGAATGTCAGAAACAAGCTTTCTGAGCTGAGAACTGCATTTTGTGACAAAAAGCATCAGTGGATGATGAGAATGTCAGTTTTGACAAAGAACACTGATCATTACTAAAATGCTCCAATTGAGCTGTTAGAATGTCAGAAACAAGCTTTCTGAGCTGAGAAATGCATTTTGTGACAAAGTGCTTCAGTGGATGATTAGAATGTCAGTTTTGACAAAGAACACTGTTCATTACTGAAATGCTCCAATTAAGCTGTTAGAATGTCAGAAACAAGCTTTCTGAGCTGAGAAATGCATTTTGTGACAAAGTGCTTCAGTGGATGATGAGAATGTCAGTTTTGACAAAGAACACTGTTCATTACTAAAATGCTCTAATTGAGCTGTTAGAATGTCAGAAACAAGCTTTCTGAGCTGAGAAATGCATTTTGTGACAAAGTAAATTAGTGGATGGATGAGAATGTCAGTTTTGACAAAGAACACTGTTCATTACTAAAATGCTCTAATTGAGCTGTTAGAATGTCAGAAACAAGCTTTCTGAGCTGAGAACTGCATTTTGTGACATAGTTCATCAGTGGATGATGAGAATGTCACTTTTGACAAAGAACACTGTTCATTACTAAAATTCTCTAATTGAGCTGTTAGAATGTCAGAAACAAGCTTTCTGACTGATCATTACTAAAATGCTCCAATTGAGCTGTTAGAATGTCAGAAACAAGCTTTCTGAGCTGAGAAATGCATTTTGTGACAAAGTGCTTCAGTGGATGATGAGAATGTCAGTTTTGACAAAGAACACTGTTCATTACTGAAATGCTCCAATTGAGCTGTTAGAATGTCAGAAACAAGCTTTCTGAGCTGAGAAATGCATTTTGTGACAAAGTGCATCAGTGGATGATGAGAATGTCACTTTTGACAAAGAACACTGTTCATTACTAAAATGCTCTAATTGAGCTGTTAGAATGTCAGAAACAAGCTTTCTGAGCTGAGAACTGCATTTTGTGACATAGTTCATCAGTGGATGATGAGAATGTCAGTTTTGACAAAGAACACTGTTCATTACTGAAATGCTCCAATTGAGCTGTTAGAATGTCAGAAACAAGCTTTCTGAGCTGAGAAATGCATTTTGTGACAAAGTGCATCAGTGGATGATGAGAATGTCACTTTTGACAAAGAACACTGTTCATTACTAAAATGCTCTAATTGAGCTGTTAGAATGTCAGAAACAAGCTTTCTGAGCTGAGAACTGCATTTTGTGACAAAAAGCATCAGTGGATGATGAGAATGTCAGTTTTGACAAAGAAAACTGTTCATTACTAAAATGCTCTAATTGAGCTGTTAGAATGTTAGAAACAAGCTTTCTGAGCTGAGAACTGCATTTTGTGACATAGTTCATCAGTGGATGATGAGAATGTCAGTTTTGACAAAGAACACTGTTCATTACTGAAATGCTCCAATTGAGCTGTTAGAATGTCAGAAACAAGCTTTCTGAGCTGAGAAATGCATTTTGTGACAAAGTGCATCAGTGGATGATGAGAATGTCACTTTTGACAAAGAACACTGTTCATTACTAAAATGCTCTAATTGAGCTGTTAGAATGTCAGAAACAAGCTTTCTGAGCTGAGAACTGCATTTTGTGACAAAAAGCATCAGTGGATGATGAGAATGTCAGTTTTGACAAAGAAAACTGTTCATTACTAAAATGCTCTAATTGAGCTGTTAGAATGTTAGAAACAAGCTTTCTGAGCTGAGAACTGCATTTTGTGACATAGTTCATCAGTGGATGATGAGAATGTCAGTTTTGACAAAGAACACTGTTCATTACTGAAATGCTCCAATTGAGCTGTTAGAATGTCAGAAACAAGCTTTCTGAGCTGAGAAATGCATTTTGTGACAAAGTGCATCAGTGGATGATGAGAATGTCACTTTTGACAAAGAACACTGTTCATTACTGAAATGCTCTAATTGAGCTGTTAGAATGTCAGAAACAAGCTTTCTGAGCTGAGAAATGCATTTTGTGACAAAGTGCATCAGTGGATGATGAGAATGTCACTTTTGACAAAGAACACTGTTCATTACTAAAATGCTCTAATTGAGCTGTTAGAATGTCAGAAACAAGCTTTCTGAGCTGAGAACTGCATTTTGTGACAAAAAGCATCAGTGGATGATGAGAATGTCAGTTTTGACAAAGAACACTGATCATTACTAAAATGCTCCAATTGAGCTGTTAGAATGTCAGAAACAAGCTTTCTGAGCTGAGAAATGCATTTTGTGACAAAGTGCTTCAGTGGATGATTAGAATGTCAGTTTTGACAAAGAACACTGTTCATTACTGAAATGCTCCAATTAAGCTGTTAGAATGTCAGAAACAAGCTTTCTGAGCTGAGAAATGCATTTTGTGACAAAGTGCTTCAGTGGATGATGAGAATGTCAGTTTTGACAAAGAACACTGTTCATTACTAAAATGCTCTAATTGAGCTGTTAGAATGTCAGAAACAAGCTTTCTGAGCTGAGAAATGCATTTTGTGACATAGTTCATCAGTGGATGATGAGAATGTCAGTTTTGACAAAGAAAACTGTTCATTACTGAAATGCTCTAATTGAGCTGTTAGAATGTCAGAAACAAGCTTTCTGAGCTGAGAAATGCATTTTGTGACAAAGTAAATTAGTGGATGGATGAGAATGTCAGTTTTGACAAAGAACACTGTTCATTACTAAAATGCTCTAATTGAGCTGTTAGAATGTCAGAAACAAGCTTTCTGAGCTGAGAACTGCATTTTGTGACATAGTTCATCAGTGGATGATGAGAATGTCACTTTTGACAAAGAACACTGTTCATTACTAAAATTCTCTAATTGAGCTGTTAGAATGTCAGAAACAAGCTTTCTGACTGATCATTACTAAAATGCTCCAATTGAGCTGTTAGAATGTCAGAAACAAGCTTTCTGAGCTGAGAAATGCATTTTGTGACAAAGTGCTTCAGTGGATGATGAGAATGTCAGTTTTGAAAAAGAACACTGTTCATTACTAAAATGCTCTAATTGAGCTGTTAGAATGTCAGAAACAAGCTTTCTGAGCTGAGAACTGCATTTTGTGACAAAAAGCATCAGTGGATGATGAGAATGTCAGTTTTGACAAAGAACACTGATCATTACTAAAATGCTCCAATTGAGCTGTTAGAATGTCAGAAACAAGCTTTCTGAGCTGAGAAATGCATTTTGTGACAAAGTGAATTAGTGGATGGATGAGAATGTCACTTTTGACAAAAAACACTGATCATTACTAAAATGCTCCAATTGAGCTGTTAGAATGTCAGAAACAAGCTTTCTGAGCTGAGAAATGCATTTTGTGACAAAGTGCTTCAGTGGATGATGAGAATGTCAGTTTTGACAAAGAACACTGTTCATTACTGAAATGCTCCAATTGAGCTGTTAGAATGTCAGAAACAAGCTTTCTGAGCTGAGAAATGCATTTTGTGACAAAGTGCATCAGTGGATGATGAGAATGTCACTTTTGACAAAGAACACTGTTCATTACTGAAATGCTCTAATTGAGCTGTTAGAATGTCAGAAACAAGCTTTCTGAGCTGAGAACTGCATTTTGTGACATAGTTCATCAGTGGATGATGAGAATGTCAGTTTTGACAAAGAACACTGTTCATTACTGAAATGCTCCAATTGAGCTGTTAGAATGTCAGAAACAAGCTTTCTGAGCTGAGAAATGCATTTTGTGACAAAGTGCATCAGTGGATGATGAGAATGTCACTTTTGACAAAGAACACTGTTCATTACTGAAATGCTCCAATTAAGCTGTTAGAATGTCAGAAACAAGCTTTCTGAGCTGAGAAATGCATTTTGTGACAAAGTGCATCAGTGGATGATGAGAATGTCACTTTTGACAAAGAACACTGTTCATTACTAAAATGCTCTAATTGAGCTGTTAGAATGTCAGAAACAAGCTTTCTGAGCTGAGAACTGCATTTTGTGACAAAAAGCATCAGTGGATGATGAGAATGTCAGTTTTGACAAAGAACACTGATCATTACTAAAATGCTCCAATTGAGCTGTTAGAATGTCAGAAACAAGCTTTCTGAGCTGAGAAATGCATTTTGTGACAAAGTGCTTCAGTGGATGATTAGAATGTCAGTTTTGACAAAGAACACTGTTCATTACTGAAATGCTCCAATTAAGCTGTTAGAATGTCAGAAACAAGCTTTCTGAGCTGAGAAATGCATTTTGTGACAAAGTGCTTCAGTGGATGATGAGAATGTCAGTTTTGACAAAGAACACTGTTCATTACTAAAATGCTCTAATTGAGCTGTTAGAATGTCAGAAACAAGCTTTCTGAGCTGAGAAATGCATTTTGTGACATAGTTCATCAGTGGATGATGAGAATGTCAGTTTTGACAAAGAAAACTGTTCATTACTGAAATGCTCTAATTGAGCTGTTAGAATGTCAGAAACAAGCTTTCTGAGCTGAGAAATGCATTTTGTGACAAAGTAAATTAGTGGATGGATGAGAATGTCAGTTTTGACAAAGAACACTGTTCATTACTAAAATGCTCTAATTGAGCTGTTAGAATGTCAGAAACAAGCTTTCTGAGCTGAGAACTGCATTTTGTGACATAGTTCATCAGTGGATGATGAGAATGTCACTTTTGACAAAGAACACTGTTCATTACTAAAATTCTCTAATTGAGCTGTTAGAATGTCAGAAACAAGCTTTCTGACTGATCATTACTAAAATGCTCCAATTGAGCTGTTAGAATGTCAGAAACAAGCTTTCTGAGCTGAGAAATGCATTTTGTGACAAAGTGCTTCAGTGGATGATGAGAATGTCAGTTTTGACAAAGAACACTGTTCATTACTGAAATGCTCCAATTGAGCTGTTAGAATGTCAGAAACAAGCTTTCTGAGCTGAGAAATGCATTTTGTGACAAAGTGCATCAGTGGATGATGAGAATGTCACTTTTGACAAAGAACACTGTTCATTACTGAAATGCTCCAATTGAGCTGTTAGAATGTCAGAAACAAGCTTTCTGAGCTGAGAACTGCATTTTGTGACAAAAAGCATCAGTGGATGATGAGAATGTCAGTTTTGACAAAGAACACTGATCATTACTAAAATGCTCCAATTGAGCTGTTAGAATGTCAGAAACAAGCTTTCTGAGCTGAGAAATGCATTTTGTGACAAAGTGCTTCAGTGGATGATGAGAATGTCAGTTTTGACAAAGAACACTGTTCATTACTAAAATGCTCTAATTGAGCTGTTAGAATGTCAGAAACAAGCTTTCTGAGCTGAGAACTGCATTTTGTGACATAGTTCATCAGTGGATGATGAGAATGTCAGTTTTGACAAAGAAAACTGTTCATTACTAAAATGCTCTAATTGAGCTGTTAGAATGTTAGAAACAAGCTTTCTGAGCTGAGAACTGCATTTTGTGACATAGTTCATCAGTGGATGATGAGAATGTCAGTTTTGACAAAGAACACTGATCATTACTAAAATGCTCCAATTGAGCTGTTAGAATGTCAGAAACAAGCTTTCTGAGCTGAGAAATGCATTTTGTGACAAAGTGCTTCAGTGGATGATGAGAATGTCAGTTTTGACAAAGAAAACTGTTCATTACTAAAATGCTCTAATTGAGCTGTTAGAATGTCAGAAACAAGCTTTCTGAGCTGAGAACTGCATTTTGTGACATAGTTCATCAGTGGATGATGAGAATGTCGGTTTTGACAAAGAACACTGTTCATTACTGAAATGCTCTAATTGAGCTGTTAGAATGTCAGAAACAAGCTTTCTGAGCTGAGAACTGCATTTTGTGACATAGTTCATCAGTGGATGATGAGAATGTCAGTTTTGACAAAGAACACTGTTCATTACTGAAATGCTCCAATTGAGCTGTTAGAATGTCAGAAACAAGCTTTCTGAGCTGAGAAATGCATTTTGTGACAAAGTGCATCAGTGGATGATGAGAATGTCACTTTTGACAAAGAACACTGTTCATTACTAAAATGCTCTAATTGAGCTGTTAGAATGTCAGAAACAAGCTTTCTGAGCTGAGAACTGCATTTTGTGACAAAAAGCATCAGTGGATGATGAGAATGTCAGTTTTGACAAAGAACACTGATCATTACTAAAATGCTCCAATTGAGCTGTTAGAATGTCAGAAACAAGCTTTCTGAGCTGAGAACTGCATTTTGTGACAAAGTGCTTCAGTGGATGATGAGAATGTCAGTTTTGACAAAGAACACTGTTCATTACTAAAATGCTCTAATTGAGCTGTTAGAATGTCAGAAACAAGCTTTCTGAGCTGAGAACTGCATTTTGTGACAAAGTGCTTCAGTGGATGATGAGAATGTCAGTTTTGACAAAGAACACTGTTCATTACTTAAATGCTCCAATTGAGCTGTTAGAATGTCAGAAACAAGCTTTCTGAGCTGAGAACTGCATTTTGTGACAAAGTGCATCAGTGGATGATGAGAATGTCACTTTTGACAAAGAACACTGTTCATTACTAAAATGCTCTAATTGAGCTGTTAGAATGTCAGAAACAAGCTTTCTGAGCTGAGAACTGCATTTTGTGACAAAAAGCATCAGTGGATGATGAGAATGTCAGTTTTGACAAAGAACACTGATCATTACTAAAATGCTCCAATTGAGCTGTTAGAATGTCAGAAACAAGCTTTCTGAGCTGAGAAATGCATTTTGTGACAAAGTGAATTAGTGGATGGATGAGAATGTCACTTTTGACAAAGAACACTGATCATTACTAAAATGCTCCAATTGAGCTGTTAGAATGTCAGAAACAAGCTTTCTGAGCTGAGAAATGCATTTTGTGACAAAGTGCTTCAGTGGATGATGAGAATGTCAGTTTTGACAAAGAACACTGTTCATTACTGAAATGCTCCAATTGAGCTGTTAGAATGTCAGAAACAAGCTTTCTGAGCTGAGAAATGCATTTTGTGACAAAGTGCATCAGTGGATGATGAGAATGTCACTTTTGACAAAGAACACTGTTCATTACTAAAATGCTCTAATTGAGCTGTTAGAATGTCAGAAACAAGCTTTCTGAGCTGAGAACTGCATTTTGTGACATAGTTCATCAGTGGATGATGAGAATGTCAGTTTTGACAAAGAACACTGTTCATTACTGAAATGCTCCAATTGAGCTGTTAGAATGTCAGAAACAAGCTTTCTGAGCTGAGAAATGCATTTTGTGACAAAGTGCATCAGTGGATGATGAGAATGTCACTTTTGACAAAGAACACTGTTCATTACTAAAATGCTCTAATTGAGCTGTTAGAATGTCAGAAACAAGCTTTCTGAGCTGAGAACTGCATTTTGTGACAAAAAGCATCAGTGGATGATGAGAATGTCAGTTTTGACAAAGAAAACTGTTCATTACTAAAATGCTCTAATTGAGCTGTTAGAATGTTAGAAACAAGCTTTCTGAGCTGAGAACTGCATTTTGTGACATAGTTCATCAGTGGATGATGAGAATGTCAGTTTTGACAAAGAACACTGTTCATTACTGAAATGCTCCAATTGAGCTGTTAGAATGTCAGAAACAAGCTTTCTGAGCTGAGAAATGCATTTTGTGACAAAGTGCATCAGTGGATGATGAGAATGTCACTTTTGACAAAGAACACTGTTCATTACTGAAATGCTCCAATTAAGCTGTTAGAATGTCAGAAACAAGCTTTCTGAGCTGAGAAATGCATTTTGTGACAAAGTGCATCAGTGGATGATGAGAATGTCACTTTTGACAAAGAACACTGTTCATTACTAAAATGCTCTAATTGAGCTGTTAGAATGTCAGAAACAAGCTTTCTGAGCTGAGAACTGCATTTTGTGACAAAAAGCATCAGTGGATGATGAGAATGTCAGTTTTGACAAAGAACACTGATCATTACTAAAATGCTCCAATTGAGCTGTTAGAATGTCAGAAACAAGCTTTCTGAGCTGAGAAATGCATTTTGTGACAAAGTGCTTCAGTGGATGATTAGAATGTCAGTTTTGACAAAGAACACTGTTCATTACTGAAATGCTCCAATTAAGCTGTTAGAATGTCAGAAACAAGCTTTCTGAGCTGAGAAATGCATTTTGTGACAAAGTGCTTCAGTGGATGATGAGAATGTCAGTTTTGACAAAGAACACTGTTCATTACTAAAATGCTCTAATTGAGCTGTTAGAATGTCAGAAACAAGCTTTCTGAGCTGAGAAATGCATTTTGTGACATAGTTCATCAGTGGATGATGAGAATGTCAGTTTTGACAAAGAAAACTGTTCATTACTGAAATGCTCTAATTGAGCTGTTAGAATGTCAGAAACAAGCTTTCTGAGCTGAGAAATGCATTTTGTGACAAAGTAAATTAGTGGATGGATGAGAATGTCAGTTTTGACAAAGAACACTGTTCATTACTAAAATGCTCTAATTGAGCTGTTAGAATGTCAGAAACAAGCTTTCTGAGCTGAGAACTGCATTTTGTGACATAGTTCATCAGTGGATAATGAGAATGTCACTTTTGACAAAGAACACTGTTCATTACTAAAATTCTCTAATTGAGCTGTTAGAATGTCAGAAACAAGCTTTCTGACTGATCATTACTAAAATGCTCCAATTGAGCTGTTAGAATGTCAGAAACAAGCTTTCTGAGCTGAGAAATGCATTTTGTGACAAAGTGCTTCAGTGGATGATGAGAATGTCAGTTTTGACAAAGAAAACTGTTCATTACTAAAATGCTCTAATTGAGCTGTTAGAATGTCAGAAACAAGCTTTCTGAGCTGAGAACTGCATTTTGTGACATAGTTCATCAGTGGATGATGAGAATGTCGGTTTTGACAAAGAACACTGTTCATTACTGAAATGCTCTAATTGAGCTGTTAGAATGTCAGAAACAAGCTTTCTGAGCTGAGAACTGCATTTTGTGACATAGTTCATCAGTGGATGATGAGAATGTCAGTTTTGACAAAGAACACTGTTCATTACTGAAATGCTCCAATTGAGCTGTTAGAATGTCAGAAACAAGCTTTCTGAGCTGAGAAATGCATTTTGTGACAAAGTGCATCAGTGGATGATGAGAATGTCACTTTTGACAAAGAACACTGTTCATTACTAAAATGCTCTAATTGAGCTGTTAGAATGTCAGAAACAAGCTTTCTGAGCTGAGAACTGCATTTTGTGACAAAAAGCATCAGTGGATGATGAGAATGTCAGTTTTGACAAAGAACACTGATCATTACTAAAATGCTCCAATTGAGCTGTTAGAATGTCAGAAACAAGCTTTCTGAGCTGAGAAATGCATTTTGTGACAAAGTGCTTCAGTGGATGATGAGAATGTCAGTTTTGACAAAGAACACTGTTCATTACTAAAATGCTCTAATTGAGCTGTTAGAATGTCAGAAACAAGCTTTTTGAGCTGAGAACTGCATTTTGTGACAAAGTGCTTCAGTGGATGATGAGAATGTCAGTTTTGACAAAGAACACTGTTCATTACTTAAATGCTCCAATTGAGCTGTTAGAATGTCAGAAACAAGCTTTCTGAGCTGAGAACTGCATTTTGTGACAAAGTGCATCAGTGGATGATGAGAATGTCACTTTTGACAAAGAACACTGTTCATTACTAAAATGCTCTAATTGAGCTGTTAGAATGTCAGAAACAAGCTTTCTGAGCTGAGAACTGCATTTTGTGACATAGTTCATCAGTGGATGATGAGAATGTCAGTTTTGACAAAGAAAACTGTTCATTACTAAAATGCTCTAATTGAGCTGTTAGAATGTTAGAAACAAGCTTTCTGAGCTGAGAACTGCATTTTGTGACATAGTTCATCAGTGGATGATGAGAATGTCAGTTTTGACAAAGAACACTGATCATTACTAAAATGCTCCAATTGAGCTGTTAGAATGTCAGAAACAAGCTTTCTGAGCTGAGAAATGCATTTTGTGACAAAGTGAATTAGTGGATGGATGAGAATGTCACTTTTGACAAAGAACACTGATCATTACTAAAATGCTCCAATTGAGCTGTTAGAATGTCAGAAACAAGCTTTCTGAGCTGAGAAATGCATTTTGTGACAAAGTGCTTCAGTGGATGATGAGAATGTCAGTTTTGACAAAGAACACTGTTCATTACTGAAATGCTCCAATTGAGCTGTTAGAATGTCAGAAACAAGCTTTCTGAGCTGAGAAATGCATTTTGTGACAAAGTGCATCAGTGGATGATGAGAATGTCACTTTTGACAAAGAACACTGTTCATTACTAAAATGCTCTAATTGAGCTGTTAGAATGTCAGAAACAAGCTTTCTGAGCTGAGAACTGCATTTTGTGACATAGTTCATCAGTGGATGATGAGAATGTCAGTTTTGACAAAGAACACTGTTCATTACTGAAATGCTCCAATTGAGCTGTTAGAATGTCAGAAACAAGCTTTCTGAGCTGAGAAATGCATTTTGTGACAAAGTGCATCAGTGGATGATGAGAATGTCACTTTTGACAAAGAACACTGTTCATTACTAAAATGCTCTAATTGAGCTGTTAGAATGTCAGAAACAAGCTTTCTGAGCTGAGAACTGCATTTTGTGACAAAAAGCATCAGTGGATGATGAGAATGTCAGTTTTGACAAAGAAAACTGTTCATTACTAAAATGCTCTAATTGAGCTGTTAGAATGTTAGAAACAAGCTTTCTGAGCTGAGAACTGCATTTTGTGACATAGTTCATCAGTGGATGATGAGAATGTCAGTTTTGACAAAGAACACTGATCATTACTAAAATGCTCCAATTTGAGCTGTTAGAATGTCAGAAACAAGCTTTCTGAGCTGAGAAATGCATTTTGTGACAAAGTGCTTCAGTGGATGATGAGAATGTCAGTTTTGACAAAGAACACTGTTCATTACTAAAATGCTCTAATTGAGCTGTTAGAATGTCAGAAACAAGCTTTCTGAGCTGAGAACTGCATTTTGTGACATAGTTCATCATTGGATGATGAGAATGTCACTTTTGACAAAGAACACTGTTCATTACTAAAATGCTCTAATTGAGCTGTTAGAATGTTAGAAACAAGCTTTCTGAGCTGAGAACTGCATTTTGTGACATAGTTCATCAGTGGATGATGAGAATGTCACTTTTGACAAAGAACACTGTTCATTACTAAAATGCTCTAATTGAGCTGTTAGAATGTCAGAAACAAGCTTTCTGAGCTGAGAACTGCATTTTGTGACAAAAAGCATCAGTGGATGATGAGAATGTCAGTTTTGACAAAGAACACTGATCATTACTAAAATGCTCCAATTGAGCTGTTAGAATGTCAGAAACAAGCTTTCTGAGCTGAGAAATGCATTTTGTGACAAAGTGCTTCAGTGGATGATGAGAATGTCAGTTTTGACAAAGAACACTGTTCATTACTAAAATGCTCTAATTGAGCTGTTAGAATGTCAGAAACAAGCTTTCTGAGCTGAGAAATGCATTTTGTGACATAGTACATCAGTGGATGATGAGAATGTCAGTTTTGACAAAGAAAACTGTTCATTACTAAAATGCTCTAATTGAGCTGTTAGAATGTTAGAAACAAGCTTTCTGAGCTGAGAACTGCATTTTGTGACATAGTTCATCAGTGGATGATGAGAATGTCAGTTTTGACAAAGAACACTGATCATTACTAAAATGCTCCAATTGAGCTGTTAGAATGTCAGAAACAAGCTTTCTGAGCTGAGAAATGCATTTTGTGACAAAGTGCTTCAGTGGATGATGAGAATGTCAGTTTTGACAAAGAACACTGTTCATTACTAAAATGCTCTAATTGAGCTGTTAGAATGTCAGAAACAAGCTTTCTGAGCTGAGAACTGCATTTTGTGACATAGTTCATCAGTGGATGATGAGAATGTCGGTTTTGACAAAGAACACTGTTCATTACTGAAATGCTCTAATTGAGCTGTTAGAATGTCAGAAACAAGCTTTCTGAGCTGAGAAATGCATTTTGTGACAAAGTGAATTAGTGGATGGATGAGAATGTCACTTTTGACAAAGAACACTGATCATTACTAAAATGCTCCAATTGAGCTGTTAGAATGTCAGAAACAAGCTTTCTGAGCTGAGAAATGCATTTTGTGACAAAGTGCTTCAGTGGATGATGAGAATGTCAGTTTTGACAAAGAACACTGTTCATTACTGAAATGCTCCAATTGAGCTGTTAGAATGTCAGAAACAAGCTTTCTGAGCTGAGAAATGCATTTTGTGACAAAGTGCATCAGTGGATGATGAGAATGTCACTTTTGACAAAGAACACTGTTCATTACTGAAATGCTCTAATTGAGCTGTTAGAATGTCAGAAACAAGCTTTCTGAGCTGAGAACTGCATTTTGTGACATAGTTCATCAGTGGATGATGAGAATGTCAGTTTTGACAAAGAACACTGTTCATTACTGAAATGCTCCAATTGAGCTGTTAGAATGTCAGAAACAAGCTTTCTGAGCTGAGAAATGCATTTTGTGACAAAGTGCATCAGTGGATGATGAGAATGTCACTTTTGACAAAGAACTCTGTTCATTACTAAAATGCTCTAATTGAGCTGTTAGAATGTCAGAAACAAGCTTTCTGAGCTGAGAACTGCATTTTGTGACAAAAAGCATCAGTGGATGATGAGAATGTCAGTTTTGACAAAGAAAACTGTTCATTACTAAAATGCTCTAATTGAGCTGTTAGAATGTCAGAAACAAGCTTTCTGAGCTGAGAACTGCATTTTGTGACATAGTTCATCAGTGGATGATGATAATGTCACTTTTGACAAAGAACACTATTCATTACTAAAATGCTCTAATTGAGCTGTTAGAATGTCAGAAACAAGCTTTCTGAGCTGAGAACTGCATTTTGTGACATAGTTCATCAGTGGATGATGAGAATGTCAGTTTTGACAAAGAACACTGATCATTACTAAAATGCTCCAATTGAGCTGTTAGAATGTCAGAAACAAGCTTTCTGAGCTGAGAAATGCATTTTGTGACAAAGTGCTTCAGTGGATGATTAGAATGTCAGTTTTGACAAAGAACACTGTTCATTACTGAAATGCTCCAATTAAGCTGTTAGAATGTCAGAAACAAGCTTTCTGAGCTGAGAAATGCATTTTGTGACAAAGTGCATCAGTGGATGATGAGAATGTCACTTTTGACATAGAACACTGTTCATTACTAAAATGCTCTAATTGAGCTGTTAGAATGTCAGAAACAAGCTTTCTGAGCTGAGAACTGCATTTTGTGACAAAAAGCATCAGTGGATGATGAGAATGTCAGTTTTGACAAAGAACACTGTTCATTACTAAAATGCTCCAATTGAGCTGTTAGAATGTCAGAAACAAGCTTTCTGAGCTGAGAAATGCATTTTGTGACAAAGTGCATCAGTGGATGATGAGAATGTCACTTTTGACAAAGAACACTGTTCATTACTGAAATGCGCTAATTGAGCTGTTAGAATGTCAGAAACAAGCTTTCTGAGCTGAGAACTGCATTTTGTGACAAAAAGCATCAGTGGATGATGAGAATGTCAGTTTTGACAAAGAACACTGATCATTACTAAAATGCTCCAATTGAGCTGTTAGAATGTCAGAAACAAGCTTTCTGAGCTGAGAAATGCATTTTGTGACAAAGTGCTTCAGTGGATGATGAGAATGTCAGTTTTGACAAAGAACACTGTTCATTACTGAAATGCTCCAATTGAGCTGTTAGAATGTCAGAAACAAGCTTTCTGAGCTGAGAAATGCATTTTGTGACAAAGTGCATCAGTGGATGATGAGAATGTCACTTTTGACAAAGAACACTGTTCATTACTGAAATGCGCTAATTGAGCTGTTAGAATGTCAGAAACAAGCTTTCTGAGCTGAGAACTGCATTTTGTGACAAAAAGCATCAGTGGATGATGAGAATGTCAGTTTTGACAAAGAACACTGTTCATTACTAAAATGCTCTAATTGAGCTGTTAGAATGTCAGAAACAAGCTTTCTGAGCTGAGAACTGCATTTTGTGACAAAAAGCATCAGTGGATGATGAGAATGTCAGTTTTGACAAAGAACACTGATCATTACTAAAATGCTCCAATTGAGCTGTTAGAATGTCAGAAACAAGCTTTCTGAGCTGAGAAATGCATTTTGTGACAAAGTGCTTCAGTGGATGATGAGAATGTCAGTTTTGACAAAGAACACTGTTCATTACTAAAATGCTCTAATTGAGCTGTTAGAATGTCAGAAACAAGCTTTCTGAGCTGAGAACTGCATTTTGTGACATAGTTCATCAGTGGATGATGAGAATGTCGGTTTTGACAAAGAACACTGTTCATTACTGAAATGCTCTAATTGAGCTGTTAGAATGTCAGAAACAAGCTTTCTGAGCTGAGAAATGCATTTTGTGACAAAGTGAATTAGTGGATGGATGAGAATGTCACTTTTGACAAAGAACACTGATCATTACTAAAATGCTCCAATTGAGCTGTTAGAATGTCAGAAACAAGCTTTCTGAGCTGAGAAATGCATTTTGTGACAAAGTGCTTCAGTGGATGATGAGAATGTCAGTTTTGACAAAGAACACTGTTCATTACTGAAATGCTCCAATTGAGCTGTTAGAATGTCAGAAACAAGCTTTCTGAGCTGAAAAATGCATTTTGTGACAAAGTGCTTCAGTGGATGATGAGAATGTCAGTTTTGACAAAGAACACTGTTCATTACTAAAATGCTCTAATTGAGCTGTTAGAATGTCAGAAACAAGCTTTCTGAGCTGAGAAATGCATTTTGTGACATAGTTCATCAGTGGATGATGAGAATGTCAGTTTTGACAAAGAAAACTGTTCATTACTAAAATGCTCTAATTGAGCTGTTAGAATGTTAGAAACAAGCTTTCTGAGCTGAGAACTGCATTTTGTGACATAGTTCATCAGTGGATGATGAGAATGTCAGTTTTGACAAAGAACACTGATCATTACTAAAATGCTCCAATTGAGCTGTTAGAATGTCAGAAACAAGCTTTCTGAGCTGAGAAATGCATTTTGTGACAAAGTGCTTCAGTGGATGATGAGAATGTCAGTTTTGACAAAGAACACTGTTCATTACTAAAATGCTCTAATTGAGCTGTTAGAATGTCAGAAACAAGCTTTCTGAGCTGAGAACTGCATTTTGTGACATAGTTCATCAGTGGATGATGAGAATGTCAGTTTTGACAAAGAACACTGTTCATTACTGAAATGCTCCAATTAAGCTGTTAGAATGTCAGAAACAAGCTTTCTGAGCTGAGAAATGCATTTTGTGACAAAGTGCAACAGTGGATGATGAGAATGTCACTTTTGACAAAGAACACTGTTCATTACTAAAATGCTCTAATTGAGCTGTTAGAATGTCAGAAACAAGCTTTCTGAGCTGAGAACTGCATTTTGTGACAAAAAGCATCAGTGGATGATGAGAATGTCAGTTTTGACAAAGAACACTGATCATTACTAAAATGCTCCAATTGAGCTGTTAGAATGTCAGAAACAAGCTTTCTGAGCTGAGAAATGCATTTTGTGACAAAGTGCTTCAGTGGATGATGAGAATGTCAGTTTTGACAAAGAACACTGTTCATTACTAAAATGCTCTAATTGAGCTGTTAGAATGTCAGAAACAAGCTTTCTGAGCTGAGAACTGCATTTTGTGACATAGTTCATCAGTGGATGATGAGAATGTCAGTTTTGACAAAGAACACTGATCATTACTAAAATGCTCCAATTGAGCTGTTAGAATGTCAGAAACAAGCTTTCTGAGCTGAGAAATGCATTTTGTGACAAAGTGCTTCAGTGGATGATTAGAATGTCAGTTTTGACAAAGAACACTGTTCATTACTGAAATGCTCCAATTAAGCTGTTAGAATGTCAGAAACAAGCTTTCTGAGCTGAGAAATGCATTTTGTGACAAAGTGCATCAGTGGATGATGAGAATGTCACTTTTGACAAAGAACACTGTTCATTACTAAAATGCTCTAATTGAGCTGTTAGAATGTCAGAAACAAGCTTTCTGAGCTGAGAACTGCATTTTGTGACAAAAAGCATCAGTGGATGATGAGAATGTCAGTTTTGACAAAGTACACTGATCATTACTAAAATGCTCCAATTGAGCTGTTAGAATGTCAGAAACAAGCTTTCTGAGCTGAGAAATGCATTTTGTGACAAAGTGCTTCAGTGGATGATGAGAATGTCAGTTTTGACAAAGAACACTGTTCATTACTAAAATGCTCTAATTGAGCTGTTAGAATGTCAGAAACAAGCTTTCTGAGCTGAGAAATGCATTTTGTGACATAGTTCATCAGTGGATGATGAGAATGTCAGTTTTGACAAAGAACACTGATCATTACTAAAATGCTCCAATTGAGCTGTTAGAATGTCAGAAACAAGCTTTCTGAGCTGAGAAATGCATTTTGTGACAAAGTGCTTCAGTGGATGATTAGAATGTCAGTTTTGACAAAGAACACTGTTCATTACTGAAATGCTCCAATTAAGCTGTTAGAATGTCAGAAACAAGCTTTCTGAGCTGAGAAATTTATTTTGTGACAAAGTGCATCAGTGGATGATGAGAATGTCACTTTTGACAAAGAACACTGTTCATTACTAAAATGCTCTAATTGAGCTGTTAGAATGTCAGAAACAAGCTTTCTGAGCTGAGAACTGCATTTTGTGACAAAAAGCATCAGTGGATGATGAGAATGTCAGTTTTGACAAAGAACACTGATCATTACTAAAATGCTCCAATTGAGCTGTTAGAATGTCAGAAACAAGCTTTCTGAGCTGAGAAATGCATTTTGTGACAAAGTGCTTCAGTGGATGATGAGAATGTCAGTTTTGACAAAGAACACTGTTCATTACTAAAATGCTCTAATTGAGCTGTTAGAATGTCAGAAACAAGCTTTCTGAGCTGAGAACTGCATTTTGTGACATAGTTCATCAGTGGATGATGAGAATGTCAGTTTTGACAAAGAACACTGATCATTACTAAAATGCTCCAATTGAGCTGTTAGAATGTCAGAAACAAGCTTTCTGAGCTGAGAAATGCATTTTGTGACAAAGTGCTTCAGTGGATGATTAGAATGTCAGTTTTGACAAAGAACACTGTTCATTACTGAAATGCTCCAATTAAGCTGTTAGAATGTCAGAAACAAGCTTTCTGAGCTGAGAAATGCATTTTGTGACAAAGTGCATCAGTGGATGATGAGAATGTCACTTTTGACAAAGAACACTGTTCATTACTAAAATGCTCTAATTGAGCTGTTAGAATGTCAGAAACAAGCTTTCTGAGCTGAGAACTGCATTTTGTGACAAAAAGCATCAGTGGATGATGAGAATGTCAGTTTTGACAAAGAACACTGATCATTACTAAAATGCTCCAATTGAGCTGTTAGAATGTCAGAAACAAGCTTTCTGAGCTGAGAAATGCATTTTGTGACAAAGTGCTTCAGTGGATGATGAGAATGTCAGTTTTGACAAAGAACACTGTTCATTACTAAAATGCTCTAATTGAGCTGTTAGAATGTCAGAAACAAGCTTTCTGAGCTGAGAAATGCATTTTGTGACATAGTTCATCAGTGGATGATGAGAATGTCAGTTTTGACAAAGAAAACTGTTCATTACTAAAATGCTCTAATTGAGCTGTTAGAATGTTAGAAACAAGCTTTCTGAGCTGAGAACTGCATTTTGTGACAAAGTGCATCAGTGGATGATGAGAATGTCACTTTTGACAAAGAACACTGTTCATTACTAAAATGCTCTAATTGAGCTGTTAGAATGTCAGAAACAAGCTTTCTGAGCTGAGAACTGCATTTTGTGACAAAAAGCATCAGTGGATGATGAGAATGTCAGTTTTGACAAAGAACACTGATCATTACTAAAATGCTCCAATTGAGCTGTTAGAATGTCAGAAACAAGCTTTCTGAGCTGAGAAATGCATTTTGTGACAAAGTGAATTAGTGGATGAATGAGAATGTCACTTTTGACAAAGAACACTGATCATTACTAAAATGCTCCAATTGAGCTGTTAGAATGTCAGAAACAAGCTTTCTGAGCTGAGAAATGCATTTTGTGACAAAGTGCTTCAGTGGATGATGAGAATGTCAGTTTTGACAAAGAACACTGTTCATTACTGAAATTCTCCAATTGAGCTGTTAGAATGTCAGAAACAAGCTTTCTGAGCTGAGAAATGCATTTTGTGACAAAGTGCATCAGTGGATGATGAGAATGTCACTTTTGACAAAGAACACTGTTCATTACTGAAATGCGCTAATTGAGCTGTTAGAATGTCAGAAACAAGCTTTCTGAGCTGAGAATTGCATTTTGTGACATAGTTCATCAGTGGATGATGAGAATGTCAGTTTTGACAAAGAACACTGTTCATTACTGAAATGCTCCAATTGAGCTGTTAGAATGTCAGAAACAAGCTTTCTGAGCTGAGAAATGCATTTTGTGAAAAAGTGCATCAGTGGATGATGAGAATGTCACTTTTGACAAAGAACACTGTTCATTACTAAAATGCTCTAATTGAGCTGTTAGAATGTCAGAAACAAGCTTTCTGAGCTGAGAACTGCATTTTGTGACAAAAAGCATCAGTGGATGATGAGAATGTCAGTTTTGACAAAGAAAACTGTTCATTTCTAAAATGCTCTAATTGAGCTGTTAGAATGTTAGAAACAAGCTTTCTGAGCTGAGAACTGCATTTTGTGACATAGTTCATCAGTGGATGATGAGAATGTCAGTTTTGACAAAGAACACTGATCATTACTAAAATGCTCCAATTTGAGCTGTTAGAATGTCAGAAACAAGCTTTCTGAGCTGAGAAATGCATTTTGTGACAAAGTGCTTCAGTGGATGATGAGAATGTCAGTTTTGACAAAGAACACTGTTCATTACTAAAATGCTCTAATTGAGCTGTTAGAATGTCAGAAACAAGCTTTCTGAGCTGAGAACTGCATTTTGTGACATAGTTCATCAGTGGATGATGAGAATGTCACTTTTGACAAAGAACACTGATCATTACTAAAATGCTCCAATTGAGCTGTTAGAATGTCAGAAACAAGCTTTCTGAGCTGAGAAATGCATTTTGTGACAAAGTGCTTCAGTGGATGATTAGAATGTCAGTTTTGACAAAGAACACTGTTCATTACTGAAATGCTCCAATTAAGCTGTTAGAATGTCAGAAACAAGCTTTCTGAGCTGAGAAATGCATTTTGTGACAAAGTGCATCAGTGGATGATGAGAATGTCACTTTTGACAAAGAACACTGTTCATTACTAAAATGCTCTAATTGAGCTGTTAGAATGTCAGAAACAAGCTTTCTGAGCTGAGAACTGCATTTTGTGACAAAAAGCATCAGTGGATGATGAGAATGTCAGTTTTGACAAAGAACACTGATCATTACTAAAATGCTCCAATTGAGCTGTTAGAATGTCAGAAACAAGCTTTCTGAGCTGAGAAATGCATTTTGTGACAAAGTGCTTCAGTGGATGATGAGAATGTCAGTTTTGACAAAGAACACTGTTCATTACTAAAATGCTCTAATTGAGCTGTTAGAATGTCAGAAACAAGCTTTCTGAGCTGAGAAATGCATTTTGTGACAAAGTTCATCAGTGGATGATGAGAATGTCAGTTTTGACAAAGAAAACTGTTCATTACTAAAATGCTCTAATTGAGCTGTTAGAATGTTAGAAACAAGCTTTCTGAGCTGAGAACTGCATTTTGTGACATAGTTTATCAGTGGATGATGAGAATGTCAGTTTTGACAAAGAACACTGATCATTACTAAAATGCTCCAATTGAGCTGTTAGAATGTCAGAAACAAGCTTTCTGAGCTGAGAAATGCATTTTGTGACAAAGTGCTTCAGTGGATGATGAGAATGTCAGTTTTGACAAAGAACACTGTTCATTACTAAAATGCTCTAATTGAGCTGTTAGAATGTCAGAAACAAGCTTTCTGAGCTGAGAACTGCATTTTGTGACATAGTTCATCAGTGGATGATGAGAATGTCGGTTTTGACAAAGAACACTGTTCATTACTGAAATGCTCTAATTGAGCTGTTAGAATGTCAGAAACAAGCTTTCTGAGCTGAGAACTGCATTTTGTGACATAGTTCATCAGTGGATGATGAGAATGTCACTTTTGACAAAGAACACTGTTCATTACTGAAATGCTCCAATTGAGCTGTTAGAATGTCAGAAACAAGCTTTCTGAGCTGAGAAATGCATTTTGTGACAAAGTGCTTCAGTGGATGATGAGAATGTCAGTTTTGACAAAGAACACTGTTCATTACTGAAATGCTCCAATTGAGCTGTTAGAATGTCAGAAACAAGCTTTCTGAGCTGAGAAATGCATTTTGTGACAAAAAGCATCAGTGGATGATGAGAATGTCAGTTTTGACAAAGAACACTGATCATTACTAAAATGCTCCAATTGAGCTGTTAGAATGTCAGAAACAAGCTTTCTGAGCTGAGAAATGCATTTTGTGACAAAGTGCTTCAGTGGATGATGAGAATGTCAGTTTTGACAAAGAACACTGTTCATTACTAAAATGCTCTAATTGAGCTGTTAGAATGTCAGAAACAAGCTTTCTGAGCTGAGAACTGCATTTTGTGACAAAGTGCTTCAGTGGATGATGAGAATGTCAGTTTTGACAAAGAACACTGTTCATTACTTAAATGCTCCAATTGAGCTGTTAGAATGTCAGAAACAAGCTTTCTGAGCTGAGAAATGCATTTTGTGACAAAGTGCATCAGTGGATGATGAGAATGTCACTTTTGACAAAGAACACTGTTCATTACTAAAATGCTCTAATTGAGCTGTTAGAATGTCAGAAACAAGCTTTCTGAGCTGAGAACTGCATTTTGTGACAAAAAGCATCAGTGGATGATGAGAATGTCAGTTTTGACAAAGAACACTGTTCATTACTAAAATGCTCTAATTGAGCTGTTAGAATGTCAGAAACAAGCTTTCTGAGCTGAGAACTGCATTTTGTGACATAGTTCATCAGTGGATGATGAGAATGTCACTTTTGACAAAGAACACTGTTCATTACTAAAATGCTCTAATTGAGCTGTTAGAATGTCAGAAACAAGCTTTCTGAGCTGAGAACTGCATTTTGTGACATAGTTCATCAGTGGATGATGAGAATGTCAGTTTTGACAAAGAACACTGATCATTACTAAAATGCTCCAATTTGAGCTGTTAGAATGTCAGAAACAAGCTTTCTGAGCTGAGAAATGCATTTTGTGACAAAGTGCTTCAGTGGATGATGAGAATGTCAGTTTTGACAAAGAACACTGTTCATTACTAAAATGCTCTAATTGAGCTGTTAGAATGTCAGAAACAAGCTTTCTGAGCTGAGAACTGCATTTTGTGACATAGTTCATCAGTGGATGATGAGAATGTCACTTTTGACAAAGAACACTGTTCATTACTAAAATGCTCTAATTGAGCTGTTAGAATGTCAGAAACAAGCTTTCTGAGCTGAGAACTGCATTTTGTGACATAGTTCATCAGTGGATGATGAGAATGTCAGTTTTGACAAAGAACACTGATCATTACTAAAATGCTCCAATTGAGCTGTTAGAATGTCAGAAACAAGCTTTCTGAGCTGAGAAATGCATTTTGTGACAAAGTGCTTCAGTGGATGATTAGAATGTCAGTTTTGACAAAGAACACTGTTCATTACTGAAATGCTCCAATTAAGCTGTTAGAATGTCAGAAACAAGCTTTCTGAGCTGAGAAATGCATTTTGTGACAAAGTGCATCAGTGGATGATGAGAATGTCACTTTTGACAAAGAACACTGTTCATTACTAAAATGCTCTAATTGAGCTGTTAGAATGTCAGAAACAAGCTTTCTGAGCTGAGAACTGCATTTTGTGACAAAAAGCATCAGTGGATGATGAGAATGTCAGTTTTGACAAAGAACACTGATCATTACTAAAATGCTCCAATTGAGCTGTTAGAATGTCAGAAACAAGCTTTCTGAGCTGAGAAATGCATTTTGTGACAAAGTGCTTCAGTGGATGATGAGAATGTCAGTTTTGACAAAGAACACTGTTCATTACTAAAATGCTCTAATTGAGCTGTTAGAATGTCAGAAACAAGCTTTCTGAGCTGAGAACTGCATTTTGTGACATAGTTCATCAGTGGATGATGAGAATGTCAGTTTTGACAAAGAACACTGATCATTACTAAAATGCTCCAATTGAGCTGTTAGAATGTCAGAAACAAGCTTTCTGAGCTGAGAAATGCATTTTGTGACAAAGTGCTTCAGTGGATGATTAGAATGTCAGTTTTGACAAAGAACACTGTTCATTACTGAAATGCTCCAATTAAGCTGTTAGAATGTCAGAAACAAGCTTTCTGAGCTGAGAACTGCATTTTGTGACAAAGTGCATCAGTGGATGATGAGAATGTCACTTTTGACAAAGAACACTGTTCATTACTAAAATGCTCTAATTGAGCTGTTAGAATGTCAGAAACAAGCTTTCTGAGCTGAGAACTGCATTTTGTGACAAAAAGCATCAGTGGATGATGAGAATGTCAGTTTTGACAAAGAACACTGATCATTACTAAAATGCTCCAATTGAGCTGTTAGAATGTCAGAAACAAGCTTTCTGAGCTGAGAAATGCATTTTGTGACAAAGTGCTTCAGTGGATGATGAGAATGTCAGTTTTGACAAAGAACACTGTTCATTACTAAAATGCTCTAATTGAGCTGTTAGAATGTCAGAAACAAGCTTTCTGAGCTGAGAAATGCATTTTGTGACATAGTTCATCAGTGGATGATGAGAATGTCAGTTTTGACAAAGAACACTGATCATTACTAAAATGCTCCAATTGAGCTGTTAGAATGTCAGAAACAAGCTTTCTGAGCTGAGAAATGCATTTTGTGACAAAGTGCTTCAGTGGATGATTAGAATGTCAGTTTTGACAAAGAACACTGTTCATTACTGAAATGCTCCAATTAAGCTGTTAGAATGTCAGAAACAAGCTTTCTGAGCTGAGAAATGCATTTTGTGACAAAGTGCATCAGTGGATGATGAGAATGTCACTTTTGACAAAGAACACTGTTCATTACTAAAATGCTCTAATTGAGCTGTTAGAATGTCAGAAACAAGCTTTCTGAGCTGAGAACTGCATTTTGTGACAAAAAGCATCAGTGGATGATGAGAATGTCAGTTTTGACAAAGAACACTGATCATTACTAAAATGCTCCAATTGAGCTGTTAGAATGTCAGAAACAAGCTTTCTGAGCTGAGAAATGCATTTTGTGACAAAGTGCTTCAGTGGATGATGAGAATGTCAGTTTTGACAAAGAACACTGTTCATTACTAAAATGCTCTAATTGAGCTGTTAGAATGTCAGAAACAAGCTTTCTGAGCTGAGAACTGCATTTTGTGACATAGTTCATCAGTGGATGATGAGAATGTCAGTTTTGACAAAGAACACTGATCATTACTAAAATGCTCCAATTGAGCTGTTAGAATGTCAGAAACAAGCTTTCTGAGCTGAGAAATGCATTTTGTGACAAAGTGCTTCAGTGGATGATTAGAATGTCAGTTTTGACAAAGAACACTGTTCATTACTGAAATGCTCCAATTAAGCTGTTAGAATGTCAGAAACAAGCTTTCTGAGCTGAGAACTGCATTTTGTGACAAAGTGCATCAGTGGATGATGAGAATGTCACTTTTGACAAAGAACACTGTTCATTACTAAAATGCTCTAATTGAGCTGTTAGAATGTCAGAAACAAGCTTTCTGAGCTGAGAACTGCATTTTGTGACAAAAAGCATCAGTGGATGATGAGAATGTCAGTTTTGACAAAGAACACTGATCATTACTAAAATGCTCCAATTGAGCTGTTAGAATGTCAGAAACAAGCTTTCTGAGCTGAGAAATGCATTTTGTGACAAAGTGCTTCAGTGGATGATGAGAATGTCAGTTTTGACAAAGAACACTGTTCATTACTAAAATGCTCTAATTGAGCTGTTAGAATGTCAGAAACAAGCTTTCTGAGCTGAGAAATGCATTTTGTGACATAGTTCATCAGTGGATGATGAGAATGTCAGTTTTGACAAAGAACACTGATCATTACTAAAATGCTCCAATTGAGCTGTTAGAATGTCAGAAACAAGCTTTCTGAGCTGAGAAATGCATTTTGTGACAAAGTGCTTCAGTGGATGATTAGAATGTCAGTTTTGACAAAGAACACTGTTCATTACTGAAATGCTCCAATTAAGCTGTTAGAATGTCAGAAACAAGCTTTCTGAGCTGAGAAATGCATTTTGTGACAAAGTGCATCAGTGGATGATGAGAATGTCACTTTTGACAAAGAACACTGTTCATTACTAAAATGCTCTAATTGAGCTGTTAGAATGTCAGAAACAAGCTTTCTGAGCTGAGAACTGCATTTTGTGACAAAAAGCATCAGTGGATGATGAGAATGTCAGTTTTGACAAAGAACACTGATCATTACTAAAATGCTCCAATTGAGCTGTTAGAATGTCAGAAACAAGCTTTCTGAGCTGAGAAATGCATTTTGTGACAAAGTGCTTCAGTGGATGATGAGAATGTCAGTTTTGACAAAGAACACTGTTCATTACTAAAATGCTCTAATTGAGCTGTTAGAATGTCAGAAACAAGCTTTCTGAGCTGAGAACTGCATTTTGTGACATAGTTCATCAGTGGATGATGAGAATGTCAGTTTTGACAAAGAACACTGTTCATTACTAAAATGCTCTAATTGAGCTGTTAGAATGTCAGAAACAAGCTTTCTGAGCTGAGAAATGCATTTTGTGACAAAGTGCTTCAGTGGATGATTAGAATGTCAGTTTTGACAAAGAACACTGTTCATTACTGAAATGCTCCAATTAAGCTGTTAGAATGTCAGAAACAAGCTTTCTGAGCTGAGAAATGCATTTTGTGACAAAGTGCATCAGTGGATGATGAGAATGTCACTTTTGACAAAGAACACTGTTCATTACTAAAATGCTCTAATTGAGCTGTTAGAATGTCAGAAACAAGCTTTCTGAGCTGAGAACTGCATTTTGTGACAAAAAGCATCAGTGGATGATGAGAATGTCAGTTTTGACAAAGAACACTGATCATTACTAAAATGCTCCAATTGAGCTGTTAGAATGTCAGAAACAAGCTTTCTGAGCTGAGAAATGCATTTTGTGACAAAGTGCTTCAGTGGATGATGAGAATGTCAGTTTTGACAAAGAACACTGTTCATTACTAAAATGCTCTAATTGAGCTGTTAGAATGTCAGAAACAAGCTTTCTGAGCTGAGAAATGCATTTTGTGACATAGTTCATCAGTGGATGATGAGAATGTCAGTTTTGACAAAGAAAACTGTTCATTACTAAAATGCTCTAATTGAGCTGTTAGAATGTTAGAAACAAGCTTTCTGAGCTGAGAACTGCATTTTGTGACATAGTTCATCAGTGGATGATGAGAATGTCAGTTTTGACAAAGAACACTGATCATTACTAAAATGCTCCAATTGAGCTGTTAGAATGTCAGAAACAAGCTTTCTGAGCTGAGAAATGCATTTTGTGACAAAGTGCTTCAGTGGATGATGAGAATGTCAGTTTTGACAAAGAACACTGTTCATTAGTAAAATGCTCTAATTGAGCTGTTAGAATGTCAGAAACAAGCTTTCTGAGCTGAGAACTGCATTTTGTGACATAGTTCATCAGTGGATGATGAGAATGTCGGTTTTGACAAAGAACACTGTTCATTACTGAAATGCTCTAATTGAGCTGTTAGAATGTCAGAAACAAGCTTTCTGAGCTGAGAAATGCATTTTGTGACAAAGTGAATTAGTGGATGGATGAGAATGTCACTTTTGACAAAGAACACTGATCATTACTAAAATGCTCCAATTGAGCTGTTAGAATGTCAGAAACAAGCTTTCTGAGCTGAGAAATGCATTTTGTGACAAAGTGCTTCAGTGGATGATGAGAATGTCAGTTTTGACAAAGAACACTGTTCATTACTGAAATGCTCCAATTGAGCTGTTAGAATGTCAGAAACAAGCTTTCTGAGCTGAGAAATGCATTTTGTGACAAAGTGCATCAGTGGATGATGAGAATGTCACTTTTGACAAAGAACACTGATCATTACTAAAATGCTCCAATTGAGCTGTTAGAATGTCAGAAACAAGCTTTCTGAGCTGAGAAATGCATTTTGTGACAAAGTGCTTCAGTGGATGATGAGAATGTCAGTTTTGACAAAGAACACTGTTCATTACTGAAATGCTCCAATTGAGCTGTTAGAATGTCAGAAACAAGCTTTCTGAGCTGAGAAATGCATTTTGTGACAAAGTGCATCAGTGGATGATGAGAATGTCACTTTTGACAAAGAACACTGTTCATTACTGAAATGCTCTAATTGAGCTGTTAGAATGTCAGAAACAAGCTTTCTGAGCTGAGAACTGCATTTTGTGACATAGTTCATCAGTGGATGATGAGAATGTCAGTTTTGACAAAGAACACTGTTCATTACTTAAATGCTCCAATTAAGCTGTTAGAATGTCAGAAACAAGCTTTCTGAGCTGAGAAATGCATTTTGTGACAAAGTGCATCAGTGGATGATGAGAATGTCACTTTTGACAAAGAACACTGTTCATTACTAAAATGCTCTAATTGAGCTGTTAGAATGTCAGAAACAAGCTTTCTGAGCTGAGAACTGCATTTTGTGACAAAAAGCATCAGTGGATGATGAGAATGTCAGTTTTGACAAAGAACACTGATCATTACTAAAATGCTCCAATTGAGCTGTTAGAATGTCAGAAACAAGCTTTCTGAGCTGAGAAATGCATTTTGTGACAAAGTGAATTAGTGGATGGATGAGAATGTCACTTTTGACAAAGAACACTGATCATTACTAAAATGCTCCAATTGAGCTGTTAGAATGTCAGAAACAAGCTTTCTGAGCTGAGAAATGCATTTTGTGACAAAGTGCTTCAGTGGATGATGAGAATGTCAGTTTTGACAAAGAACACTGTTCATTACTGAAATGCTCCAATTGAGCTGTTAGAATGTCAGAAACAAGCTTTCTGAGCTGAGAAATGCATTTTGTGACAAAGTGCATCAGTGGATGATGAGAATGTCACTTTTGACAAAGAACACTGTTCATTACTGAAATGCTCTAATTGAGCTGTTAGAATGTCAGAAACAAGCTTTCTGAGCTGAGAACTGCATTTTGTGACATAGTTCATCAGTGGATGATGAGAATGTCAGTTTTGACAAAGAACACTGTTCATTACTAAAATGCTCTAATTGAGCTGTTAGAATGTCAGAAACAAGCTTTCTGAGCTGAGAAATGCATTTTGTGACATAGTTCATCAGTGGATGATGAGAATGTCAGTTTTGACAAAGAAAACTGTTCATTACTAAAATGCTCTAATTGAGCTGTTAGAATGTTAGAAACAAGCTTTCTGAGCTGAGAACTGCATTTTGTGACAAAGTGCATCAGTGGATGATGAGAATGTCACTTTTGACAAAGAACACTGTTCATTACTAAAATGCTCTAATTGAGCTGTTAGAATGTCAGAAACAAGCTTTCTGAGCTGAGAACTGCATTTTGTGACAAAAAGCATCAGTGGATGATGAGAATGTCAGTTTTGACAAAGAACACTGATCATTACTAAAATGCTCCAATTGAGCTGTTAGAATGTCAGAAACAAGCTTTCTGAGCTGAGAAATGCATTTTGTGACAAAGTGAATTAGTGGATGAATGAGAATGTCACTTTTGACAAAGAACACTGATCATTACTAAAATGCTCCAATTGAGCTGTTAGAATGTCAGAAACAAGCTTTCTGAGCTGAGAAATGCATTTTGTGACAAAGTGCTTCAGTGGATGATGAGAATGTCAGTTTTGACAAAGAACACTGTTCATTACTGAAATTCTCCAATTGAGCTGTTAGAATGTCAGAAACAAGCTTTCTGAGCTGAGAAATGCATTTTGTGACAAAGTGCATCAGTGGATGATGAGAATGTCACTTTTGACAAAGAACACTGTTCATTACTGAAATGCGCTAATTGAGCTGTTAGAATGTCAGAAACAAGCTTTCTGAGCTGAGAACTGCATTTTGTGACATAGTTCATCAGTGGATGATGAGAATGTCAGTTTTGACAAAGAACACTGTTCATTACTGAAATGCTCCAATTGAGCTGTTAGAATGTCAGAAACAAGCTTTCTGAGCTGAGAAATGCATTTTGTGAAAAAGTGCATCAGTGGATGATGAGAATGTCACTTTTGACAAAGAACACTGTTCATTACTAAAATGCTCTAATTGAGCTGTTAGAATGTCAGAAACAAGCTTTCTGAGCTGAGAACTGCATTTTGTGACAAAAAGCATCAGTGGATGATGAGAATGTCAGTTTTGACAAAGAAAACTGTTCATTTCTAAAATGCTCTAATTGAGCTGTTAGAATGTTAGAAACAAGCTTTCTGAGCTGAGAACTGCATTTTGTGACATAGTTCATCAGTGGATGATGAGAATGTCAGTTTTGACAAAGAACACTGATCATTACTAAAATGCTCCAATTTGAGCTGTTAGAATGTCAGAAACAAGCTTTCTGAGCTGAGAAATGCATTTTGTGACAAAGTGCTTCAGTGGATGATGAGAATGTCAGTTTTGACAAAGAACACTGTTCATTACTAAAATGCTCTAATTGAGCTGTTAGAATGTCAGAAACAAGCTTTCTGAGCTGAGAACTGCATTTTGTGACATAGTTCATCAGTGGATGATGAGAATGTCACTTTTGACAAAGAACACTGATCATTACTAAAATGCTCCAATTGAGCTGTTAGAATGTCAGAAACAAGCTTTCTGAGCTGAGAAATGCATTTTGTGACAAAGTGCTTCAGTGGATGATTAGAATGTCAGTTTTGACAAAGAACACTGTTCATTACTGAAATGCTCCAATTAAGCTGTTAGAATGTCAGAAACAAGCTTTCTGAGCTGAGAAATGCATTTTGTGACAAAGTGCATCAGTGGATGATGAGAATGTCACTTTTGACAAAGAACACTGTTCATTACTAAAATGCTCTAATTGAGCTGTTAGAATGTCAGAAACAAGCTTTCTGAGCTGAGAACTGCATTTTGTGACAAAAAGCATCAGTGGATGATGAGAATGTCAGTTTTGACAAAGAACACTGATCATTACTAAAATGCTCCAATTGAGCTGTTAGAATGTCAGAAACAAGCTTTCTGAGCTGAGAAATGCATTTTGTGACAAAGTGCTTCAGTGGATGATGAGAATGTCAGTTTTGACAAAGAACACTGTTCATTACTAAAATGCTCTAATTGAGCTGTTAGAATGTCAGAAACAAGCTTTCTGAGCTGAGAAATGCATTTTGTGACAAAGTTCATCAGTGGATGATGAGAATGTCAGTTTTGACAAAGAAAACTGTTCATTACTAAAATGCTCTAATTGAGCTGTTAGAATGTTAGAAACAAGCTTTCTGAGCTGAGAACTGCATTTTGTGACATAGTTTATCAGTGGATGATGAGAATGTCAGTTTTGACAAAGAACACTGATCATTACTAAAATGCTCCAATTGAGCTGTTAGAATGTCAGAAACAAGCTTTCTGAGCTGAGAAATGCATTTTGTGACAAAGTGCTTCAGTGGATGATGAGAATGTCAGTTTTGACAAAGAACACTGTTCATTACTAAAATGCTCTAATTGAGCTGTTAGAATGTCAGAAACAAGCTTTCTGAGCTGAGAACTGCATTTTGTGACATAGTTCATCAGTGGATGATGAGAATGTCGGTTTTGACAAAGAACACTGTTCATTACTGAAATGCTCTAATTGAGCTGTTAGAATGTCAGAAACAAGCTTTCTGAGCTGAGAACTGCATTTTGTGACATAGTTCATCAGTGGATGATGAGAATGTCACTTTTGACAAAGAACACTGTTCATTACTGAAATGCTCCAATTGAGCTGTTAGAATGTCAGAAACAAGCTTTCTGAGCTGAGAAATGCATTTTGTGACAAAGTGCTTCAGTGGATGATGAGAATGTCAGTTTTGACAAAGAACACTGTTCATTACTGAAATGCTCCAATTGAGCTGTTAGAATGTCAGAAACAAGCTTTCTGAGCTGAGAAATGCATTTTGTGACAAAAAGCATCAGTGGATGATGAGAATGTCAGTTTTGACAAAGAACACTGATCATTACTAAAATGCTCCAATTGAGCTGTTAGAATGTCAGAAACAAGCTTTCTGAGCTGAGAAATGCATTTTGTGACAAAGTGCTTCAGTGGATGATGAGAATGTCAGTTTTGACAAAGAACACTGTTCATTACTAAAATGCTCTAATTGAGCTGTTAGAATGTCAGAAACAAGCTTTCTGAGCTGAGAACTGCATTTTGTGACAAAGTGCTTCAGTGGATGATGAGAATGTCAGTTTTGACAAAGAACACTGTTCATTACTTAAATGCTCCAATTGAGCTGTTAGAATGTCAGAAACAAGCTTTCTGAGCTGAGAAATGCATTTTGTGACAAAGTGCATCAGTGGATGATGAGAATGTCACTTTTGACAAAAAACACTTTTCATTACTAAAATGCTCTAATTGAGCTGTTAGAATGTCAGAAACAAGCTTTCTGAGCTGAGAACTGCATTTTGTGACAAAAAGCATCAGTGGATGATGAGAATGTCAGTTTTGACAAAGAACACTGTTCATTACTAAAATGCTCTAATTGAGCTGTTAGAATGTCAGAAACAAGCTTTCTGAGCTGAGAACTGCATTTTGTGACATAGTTCATCAGTGGATGATGAGAATGTCACTTTTGACAAAGAACACTGTTCATTACTAAAATGCTCTAATTGAGCTGTTAGAATGTCAGAAACAAGCTTTCTGAGCTGAGAACTGCATTTTGTGACATAGTTCATCAGTGGATGATGAGAATGTCAGTTTTGACAAAGAACACTGATCATTACTAAAATGCTCCAATTTGAGCTGTTAGAATGTCAGAAACAAGCTTTCTGAGCTGAGAAATGCATTTTGTGACAAAGTGCTTCAGTGGATGATGAGAATGTCAGTTTTGACAAAGAACACTGTTCATTACTAAAATGCTCTAATTGAGCTGTTAGAATGTCAGAAACAAGCTTTCTGAGCTGAGAACTGCATTTTGTGACATAGTTCATCAGTGGATGATGAGAATGTCACTTTTGACAAAGAACACTGTTCATTACTAAAATGCTCTAATTGAGCTGTTAGAATGTCAGAAACAAGCTTTCTGAGCTGAGAACTGCATTTTGTGACATAGTTCATCAGTGGATGATGAGAATGTCAGTTTTGACAAAGAACACTGATCATTACTAAAATGCTCCAATTGAGCTGTTAGAATGTCAGAAACAAGCTTTCTGAGCTGAGAAATGCATTTTGTGACAAAGTGCTTCAGTGGATGATTAGAATGTCAGTTTTGACAAAGAACACTGTTCATTACTGAAATGCTCCAATTAAGCTGTTAGAATGTCAGAAACAAGCTTTCTGAGCTGAGAAATGCATTTTGTGACAAAGTGCATCAGTGGATGATGAGAATGTCACTTTTGACAAAGAACACTGTTCATTACTAAAATGCTCTAATTGAGCTGTTAGAATGTCAGAAACAAGCTTTCTGAGCTGAGAACTGCATTTTGTGACAAAAAGCATCAGTGGATGATGAGAATGTCAGTTTTGACAAAGAACACTGATCATTACTAAAATGCTCCAATTGAGCTGTTAGAATGTCAGAAACAAGCTTTCTGAGCTGAGAAATGCATTTTGTGACAAAGTGCTTCAGTGGATGATGAGAATGTCAGTTTTGACAAAGAACACTGTTCATTACTAAAATGCTCTAATTGAGCTGTTAGAATGTCAGAAACAAGCTTTCTGAGCTGAGAACTGCATTTTGTGACATAGTTCATCAGTGGATGATGAGAATGTCAGTTTTGACAAAGAACACTGATCATTACTAAAATGCTCCAATTTGAGCTGTTAGAATGTCAGAAACAAGCTTTCTGAGCTGAGAAATGCATTTTGTGACAAAGTGCTTCAGTGGATGATGAGAATGTCAGTTTTGACAAAGAACACTGTTCATTACTAAAATGCTCTAATTGAGCTGTTAGAATGTCAGAAACAAGCTTTCTGAGCTGAGAACTGCATTTTGTGACATAGTTCATCAGTGGATGATGAGAATGTCACTTTTGACAAAGAACACTGTTCATTACTAAAATGCTCTAATTGAGCTGTTAGAATGTCAGAAACAAGCTTTCTGAGCTGAGAACTGCATTTTGTGACATAGTTCATCAGTGGATGATGAGAATGTCAGTTTTGACAAAGAACACTGATCATTACTAAAATGCTCCAATTGAGCTGTTAGAATGTCAGAAACAAGCTTTCTGAGCTGAGAAATGCATTTTGTGACAAAGTGCTTCAGTGGATGATGAGAATGTCAGTTTTGACAAAGAACACTGTTCATTACTAAAATGCTCTAATTGAGCTGTTAGAATGTCAGAAACAAGCTTTCTGAGCTGAGAACTGCATTTTGTGACATAGTTCATCAGTGGATGATGAGAATGTCAGTTTTGACAAAGAACACTGATCATTACTAAAATGCTCCAATTGAGCTGTTAGAATGTCAGAAACAAGCTTTCTGAGCTGAGAAATGCATTTTGTGACAAAGTGCTTCAGTGGATGATTAGAATGTCAGTTTTGACAAAGAACACTGTTCATTACTGAAATGCTCCAATTAAGCTGTTAGAATGTCAGAAACAAGCTTTCTGAGCTGAGAACTGCATTTTGTGACAAAGTGCATCAGTGGATGATGAGAATGTCACTTTTGACAAAGAACACTGTTCATTACTAAAATGCTCTAATTGAGCTGTTAGAATGTCAGAAACAAGCTTTCTGAGCTGAGAACTGCATTTTGTGACAAAAAGCATCAGTGGATGATGAGAATGTCAGTTTTGACAAAGAACACTGATCATTACTAAAATGCTCCAATTGAGCTGTTAGAATGTCAGAAACAAGCTTTCTGAGCTGAGAAATGCATTTTGTGACAAAGTGCTTCAGTGGATGATGAGAATGTCAGTTTTGACAAAGAACACTGTTCATTACTAAAATGCTCTAATTGAGCTGTTAGAATGTCAGAAACAAGCTTTCTGAGCTGAGAAATGCATTTTGTGACATAGTTCATCAGTGGATGATGAGAATGTCAGTTTTGACAAAGAACACTGATCATTACTAAAATGCTCCAATTGAGCTGTTAGAATGTCAGAAACAAGCTTTCTGAGCTGAGAAATGCATTTTGTGACAAAGTGCTTCAGTGGATGATTAGAATGTCAGTTTTGACAAAGAACACTGTTCATTACTGAAATGCTCCAATTAAGCTGTTAGAATGTCAAAAACAAGCTTTCTGAGCTGAGAAATGCATTTTGTGACAAAGTGCATCAGTGGATGATGAGAATGTCACTTTTGACAAAGAACACTGTTCATTACTAAAATGCTCTAATTGAGCTGTTAGAATGTCAGAAACAAGCTTTCTGAGCTGAGAACTGCATTTTGTGACAAAAAGCATCAGTGGATGATGAGAATGTCAGTTTTGACAAAGAACACTGATCATTACTAAAATGCTCCAATTGAGCTGTTAGAATGTCAGAAACAAGCTTTCTGAGCTGAGAAATGCATTTTGTGACAAAGTGCTTCAGTGGATGATGAGAATGTCAGTTTTGACAAAGAACACTGTTCATTACTAAAATGCTCTAATTGAGCTGTTAGAATGTCAGAAACAAGCTTTCTGAGCTGAGAACTGCATTTTGTGACATAGTTCATCAGTGGATGATGAGAATGTCAGTTTTGACAAAGAACACTGATCATTACTAAAATGCTCCAATTGAGCTGTTAGAATGTCAGAAACAAGCTTTCTGAGCTGAGAAATGCATTTTGTGACAAAGTGCTTCAGTGGATGATTAGAATGTCAGTTTTGACAAAGAACACTGTTCATTACTGAAATGCTCCAATTAAGCTGTTAGAATGTCAGAAACAAGCTTTCTGAGCTGAGAAATGCATTTTGTGACAAAGTGCATCAGTGGATGATGAGAATGTCACTTTTGACAAAGAACACTGTTCATTACTAAAATGCTCTAATTGAGCTGTTAGAATGTCAGAAACAAGCTTTCTGAGCTGAGAACTGCATTTTGTGACAAAAAGCATCAGTGGATGATGAGAATGTCAGTTTTGACAAAGAACACTGATCATTACTAAAATGCTCCAATTGAGCTGTTAGAATGTCAGAAACAAGCTTTCTGAGCTGAGAAATGCATTTTGTGACAAAGTGCTTCAGTGGATGATGAGAATGTCAGTTTTGACAAAGAACACTGTTCATTACTAAAATGCTCTAATTGAGCTGTTAGAATGTCAGAAACAAGCTTTCTGAGCTGAGAAATGCATTTTGTGACATAGTTCATCAGTGGATGATGAGAATGTCAGTTTTGACAAAGAAAACTGTTCATTACTAAAATGCTCTAATTGAGCTGTTAGAATGTTAGAAACAAGCTTTCTGAGCTGAGAACTGCATTTTGTGACATAGTTCATCAGTGGATGATGAGAATGTCAGTTTTGACAAAGAACACTGATCATTACTAAAATGCTCCAATTGAGCTGTTAGAATGTCAGAAACAAGCTTTCTGAGCTGAGAAATGCATTTTGTGACAAAGTGCTTCAGTGGATGATGAGAATGTCAGTTTTGACAAAGAACACTGTTCATTAGTAAAATGCTCTAATTGAGCTGTTAGAATGTCAGAAACAAGCTTTCTGAGCTGAGAACTGCATTTTGTGACATAGTTCATCAGTGGATGATGAGAATGTCGGTTTTGACAAAGAACACTGTTCATTACTGAAATGCTCTAATTGAGCTGTTAGAATGTCAGAAACAAGCTTTCTGAGCTGAGAAATGCATTTTGTGACAAAGTGAATTAGTGGATGGATGAGAATGTCACTTTTGACAAAGAACACTGATCATTACTAAAATGCTCCAATTGAGCTGTTAGAATGTCAGAAACAAGCTTTCTGAGCTGAGAAATGCATTTTGTGACAAAGTGCTTCAGTGGATGATGAGAATGTCAGTTTTGACAAAGAACACTGTTCATTACTGAAATGCTCCAATTGAGCTGTTAGAATGTCAGAAACAAGCTTTCTGAGCTGAGAAATGCATTTTGTGACAAAGTGCATCAGTGGATGATGAGAATGTCACTTTTGACAAAGAACACTGTTCATTACTGAAATGCTCTAATTGAGCTGTTAGAATGTCAGAAACAAGCTTTCTGAGCTGAGAACTGCATTTTGTGACATAGTTCATCAGTGGATGATGAGAATGTCAGTTTTGACAAAGAACACTGTTCATTACTTAAATGCTCCAATTGAGCTGTTAGAATGTCAGAAACAAGCTTTCTGAGCTGAGAAATGCATTTTGTGACAAAGTGCATCAGTGGATGATGAGAATGTCACTTTTGACAAAGAACACTGTTCATTACTAAAATGCTCTAATTGAGCTGTTAGAATGTCAGAAACAAGCTTTCTGAGCTGAGAACTGCATTTTGTGACAAAAAGCATCAGTGGATGATGAGAATGTCAGTTTTGACAAAGAACACTGATCATTACTAAAATGCTCCAATTGAGCTGTTAGAATGTCAGAAACAAGCTTTCTGAGCTGAGAAATGCATTTTGTGACAAAGTGAATTAGTGGATGGATGAGAATGTCACTTTTGACAAAGAACACTGATCATTACTAAAATGCTCCAATTGAGCTGTTAGAATGTCAGAAACAAGCTTTCTGAGCTGAGAAATGCATTTTGTGACAAAGTGCTTCAGTGGATGATGAGAATGTCAGTTTTGACAAAGAACACTGTTCATTACTGAAATGCTCCAATTGAGCTGTTAGAATGTCAGAAACAAGCTTTCTGAGCTGAGAAATGCATTTTGTGACAAAGTGCATCAGTGGATGATGAGAATGTCACTTTTGACAAAGAACACTGTTCATTACTGAAATGCTCTAATTGAGCTGTTAGAATGTCAGAAACAAGCTTTCTGAGCTGAGAACTGCATTTTGTGACATAGTTCATCAGTGGATGATGAGAATGTCAGTTTTGACAAAGAACACTGTTCATTACTGAAATGCTCCAATTGAGCTGTTAGAATGTCAGAAACAAGCTTTCTGAGCTGAGAAATGCATTTTGTGACAAAGTGCATCAGTGGATGATGAGAATGTCACTTTTGACAAAGAACACTGTTCATTACTAAAATGCTCTAATTGAGCTGTTAGAATGTCAGAAACAAGCTTTCTGAGCTGAGAACTGCATTTTGTGACAAAAAGCATCAGTGGATGATGAGAATGTCAGTTTTGACAAAGAAAACTGTTCATTACTAAAATGCTCTAATTGAGCTGTTAGAATGTTAGAAACAAGCTTTCTGAGCTGAGAACTGCATTTTGTGACATAGTTCATCAGTGGATGATGAGAATGTCAGTTTTGACAAAGAACACTGATCATTACTAAAATGCTCCAATTTGAGCTGTTAGAATGTCAGAAACAAGCTTTCTGAGCTGAGAAATGCATTTTGTGACAAAGTGCTTCAGTGGATGATGAGAATGTCAGTTTTGACAAAGAACACTGTTCATTACTAAAATGCTCTAATTGAGCTGTTAGAATGTCAGAAACAAGCTTTCTGAGCTGAGAACTGCATTTTGTGACATAGTTCATCAGTGGATGATGAGAATGTCACTTTTGACAAAGAACACTGTTCATTACTAAAATGCTCTAATTGAGCTGTTAGAATGTCAGAAACAAGCTTTCTGAGCTGAGAACTGCATTTTGTGACATAGTTCATCAGTGGATGATGAGAATGTCAGTTTTGACAAAGAACACTGATCATTACTAAAATGCTACAATTGAGCTGTTAGAATGTCAGAAACAAGCTTTCTGAGCTGAGAAATGCATTTTGTGACAAAGTGCTTCAGTGGATGATTAGAATGTCAGTTTTGACAAAGAACACTGTTCATTACTGAAATGCTCCAATTAAGCTGTTAGAATGTCAGAAACAAGCTTTCTGAGCTGAGAAATGCATTTTGTGACAAAGTGCATCAGTGGATGATGAGAATGTCACTTTTGACAAAGAACACTGTTCATTACTAAAATGCTCTAATTGAGCTGTTAGAATGTCAGAAACAAGCTTTCTGAGCTGAGAACTGCATTTTGTGACAAAAAGCATCAGTGGATGATGAGAATGTCAGTTTTGACAAAGAACACTGATCATTACTAAAATGCTCCAATTTGAGCTGTTAGAATGTCAGAAACAAGCTTTCTGAGCTGAGAAATGCATTTTGTGACAAAGTGCTTCAGTGGATGATGAGAATGTCAGTTTTGACAAAGAACACTGTTCATTACTAAAATGCTCTAATTGAGCTGTTAGAATGTCAGAAACAAGCTTTCTGAGCTGAGAACTGCATTTTGTGACATAGTTCATCAGTGGATGATGAGAATGTCACTTTTGACAAAGAACACTGTTCATTACTAAAATGCTCTAATTGAGCTGTTAGAATGTCAGAAACAAGCTTTCTGAGCTGAGAACTGCATTTTGTGACATAGTTCATCAGTGGATGATGAGAATGTCAGTTTTGACAAAGAACACTGATCATTACTAAAATGCTCCAATTGAGCTGTTAGAATGTCAGAAACAAGCTTTCTGAGCTGAGAACTGCATTTTGTGACAAAGTGCTTCAGTGGATGATTAGAATGTCAGTTTTGACAAAGAACACTGTTCATTACTGAAATGCTCCAATTAAGCTGTTAGAATGTCAGAAACAAGCTTTCTGAGCTGAGAAATGCATTTTGTGACAAAGTGCATCAGTGGATGATGAGAATGTCACTTTTGACAAAGAACACTGTTCATTACTAAAATGCTCTAATTGAGCTGTTAGAATGTCAGAAACAAGCTTTCTGAGCTGAGAACTGCATTTTGTGACAAAAAGCATCAGTGGATGATGAGAATGTCAGTTTTGACAAAGAACACTGATCATTACTAAAATGCTCCAATTGAGCTGTTAGAATGTCAGAAACAAGCTTTCTGAGCTGAGAAATGCATTTTGTGACAAAGTGCTTCAGTGGATGATGAGAATGTCAGTTTTGACAAAGAACACTGTTCATTACTAAAATGCTCTAATTGAGCTGTTAGAATGTCAGAAACAAGCTTTCTGAGCTGAGAAATGCATTTTGTGACATAGTTCATCAGTGGATGATGAGAATGTCAGTTTTGACAAAGAAAACTGTTCATTACTAAAATGCTCTAATTGAGCTGTTAGAATGTTAGAAACAAGCTTTCTGAGCTGAGAACTGCATTTTGTGACATAGTTCATCAGTGGATGATGAGAATGTCAGTTTTGACAAAGAACACTGATCATTACTAAAATGCTCCAATTGAGCTGTTAGAATGTCAGAAACAAGCTTTCTGAGCTGAGAAATGCATTTTGTGACAAAGTGCTTCAGTGGATGATGAGAATGTCAGTTTTGACAAAGAACACTGTTCATTAGTAAAATGCTCTAATTGAGCTGTTAGAATGTCAGAAACAAGCTTTCTGAGCTGAGAACTGCATTTTGTGACATAGTTCATCAGTGGATGATGAGAATGTCGGTTTTGACAAAGAACACTGTTCATTACTGAAATGCTCTAATTGAGCTGTTAGAATGTCAGAAACAAGCTTTCTGAGCTGAGAAATGCATTTTGTGACAAAGTGAATTAGTGGATGGATGAGAATGTCACTTTTGACAAAGAACACTGATCATTACTAAAATGCTCCAATTGAGCTGTTAGAATGTCAGAAACAAGCTTTCTGAGCTGAGAAATGCATTTTGTGACAAAGTGCTTCAGTGGATGATGAGAATGTCAGTTTTGACAAAGAACACTGTTCATTACTGAAATGCTCCAATTGAGCTGTTAGAATGTCAGAAACAAGCTTTCTGAGCTGAGAAATGCATTTTGTGACAAAGTGCATCAGTGGATGATGAGAATGTCACTTTTGACAAAGAACACTGTTCATTACTGAAATGCTCTAATTGAGCTGTTAGAATGTCAGAAACAAGCTTTCTGAGCTGAGAACTGCATTTTGTGACAAAGTTCATCAGTGGATGATGAGAATGTCAGTTTTGACAAAGAACACTGTTCATTACTTAAATGCTCCAATTGAGCTGTTAGAATGTCAGAAACAAGCTTTCTGAGCTGAGAAATGCATTTTGTGACAAAGTGCATCAGTGGATGATGAGAATGTCACTTTTGACAAAGAACACTGTTCATTACTAAAATGCTCTAATTGAGCTGTTAGAATGTCAGAAACAAGCTTTCTGAGCTGAGAACTGCATTTTGTGACATAGTTCATCAGTGGATGATGAGAATGTCAGTTTTGACAAAGAACACTGTTCATTACTGAAATGCTCCAATTGAGCTGTTAGAATGTCAGAAACAAGCTTTCTGAGCTGAGAAATGCATTTTGTGACAAAGTGCATCAGTGGATGATGAGAATGTCACTTTTGACAAAGAACACTGTTCATTACTAAAATGCTCTAATTGAGCTGTTAGAATGTCAGAAACAAGCTTTCTGAGCTGAGAACTGCATTTTGTGACAAAAAGCATCAGTGGATGATGAGAATGTCAGTTTTGACAAAGAAAACTGTTCATTTCTAAAATGCTCTAATTGAGCTGTTAGAATGTTAGAAACAAGCTTTCTGAGCTGAGAACTGCATTTTGTGACATAGTTCATCAGTGGATGATGAGAATGTCAGTTTTGACAAAGAACACTGATCATTACTAAAATGCTCCAATTTGAGCTGTTAGAATGTCAGAAACAAGCTTTCTGAGCTGAGAAATGCATTTTGTGACAAAGTGCTTCAGTGGATGATGAGAATGTCAGTTTTGACAAAGAACACTGTTCATTACTAAAATGCTCTAATTGAGCTGTTAGAATGTCAGAAACAAGCTTTCTGAGCTGAGAACTGCATTTTGTGACATAGTTCATCAGTGGATGATGAGAATGTCACTTTTGACAAAGAACACTGTTCATTACTAAAATGCTCTAATTGAGCTGTTAGAATGTCAGAAACAAGCTTTCTGAGCTGAGAACTGCATTTTGTGACATAGTTCATCAGTGGATGATGAGAATGTCAGTTTTGACAAAGAACACTGATCATTACTAAAATGCTCCAATTGAGCTGTTAGAATGTCAGAAACAAGCTTTCTGAGCTGAGAAATGCATTTTGTGACAAAGTGCTTCAGTGGATGATTAGAATGTCAGTTTTGACAAAGAACACTGTTCATTACTGAAATGCTCCAATTAAGCTGTTAGAATGTCAGAAACAAGCTTTCTGAGCTGAGAAATGCATTTTGTGACAAAGTGCATCAGTGGATGATGAGAATGTCACTTTTGACAAAGAACACTGTTCATTACTAAAATGCTCTAATTGAGCTGTTAGAATGTCAGAAACAAGCTTTCTGAGCTGAGAACTGCATTTTGTGACAAAAAGCATCAGTGGATGATGAGAATGTCAGTTTTGACAAAGAACACTGATCATTACTAAAATGCTCCAATTGAGCTGTTAGAATGTCAGAAACAAGCTTTCTGAGCTGAGAAATGCATTTTGTGACAAAGTGCTTCAGTGGATGATGAGAATGTCAGTTTTGACAAAGAACACTGTTCATTACTAAAATGCTCTAATTGAGCTGTTAGAATGTCAGAAACAAGCTTTCTGAGCTGAGAAATGCATTTTGTGACAAAGTGAATTAGTGGATGGATGAGAATGTCACTTTTGACAAAGAACACTGATCATTACTAAAATGCTCCAATTGAGCTGTTAGAATGTCAGAAACAAGCTTTCTGAGCTGAGAAATGCATTTTGTGACAAAGTGCTTCAGTGGATGATGAGAATGTCAGTTTTGACAAAGAACACTGTTCATTACTGAAATGCTCCAATTGAGCTGTTAGAATGTCAGAAACAAGCTTTCTGAGCTGAGAAATGCATTTTGTGACAAAGTGCATCAGTGGATGATGAGAATGTCACTTTTGACAAAGAACACTGTTCATTACTGAAATGCTCTAATTGAGCTGTTAGAATGTCAGAAACAAGCTTTCTGAGCTGAGAACTGCATTTTGTGACATAGTTCATCAGTGGATGATGAGAATGTCAGTTTTGACAAAGAACACTGTTCATTACTTAAATGCTCCAATTGAGCTGTTAGAATGTCAGAAACAAGCTTTCTGAGCTGAGAAATGCATTTTGTGACAAAGTGCATCAGTGGATGATGAGAATGTCACTTTTGACAAAGAACACTGTTCATTACTAAAATGCTCTAATTGAGCTGTTAGAATGTCAGAAACAAGCTTTCTGAGCTGAGAACTGCATTTTGTGACAAAAAGCATCAGTGGATGATGAGAATGTCAGTTTTGACAAAGAACACTGATCATTACTAAAATGCTCCAATTGAGCTGTTAGAATGTCAGAAACAAGCTTTCTGAGCTGAGAAATGCATTTTGTGACAAAGTGAATTAGTGGATGGATGAGAATGTCACTTTTGACAAAGAACACTGATCATTACTAAAATGCTCCAATTGAGCTGTTAGAATGTCAGAAACAAGCTTTCTGAGCTGAGAAATGCATTTTGTGACAAAGTGCTTCAGTGGATGATGAGAATGTCAGTTTTGACAAAGAACACTGTTCATTACTGAAATGCTCCAATTGAGCTGTTAGAATGTCAGAAACAAGCTTTCTGAGCTGAGAAATGCATTTTGTGACAAAGTGCATCAGTGGATGATGAGAATGTCACTTTTGACAAAGAACACTGTTCATTACTGAAATGCTCTAATTGAGCTGTTAGAATGTCAGAAACAAGCTTTCTGAGCTGAGAACTGCATTTTGTGACATAGTTCATCAGTGGATGATGAGAATGTCAGTTTTGACAAAGAACACTGTTCATCACTGAAATGCTCCAATTGAGCTGTTAGAATGTCAGAAACAAGCTTTCTGAGCTGAGAAATGCATTTTGTGACAAAGTGCATCAGTGCATCAGATGATGAGAATGTCACTTTTGACAAAGAACACTGTTCATTACTAAAATGCTCTAATTGAGCTGTTAGAATGTCAGAAACAAGCTTTCTGAGCTGAGAACTGCATTTTGTGACAAAAAGCATCAGTGGATGATGAGAATGTCAGTTTTGACAAAGAAAACTGTTCATTACTAAAATGCTCTAATTGAGCTGTTAGAATGTTAGAAACAAGCTTTCTGAGCTGAGAACTGCATTTTGTGACATAGTTCATCAGTGGATGATGAGAATGTCAGTTTTGACAAAGAACACTGATCATTACTAAAATGCTCCAATTTGAGCTGTTAGAATGTCAGAAACAAGCTTTCTGAGCTGAGAAATGCATTTTGTGACAAAGTGCTTCAGTGGATGATGAGAATGTCAGTTTTGACAAAGAACACTGTTCATTACTAAAATGCTCTAATTGAGCTGTTAGAATGTCAGAAACAAGCTTTCTGAGCTGAGAACTGCATTTTGTGACATAGTTCATCAGTGGATGATGAGAATGTCACTTTTGACAAAGAACACTGTTCATTACTAAAATGCTCTAATTGAGCTGTTAGAATGTCAGAAACAAGCTTTCTGAGCTGAGAACTGCATTTTGTGACATAGTTCATCAGTGGATGATGAGAATGTCAGTTTTGACAAAGAACACTGATCATTACTAAAATGCTACAATTGAGCTGTTAGAATGTCAGAAACAAGCTTTCTGAGCTGAGAAATGCATTTTGTGACAAAGTGCTTCAGTGGATGATTAGAATGTCAGTTTTGACAAAGAACACTGTTCATTACTGAAATGCTCCAATTAAGCTGTTAGAATGTCAGAAACAAGCTTTCTGAGCTGAGAAATGCATTTTGTGACAAAGTGCATCAGTGGATGATGAGAATGTCACTTTTGACAAAGAACACTGTTCATTACTAAAATGCTCTAATTGAGCTGTTAGAATGTCAGAAACAAGCTTTCTGAGCTGAGAACTGCATTTTGTGACAAAAAGCATCAGTGGATGATGAGAATGTCAGTTTTGACAAAGAACACTGATCATTACTAAAATGCTCCAATTTGAGCTGTTAGAATGTCAGAAACAAGCTTTCTGAGCTGAGAAATGCATTTTGTGACAAAGTGCTTCAGTGGATGATGAGAATGTCAGTTTTGACAAAGAACACTGTTCATTACTAAAATGCTCTAATTGAGCTGTTAGAATGTCAGAAACAAGCTTTCTGAGCTGAGAACTGCATTTTGTGACATAGTTCATCAGTGGATGATGAGAATGTCACTTTTGACAAAGAACACTGTTCATTACTAAAATGCTCTAATTGAGCTGTTAGAATGTCAGAAACAAGCTTTCTGAGCTGAGAACTGCATTTTGTGACATAGTTCATCAGTGGATGATGAGAATGTCAGTTTTGACAAAGAACACTGATCATTACTAAAATGCTCCAATTGAGCTGTTAGAATGTCAGAAACAAGCTTTCTGAGCTGAGAACTGCATTTTGTGACAAAGTGCTTCAGTGGATGATTAGAATGTCAGTTTTGACAAAGAACACTGTTCATTACTGAAATGCTCCAATTAAGCTGTTAGAATGTCAGAAACAAGCTTTCTGAGCTGAGAAATGCATTTTGTGACAAAGTGCATCAGTGGATGATGAGAATGTCACTTTTGACAAAGAACACTGTTCATTACTAAAATGCTCTAATTGAGCTGTTAGAATGTCAGAAACAAGCTTTCTGAGCTGAGAACTGCATTTTGTGACAAAAAGCATCAGTGGATGATGAGAATGTCAGTTTTGACAAAGAACACTGATCATTAATAAAATGCTCCAATTGAGCTGTTAGAATGTCAGAAACAAGCTTTCTGAGCTGAGAAATGCATTTTGTGACAAAGTGCTTCAGTGGATGATGAGAATGTCAGTTTTGACAAAGAACACTGTTCATTACTAAAATGCTCTAATTGAGCTGTTAGAATGTCAGAAACAAGCTTTCTGAGCTGAGAAATGCATTTTGTGACATAGTTCATCAGTGGATGATGAGAATGTCAGTTTTGACAAAGAAAACTGTTCATTACTAAAATGCTCTAATTGAGCTGTTAGAATGTCAGAAACAAGCTTTCTGAGCTGAGAAATGCATTTTGTGACAAAGTGCTTCAGTGGATGATGAGAATGTCAGTTTTGACAAAGAACACTGTTCATTAGTAAAATGCTCTAATTGAGCTGTTAGAATGTCAGAAACAAGCTTTCTGAGCTGAGAACTGCATTTTGTGACATAGTTCATCAGTGGATGATGAGAATGTCGGTTTTGACAAAGAACACTGTTCATTACTGAAATGCTCTAATTGAGCTGTTAGAATGTCAGAAACAAGCTTTCTGAGCTGAGAAATGCATTTTGTGACAAAGTGAATTAGTGGATGGATGAGAATGTCACTTTTGACAAAGAACACTGATCATTACTAAAATGCTCCAATTGAGCTGTTAGAATGTCAGAAACAAGCTTTCTGAGCTGAGAAATGCATTTTGTGACAAAGTGCTTCAGTGGATGATGAGAATGTCAGTTTTGACAAAGAACACTGTTCATTACTGAAATGCTCCAATTGAGCTGTTAGAATGTCAGAAACAAGCTTTCTGAGCTGAGAAATGCATTTTGTGACAAAGTGCATCAGTGGATGATGAGAATGTCACTTTTGACAAAGAACACTGTTCATTACTGAAATGCTCTAATTGAGCTGTTAGAATGTCAGAAACAAGCTTTCTGAGCTGAGAACTGCATTTTGTGACATAGTTCATCAGTGGATGATGAGAATGTCAGTTTTGACAAAGAACACTGTTCATTACTTAAATGCTCCAATTGAGCTGTTAGAATGTCAGAAACAAGCTTTCTGAGCTGAGAAATGCATTTTGTGACAAAGTGCATCAGTGGATGATGAGAATGTCACTTTTGACAAAGAACACTGTTCATTACTAAAATGCTCTAATTGAGCTGTTAGAATGTCAGAAACAAGCTTTCTGAGCTGAGAACTGCATTTTGTGACATAGTTCATCAGTGGATGATGAGAATGTCAGTTTTGACAAAGAACACTGTTCATTACTGAAATGCTCCAATTGAGCTGTTAGAATGTCAGAAACAAGCTTTCTGAGCTGAGAAATGCATTTTGTGACAAAGTGCATCAGTGGATGATGAGAATGTCACTTTTGACAAAGAACACTGTTCATTACTAAAATGCTCCAATTGAGCTGTTAGAATGTCAGAAACAAGCTTTCTGAGCTGAGAACTGCATTTTGTGACAAAAAGCATCAGTGGATGATGAGAATGTCAGTTTTGACAAAGAAAACTGTTCATTTCTAAAATGCTCTAATTGAGCTGTTAGAATGTTAGAAACAAGCTTTCTGAGCTGAGAACTGCATTTTGTGACATAGTTCATCAGTGGATGATGAGAATGTCAGTTTTGACAAAGAACACTGATCATTACTAAAATGCTCCAATTTGAGCTGTTAGAATGTCAGAAACAAGCTTTCTGAGCTGAGAAATGCATTTTGTGACAAAGTGCTTCAGTGGATGATGAGAATGTCAGTTTTGACAAAGAACACTGTTCATTACTAAAATGCTCTAATTGAGCTGTTAGAATGTCAGAAACAAGCTTTCTGAGCTGAGAACTGCATTTTGTGACATAGTTCATCAGTGGATGATGAGAATGTCACTTTTGACAAAGAACACTGTTCATTACTAAAATGCTCTAATTGAGCTGTTAGAATGTCAGAAACAAGCTTTCTGAGCTGAGAACTGCATTTTGTGACATAGTTCATCAGTGGATGATGAGAATGTCAGTTTTGACAAAGAACACTGATCATTACTAAAATGCTCCAATTGAGCTGTTAGAATGTCAGAAACAAGCTTTCTGAGCTGAGAAATGCATTTTGTGACAAAGTGCTTCAGTGGATGATTAGAATGTCAGTTTTGACAAAGAACACTGTTCATTACTGAAATGCTCCAATTAAGCTGTTAGAATGTCAGAAACAAGCTTTCTGAGCTGAGAAATTTATTTTGTGACAAAGTGCATCAGTGGATGATGAGAATGTCACTTTTGACAAAGAACACTGTTCATTACTAAAATGCTCTAATTGAGCTGTTAGAATGTCAGAAACAAGCTTTCTGAGCTGAGAACTGCATTTTGTGACAAAAAGCATCAGTGGATGATGAGAATGTCAGTTTTGACAAAGAACACTGATCATTACTAAAATGCTCCAATTGAGCTGTTAGAATGTCAGAAACAAGCTTTCTGAGCTGAGAAATGCATTTTGTGACAAAGTGCTTCAGTGGATGATGAGAATGTCAGTTTTGACAAAGAACACTGTTCATTACTAAAATGCTCCAATTAAGCTGTTAGAATGTCAGAAACAAGCTTTCTGAGCTGAGAAATGCATTTTGTGACAAAGTGCATCAGTGGATGATGAGAATGTCACTTTTGACAAAGAACACTGTTCATTACTAAAATGCTCTAATTGAGCTGTTAGAATGTCAGAAACAAGCTTTCTGAGCTGAGAACTGCATTTTGTGACAAAAAGCATCAGTGGATGATGAGAATGTCAGTTTTGACAAAGAACACTGATCATTACTAAAATGCTCCAATTGAGCTGTTAGAATGTCAGAAACAAGCTTTCTGAGCTGAGAAATGCATTTTGTGACAAAGTGCTTCAGTGGATGATGAGAATGTCAGTTTTGACAAAGAACACTGTTCATTACTAAAATGCTCTAATTGAGCTGTTAGAATGTCAGAAACAAGGTTTCTGAGCTGAGAAATGCATTTTGTGACATAGTTCATCAGTGGATGATGAGAATGTCAGTTTTGACAAAGAAAACTGTTCATTACTAAAATGCTCTAATTGAGCTGTTAGAATGTTAGAAACAAGCTTTCTGAGCTGAGAACTGCATTTTGTGACAAAGTGCATCAGTGGATGATGAGAATGTCACTTTTGACAAAGAACACTGTTCATTACTAAAATGCTCTAATTGAGCTGTTAGAATGTCAGAAACAAGCTTTCTGAGCTGAGAACTGCATTTTGTGACAAAAAGCATCAGTGGATGATGAGAATGTCAGTTTTGACAAAGAACACTGATCATTACTAAAATGCTCCAATTGAGCTGTTAGAATGTCAGAAACAAGCTTTCTGAGCTGAGAAATGCATTTTGTGACAAAGTGAATTAGTGGATGAATGAGAATGTCACTTTTGACAAAGAACACTGATCATTACTAAAATGCTCCAATTGAGCTGTTAGAATGTCAGAAACAAGCTTTCTGAGCTGAGAAATGCATTTTGTGACAAAGTGCTTCAGTGGATGATGAGAATGTCAGTTTTGACAAAGAACACTGTTCATTACTGAAATTCTCCAATTGAGCTGTTAGAATGTCAGAAACAAGCTTTCTGAGCTGAGAAATGCATTTTGTGACAAAGTGCATCAGTGGATGATGAGAATGTCACTTTTGACAAAGAACACTGTTCATTACTGAAATGCGCTAATTGAGCTGTTAGAATGTCAGAAACAAGCTTTCTGAGCTGAGAACTGCATTTTGTGACATAGTTCATCAGTGGATGATGAGAATGTCAGTTTTGACAAGAACACTGTTCATTACTGAAATGCTCCAATTGAGCTGTTAGAATGTCAGAAACAAGCTTTCTGAGCTGAGAAATGCATTTTGTGACAAAGTGCATCAGTGGATGATGAGAATGTCACTTTTGACAAAGAACACTGTTCATTACTAAAATGCTCTAATTGAGCTGTTAGAATGTCAGAAACAAGCTTTCTGAGCTGAGAACTGCATTTTGTGACAAAAAGCATCAGTGGATGATGAGAATGTCAGTTTTGACAAAGAAAACTGTTCATTTCTAAAATGCTCTAATTGAGCTGTTAGAATGTTAGAAACAAGCTTTCTGAGCTGAGAACTGCATTTTGTGACATAGTTCATCAGTGGATGATGAGAATGTCAGTTTTGACAAAGAACACTGATCATTACTAAAATGCTCCAATTTGAGCTGTTAGAATGTCAGAAACAAGCTTTCTGAGCTGAGAAATGCATTTTGTGACAAAGTGCTTCAGTGGATGATGAGAATGTCAGTTTTGACAAAGAACACTGTTCATTACTAAAATGCTCTAATTGAGCTGTTAGAATGTCAGAAACAAGCTTTCTGAGCTGAGAACTGCATTTTGTGACATAGTTCATCAGTGGATGATGAGAATGTCACTTTTGACAAAGAACACTGTTCATTACTAAAATGCTCTAATTGAGCTGTTAGAATGTCAGAAACAAGCTTTCTGAGCTGAGAACTGCATTTTGTGACAAAGTTCATCAGTGGATGATGAGAATGTCAGTTTTGACAAAGAACACTGATCATTACTAAAATGCTCCAATTGAGCTGTTAGAATGTCAGAAACAAGCTTTCTGAGCTGAGAAATGCATTTTGTGACAAAGTGCTTCAGTGGATGATTAGAATGTCAGTTTTGACAAAGAACACTGTTCATTACTGAAATGCTCCAATTAAGCTGTTAGAATGTCAGAAACAAGCTTTCTGAGCTGAGAAATGCATTTTGTGACAAAGTGCATCAGTGGATGATGAGAATGTCACTTTTGAGAAAAAACACTGTTCATTACTAAAATGCTCTAATTGAGCTGTTAGAATGTCAGAAACAAGCTTTCTGAGCTGAGAACTGCATTTTGTGACAAAAAGCATCAGTGGATGATGAGAATGTCAGTTTTGACAAAGAACACTGATCATTACTAAAATGCTCCAATTGAGCTGTTAGAATGTCAGAAACAAGCTTTCTGAGCTGAGAAATGCATTTTGTGACAAAGTGCTTCAGTGGATGATGAGAATGTCAGTTTTGACAAAGAACACTGTTCATTACTAAAATGCTCTAATTGAGCTGTTAGAATGTCAGAAACAAGCTTTCTGAGCTGAGAAATGCATTTTGTGACATAGTTCATCAGTGGATGATGAGAATGTCAGTTTTGACAAAGAAAACTGTTCATTACTAAAATGCTCTAATTGAGCTGTTAGAATGTTAGAAACAAGCTTTCTGAGCTGAGAACTGCATTTTGTGACATAGTTTATCAGTGGATGATGAGAATGTCAGTTTTGACAAAGAACACTGATCATTACTAAAATGCTCCAATTGAGCTGTTAGAATGTCAGAAACAAGCTTTCTGAGCTGAGAAATGCATTTGGTGACAAAGTGCTTCAGTGGATGATGAGAATGTCAGTTTTGACAAAGAACACTGTTCATTACTAAAATGCTCTAATTGAGCTGTTAGAATGTCAGAAACAAGCTTTCTGAGCTGAGAACTGCATTTTGTGACATAGTTCATCAGTGGATGATGAGAATGTCGGTTTTGACAAAGAACACTGTTCATTACTGAAATGCTCTAATTGAGCTGTTAGAATGTCAGAAACAAGCTTTCTGAGCTGAGAACTGCATTTTGTGACATAGTTCATCAGTGGATGATGAGAATGTCACTTTTGACAAAGAACACTGTTCATTACTGAAATGCTCCAATTGAGCTGTTAGAATGTCAGAAACAAGCTTTCTGAGCTGAGAAATGCATTTTGTGACAAAGTGCTTCAGTGGATGATGAGAATGTCAGTTTTGACAAAGAACACTGTTCATTACTGAAATGCTCCAATTGAGCTGTTAGAATGTCAGAAACAAGCTTTCTGAGCTGAGAAATGCATTTTGTGACAAAAAGCATCAGTGGATGATGAGAATGTCAGTTTTGACAAAGAACACTGATCATTACTAAAATGCTCCAATTGAGCTGTTAGAATGTCAGAAACAAGCTTTCTGAGCTGAGAAATGCATTTTGTGACAAAGTGCTTCAGTGGATGATGAGAATGTCAGTTTTGACAAAGAACACTGTTCATTACTAAAATGCTCTAATTGAGCTGTTAGAATGTCAGAAACAAGCTTTCTGAGCTGAGAACTGCATTTTGTGACAAAGTGCTTCAGTGGATGATGAGAATGTCAGTTTTGACAAAGAACACTGTTCATTACTTAAATGCTCCAATTGAGCTGTTAGAATGTCAGAAACAAGCTTTCTGAGCTGAGAAATGCATTTTGTGACAAAGTGCATCAGTGGATGATGAGAATGTCACTTTTGACAAAGAACACTGTTCATTACTAAAATGCTCTAATTGAGCTGTTAGAATGTCAGAAACAAGCTTTCTGAGCTGAGAACTGCATTTTGTGACAAAAAGCATCAGTGGATGATGAGAATGTCAGTTTTGACAAAGAACACTGTTCATTACTAAAATGCTCTAATTGAGCTGTTAGAATGTCAGAATCAAGCTTTCTGAGCTGAGAACTGCATTTTGTGACATAGTTCATCAGTGGATGATGAGAATGTCACTTTTGACAAAGAACACTGTTCATTACTAAAATGCTCTAATTGAGCTGTTAGAATGTCAGAAACAAGCTTTCTGAGCTGAGAACTGCATTTTGTGACATAGTTCATCAGTGGATGATGAGAATGTCAGTTTTGACAAAGAACACTGATCATTACTAAAATGCTCCAATTTGAGCTGTTAGAATGTCAGAAACAAGCTTTCTGAGCTGAGAAATGCATTTTGTGACAAAGTGCTTCAGTGGATGATGAGAATGTCAGTTTTGACAAAGAACACTGTTCATTACTAAAATGCTCTAATTGAGCTGTTAGAATGTCAGAAACAAGCTTTCTGAGCTGAGAACTGCATTTTGTGACATAGTTCATCAGTGGATGATGAGAATGTCACTTTTGACAAAGAACACTGTTCATTACTAAAATGCTCTAATTGAGCTGTTAGAATGTCAGAAACAAGCTTTCTGAGCTGAGAACTGCATTTTGTGACATAGTTCATCAGTGGATGATGAGAATGTCAGTTTTGACAAAGAACACTGATCATTACTAAAATGCTCCAATTGAGCTGTTAGAATGTCAGAAACAAGCTTTCTGAGCTGAGAAATGCATTTTGTGACAAAGTGCTTCAGTGGATGATTAGAATGTCAGTTTTGACAAAGAACACTGTTCATTACTGAAATGCTCCAATTAAGCTGTTAGAATGTCAGAAACAAGCTTTCTGAGCTGAGAAATGCATTTTGTGACAAAGTGCATCAGTGGATGATGAGAATGTCACTTTTGACAAAGAACACTGATCATTACTAAAATGCTCTAATTGAGCTGTTAGAATGTCAGAAACAAGCTTTCTGAGCTGAGAACTGCATTTTGTGACAAAAAGCATCAGTGGATGATGAGAATGTCAGTTTTGACAAAGAACACTGATCATTACTAAAATGCTCCAATTGAGCTGTTAGAATGTCAGAAACAAGCTTTCTGAGCTGAGAAATGCATTTTGTGACAAAGTGCTTCAGTGGATGATGAGAATGTCAGTTTTGACAAAGAACACTGTTCATTACTAAAATGCTCTAATTGAGCTGTTAGAATGTCAGAAACAAGCTTTCTGAGCTGAGAAATGCATTTTGTGACATAGTTCATCAGTGGATGATGAGAATGTCAGTTTTGACAAAGAACACTGATCATTACTAAAATGCTCCAATTGAGCTGTTAGAATGTCAGAAACAAGCTTTCTGAGCTGAGAAATGCATTTTGTGACAAAGTGCTTCAGTGGATGATTAGAATGTCAGTTTTGACAAAGAACACTGTTCATTACTGAAATGCTCCAATTAAGCTGTTAGAATGTCAGAAACAAGCTTTCTGAGCTGAGAAATGCATTTTGTGACAAAGTGCATCAGTGGATGATGAGAATGTCACTTTTGACAAAGAACACTGTTCATTACTAAAATGCTCTAATTGAGCTGTTAGAATGTCAGAAACAAGCTTTCTGAGCTGAGAACTGCATTTTGTGACAAAAAGCATCAGTGGATGATGAGAATGTCAGTTTTGACAAAGAACACTGATCATTACTAAAATGCTCCAATTGAGCTGTTAGAATGTCAGAAACAAGCTTTCTGAGCTGAGAAATGCATTTTGTGACAAAGTGCTTCAGTGGATGATGAGAATGTCAGTTTTGACAAAGAACACTGTTCATTACTAAAATGCTCTAATTGAGCTGTTAGAATGTCAGAAACAAGCTTTCTGAGCTGAGAACTGCATTTTGTGACATAGTTCATCAGTGGATGATGAGAATGTCAGTTTTGACAAAGAACACTGATCATTACTAAAATGCTCCAATTGAGCTGTTAGAATGTCAGAAACAAGCTTTCTGAGCTGAGAAATGCATTTTGTGACAAAGTGCTTCAGTGGATGATTAGAATGTCAGTTTTGACAAAGAACACTGTTCATTACTGAAATGCTCCAATTAAGCTGTTAGAATGTCAGAAACAAGCTTTCTGAGCTGAGAAATGCATTTTGTGACAAAGTGCATCAGTGGATGATGAGAATGTCACTTTTGACAAAGAACACTGTTCATTACTAAAATGCTCTAATTGAGCTGTTAGAATGTCAGAAACAAGCTTTCTGAGCTGAGAACTGCATTTTGTGACAAAAAGCATCAGTGGATGATGAGAATGTCAGTTTTGACAAAGAACACTGTTCATTACTAAAATGCTCTAATTGAGCTGTTAGAATGTCAGAAACAAGCTTTCTGAGCTGAGAAATGCATTTTGTGACATAGTTCATCAGTGGATGATGAGAATGTCAGTTTTGACAAAGAAAACTGTTCATTACTAAAATGCTCTAATTGAGCTGTTAGAATGTTAGAAACAAGCTTTCTGAGCTGAGAACTGCATTTTGTGACAAAGTGCATCAGTGGATGATGAGAATGTCACTTTTGACAAAGAACACTGTTCATTACTAAAATGCTCTAATTGAGCTGTTAGAATGTCAGAAACAAGCTTTCTGAGCTGAGAACTGCATTTTGTGACAAAAAGCATCAGTGGATGATGAGAATGTCAGTTTTGACAAAGAACACTGATCATTACTAAAATGCTCCAATTGAGCTGTTAGAATGTCAGAAACAAGCTTTCTGAGCTGAGAAATGCATTTTGTGACAAAGTGAATTAGTGGATGAATGAGAATGTCACTTTTGACAAAGAACACTGATCATTACTAAAATGCTCCAATTGAGCTGTTAGAATGTCAGAAACAAGCTTTCTGAGCTGAGAAATGCATTTTGTGACAAAGTACTTCAGTGGATGATGAGAATGTCAGTTTTGACACAGAACACTGTTCATTACTGAAATTCTCCAATTGAGCTGTTAGAATGTCAGAAACAAGCTTTCTGAGCTGAGAAATGCATTTTGTGACAAAGTGCATCAGTGGATGATGAGAATGTCACTTTTGACAAAGAACACTGTTCATTACTGAAATGCGCTAATTGAGCTGTTAGAATGTCAGAAACAAGCTTTCTGAGCTGAGAACTGCATTTTGTGACATAGTTCATCAGTGGATGATGAGAATGTCAGTTTTGACAAAGAACACTGTTCATTACTGAAATGCTCCAATTGAGCTGTTAGAATGTCAGAAACAAGCTTTCTGAGCTGAGAAATGCATTTTGTGACAAAAAGCATCAGTGGATGATGAGAATGTCAGTTTTGACAAAGAACACTGATCATTACTAAAATGCTCCAATTGAGCTGTTAGAATGTCAGAAACAAGCTTTCTGAGCTGAGAAATGCATTTTGTGACAAAGTGCTTCAGTGGATGATGAGAATGTCAGTTTTGACAAAGAACACTGTTCATTACTAAAATGCTCTAATTGAGCTGTTAGAATGTCAGAAACAAGCTTTCTGAGCTGAGAACTGCATTTTGTGACAAAAAGCATCAGTGGATGATGAGAATGTCAGTTTTGACAAAGAACACTGATCATTACTAAAATGCTCCAATTGAGCTGTTAGAATGTCAGAAACAAGCTTTCTGAGCTGAGAAATGCATTTTGTGACAAAGTGCTTCAGTGGATGATGAGAATGTCAGTTTTGACAAAGAACACTGTTCATTACTAAAATGCTCTAATTGAGCTGTTAGAATGTCAGAAACAAGCTTTCTGAGCTGAGAACTGCATTTTGTGACATAGTTCATCAGTGGATGATGAGAATGTCACTTTTGACAAAGAACACTGATCATTACTAAAATGCTCCAATTGAGCTGTTAGAATGTCAGAAACAAGCTTTCTGAGCTGAGAAATGCATTTTGTGACAAAGTGAATTATTGGATGAATGAGAATGTCACCTTTGACAAAGAACACTGATCATTACTAAAATGCTCCAATTGAGCTGTTAGAATGTCAGAAACAAGCTTTCTGAGCTGAGAACTGCATTTTGTGACATAGTTCATCAGTGGATGATGAGAATGTCAGTTTTGACAAAGAACACTGATCATTACTAAAATGCTCCAATTGAGCTGTTAGAATGTCAGAAACAAGCTTTCTGATCTGAGAAATGCATTTTGTGACAAAGTGCTTCAGTGGATGATGAGAATGTCAGTTTTGACAAAGAACACTGTTCATTAGTAAAATGCTTTAATTGAGCTGTTAGAATGTCAGAAACAAGCTTTCTGAGCTGAGAACTGCATTTTGTGACATAGTTCATCAGTGGATGATGAGAATGTCGGTTTTGACAAAGAACACTGTTCATTACTGAAATGCTCTAATTGAGCTGTTAGAATGTCAGAAACAAGCTTTCTGAGCTGAGAAATGCATTTTGTGACAAAGTGAATTAGTGGATGGATGAGAATGTCACTTTTGACAAAGAACACTGATCATTACTAAAATGCTCCAATTGAGCTGTTAGAATGTCAGAAACAAGCTTTCTGAGCTGAGAAATGCATTTTGTGACAAAGTGCTTCAGTGGATGATGAGAATGTCAGTTTTGACAAAGAACACTGTTCATTACTGAAATGCTCCAATTGAGCTGTTAGAATGTCAGAAACAAGCTTTCTGAGCTGAGAAATGCATTTTGTGACAAAGTGCATCAGTGGATGATGAGAATGTCACTTTTGACAAAGAACACTGTTCATTACTGAAATGCTCTAATTGAGCTGTTAGAATGTCAGAAACAAGCTTTCTGAGCTGAGAACTGCATTTTGTGACATAGTTCATCAGTGGATGATGAGAATGTCAGTTTTGACAAAGAACACTGTTCATTACTTAAATGCTCCAATTGAGCTGTTAGAATGTCAGAAACAAGCTTTCTGAGCTGAGAAATGCATTTTGTGACAAAGTGCATCAGTGGATGATGAGAATGTCACTTTTGACAAAGAACACTGTTCATTACTAAAATGCTCTAATTGAGCTGTTAGAATGTCAGAAACAAGCTTTCTGAGCTGAGAACTGCATTTTGTGACAAAAAGCATCAGTGGATGATGAGAATGTCAGTTTTGACAAAGAACACTGATCATTACTAAAATGCTCCAATTGAGCTGTTAGAATGTCAGAAACAAGCTTTCTGAGCTGAGAAATGCATTTTGTGACAAAGTGCATCAGTGGATGATGAGAATGTCACTTTTGACAAAGAACACTGTTCATTACTGAAATGCTCTAATTGAGCTGTTAGAATGTCAGAAACAAGCTTTCTGAGCTGAGAACTGCATTTTGTGACATAGTTCATCAGTGGATGATGAGAATGTCAGTTTTGACAAAGAACACTGTTCATTACTGAAATGCTCCAATTGAGCTGTTAGAATGTCAGAAACAAGCTTTCTGAGCTGAGAAATGCATTTTGTGACAAAGTGCATCAGTGGATGATGAGAATGTCACTTTTGACAAAGAACACTGTTCATTACTAAAATGCTCTAATTGAGCTGTTAGAATGTCAGAAACAAGCTTTCTGAGCTGAGAACTGCATTTTGTGACAAAAAGCATCAGTGGATGATGAGAATGTCAGTTTTGACAAAGAAAACTGTTCATTACTAAAATGCTCTAATTGAGCTGTTAGAATGTTAGAAACAAGCTTTCTGAGCTGAGAACTGCATTTTGTGACATAGTTCATCAGTGGATGATGAGAATGTCAGTTTTGACAAAGAACACTGATCATTACTAAAATGCTCCAATTTGAGCTGTTAGAATGTCAGAAACAAGCTTTCTGAGCTGAGAAATGCATTTTGTGACAAAGTGCTTCAGTGGATGATGAGAATGTCAGTTTTGACAAAGAACACTGTTCATTACTAAAATGCTCTAATTGAGCTGTTAGAATGTCAGAAACAAGCTTTCTGAGCTGAGAACTGCATTTTGTGACATAGTTCATCAGTGGATGATGAGAATGTCACTTTTGACAAAGAACACTGTTCATTACTAAAATGCTCTAATTGAGCTGTTAGAATGTCAGAAACAAGCTTTCTGAGCTGAGAACTGCATTTTGTGACATAGTTCATCAGTGGATGATGAGAATGTCAGTTTTGACAAAGAACACTGATCATTACTAAAATGCTACAATTGAGCTGTTAGAATGTCAGAAACAAGCTTTCTGAGCTGAGAAATGCATTTTGTGACAAAGTGCTTCAGTGGATGATTAGAATGTCAGTTTTGACAAAGAACACTGTTCATTACTGAAATGCTCCAATTAAGCTGTTAGAATGTCAGAAACAAGCTTTCTGAGCTGAGAAATGCATTTTGTGACAAAGTGCTTCAGTGGATGATGAGAATGTCAGTTTTGACAAAGAACACTGTTCATTACTAAAATGCTCTAATTGAGCTGTTAGAATGTCAGAAACAAGCTTTCTGAGCTGAGAACTGCATTTTGTGACATAGTTCATCAGTGGATGATGAGAATGTCACTTTTGACAAAGAACACTGTTCATTACTAAAATGCTCTAATTGAGCTGTTAGAATGTCAGAAACAAGCTTTCTGAGCTGAGAAATGCATTTTGTGACAAAGTGCATCAGTGGATGATGAGAATGTCAGTTTTGACAAAGAACACTGATCATTACTAAAATGCTCCAATTGAGCTGTTAGAATGTCAGAAACAAGCTTTCTGATCTGAGAAATGCATTTTGTGACAAAGTGCTTCAGTGGATGATGAGAATGTCAGTTTTGACAAAGAACACTGTTCATTAGTAAAATGCTTTAATTGAGCTGTTAGAATGTCAGAAACAAGCTTTCTGAGCTGAGAACTGCATTTTGTGACATAGTTCATCAGTGGATGATGAGAATGTCGGTTTTGACAAAGAACACTGTTCATTACTGAAATGCTCTAATTGAGCTGTTAGAATGTCAGAAACAAGCTTTCTGAGCTGAGAAATGCATTTTGTGACAAAGTGAATTAGTGGATGGATGAGAATGTCACTTTTGACAAAGAACACTGATCATTACTAAAATGCTCCAATTGAGCTGTTAGAATGTCAGAAACAAGCTTTCTGAGCTGAGAAATGCATTTTGTGACAAAGTGCTTCAGTGGATGATGAGAATGTCAGTTTTGACAAAGAACACTGTTCATTACTGAAATGCTCCAATTGAGCTGTTAGAATGTCAGAAACAAGCTTTCTGAGCTGAGAAATGCATTTTGTGACAAAGTGCATCAGTGGATGATGAGAATGTCACTTTTGACAAAGAACACTGTTCATTACTGAAATGCTCTAATTGAGCTGTTAGAATGTCAGAAACAAGCTTTCTGAGCTGAGAACTGCATTTTGTGACATAGTTCATCAGTGGATGATGAGAATGTCAGTTTTGACAAAGAACACTGTTCATTACTTAAATGCTCCAATTGAGCTGTTAGAATGTCAGAAACAAGCTTTCTGAGCTGAGAAATGCATTTTGTGACAAAGTGCATCAGTGGATGATGAGAATGTCACTTTTGACAAAGAACACTGTTCATTACTAAAATGCTCTAATTGAGCTGTTAGAATGTCAGAAACAAGCTTTCTGAGCTGAGAACTGCATTTTGTGACAAAAAGCATCAGTGGATGATGAGAATGTCAGTTTTGACAAAGAACACTGATCATTACTAAAATGCTCCAATTGAGCTGTTAGAATGTCAGAAACAAGCTTTCTGAGCTGAGAAATGCATTTTGTGACAAAGTGCATCAGTGGATGATGAGAATGTCACTTTTGACAAAGAACACTGTTCATTACTGAAATGCTCTAATTGAGCTGTTAGAATGTCAGAAACAAGCTTTCTGAGCTGAGAACTGCATTTTGTGACATAGTTCATCAGTGGATGATGAGAATGTCAGTTTTGACAAAGAACACTGTTCATTACTGAAATGCTCCAATTGAGCTGTTAGAATGTCAGAAACAAGCTTTCTGAGCTGAGAAATGCATTTTGTGACAAAGTGCATCAGTGGATGATGAGAATGTCACTTTTGACAAAGAACACTGTTCATTACTAAAATGCTCTAATTGAGCTGTTAGAATGTCAGAAACAAGCTTTCTGAGCTGAGAACTGCATTTTGTGACAAAAAGCATCAGTGGATGATGAGAATGTCAGTTTTGACAAAGAAAACTGTTCATTACTAAAATGCTCTAATTGAGCTGTTAGAATGTTAGAAACAAGCTTTCTGAGCTGAGAACTGCATTTTGTGACATAGTTCATCAGTGGATGATGAGAATGTCAGTTTTGACAAAGAACACTGATCATTACTAAAATGCTCCAATTTGAGCTGTTAGAATGTCAGAAACAAGCTTTCTGAGCTGAGAAATGCATTTTGTGACAAAGTGCTTCAGTGGATGATGAGAATGTCAGTTTTGACAAAGAACACTGTTCATTACTAAAATGCTCTAATTGAGCTGTTAGAATGTCAGAAACAAGCTTTCTGAGCTGAGAACTGCATTTTGTGACATAGTTCATCAGTGGATGATGAGAATGTCACTTTTGACAAAGAACACTGTTCATTACTAAAATGCTCTAATTGAGCTGTTAGAATGTCAGAAACAAGCTTTCTGAGCTGAGAACTGCATTTTGTGACATAGTTCATCAGTGGATGATGAGAATGTCAGTTTTGACAAAGAACACTGATCATTACTAAAATGCTACAATTGAGCTGTTAGAATGTCAGAAACAAGCTTTCTGAGCTGAGAAATGCATTTTGTGACAAAGTGCTTCAGTGGATGATTAGAATGTCAGTTTTGACAAAGAACACTGTTCATTACTGAAATGCTCCAATTAAGCTGTTAGAATGTCAGAAACAAGCTTTCTGAGCTGAGAAATGCATTTTGTGACAAAGTGCTTCAGTGGATGATGAGAATGTCAGTTTTGACAAAGAACACTGTTCATTACTAAAATGCTCTAATTGAGCTGTTAGAATGTCAGAAACAAGCTTTCTGAGCTGAGAACTGCATTTTGTGACATAGTTCATCAGTGGATGATGAGAATGTCACTTTTGACAAAGAACACTGTTCATTACTAAAATGCTCTAATTGAGCTGTTAGAATGTCAGAAACAAGCTTTCTGAGCTGAGAACTGCATTTTGTGACATAGTTCATCAGTGGATGATGAGAATGTCAGTTTTGACAAAGAACACTGATCATTACTAAAATGCTCCAATTGAGCTGTTAGAATGTCAGAAACAAGCTTTCTGAGCTGAGAAATGCATTTTGTGACAAAGTGCTTCAGTGGATGATTAGAATGTCAGTTTTGACAAAGAACACTGTTCATTACTGAAATGCTCCAATTAAGCTGTTAGAATGTCAGAAACAAGCTTTCTGAGCTGAGAAATGCATTTTGTGACAAAGTGCATCAGTGGATGATGAGAATGTCACTTTTGACAAAGAACACTGTTCATAACTAAAATGCTCTAATTGAGCTGTTAGAATGTCAGAAACAAGCTTTCTGAGCTGAGAACTGCATTTTGTGACAAAAAGCATCAGTGGATGATGAGAATGTCAGTTTTGACAAAGAACACTGATCATTACTAAAATGCTCCAATTGAGCTGTTAGAATGTCAGAAACAAGCTTTCTGAGCTGAGAAATGCATTTTGTGACAAAGTGCTTCAGTGGATGATGAGAATGTCAGTTTTGACAAAGAACACTGTTCATTACTAAAATGCTCTAATTGAGCTGTTAGAATGTCAGAAACAAGCTTTCTGAGCTGAGAAATGCATTTTGTGACATAGTTCATCAGTGGATGATGAGAATGTCAGTTTTGACAAAGAAAACTGTTCATTACTAAAATGCTCTAATTGAGCTGTTAGAATGTTAGAAACAAGCTTTCTGAGCTGAGAACTGCATTTTGTGACATAGTTCATCAGTGGATGATGAGAATGTCAGTTTTGACAAAGAACACTGATCATTACTAAAATGCTCCAATTGAGCTGTTAGAATGTCAGAAACAAGCTTTCTGAGCTGAGAAATGCATTTTGTGACAAAGTGCTTCAGTGGATGATGAGAATGTCAGTTTTGACAAAGAACACTGTTCATTACTGAAATGCTCCAATTGAGCTGTTAGAATGTCAGAAACAAGCTTTCTGAGCTGAGAAATGCATTTTGTGACAAAGTGCATCAGTGGATGATGAGAATGTCACTTTTGACAAAGAACACTGTTCATTACTGAAATGCTCTAATTGAGCTGTTAGAATGTCAGAAACAAGCTTTCTGAGCTGAGAACTGCATTTTGTGACATAGTTCATCAGTGGATGATGAGAATGTCAGTTTTGACAAAGAACACTGTTCATTACTTAAATGCTCCAATTGAGCTGTTAGAATGTCAGAAACAAGCTTTCTGAGCTGAGAAATGCATTTTGTGACAAAGTGCATCAGTGGATGATGAGAATGTCACTTTTGACAAAGAACACTGTTCATTACTAAAATGCTCTAATTGAGCTGTTAGAATGTCAGAAACAAGCTTTCTGAGCTGAGAACTGCATTTTGTGACAAAAAGCATCAGTGGATGATGAGAATGTCAGTTTTGACAAAGAACACTGATCATTACTAAAATGCTCCAATTGAGCTGTTAGAATGTCAGAAACAAGCTTTCTGAGCTGAGAAATGCATTTTGTGACAAAGTGAATTAGTGGATGGATGAGAATGTCACTTTTGACAAAGAACACTGATCATTACTAAAATGCTCCAATTGAGCTGTTAGAATGTCAGAAACAAGCTTTCTGAGCTGAGAAATGCATTTTGTGACAAAGTGCTTCAGTGGATGATGAGAATGTCAGTTTTGACAAAGAACACTGTTCATTACTGAAATGCTCCAATTGAGCTGTTAGAATGTCAGAAACAAGCTTTCTGAGCTGAGAAATGCATTTTGTGACAAAGTGCATCAGTGGATGATGAGAATGTCACTTTTGACAAAGAACACTGTTCATTACTGAAATGCTCTAATTGAGCTGTTAGAATGTCAGAAACAAGCTTTCTGAGCTGAGAACTAAATTTTGTGACATAGTTCATCAGTGGATGATGAGAATGTCAGTTTTGAAAAAGAAAACTGTTCATTACTAAAATGCTCTAATTGAGCTGTTAGAATGTTAGAAACAAGCTTTCTGAGCTGAGAACTGCATTTTGTGACATAGTTTATCAGTGGATGATGAGAATGTCAGTTTTGACAAAGAACACTGATCATTACTAAAATGCTCCAATTGAGCTGTTAGAATGTCAGAAACAAGCTTTCTGAGCTGAGAAATGCATTTTGTGACAAAGTGCTTCAGTGGATGATGAGAATGTCAGTTTTGACAAAGAACACTGTTCATTACTAAAATGCTCTAATTGAGCTGTTAGAATGTCAGAAACAAGCTTTCTGAGCTGAGAACTGCATTTTGTGACATAGTTCATCAGTGGATGATGAGAATGTCGGTTTTGACAAAGAACACTGTTCATTACTGAAATGCTCTAATTGAGCTGTTAGAATGTCAGAAACAAGCTTTCTGAGCTGAGAACTGCATTTTGTGACATAGTTCATCAGTGGATGATGAGAATGTCAGTTTTGACAAAGAACACTGTTCATTACTGAAATGCTCCAATTGAGCTGTTAGAATGTCAGAAACAAGCTTTCTGAGCTGAGAAATGCATTTTGTGACAAAGTGCTTCAGTGGATGATGAGAATGTCAGTTTTGACAAAGAACACTGTTCATTACTGAAATGCTCCAATTGAGCTGTTAGAATGTCAGAAACAAGCTTTCTGAGCTGAGAAATGCATTTTGTGACAAAAAGCATCAGTGGATGATGAGAATGTCAGTTTTGACAAAGAACACTGATCATTACTAAAATGCTCCAATTGAGCTGTTAGAATGTCAGAAACAAGCTTTCTGAGCTGAGAAATGCATTTTGTGACAAAGTGCTTCAGTGGATGATGAGAATGTCAGTTTTGACAAAGAACACTGTTCATTACTAAAATGCTCTAATTGAGCTGTTAGAATGTCAGAAACAAGCTTTCTGAGCTGAGAACTGCATTTTGTGACGAAGTGCTTCAGTGGATGATGAGAATGTCAGTTTTGACAAAGAACACTGTTCATTACTTAAATGCTCCAATTGAGCTGTTAGAATGTCAGAAACAAGCTTTCTGAGCTGAGAAATGCATTTTGTGACAAAGTGCATCAGTGGATGATGAGAATGTCACTTTTGACAAAGAACACTGTTCATTACTAAAATGCTCTAATTGAGCTGTTAGAATGTCAGAAACAAGCTTTCTGAGCTGAGAACTGCATTTTGTGACAAAAAGCATCAGTGGATGATGAGAATGTCAGTTTTGACAAAGAACACTGTTCATTACTAAAATGCTCTAATTGAGCTGTTAGAATGTCAGAAACAAGCTTTCTGAGCTGAGAACTGCATTTTGTGACAAAAAGCATCAGTGGATGATGAGAATGTCAGTTTTGACAAAGAACACTGATCATTACTAAAATGCTCCAATTGAGCTGTTAGAATGTCAGAAACAAGCTTTCTGAGCTGAGAAATGCATTTTGTGACAAAGTGCTTCAGTGGATGATGAGAATGTCAGTTTTGACAAAGAACACTGTTCATTACTAAAATGCTCTAATTGAGCTGTTAGAATGTCAGAAACAAGCTTTCTGAGCTGAGAACTGCATTTTGTGACAAAGTGCTTCAGTGGATGATGAGAATGTCAGTTTTGACAAAGAACACTGTTCATTACTTAAATGCTCCAATTGAGCTGTTAGAATGTCAGAAACAAGCTTTCTGAGCTGAGAAATGCATTTTGTGACAAAGTGCATCAGTGGATGATGAGAATGTCACTTTTGACAAAGAACACTGTTCATTACTAAAATGCTCTAATTGAGCTGTTAGAATGGCAGAAACAAGCTTTCTGAGCTGAGAACTGCATTTTGTGACAAAAAGCATCAGTGGATGATGAGAATGTCAGTTTTGACAAAGAACACTGATCATTACTAAAATGCTCCAATTGAGCTGTTAGAATGTCAGAAACAAGCTTTCTGAGCTGAGAAATGCATTTTGTGACAAAGTGAATTAGTGGATGGATGAGAATGTCACTTTTGACAAAGAACACTGATCATTACTAAAATGCTCCAATTGAGCTGTTAGAATGTCAGAAACAAGCTTTCTGAGCTGAGAAATGCATTTTGTGACAAAGTGCTTCAGTGGATGATGAGAATGTCAGTTTTGACAAAGAACACTGTTCATTACTGAAATGCTCCAATTGAGCTGTTAGAATGTCAGAAACAAGCTTTCTGAGCTGAGAAATGCATTTTGTGACAAAGTGCATCAGTGGATGATGAGAATGTCACTTTTGACAAAGAACACTGTTCATTACTGAAATGCTCTAATTGAGCTGTTAGAATGTCAGAAACAAGCTTTCTGAGCTGAGAACTGCATTTTGTGACATAGTTCATCAGTGGATGATGAGAATGTCAGTTTTGACAAAGAACACTGTTCATTACTGAAATGCTCCAATTGAGCTGTTAGAATGTCAGAAACAAGCTTTCTGAGCTGAGAAATGCATTTTGTGACAAAGTGCATCAGTGGATGATGAGAATGTCACTTTTGACAAAGAACACTGTTCATTACTAAAATGCTCTAATTGAGCTGTTAGAATGTCAGAAACAAGCTTTCTGAGCTGAGAACTGCATTTTGTGACAAAAAGCATCAGTGGATGATGAGAATGTCAGTTTTGACAAAGAAAACTGTTCATTAACTAAAATGCTCTAATTGAGCTGTTAGAATGTTAGAAACAAGCTTTCTGAGCTGAGAACTGCATTTTGTGACATAGTTCATCAGTGGATGATGAGAATGTCAGTTTTGACAAAGAACACTGATCATTACTAAAATGCTCCAATTTGAGCTGTTAGAATGTCAGAAACAAGCTTTCTGAGCTGAGAACTGCATTTTGTGACATAGTTCATCAGTGGATGATGAGAATGTCAGTTTTGACAAAGAACACTGTTCATTACTAAAATGCTCTAATTGAGCTGTTAGAATGTCAGAAACAAGCTTTCTGAGCTGAGAACTGCATTTTGTGACATAGTTCATCAGTGGATGATGAGAATGTCACTTTTGACAAAGAACACTGTTCATTACTAAAATGCTCTAATTGAGCTGTTAGAATGTCAGAAACAAGCTTTCTGAGCTGAGAACTGCATTTTGTGACATAGTTCATCAGTGGATGATGAGAATGTCAGTTTTGACAAAGAACACTGATCATTACTAAAATGCTCCAATTGAGCTGTTAGAATGTCAGAAACAAGCTTTCTGAGCTGAGAAATGCATTTTGTGACAAAGTGCTTCAGTGGATGATTAGAATGTCAGTTTTGACAAAGAACACTGTTCATTACTGAAATGCTCCAATTAAGCTGTTAGAATGTCAGAAACAAGCTTTCTGAGCTGAGAAATGCATTTTGTGACAAAGTGCATCAGTGGATGATGAGAATGTCACTTTTGACAAAGAACACTGTTCATTACTAAAATGCTCTAATTGAGCTGTTAGAATGTCAGAAACAAGCTTTCTGAGCTGAGAACTGCATTTTGTGACAAAAAGCATCAGTGGATGATGAGAATGTCAGTTTTGACAAAGAACACTGATCATTACTAAAATGTTCCAATTGAGCTGTTAGAATGTCAGAAACAAGCTTTCTGAGCTGAGAAATGCATTTTGTGACAAAGTGCTTCAGTGGATGATGAGAATGTCAGTTTTGACAAAGAACACTGTTCATTACTAAAATGCTCTAATTGAGCTGTTAGAATGTCAGAAACAAGCTTTCTGAGCTGAGAAATGCATTTTGTGACATAGTTCATCAGTGGATGATGAGAATGTCAGTTTTGACAAAGAAAACTGTTCATTACTAAAATGCTCTAATTGAGCTGTTAGAATGTTAGAAACAAGCTTTCTGAGCTGAGAACTGCATTTTGTGACATAGTTCATCAGTGGATGATGAGAATGTCAGTTTTGACAAAGAACACTGATCATTACTAAAATGCTCCAATTGAGCTGTTAGAATGTCAGAAACAAGCTTTCTGAGCTGAGAAATGCATTTTGTGACAAAGTGCTTCAGTGGATGATGAGAATGTCAGTTTTGACAAAGAACACTGTTCATTAGTAAAATGCTCTAATTGAGCTGTTAGAATGTCAGAAACAAGCTTTCTGAGCTGAGAACTGCATTTTGTGACATAGTTCATCAGTGGATGATGAGAATGTCGGTTTTGACAAAGAACACTGTTCATTACTGAAATGCTCTAATTGAGCTGTTAGAATGTCAGAAACAAGCTTTCTGAGCTGAGAAATGCATTTTGTGACAAAGTGAATTAGTGGATGGATGAGAATGTCACTTTTGACAAAGAACACTGATCATTACTAAAATGCTCCAATTGAGCTGTTAGAATGTCAGAAACAAGCTTTCTGAGCTGAGAAATGCATTTTGTGACAAAGTGCTTCAGTGGATGATGAGAATGTCAGTTTTGACAAAGAACACTGTTCATTACTGAAATGCTCCAATTGAGCTGTTAGAATGTCAGAAACAAGCTTTCTGAGCTGAGAAATGCATTTTGTGACAAAGTGCATCAGTGGATGATGAGAATGTCACTTTTGACAAAGAACACTGTTCATTACTGAAATGCTCTAATTGAGCTGTTAGAATGTCAGAAACAAGCTTTCTGAGCTGAGAACTGCATTTTGTGACATAGTTCATCAGTGGATGATGAGAATGTCAGTTTTGACAAAGAACACTGTTCATTACTTAAATGCTCCAATTGAGCTGTTAGAATGTCAGAAACAAGCTTTCTGAGCTGAGAAATGCATTTTGTGACAAAGTGCATCAGTGGATGATGAGAATGTCACTTTTGACAAAGAACACTGTTCATTACTAAAATGCTCTAATTGAGCTGTTAGAATGTCAGAAACAAGCTTTCTGAGCTGAGAACTGCATTTTGTGACAAAAAGCATCAGTGGATGATGAGAATGTCAGTTTTGACAAAGAACACTGATCATTACTAAAATGCTCCAATTGAGCTGTTAGAATGTCAGAAACAAGCTTTCTGAGCTGAGAAATGCATTTTGTGACAAAGTGAATTAGTGGATGGATGAGAATGTCACTTTTGACAAAGAACACTGATCATTACTAAAATGCTCCAATTGAGCTGTTAGAATGTCAGAAACAAGCTTTCTGAGCTGAGAAATGCATTTTGTGACAAAGTGCTTCAGTGGATGATGAGAATGTCAGTTTTGACAAAGAACACTGTTCATTACTGAAATGCTCTAATTGAGCTGTTAGAATGTCAGAAACAAGCTTTCTGAGCTGAGAACTGCATTTTGTGACATAGTTCATCAGTGGATGATGAGAATGTCAGTTTTGACAAAGAACACTGTTCATTACTGAAATGCTCCAATTGAGCTGTTAGAATGTCAGAAACAAGCTTTCTGAGCTGAGAAATGCATTTTGTGACAAAGTGCATCAGTGGATGATGAGAATGTCACTTTTGACAAAGAACACTGTTCATTACTAAAATGCTCTAATTGAGCTGTTAGAATGTCAGAAACAAGCTTTCTGAGCTGAGAACTGCATTTTGTGACAAAAAGCATCAGTGGATGATGAGAATGTCAGTTTTGACAAAGAAAACTGTTCATTACTAAAATGCTCTAATTGAGCTGTTAGAATGTTAGAAACAAGCTTTCTGAGCTGAGAACTGCATTTTGTGACATAGTTCATCAGTGGATGATGAGAATGTCAGTTTTGACAAAGAACACTGATCATTACTAAAATGCTCCAATTTGAGCTGTTAGAATGTCAGAAACAAGCTTTCTGAGCTGAGAAATGCATTTTGTGACAAAGTGCTTCAGTGGATGATGAGAATGTCAGTTTTGACAAAGAACACTGTTCATTACTAAAATGCTCTAATTGAGCTGTTAGAATGTCAGAAACAAGCTTTCTGAGCTGAGAACTGCATTTTGTGACATAGTTCATCAGTGGATGATGAGAATGTCACTTTTGACAAAGAACACTGTTCATTACTAAAATGCTCTAATTGAGCTGTTAGAATGTCAGAAACAAGCTTTCTGAGCTGAGAACTGCATTTTGTGACATAGTTCATCAGTGGATGATGAGAATGTCAGTTTTGACAAAGAACACTGATCATTACTAAAATGCTACAATTGAGCTGTTAGAATGTCAGAAACAAGCTTTCTGAGCTGAGAAATGCATTTTGTGACAAAGTGCTTCAGTGGATGATTAGAATGTCAGTTTTGACAAAGAACACTGTTCATTACTGAAATGCTCCAATTAAGCTGTTAGAATGTCAGAAACAAGCTTTCTGAGCTGAGAAATGCATTTTGTGACAAAGTGCATCAGTGGATGATGAGAATGTCACTTTTGACAAAGAACACTGTTCATTACTAAAATGCTCTAATTGAGCTGTTAGAATGTCAGAAACAAGCTTTCTGAGCTGAGAACTGCATTTTGTGACAAAAAGCATCAGTGGATGATGAGAATGTCAGTTTTGACAAAGAACACTGATCATTACTAAAATGCTCCAATTTGAGCTGTTAGAATGTCAGAAACAAGCTTTCTGAGCTGAGAAATGCATTTTGTGACAAAGTGCTTCAGTGGATGATGAGAATGTCAGTTTTGACAAAGAACACTGTTCATTACTAAAATGCTCTAATTGAGCTGTTAGAATGTCAGAAACAAGCTTTCTGAGCTGAGAACTGCATTTTGTGACATAGTTCATCAGTGGATGATGAGAATGTCACTTTTGACAAAGAACACTGTTCATTACTAAAATGCTCTAATTGAGCTGTTAGAATGTCAGAAACAAGCTTTCTGAGCTGAGAACTGCATTTTGTGACATAGTTCATCAGTGGATGATGAGAATGTCAGTTTTGACAAAGAACACTGATCATTACTAAAATGCTCCAATTGAGCTGTTAGAATGTCAGAAACAAGCTTTCTGAGCTGAGAAATGCATTTTGTGACAAAGTGCTTCAGTGGATGATTAGAATGTCAGTTTTGACAAAGAACACTGTTCATTACTGAAATGCTCCAATTAAGCTGTTAGAATGTCAGAAACAAGCTTTCTGAGCTGAGAAATGCATTTTGTGACAAAGTGCATCAGTGGATGATGAGAATGTCACTTTTGACAAAGAACACTGTTCATTACTAAAATGCTCTAATTGAGCTGTTAGAATGTCAGAAACAAGCTTTCTGAGCTGAGAACTGCATTTTGTGACAAAAAGCATCAGTGGATGATGAGAATGTCAGTTTTGACAAAGAACACTGATCATTACTAAAATGCTCCAATTGAGCTGTTAGAATGTCAGAAACAAGCTTTCTGAGCTGAGAAATGCATTTTGTGACAAAGTGCTTCAGTGGATGATGAGAATGTCAGTTTTGACAAAGAACACTGTTCATTACTAAAATGCTCTAATTGAGCTGTTAGAATGTCAGAAACAAGCTTTCTGAGCTGAGAACTGCATTTTGTGACAAAAAGCATCAGTGGAGGATGAGAATGTCAGTTTTGACAAAGAACACTGATCATTACTAAAATGCTCCAATTTGAGCTGTTAGAATGTCAGAAACAAGCTTTCTGAGCTGAGAAATGCATTTTGTGACAAAGTGCTTCAGTGGATGATGAGAATGTCAGTTTTGACAAAGAACACTGTTCATTACTAAAATGCTCTAATTGAGCTGTTAGAATGTCAGAAACAAGCTTTCTGAGCTGAGAACTGCATTTTGTGACATAGTTCATCAGTGGATGATGAGAATGTCACTTTTGACAAAGAACACTGTTCATTACTAAAATGCTCTAATTGAGCTGTTAGAATGTCAGAAACAAGCTTTCTGAGCTGAGAACTGCATTTTGTGACATAGTTCATCAGTGGATGATGAGAATGTCAGTTTTGACAAAGAACACTGATCATTACTAAAATGCTCCAATTGAGCTGTTAGAATGTCAGAAACAAGCTTTCTGAGCTGAGAAATGCATTTTGTGACAAAGTGCTTCAGTGGATGATTAGAATGTCAGTTTTGACAAAGAACACTGTTCATTACTGAAATGCTCCAATTAAGCTGTTAGAATGTCAGAAACAAGCTTTCTGAGCTGAGAAATGCATTTTGTGACAAAGTGCATCAGTGGATGATGAGAATGTCACTTTTGACAAAGAACACTGTTCATTACTAAAATGCTCTAATTGAGCTGTTAGAATGTCAGAAACAAGCTTTCTGAGCTGAGAACTGCATTTTGTGACAAAAAGCATCAGTGGATGATGAGAATGTCAGTTTTGACAAAGAACACTGATCATTACTAAAATGCTCCAATTGAGCTGTTAGAATGTCAGAAACAAGCTTTCTGAGCTGAGAAATGCATTTTGTGACAAAGTGCTTCAGTGGATGATGAGAATGTCAGTTTTGACAAAGAACACTGTTCATTACTAAAATGCTCTAATTGAGCTGTTAGAATGTCAGAAACAAGCTTTCTGAGCTGAGAAATGCATTTTGTGACATAGTTCATCAGTGGATGATGAGAATGTCAGTTTTGACAAAGAAAACTGTTCATTACTAAAATGCTCTAATTGAGCTGTTAGAATGTTAGAAACAAGCTTTCTGAGCTGAGAACTGCATTTTGTGACATAGTTCATCAGTGGATGATGAGAATGTCAGTTTTGACAAAGAACACTGATCATTACTAAAATGCTCCAATTGAGCTGTTAGAATGTCAGAAACAAGCTTTCTGAGCTGAGAAATGCATTTTGTGACAAAGTGCTTCAGTGGATGATGAGAATGTCAGTTTTGACAAAGAACACTGTTCATTAGTAAAATGCTCTAATTGAGCTGTTAGAATGTCAGAAACAAGCTTTCTGAGCTGAGAACTGCATTTTGTGACATAGTTCATCAGTGGATGATGAGAATGTCGGTTTTGACAAAGAACACTGTTCATTACTGAAATGCTCTAATTGAGCTGTTAGAATGTCAGAAACAAGCTTTCTGAGCTGAGAAATGCATTTTGTGACAAAGTGAATTAGTGGATGGATGAGAATGTCACTTTTGACAAAGAACACTGATCATTACTAAAATGCTCCAATTGAGCTGTTAGAATGTCAGAAACAAGCTTTCTGAGCTGAGAAATGCATTTTGTGACAAAGTGCTTCAGTGGATGATGAGAATGTCAGTTTTGACAAAGAACACTGTTCATTACTGAAATGCTCCAATTGAGCTGTTAGAGTGTCAGAAACAAGCTTTCTGAGCTGAGAAATGCATTTTGTGACAAAGTGCATCAGTGGATGATGAGAATGTCACTTTTGACAAAGAACACTGTTGATTACTGAAATGCTCTAATTGAGCTGTTAGAATGTCAGAAACAAGCTTTCTGAGCTGAGAACTGCATTTTGTGACATAGTTCATCAGTGGATGATGAGAATGTCAGTTTTGACAAAGAACACTGTTCATTACTTAAATGCTCCAATTGAGCTGTTAGAATGTCAGAAACAAGCTTTCTGAGCTGAGAAATGCATTTTGTGACAAAGTGCATCAGTGGATGATGAGAATGTCACTTTTGACAAAGAACACTGTTCATTACTAAAATGCTCTAATTGAGCTGTTAGAATGTCAGAAACAAGCTTTCTGAGCTGAGAACTGCATTTTGTGACAAAAAGCATCAGTGGATGATGAGAATGTCAGTTTTGACAAAGAACACTGATCATTACTAAAATGCTCCAATTGAGCTGTTAGAATGTCAGAAACAAGCTTTCTGAGCTGAGAAATGCATTTTGTGACAAAGTGAATTAGTGGATGGATGAGAATGTCACTTTTGACAAAGAACACTGATCATTACTAAAATGCTCCAATTGAGCTGTTAGAATGTCAGAAACAAGCTTTCTGAGCTGAGAAATGCATTTTGTGACAAAGTGCTTCAGTGGATGATGAGAATGTCAGTTTTGACAAAGAACACTGTTCATTACTGAAATGCTCCAATTGAGCTGTTAGAATGTCAGAAACAAGCTTTCTGAGCTGAGAAATGCATTTTGTGACAAAGTGCATCAGTGGATGATGAGAATGTCACTTTTGACAAAGAACACTGTTCATTACTGAAATGCTCTAATTGAGCTGTTAGAATGTCAGAAACAAGCTTTCTGAGCTGAGAACTGCATTTTGTGACATAGTTCATCAGTGGATGATGAGAATGTCAGTTTTGACAAAGAACACTGTTCATTACTGAAATGCTCCAATTGAGCTGTTAGAATGTCAGAAACAAGCTTTCTGAGCTGAGAAATGCATTTTGTGACAAAGTGCATCAGTGGATGATGAGAATGTCACTTTTGACAAAGAACACTGTTCATTACTAAAATGCTCTAATTGAGCTGTTAGAATGTCAGAAACAAGCTTTCTGAGCTGAGAACTGCTTTTTGTGACAAAAAGCATCAGTGGATGATGAGAATGTCAGTTTTGACAAAGAAAACTGTTCATTACTAAAATGCTCTAATTGAGCTGTTAGAATGTTAGAAACAAGCTTTCTGAGCTGAGAACTGCATTTTGTGACAAAAAGCATCAGTGGATGATGAGAATGTCAGTTTTGACAAAGAACACTGTTCATTACTAAAATGCTCTAATTGAGCTGTTAGAATGTCAGAAACAAGCTTTCTGAGCTGAGAACTGCATTTTGTGACATAGTTCATCAGTGGATGATGAGAATGTCACTTTTGACAAAGAACACTGTTCATTACTAAAATGCTCTAATTGAGCTGTTAGAATGTCAGAAACAAGCTTTCTGAGCTGAGAACTGCATTTTGTGACATAGTTCATCAGTGGATGATGAGAATGTCACTTTTGACAAAGAACACTGTTCATTACTAAAATGCTCTAATTGAGCTGTTAGAATGTCAGAAACAAGCTTTCTGAGCTGAGAAATGCATTTTGTGACAAAGTGCTTCAGTGGATGATTAGAATGTCAGTTTTGACAAAGAACACTGTTCATTACTGAAATGCTCCAATTAAGCTGTTAGAATGTCAGAAACAAGCTTTCTGAGCTGAGAAATGCATTTTGTGACAAAGTGCATCAGTGGATGATGAGAATGTCACTTTTGACAAAGAACACTGTTCATTACTAAAATGCTCTAATTGAGCTGTTAGAATGTCAGAAACAAGCTTTCTGAGCTGAGAACTGCATTTTGTGACAAAAAGCATCAGTGGATGATGAGAATGTCAGTTTTGACAAAGAACACTGATCATTACTAAAATGCTCCAATTGAGCTGTTAGAATTTTTAGAAACAAGCTTTCTGAGCTGAGAAATGCATTTTGTGACAAAGTGCTTCAGTGGATGATGAGAATGTCAGTTTTGACAAAGAACACTGTTCATTACTAAAATGCTCTAATTGAGCTGTTAGAATGTCAGAAACAAGCTTTCTGAGCTGAGAAATGCATTTTGTGACATAGTTCATCAGTGGATGATGAGAATGTCAGTTTTGACAAAGAAAACTGTTCATTACTGAAATGCTCTAATTGAGCTGTTAGAATGTTAGAAACAAGCTTTCTGAGCTGAGAACTGCATTTTGTGACATAGTTCATCAGTGGATGATGAGAATGTCAGTTTTGACAAAGAACACTGTTCATTACTAAAATGCTCTAATTGAGCTGTTAGAATGTCAGAAACAAGCTTTCTGAGCTGAGAACTGCATTTTGTGACAAAAAGCATCAGTGGATGATGAGAATGTCAGTTTTGACAAAGAACACTGATCATTACTAAAATGCTCCAATTGAGCTGTTAGAATGTCAGAAACAAGCTTTCTGAGCTGAGAAATGCATTTTGTGACAAAGTGAATTAGTGGATGGATGAGAATGTCACTTTTGACAAAGAACACTGATCATTACTAAAATGCTCCAATTGAGCTGTTAGAATGTCAGAAACAAGCTTTCTGAGCTGAGAAATGCATTTTGTGACAAAGTGCTTCAGTGGATGATGAGAATGTCAGTTTTGACAAAGAACACTGTTCATTACTGAAATGCTCCAATTGAGCTGTTAGAATGTCAGAAACAAGCTTTCTGAGCTGAGAAATGCATTTTGTGACAAAGTGCATCAGTGGATGATGAGAATGTCACTTTTGACAAAGAACACTGTTCATTACTGAAATGCTCTAATTGAGCTGTTAGAATGTCAGAAACAAGCTTTCTGAGCTGAGAACTGCATTTTGTGACATAGTTCATCAGTGGATGATGAGAATGTCAGTTTTGACAAAGAACACTGTTCATTACTGAAATGCTCCAATTGAGCTGTTAGAATGTCAGAAACAAGCTTTCTGAGCTGAGAAATGCATTTTGTGACAAAGTGCATCAGTGGATGATGAGAATGTCACTTTTGACAAAGAACACTGTTCATTACTAAAATGCTCTAATTGAGCTGTTAGAATGTCAGAAACAAGCTTTCTGAGCTGAGAACTGCTTTTTGTGACAAAAAGCATCAGTGGATGATGAGAATGTCAGTTTTGACAAAGAAAACTGTTCATTACTAAAATGCTCTAATTGAGCTGTTAGAATGTTAGAAACAAGCTTTCTGAGCTGAGAACTGCATTTTGTGACATAGTTCATCAGTGGATGATGAGAATGTCAGTTTTGACAAAGAACACTGATCATTACTAAAATGCTCCAATTTGAGCTGTTAGAATGTCAGAAACAAGCTTTCTGAGCTGAGAAATGCATTTTGTGACAAAGTGCTTCAGTGGATGATGAGAATGTCAGTTTTGACAAAGAACACTGTTCATTACTAAAATGCTCTAATTGAGCTGTTAGAATGTCAGAAACAAGCTTTCTGAGCTGAGAACTGCATTTTGTGACATAGTTCATCAGTGGATGATGAGAATGTCACTTTTGACAAAGAACACTGTTCATTACTAAAATGCTCTAATTGAGCTGTTAGAATGTCAGAAACAAGCTTTCTGAGCTGAGAACTGCATTTTGTGACATAGTTCATCAGTGGATGATGAGAATGTCACTTTTGACAAAGAACACTGTTCATTACTAAAATGCTCTAATTGAGCTGTTAGAATGTCAGAAACAAGCTTTCTGAGCTGAGAAATGCATTTTGTGACAAAGTGCTTCAGTGGATGATTAGAATGTCAGTTTTGAAAAAGAACACTGTTCATTACTGAAATGCTCCAATTAAGCTGTTAGAATGTCAGAAACAAGCTTTCTGAGCTGAGAAATGCATTTTGTGACAAAGTGCATCAGTGGATGATGAGAATGTCACTTTTGACAAAGAACACTGTTCATTACTAAAATGCTCTAATTGAGCTGTTAGAATGTCAGAAACAAGCTTTCTGAGCTGAGAACTGCATTTTGTGACAAAAAGCATCAGTGGATGATGAGAATGTCAGTTTTGACAAAGAACACTGATCATTACTAAAATGCTCCAATTGAGCTGTTAGAATTTTTAGAAACAAGCTTTCTGAGCTGAGAAATGCATTTTGTGACAAAGTGCTTCAGTGGATGATGAGAATGTCAGTTTTGACAAAGAACACTGTTCATTACTAAAATGCTCTAATTGAGCTGTTAGAATGTCAGAAACAAGCTTTCTGAGCTGAGAAATGCATTTTGTGACATAGTTCATCAGTGGATGATGAGAATGTCAGTTTTGACAAAGAAAACTGTTCATTACTGAAATGCTCTAATTGAGCTGTTAGAATGTTAGAAACAAGCTTTCTGAGCTGAGAACTGCATTTTGTGACATAGTTCATCAGTGGATGATGAGAATGTCAGTTTTGACAAAGAACACTGTTCATTACTTAAATGCTCCAATTGAGCTGTTAGAATGTCAGAAACAAGCTTTCTGAGCTGAGAAATGCATTTTGTGACAAAGTGCATCAGTGGATGATGAGAATGTCACTTTTGACAAAGAACACTGTTCATTACTAAAATGCTCTAATTGAGCTGTTAGAATGTCAGAAACAAGCTTTCTGAGCTGAGAACTGCATTTTGTGACAAAAAGCATCAGTGGATGATGAGAATGTCAGTTTTGACAAAGAAAACTGTTCATTACTAAAATGCTCCAATTGAGCTGTTAGAATGTCAGAAACAAGCTTTCTGAGCTGAGAACTGCATTTTGTGACAAAAAGCATCAGTGGATGATGAGAATGTCAGTTTTGACAAAGAACACTGATCATTACTAAAATGCTCCAATTGAGCTGTTAGAATGTCAGAAACAAGCTTTCTGAGCTGAGAAATGCATTTTGTGACAAAAAGCATCAGTGGATGATGAGAATGTCAGTTTTGACAAAGAACACTGATCATTACTAAAATGCTCCAATTGAGCTGTTAGAATGTCAGAAACAAGCTTTCTGAGCTGAGAAATGCATTTTGTGACAAAGTGCTTCAGTATATGATGAGAATGTCAGTTTTGACAAAGAACACTGTTCATTACTAAAATGCTCTAATTGAGCTGTTAGAATGTCAGAAACAAGCTTTCTGAGCTGAGAACTGCATTTTGTGACAAAGTGCTTCAGTGGATGATGAGAATGTCAGTTTTGACAAAGAACACTGTTCATTACTTAAATGCTCCAATTGAGCTGTTAGAATGTCAGAAACAAGCTTTCTGAGCTGAGAAATGCATTTTGTGACAAAGTGCATCAGTGGATGATGAGAATGTCACTTTTGACAAAGAACACTGTTCATTACTAAAATGCTCTAATTGAGCTGTTAGAATGTCAGAAACAAGCTTTCTGAGCTGAGAACTGCATTTTGTGACAAAAAGCATCAGTGGATGATGAGAATGTCAGTTTTGACAAAGAACACTGATCATTACTAAAATGCTACAATTGAGCTGTTAGAATGTCAGAAACAAGCTTTCTGAGCTGAGAAATGCATTTTGTGACAAAGTGAATTAGTGGATGGATGAGAATGTCACTTTTGACAAAGAACACTGATCATTACTAAAATGCTCCAATTGAGCTGTTAGAATGTCAGAAACAAGCTTTCTGAGCTGAGAAATGCATTTTGTGACAAAGTGCTTCAGTGGATGATGAGAATGTCAGTTTTGACAAAGAACACTGTTCATTACTGAAATGCTCCAATTGAGCTGTTAGAATGTCAGAAACAAGCTTTCTGAGCTGAGAACTGCATTTTGTGACATAGTTCATCAGTGGATGATGAGAATGTCAGTTTTGACAAAGAACACTGTTCATTACTGAAATGCTCCAATTGAGCTGTTAGAATGTCAGAAACAAGCTTTCTGAGCTGAGAAATGCATTTTGTGACAAAGTGCATCAGTGGATGATGAGAATGTCACTTTTGACAAAGAACACTGTTCATTACTAAAATGCTCTAATTGAGCTGTTAGAATGTCAGAAACAAGCTTTCTGAGCTGAGAACTGCATTTTGTGACAAAAAGCATCAGTGGATGATGAGAATGTCAGTTTTGACAAAGAAAACTGTTCATTACTAAAATGCTCTAATTGAGCTGTTAGAATGTTAGAAACAAGCTTTCTGAGCTGAGAACTGCATTTTGTGACATAGTTCATCAGTGGATGATGAGAATGTCAGTTTTGACAAAGAACACTGATCATTACTAAAATGCTCCAATTTGAGCTGTTAGAATGTCAGAAACAAGCTTTCTGAGCTGAGAAATGCATTTTGTGACAAAGTGCTTCAGTGGATGATGAGAATGTCAGTTTTGACAAAGAACACTGTTCATTACTAAAATGCTCTAATTGAGCTGTTAGAATGTCAGAAACAAGCTTTCTGAGCTGAGAACTGCATTTTGTGACATAGTTCATCAGTGGATGATGAGAATGTCACTTTTGACAAAGAACACTGTTCATTACTAAAATGCTCTAATTGAGCTGTTAGAATGTCAGAAACAAGCTTTCTGAGCTGAGAACTGCATTTTGTGACATAGTTCATCAGTGGATGATGAGAATGTCAGTTTTGACAAAGAACACTGATCATTACTAAAATGCTCCAATTGAGCTGTTAGAATGTCAGAAACAAGCTTTCTGAGCTGAGAAATGCATTTTGTGACAAAGTGCTTCAGTGGATGATTAGAATGTCAGTTTTGACAAAGAACACTGTTCATTACTGAAATGCTCCAATTAAGCTGTTAGAATGTCAGAAACAAGCTTTCTGAGCTGAGAAATGCATTTTGTGACAAAGTGCATCAGTGGATGATGAGAATGTCACTTTTGACAAAGAACACTGTTCATTACTAAAATGCTCTAATTGAGCTGTTAGAATGTCAGAAACAAGCTTTCTGAGCTGAGAACTGCATTTTGTGACAAAAAGCATCAGTGGATGATGAGAATGTCAGTTTTGACAAAGAACACTGATCATTACTAAAATGCTCCAATTGAGCTGTTAGAATGTCAGAAACAAGCTTTCTGAGCTGAGAAATGCATTTTGTGACAAAGTGCTTCAGTGGATGATGAGAATGTCAGTTTTGACAAAGAACACTGTTCATTACTAAAATGCTCTAATTGAGCTGTTAGAATGTCAGAAACAAGCTTTCTGAGCTGAGAAATGCATTTTGTGACATAGTTCATCAGTGGATGATGAGAATGTCAGTTTTGACAAAGAAAACTGTTCATTACTAAAATGCTCTAATTGAGCTGTTAGAATGTTAGAAACAAGCTTTCTGAGCTGAGAACTGCATTTTGTGACATAGTTCATCAGTGGATGATGAGAATGTCAGTTTTGACAAAGAACACTGATCATTACTAAAATGCTCCAATTGAGCTGTTAGAATGTCAGAAACAAGCTTTCTGAGCTGAGAAATGCATTTTGTGACAAAGTGCTTCAGTGGATGATTAGAATGTCAGTTTTGACAAAGAACACTGTTCATTACTGAAATGCTCCAATTAAGCTGTTAGAATGTCAGAAACAAGCTTTCTGAGCTGAGAAATGCATTTTGTGACAAAGTGCATCAGTGGATGATGAGAATGTCACTTTTGACAAAGAACACTGTTCATTACTAAAATGCTCTAATTGAGCTGTTAGAATGTCAGAAACAAGCTTTCTGAGCTGAGAACTGCATTTTGTGACAAAAAGCATCAGTGGATGATGAGAATGTCAGTTTTGACAAAGAACACTGATCATTACTAAAATGCTCCAATTGAGCTGTTAGAATGTCAGAAACAAGCTTTCTGAGCTGAGAAATGCATTTTGTGACAAAGTGCTTCAGTGGATGATGAGAATGTCAGTTTTGACAAAGAACACTGTTCATTACTAAAATGCTCTAATTGAGCTGTTAGAATGTCAGAAACAAGCTTTCTGAGCTGAGAAATGCATTTTGTGACATAGTTCATCAGTGGATGATGAGAATGTCAGTTTTGACAAAGAAAACTGTTCATTACTAAAATGCTCTAATTGAGCTGTTAGAATGTTAGAAACAAGCTTTCTGAGCTGAGAACTGCATTTTGTGACATAGTTCATCAGTGGATGATGAGAATGTCAGTTTTGACAAAGAACACTGATCATTACTAAAATGCTCCAATTGAGCTGTTAGAATGTCAGAAACAAGCTTTCTGAGCTGAGAAATGCATTTTGTGACAAAGTGCTTCAGTGGATGATGAGAATGTCAGTTTTGACAAAGAACACTGTTCATTAGTAAAATGCTCTAATTGAGCTGTTAGAATGTCAGAAACAAGCTTTCTGAGCTGAGAACTGCATTTTGTGACATAGTTCATCAGTGGATGATGAGAATGTCGGTTTTGACAAAGAACACTGTTCATTACTGAAATGCTCTAATTGAGCTGTTAGAATGTCAGAAACAAGCTTTCTGAGCTGAGAAATGCATTTTGTGACAAAGTGAATTAGTGGATGGATGAGAATGTCACTTTTGACAAAGAACACTGATCATTACTAAAATGCTCCAATTGAGCTGTTAGAATGTCAGAAACAAGCTTTCTGAGCTGAGAAATGCATTTTGTGACAAAGTGCTTCAGTGGATGATGAGAATGTCAGTTTTGACAAAGAACACTGTTCATTACTGAAATGCTCCAATTGAGCTGTTAGAATGTCAGAAACAAGCTTTCTGAGCTGAGAAATGCATTTTGTGACAAAGTGCATCAGTGGATGATGAGAATGTCACTTTTGACAAAGAACACTGTTCATTACTGAAATGCTCTAATTGAGCTGTTAGAATGTCAGAAACAAGCTTTCTGAGCTGAGAACTGCATTTTGTGACATAGTTCATCAGTGGATGATGAGAATGTCAGTTTTGACAAAGAACACTGTTCATTACTTAAATGCTCCAATTGAGCTGTTAGAATGTCAGAAACAAGCTTTCTGAGCTGAGAAATGCATTTTGTGACAAAGTGCATCAGTGGATGATGAGAATGTCACTTTTGACAAAGAACACTGTTCATTACTAAAATGCTCTAATTGAGCTGTTAGAATGTCAGAAACAAGCTTTCTGAGCTGAGAACTGCATTTTGTGACAAAAAGCATCAGTGGATGATGAGAATGTCAGTTTTGACAAAGAACACTGATCATTACTAAAATGCTCCAATTGAGCTGTTAGAATGTCAGAAACAAGCTTTCTGAGCTGAGAAATGCATTTTGTGACAAAGTGAATTAGTGGATGGATGAGAATGTCACTTTTGACAAAGAACACTGATCATTACTAAAATGCTCTAATTGAGCTGTTAGAATGTCAGAAACAAGCTTTCTGAGCTGAGAACTGCATTTTGTGACAAAAAGCATCAGTGGATGATGAGAATGTCAGTTTTGACAAAGAAAACTGTTCATTACTAAAATGCTCTAATTGAGCTGTTAGAATGTTAGAAACAAGCTTTCTGAGCTGAGAACTGCATTTTGTGACATAGTTCATCAGTGGATGATGAGAATGTCAGTTTTGACAAAGAACACTGATCATTACTAAAATGCTCCAATTTGAGCTGTTAGAATGTCAGAAACAAGCTTTCTGAGCTGAGAAATGCATTTTGTGACAAAGTGCTTCAGTGGATGATGAGAATGTCAGTTTTGACAAAGAACACTGTTCATTACTAAAATGCTCTAATTGAGCTGTTAGAATGTCAGAAACAAGCTTTCTGAGCTGAGAACTGCATTTTGTGACATAGTTCATCAGTGGATGATGAGAATGTCACTTTTGACAAAGAACACTGTTCATTACTAAAATGCTCTAATTGAGCTGTTAGAATGTCAGAAACAAGCTTTCTGAGCTGAGAACTGCATTTTGTGACATAGTTCATCAGTGGATGATGAGAATGTCAGTTTTGACAAAGAACACTGATCATTACTAAAATGCTACAATTGAGCTGTTAGAATGTCAGAAACAAGCTTTCTGAGCTGAGAAATGCATTTTGTGACAAAGTGCTTCAGTGGATGATTAGAATGTCAGTTTTGACAAAGAACACTGTTCATTACTGAAATGCTCCAATTAAGCTGTTAGAATGTCAGAAACAAGCTTTCTGAGCTGAGAAATGCATTTTGTGACAAAGTGCATCAGTGGATGATGAGAATGTCACTTTTGACAAAGAACACTGTTCATTACTAAAATGCTCTAATTGAGCTGTTAGAATGTCAGAAACAAGCTTTCTGAGCTGAGAACTGCATTTTGTGACAAAAAGCATCAGTGGATGATGAGAATGTCAGTTTTGACAAAGAACACTGATCATTACTAAAATGCTCCAATTTGAGCTGTTAGAATGTCAGAAACAAGCTTTCTGAGCTGAGAAATGCATTTTGTGACAAAGTGCTTCAGTGGATGATGAGAATGTCAGTTTTGACAAAGAACACTGTTCATTACTAAAATGCTCTAATTGAGCTGTTAGAATGTCAGAAACAAGCTTTCTGAGCTGAGAACTGCATTTTGTGACATAGTTCATCAGTGGATGATGAGAATGTCACTTTTGACAAAGAACACTGTTCATTACTAAAATGCTCTAATTGAGCTGTTAGAATGTCAGAAACAAGCTTTCTGAGCTGAGAACTGCATTTTGTGACATAGTTCATCAGTGGATGATGAGAATGTCAGTTTTGACAAAGAACACTGATCATTACTAAAATGCTCCAATTGAGCTGTTAGAATGTCAGAAACAAGCTTTCTGAGCTGAGAAATGCATTTTGTGACAAAGTGCTTCAGTGGATGATTAGAATGTCAGTTTTGACAAAGAACACTGTTCATTACTGAAATGCTCCAATTAAGCTGTTAGAATGTCAGAAACAAGCTTTCTGAGCTGAGAAATGCATTTTGTGACAAAGTGCATCAGTGGATGATGAGAATGTCACTTTTGACAAAGAACACTGTTCATTACTAAAATGCTCTAATTGAGCTGTTAGAATGTCAGAAACAAGCTTTCTGAGCTGAGAACTGCATTTTGTGACAAAAAGCATCAGTGGATGATGAGAATGTCAGTTTTGACAAAGAACACTGATCATTACTAAAATGCTCCAATTGAGCTGTTAGAATGTCAGAAACAAGCTTTCTGAGCTGAGAAATGCATTTTGTGACAAAGTGCTTCAGTGGATGATGAGAATGTCAGTTTTGACAAAGAACACTGTTCATTACTAAAATGCTCTAATTGAGCTGTTAGAATGTCAGAAACAAGCTTTCTGAGCTGAGAAATGCATTTTGTGACATAGTTCATCAGTGGATGATGAGAATGTCAGTTTTGACAAAGAACACTGTTCATTACTAAAATGCTCTAATTGAGCTGTTAGAATGTTAGAAACAAGCTTTCTGAGCTGAGAACTGCATTTTGTGACATAGTTCATCAGTGGATGATGAGAATGTCAGTTTTGACAAAGAACACTGATCATTACTAAAATGCTCCAATTGAGCTGTTAGAATGTCAGAAACAAGCTTTCTGAGCTGAGAAATGCATTTTGTGACAAAGTGCTTCAGTGGATGATGAGAATGTCAGTTTTGACAAAGAACACTGTTCATTAGTAAAATGCTCTAATTGAGCTGTTAGAATGTCAGAAACAAGCTTTCTGAGCTGAGAACTGCATTTTGTGACATAGTTCATCAGTGGATGATGAGAATGTCGGTTTTGACAAAGAACACTGTTCATTACTGAAATGCTCTAATTGAGCTGTTAGAATGTCAGAAACAAGATTTCTGAGCTGAGAAATGCATTTTGTGACAAAGTGAATTAGTGGATGGATGAGAATGTCACTTTTGACAAAGAACACTGATCATTACTAAAATGCTCCAATTGAGCTGTTAGAATGTCAGAAACAAGCTTTCTGAGCTGAGAAATGCATTTTGTGACAAAGTGCTTCAGTGGATGATGAGAATGTCAGTTTTGACAAAGAACACTGTTCATTACTGAAATGCTCCAATTGAGCTGTTAGAATGTCAGAAACAAGCTTTCTGAGCTGAGAAATGCATTTTGTGACAAAGTGCATCAGTGGATGATGAGAATGTCACTTTTGACAAAGAACACTGTTCATTACTGAAATGCTCTAATTGAGCTGTTAGAATGTCAGAAACAAGCTTTCTGAGCTGAGAACTGCATTTTGTGACATAGTTCATCAGTGGATGATGAGAATGTCAGTTTTGACAAAGAACACTGTTCATTACTTAAATGCTCCAATTGAGCTGTTAGAATGTCAGAAACAAGCTTTCTGAGCTGAGAAATGCATTTTGTGACAAAGTGCATCAGTGGATGATGAGAATGTCACTTTTGACAAAGAACACTGTTCATTACTAAAATGCTCTAATTGAGCTGTTAGAATGTCAGAAACAAGCTTTCTGAGCTGAGAACTGCATTTTGTGACAAAAAGCATCAGTGGATGATGAGAATGTCAGTTTTGACAAAGAAAACTGTTCATTACTAAAATGCTCTAATTGAGCTGTTAGAATGTTAGAAACAAGCTTTCTGAGCTGAGAACTGCATTTTGTGACATAGTTCATCAGTGGATGATGAGAATGTCAGTTTTGACAAAGAACACTGATCATTACTAAAATGCTCCAATTTGAGCTGTTAGAATGTCAGAAACAAGCTTTCTGAGCTGAGAAATGCATTTTGTGACAAAGTGCTTCAGTGGATGATGAGAATGTCAGTTTTGACAAAGAACACTGTTCATTACTAAAATGCTCTAATTGAGCTGTTAGAATGTCAGAAACAAGCTTTCTGAGCTGAGAACTGCATTTTGTGACATAGTTCATCAGTGGATGATGAGAATGTCACTTTTGACAAAGAACACTGTTCATTACTAAAATGCTCTAATTGAGCTGTTAGAATGTCAGAAACAAGCTTTCTGAGCTGAGAACTGCATTTTGTGACATAGTTCATCAGTGGATGATGAGAATGTCAGTTTTGACAAAGAACACTGATCATTACTAAAATGCTACAATTGAGCTGTTAGAATGTCAGAAACAAGCTTTCTGAGCTGAGAAATGCATTTTGTGACAAAGTGCTTCAGTGGATGATTAGAATGTCAGTTTTGACAAAGAACACTGTTCATCACTGAAATGCTCCAATTAAGCTGTTAGAATGTCAGAAACAAGCTTTCTGAGCTGAGAAATGCATTTTGTGACAAAGTGCATCAGTGGATGATGAGAATGTCACTTTTGACAAAGAACACTGTTCATTACTAAAATGCTCTAATTGAGCTGTTAGAATGTCAGAAACAAGCTTTCTGAGCTGAGAACTGCATTTTGTGACAAAAAGCATCAGTGGATGATGAGAATGTCAGTTTTGACAAAGAACACTGATCATTACTAAAATGCTCCAATTGAGCTGTTAGAATGTCAGAAACAAGCTTTCTGAGCTGAGAAATGCATTTTGTGACAAAGTGCTTCAGTGGATGATGAGAATGTCAGTTTTGACAAAGAACACTGTTCATTACTAAAATGCTCTAATTGAGCTGTTAGAATGTCAGAAACAAGCTTTCTGAGCTGAGAAATGCATTTTGTGACATAGTTCATCAGTGGATGATGAGAATGTCAGTTTTGACAAAGAAAACTGTTCATTACTGAAATGCTCTAATTGAGCTGTTAGAATGTTAGAAACAAGCTTTCTGAGCTGAGAACTGCATTTTGTGACATAGTTCATCAGTGGATGATGAGAATGTCAGTTTTGACAAAGAACACTGTTCATTACTTAAATGCTCCAATTGAGCTGTTAGAATGTCAGAAACAAGCTTTCTGAGCTGAGAAATGCATTTTGTGACAAAGTGCATCAGTGGATGATGAGAATGTCACTTTTGACAAAGAACACTGTTCATTACTAAAATGCTCTAATTGAGCTGTTAGAATGTCAGAAACAAGCTTTCTGAGCTGAGAACTGCATTTTGTGACAAAAAGCATCAGTGGATGATGAGAATGTCAGTTTTGACAAAGAACACTGATCATTACTAAAATGCTCCAATTGAGCTGTTAGAATGTCAGAAACAAGCTTTCTGAGCTGAGAAATATATTTTGTGACAAAGTGAATTAGTGGATGGATGAGAATGTCACTTTTGACAAAGAACACTGATCATTACTAAAATGCTCCAATTGAGCTGTTAGAATGTCAGAAACAAGCTTTCTGAGCTGAGAAATGCATTTTGTGACAAAGTGCTTCAGTGGATGATGAGAATGTCAGTTTTGACAAAGAACACTGTTCATTACTGAAATGCTCCAATTGAGCTGTTAGAATGTCAGAAACAAGCTTTCTGAGCTGAGAAATGCATTTTGTGACAAAGTGCATCAGTGGATGATGAGAATGTCACTTTTGACAAAGAACACTGTTCATTACTGAAATGCTCTAATTGAGCTGTTAGAATGTCAGAAACAAGCTTTCTGAGCTGAGAACTGCATTTTGTGACATAGTTCATCAGTGGATGATGAGAATGTCAGTTTTGACAAAGAACACTGTTCATTACTGAAATGCTCCAATTGAGCTGTTAGAATGTCAGAAACAAGCTTTCTGAGCTGAGAAATGCATTTTGTGACAAAGTGCATCAGTGGATGATGAGAATGTCACTTTTGACAAAGAACACTGTTCATTACTAAAATGCTCTAATTGAGCTGTTAGAATGTCAGAAACAAGCTTTCTGAGCTGAGAACTGCATTTTGTGACAAAAAGCATCAGTGGATGATGAGAATGTCAGTTTTGACAAAGAAAACTGTTCATTACTAAAATGCTCTAATTGAGCTGTTAGAATGTTAGAAACAAGCTTTCTGAGCTGAGAACTGCATTTTGTGACATAGTTCATCAGTGGATGATGAGAATGTCAGTTTTGACAAAGAACACTGATCATTACTAAAATGCTCCAATTTGAGCTGTTAGAATGTCAGAAACAAGCTTTCTGAGCTGAGAAATGCATTTTGTGACAAAGTGCTTCAGTGGATGATGAGAATGTCAGTTTTGACAAAGAACACTGTTCATTACTAAAATGCTCTAATTGAGCTGTTAGAATGTCAGAAACAAGCTTTCTGAGCTGAGAACTGCATTTTGTGACATAGTTCATCAGTGGATGATGAGAATGTCACTTTTGACAAAGAACACTGTTCATTACTAAAATGCTCTAATTGAGCTGTTAGAATGTCAGAAACAAGCTTTCTGAGCTGAGAACTGCATTTTGTGACATAGTTCATCAGTGGATGATGAGAATGTCAGTTTTGACAAAGAACACTGATCATTACTAAAATGCTACAATTGAGCTGTTAGAATGTCAGAAACAAGCTTTCTGAGCTGAGAAATGCATTTTGTGACAAAGTGCTTCAGTGGATGATTAGAATGTCAGTTTTGACAAAGAACACTGTTCATCACTGAAATGCTCCAATTAAGCTGTTAGAATGTCAGAAACAAGCTTTCTGAGCTGAGAAATGCATTTTGTGACAAAGTGCATCAGTGGATGATGAGAATGTCACTTTTGACAAAGAACACTGTTCATTACTAAAATGCTCTAATTGAGCTGTTAGAATGTCAGAAACAAGCTTTCTGAGCTGAGAACTGCATTTTGTGACAAAAAGCATCAGTGGATGATGAGAATGTCAGTTTTGACAAAGAACACTGATCATTACTAAAATGCTCCAATTGAGCTGTTAGAATGTCAGAAACAAGCTTTCTGAGCTGAGAAATGCATTTTGTGACAAAGTGCTTCAGTGGATGATGAGAATGTCAGTTTTGACAAAGAACACTGTTCATTACTAAAATGCTCTAATTGAGCTGTTAGAATGTCAGAAACAAGCTTTCTGAGCTGAGAAATGCATTTTGTGACATAGTTCATCAGTGGATGATGAGAATGTCAGTTTTGACAAAGAAAACTGTTCATTACTGAAATGCTCTAATTGAGCTGTTAGAATGTTAGAAACAAGCTTTCTGAGCTGAGAACTGCATTTTGTGACATAGTTCATCAGTGGATGATGAGAATGTCAGTTTTGACAAAGAACACTGTTCATTACTTAAATGCTCCAATTGAGCTGTTAGAATGTCAGAAACAAGCTTTCTGAGCTGAGAAATGCATTTTGTGACAAAGTGCATCAGTGGATGATGAGAATGTCACTTTTGACAAAGAACACTGTTCATTACTAAAATGCTCTAATTGAGCTGTTAGAATGTCAGAAACAAGCTTTCTGAGCTGAGAACTGCATTTTGTGACAAAAAGCATCAGTGGATGATGAGAATGTCAGTTTTGACAAAGAACACTGATCATTACTAAAATGCTCCAATTGAGCTGTTAGAATGTCAGAAACAAGCTTTCTGAGCTGAGAAATATATTTTGTGACAAAGTGAATTAGTGGATGGATGAGAATGTCACTTTTGACAAAGAACACTGATCATTACTAAAATGCTCCAATTGAGCTGTTAGAATGTCAGAAACAAGCTTTCTGAGCTGAGAAATGCATTTAGTGACAAAGTGCTTCAGTGGATGATGAGAATGTCAGTTTTGACAAAGAACACTGTTCATTACTGAAATGCTCCAATTGAGCTGTTAGAATGTCAGAAACAAGCTTTCTGAGCTGAGAAATGCATTTTGTGACAAAGTGCATCAGTGGATGATGAGAATGTCACTTTTGACAAAGAACACTGTTCATTACTGAAATGCTCTAATTGAGCTGTTAGAATGTCAGAAACAAGCTTTCTGAGCTGAGAACTGCATTTTGTGACATAGTTCATCAGTGGATGATGAGAATGTCAGTTTTGACAAAGAACACTGTTCATTACTGAAATGCTCCAATTGAGCTGTTAGAATGTCAGAAACAAGCTTTCTGAGCTGAGAAATGCATTTTGTGACAAAGTGCATCAGTGGATGATGAGAATGTCACTTTTGACAAAGAACACTGTTCATTACTAAAATGCTCTAATTGAGCTGTTAGAATGTCAGAAACAAGCTTTCTGAGCTGAGAACTGCATTTTGTGACAAAAAGCATCAGTGGATGATGAGAATGTCAGTTTTGACAAAGAAAACTGTTCATTACTAAAATGCTCTAATTGAGCTGTTAGAATGTTAGAAACAAGCTTTCTGAGCTGAGAACTGCATTTTGTGACATAGTTCATCAGTGGATGATGAGAATGTCAGTTTTGACAAAGAACACTGATCATTACTAAAATGCTCCAATTTGAGCTGTTAGAATGTCAGAAACAAGCTTTCTGAGCTGAGAAATGCATTTTGTGACAAAGTGCTTCAGTGGATGATGAGAATGTCAGTTTTGACAAAGAACACTGTTCATTACTAAAATGCTCTAATTGAGCTGTTAGAATGTCAGAAACAAGCTTTCTGAGCTGAGAACTGCATTTTGTGACATAGTTCATCAGTGGATGATGAGAATGTCACTTTTGACAAAGAACACTGTTCATTACTAAAATGCTCTAATTGAGCTGTTAGAATGTCAGAAACAAGCTTTCTGAGCTGAGAACTGCATTTTGTGACATAGTTCATCAGTGGATGATGAGAATGTCAGTTTTGACAAAGAACACTGATCATTACTAAAATGCTACAATTGAGCTGTTAGAATGTCAGAAACAAGCTTTCTGAGCTGAGAAATGCATTTTGTGACAAAGTGCTTCAGTGGATGATTAGAATGTCAGTTTTGACAAAGAACACTGTTCATTACTGAAATGCTCCAATTAAGCTGTTAGAATGTCAGAAACAAGCTTTCTGAGCTGAGAAATGCATTTTGTGACAAAGTGCATCAGTGGATGATGAGAATGTCACTTTTGACAAAGAACACTGTTCATTACTAAAATGCTCTAATTGAGCTGTTAGAATGTCAGAAACAAGCTTTCTGAGCTGAGAACTGCATTTTGTGACAAAAAGCATCAGTGGATGATGAGAATGTCAGTTTTGACAAAGAACACTGATCATTACTAAAATGCTCCAATTGAGCTGTTAGAATGTCAGAAACAAGCTTTCTGAGCTGAGAAATGCATTTTGTGACAAAGTGCTTCAGTGGATGATGAGAATGTCAGTTTTGACAAAGAACACTGTTCATTACTAAAATGCTCTAATTGAGCTGTTAGAATGTCAGAAACAAGCTTTCTGAGCTGAGAAATGCATTTTGTGACATAGTTCATCAGTGGATGATCTGAAGGTCAGTTTTGACAAAGAAAACTGTTCATTACTGAAATGCTCTAATTGAGCTGTTAGAATGTTAGAAACAAGCTTTCTGAGCTGAGAACTGCATTTTGTGACAAAAAGCATCAGTGGATGATGAGAATGTCAGTTTTGACAAAGAAAACTGTTCATTACTAAAATGCTCTAATTGAGCTGTTAGAATGTCAGAAACAAGCTTTCTGAGCTGAGAAATGCATTTTGTGACAAAGTGCTTCAGTGGATGATTAGAATGTCAGTTTTGACAAAGAACACTGTTCATTACTGAAATGCTCCAATTAAGCTGTTAGAATGTCAGAAACAAGCTTTCTGAGCTGAGAAATGCATTTTGTGACAAAGTGCATCAGTGGATGATGAGAATGTCACTTTTGACAAAGAACACTGTTCATTACTAAAATGCTCTAATTGAGCTGTTAGAATGTCAGAAACAAGCTTTCTGAGCTGAGAACTGCATTTTGTGACAAAAAGCATCAGTGGATGATGAGAATGTCAGTTTTGACAAAGAACACTGATCATTACTAAAATGCTCCAATTGAGCTGTTAGAATGTCAGAAACAAGCTTTCTGAGCTGAGAAATGCATTTTGTGACAAAGTGCTTCAGTGGATGATGAGAATGTCAGTTTTGACAAAGAACACTGTTCATTACTAAAATGCTCTAATTGAGCTGTTAGAATGTCAGAAACAAGCTTTCTGAGCTGAGAAATGCATTTTGTGACATAGTTCATCAGTGGATGATGAGAATGTCAGTTTTGACAAAGAAAACTGTTCATTACTAAAATGCTCTAATTGAGCTGTTAGAATGTTAGAAACAAGCTTTCTGAGCTGAGAACTGCATTTTGTGACATAGTTCATCAGTGGATGATGAGAATGTCAGTTTTGACAAAGAACACTGATCATTACTAAAATGCTCCAATTGAGCTGTTAGAATGTCAGAAACAAGCTTTCTGAGCTGAGAAATGCATTTTGTGACAAAGTGCTTCAGTGGATGATGAGAATGTCAGTTTTGACAAAGAACACTGTTCATTACTAAAATGCTCTAATTGAGCTGTTAGAATGTCAGAAACAAGCTTTCTGAGCTGAGAACTGCATTTTGTGACATAGTTCATCAGTGGATGATGAGAATGTCGGTTTTGACAAAGAACACTGTTCATTACTGAAATGCTCTAATTGAGCTGTTAGAATGTCGGAAACAAGCTTTCTGAGCTGAGAAATGCATTTTGTGACAAAGTGAATTATTGGATGAATGAGAATGTCACCTTTGACAAAGAACACTGATCATTACTAAAATGCTCCAATTGAGCTGTTAGAATGTCAGAAACAAGCTTTCTGAGCTGAGAAATGCATTTTGTGACAAAGTGCTTCAGTGGATGATGAGAATGTCAGTTTTGACAAAGAACACTGTTCATTACTGAAATGCTCCAATTGAGCTGTTAGAATGTCAGAAACAAGCTTTCTGAGCTGAGAAATGCATTTTGTGACAAAGTGCATCAGTGGATGATGAGAATGTCACTTTTGACAAAGAACACTGTTCATTACTGAAATGCGCTAATTGAGCTGTTAGAATGTCAGAAACAAGCTTTCTGAGCTGAGAACTGCATTTTGTGACATAGTTCATCAGTGGATGATGAGAATGTCAGTTTTGACAAAGAACACTGTTCATTACTGAAATGCTCCAATTGAGCTGTTAGAATGTCAGAAACAAGCTTTCTGAGCTGAGAAATGCATTTTGTGACAAAGTGCATCAGTGGATGATGAGAATGTCACTTTTGACAAAGAACACTGTTCATTACTAAAATGCTCTAATTGAGCTGTTAGAATGTCAGAAACAAGCTTTCTGAGCTGAGAACTGCATTTTGTGACAAAAAGCATCAGTGGATGATGAGAATGTCACTTTTGACAAAGAACACTGTTCATTACTGAAATGCTCTAATTGAGCTGTTAGAATGTTAGAAACAAGCTTTCTGAGCTGAGAACTGCATTTTGTGACATAGTTCATCAGTGGATGATGAGAATGTCAGTTTTGACAAAGAACACTGATCATTACTAAAATGCTCCAATTTGAGCTGTTAGAATGTCAGAAACAAGCTTTCTGAGCTGAGAAATGCATTTTGTGACAAAGTGCTTCAGTGGATGATGAGAATGTCAGTTTTGACAAAGAACACTGTTCATTACTAAAATGCTCTAATTGAGCTGTTAGAATGTCAGAAACAAGCTTTCTGAGCTGAGAACTGCATTTTGTGACATAGTTCATCAGTGGATGATGAGAATGTCACTTTTGACAAAGAACACTGATCATCACTAAAATGCTCTAATTGAGCTGTTAGAATGTCAGAAACAAGCTTTCTGAGCTGAGAACTGCATTTTGTGACATAGTTCATCAGTGGATGATGAGAATGTCGGTTTTGACAAAGAACACTGTTCATTACTGAAATGCTCTAATTGAGCTGTTAGAATGTCAGAAACAAGCTTTCTGAGCTGAGAACTGCATTTTGTGACATAGTTCATCAGTGGATGATGAGAATGTCAGTTTTGACAAAGAACACTGTTCATTACTGAAATGCTCCAATTGAGCTGTTAGAATGTCAGAAACAAGCTTTCTGAGCTGAGAAATGCATTTTGTGACAAAGTGCTTCAGTGGATGATGAGAATGTCAGTTTTGACAAAGAACACTGTTCATTACTAAAATGCTCTAATTGAGCTGTTAGAATGTCAGAAACAAGCTTTCTGAGCTGAGAACTGCATTTTGTGACATAGTTCATCAGTGGATGATGAGAATGTCACTTTTGACAAAGAACACTGTTCATTACTAAAATGCTCTAATTGAGCTGTTAGAATGTCAGAAACAAGCTTTCTGAGCTGAGAACTGCATTTTGTGACATAGTTCATCAGTGGATGATGAGAATGTCAGTTTTGACAAAGAACACTGATCATTACTAAAATGCTACAATTGAGCTGTTAGAATGTCAGAAACAAGCTTTCTGAGCTGAGAAATGCATTTTGTGACAAAGTGCTTCAGTGGATGATGAGAATGTCAGTTTTGACAAAGAACACTGATCATTACTAAAATGCTCCAATTGAGCTGTTAGAATGTCAGAAACAAGCTTTCTGAGCTGAGAAATGCATTTTGTGACAAAGTGCTTCAGTGGATGATGAGAATGTCACTTTTGACAAAGAACACTGTTCATTACTAAAATGCTCTAATTGAGCTGTTAGAATGTCAGAAACAAGCTTTCTGAGCTGAGAACTGCATTTTGTGACATAGTTCATCAGTGGATGATGAGAATGTCAGTTTTGACAAAGAAAACTGTTCATTACTAAAATGCTCTAATTGAGCTGTTAGAATGTTAGAAACAAGCTTTCTGAGCTGAGAACTGCATTTTGTGACATAGTTCATCAGTGGATGATGAGAATGTCAGTTTTGACAAAGAACACTGATCATTACTAAAATGCTCCAATTTGAGCTGTTAGAATGTCAGAAACAAGCTTTCTGAGCTGAGAAATGCATTTTGTGACAAAGTGCTTCAGTGGATGATGAGAATGTCAGTTTTGACAAAGAACACTGTTCATTACTAAAATGCTCTAATTGAGCTGTTAGAATGTCAGAAACAAGCTTTCTGAGCTGAGAACTGCATTTTGTGACATAGTTCATCAGTGGATGATGAGAATGTCACTTTTGACAAAGAACACTGTTCATTACTAAAATGCTCTAATTGAGCTGTTAGAATGTAAGAAACAAGCTTTCTGACTGATCATTACTAAAATGCTCCAATTGAGCTGTTAGAATGTCAGAAACAAGCTTTCTGAGCTGAGAAATGCATTTTGTGACAAAGTGCTTCAGTGGATGATGAGAATGTCAGTTTTGACAAAGAACACTGTTCATTACTGAAATGCTCCAATTGAGCTGTTAGAATGTCAGAAACAAGCTTTCTGAGCTGAGAAATGCATTTTGTGACAAAGTGCATCAGTGGATGATGAGAATGTCACTTTTGACAAAGAACACTGTTCATTACTAAAATGCTCTAATTGAGCTGTTAGAATGTCAGAAACAAGCTTTCTGAGCTGAGAACTGCATTTTGTGACAAAAAGCATCAGTGGATGATGAGAATGTCAGTTTTGACAAAGAACACTGATCATTACTAAAATGCTCCAATTGAGCTGTTAGAATGTCAGAAACAAGCTTTCTGAGCTGAGAAATGCATTTTGTGACAAAGTGCTTCAGTGGATGATGAGAATGTCAGTTTTGACAAAGAACACTGTTCATTACTAAAATCCTCTAATTGAGCTGTTAGAATGTCAGAAACAAGCTTTCTGAGCTGAGAACTGAATTTTGTGACATAGTTCATCAGTGGATGATGAGAATGTCAGTTTTGACAAAGAAAACTGTTCATTACTAAAATGCTCTAATTGAGCTGTTAGAATGTTAGAAACAAGCTTTCTGAGCTGAGAACTGCCTTTTGTGACATAGTTCATCAGTGGATGATGAGAATGTCAGTTTTGACAAAGAACACTGATCATTACTAAAATGCTCCAATTGAGCTGTTAGAATGTCAGAAACAAGCTTTCTGAGCTGAGAAATGCATTTTGTGACAAAGTGCTTCAGTGGATGATGAGAATGTCAGTTTTGACAAAGAACACTGTTCATTACTAAAATGCTCTAATTGAGCTGTTAGAATGTCAGAAACAAGCTTTCTGAGCTGAGAACTGCATTTTGTGACATAGTTCATCAGTGGATGATGAGAATGTCGGTTTTGACAAAGAACACTGTTCATTACTGAAATGCTCTAATTGAGCTGTTAGAATGTCAGAAACAAGCTTTCTGAGCTGAGAACTGCATTTTGTGACATAGTTCATCAGTGGATGATGAGAATGTCAGTTTTGACAAAGAACACTGTTCATTACTGAAATGCTCCAATTGAGCTGTTAGAATGTCAGAAACAAGCTTTCTGAGCTGAGAAATGCATTTTGTGACAAAGTGCATCAGTGGATGATGAGAATGTCACTTTTGACAAAGAACACTGTTCATTACTAAAATGCTCTAATTGAGCTGTTAGAATGTCAGAAACAAGCTTTCTGAGCTGAGAACTGCATTTTGTGACAAAAAGCATCAGTGGATGATGAGAATGTCAGTTTTGACAAAGAACACTGATCATTACTAAAATGCTCCAATTGAGCTGTTAGAATGTCAGAAACAAGCTTTCTGAGCTGAGAAATGCATTTTGTGACAAAGTGCTTCAGTGGATGATGAGAATGTCAGTTTTGACAAAGAACACTGTTCATTTCTAAAATGCTCTAATTGAGCTGTTAGAATGTCAGAAACAAGCTTTCTGAGCTGAGAACTGCATTTTGTGACAAAGTGCTTCAGTGGATGATGAGAATGTCAGTTTTGACGAAGAACACTGTTCATTACTTAAATGCTCCAATTGAGCTGTTAGAATGTCAGAAACAAGCTTTCTGAGCTGAGAAATGCATTTTGTGACAAAGTGCATCAGTGGATGATGAGAATGTCACTTTTGACAAAGAACACTGTTCATTACTAAAATGCTCTAATTGAGCTGTTAGAATGTCAGAAACAAGCTTTCTGAGCTGAGAACTGCATTTTGTGACAAAAAGCATCAGTGGATGATGAGAATGTCAGTTTTGACAAAGAACACTGATCATTACTAAAATGCTCCAATTGAGCTGTTAGAATGTCAGAAACAAGCTTTCTGAGCTGAGAAATGCATTTTGTGACAAAGTGAATTAGTGGATGGATGAGAATGTCACTTTTGACAAAGAACACTGATCATTACTAAAATGCTCCAATTGAGCTGTTAGAATGTCAGAAACAAGCTTTCTGAGCTGAGAAATGCATTTTGTGACAAAGTGCTTCAGTGGATGATGAGAATGTCAGTTTTGACAAAGAACACTGTTCAATACTGAAATGCTCCAATTGAGCTGTTAGAATGTCAGAAACAAGCTTTCTGAGCTGAGAAATGCATTTTGTGACAAAGTGCATCAGTGGATGATGAGAATGTCACTTTTGACAAAGAACACTGTTCATTACTGAAATGCTCTAATTGAGCTGTTAGAATGTCAGAAACAAGCTTTCTGAGCTGAGAACTGCATTTTGTGACATAGTTCATCAGTGGATGATGAGAATGTCAGTTTTGACAAAGAACACTGTTCATTACTGAAATGCTCCAATTGAGCTGTTAGAATGTCAGAAACAAGCTTTCTGAGCTGAGAAATGCATTTTGTGACAAAGTGCATCAGTGGATGATGAGAATGTCACTTTTGACAAAGAACACTGTTCATTACTAAAATGCTCTAATTGAGCTGTTAGAATGTCAGAAACAAGCTTTCTGAGCTGAGAACTGCATTTTGTGACAAAAAGCATCAGTGGATGATGAGAATGTCAGTTTTGACAAAGAAAACTGTTCATTACTAAAATGCTCTAATTGAGCTGTTAGAATGTTAGAAACAAGCTTTCTGAGCTGAGAACTGCATTTTGTGACATAGTTCATCAGTGGATGATGAGAATGTCAGTTTTGACAAAGAACACTGATCATTACTAAAATGCTCCAATTTGAGCTGTTAGAATGTCAGAAACAAGCTTTCTGAGCTGAGAAATGCATTTTGTGACAAAGTGCTTCAGTGGATGATGAGAATGTCAGTTTTGACAAAGAACACTGTTCATTACTAAAATGCTCTAATTGAGCTGTTAGAATGTCAGAAACAAGCTTTCTGAGCTGAGAACTGCATTTTGTGACATAGTTCATCAGTGGATGATGAGAATGTCACTTTTGACAAAGAACACTGATCATCACTAAAATGCTCTAATTGAGCTGTTAGAATGTCAGAAACAAGCTTTCTGAGCTGAGAACTGCATTTTGTGACATAGTTCATCAGTGGATGATGAGAATGTCAGTTTTGACAAAGAACACTGATCATTACTAAAATGCTCCAATTGAGCTGTTAGAATGTCAGAAACAAGCTTTCTGAGCTGAGAAATGCATTTTGTGACAAAGTGCTTCAGTGGATGATTAGAATGTCAGTTTTGACAAAGAACACTGTTCATTACTGAAATGCTCCAATTAAGCTGTTAGAATGTCAGAAACAAGCTTTCTGAGCTGAGAAATGCATTTTGTGACAAAGTGCATCAGTGGATGATGAGAATGTCACTTTTGACAAAGAACACTGTTCATTACTAAAATGCTCTAATTGAGCTGTTAGAATGTCAGAAACAAGCTTTCTGAGCTGAGAACTGCATTTTGTGACAAAAAGCATCAGTGGATGATGAGAATGTCAGTTTTGACAAAGAACACTGATCATTACTAAAATGCTCTAATTGAGCTGTTAGAATGTTAGAAACAAGCTTTCTGAGCTGAGAACTGCATTTTGTGACATAGTTCATCAGTGGATGATGAGAATGTCAGTTTTGACAAAGAACACTGATCATTACTAAAATGCTCCAATTGAGCTGTTAGAATGTCAGAAACAAGCTTTCTGAGCTGAGAAATGCATTTTGTGACAAAGTGCTTCAGTGGATGATGAGAATGTCAGTTTTGACAAAGAACACTGTTCATTACTAAAATGCTCTAATTGAGCTGTTAGAATGTCAGAAACAAGCTTTCTGAGCTGAGAACTGCATTTTGTGACATAGTTCATCAGTGGATGATGAGAATGTCGGTTTTGACAAAGAACACTGTTCATTACTGAAATGCTCTAATTGAGCTGTTAGAATGTCAGAAACAAGCTTTCTGAGCTGAGAACTGCATTTTGTGACATAGTTCATCAGTGGATGATGAGAATGTCAGTTTTGACAAAGAACACTGTTCATTAATGAAATGCTCCAATTGAGCTGTTAGAATGTCAGAAACAAGCTTTCTGAGCTGAGAAATGCATTTTGTGACAAAGTGCTTCAGTGGATGATGAGAATGTCAGTTTTGACAAAGAACACTGTTCATTACTAAAATGCTCTAATTGAGCTGTTAGAATGTCAGAAACAAGCTTTCTGAGCTGAGAACTGCATTTTGTGACAAAGTGCTTCAGTGGATGATGAGAATGTCAGTTTTGACAAAGAACACTGTTCATTACTTAAATGCTCCAATTGAGCTGTTAGAATGTCAGAAACAAGCTTTCTGAGCTGAGAAATGCATTTTGTGACAAAGTGCATCAGTGGATGATGAGAATGTCACTTTTGACAAAGAACACTGTTCATTACTAAAATGCTCTAATTGAGCTGTTAGAATGTCAGAAACAAGCTTTCTGAGCTGAGAACTGCATTTTGTGACAAAAAGCATCAGTGGATGATGAGAATGTCAGTTTTGACAAAGAACACTGATCATTACTAAAATGCTCCAATTGAGCTGTTAGAATGTCAGAAACAAGCTTTCTGAGCTGAGAAATGCATTTTGTGACAAAGTGAATTAGTGGATGGATGAGAATGTCACTTTTGACAAAGAACACTGATCATTACTAAAATGCTCCAATTGAGCTGTTAGAATGTCAGAAACAAGCTTTCTGAGCTGAGAAATGCATTTTGTGACAAAGTGCTTCAGTGGATGATGAGAATGTCAGTTTTGACAAAGAACACTGTTCATTACTGAAATGCTCCAATTGAGCTGTTAGAATGTCAGAAACAAGCTTTCTGAGCTGAGAAATGCATTTTGTGACAAAGTGCATCAGTGGATGATGAGAATGTCACTTTTGACAAAGAACACTGTTCATTACTGAAATGCTCTAATTGAGCTGTTAGAATGTCAGAAACAAGCTTTCTGAGCTGAGAACTGCATTTTGTGACATAGTTCATCAGTGGATGATGAGAATGTCAGTTTTGACAAAGAACACTGTTCATTACTAAAATGCTCTAATTGAGCTGTTAGAATGTCAGAAACAAGCTTTCTGAGCTGAGAACTGCATTTTGTGACAAAAAGCATCAGTGGATGATGAGAATGTCAGTTTTGACAAAGAACACTGATCATTACTAAAATGCTCCAATTGAGCTGTTAGAATGTCAGAAACAAGCTTTCTGAGCTGAGAAATGCATTTTGTGACAAAGTGCTTCAGTGGATGATGAGAATGTCAGTTTTGACAAAGAACACTGTTCATTACTAAAATGCTCTAATTGAGCTGTTAGAATGTCAGAAACAAGCTTTCTGAGCTGAGAACTGCATTTTGTGACAAAAAGCATCAGTGGATGATGAGAATGTCAGTTTTGACAAAGAACACTGTTCATTACTAAAATGCTCTAATTGAGCTGTTAGAATGTCAGAAACAAGCTTTCTGAGCTGAGAAATGCATTTTGTGACAAAGTGCTTCAGTGGATGATGAGAATGTCAGTTTTGACAAAGAAAACTGTTCATTACTAAAATGCTCCAATTGAGCTGTTAGAATGTCAGAAACAAGCTTTCTGAGCTGAGAAATGCATTTTGTGACAAAGTGCTTCAGTGGATGATGAGAATGTCAGTTTTGACAAAGAACACTGTTCATTACTAAAATGCTCTAATTGAGCTGTTAGAATGTCAGAAACAAGCTTTCTGAGCTGAGAACTGCATTTTGTGACATAGTTCATCAGTGGATGATGAGAATGTCGGTTTTGACAAAGAACACTGTTCATTACTGAAATGCTCTAATTGAGCTGTTAGAATGTCAGAAACAAGCTTTCTGAGCTGAGAACTGCATTTTGTGACATAGTTCATCAGTGGATGATGAGAATGTCAGTTTTGACAAAGAACACTGTTCATTACTGAAATGCTCCAATTGAGCTGTTAGAATGTCAGAAACAAGCTTTCTGAGCTGAGAAATGCATTTTGTGACAAAGTGCATCAGTGGATGATGAGAATGTCACTTTTGACAAAGAACACTGTTCATTACTAAAATGCTCTAATTGAGCTGTTAGAATGTCAGAAACAAGCTTTCTGAGCTGAGAACTGCATTTTGTGACAAAAAGCATCAGTGGATGATGAGAATGTCAGTTTTGACAAAGAACACTGATCATTACTAAAATGCTCCAATTGAGCTGTTAGAATGTCAGAAACAAGCTTTCTGAGCTGAGAAATGCATTTTGTGACAAAGTGCTTCAGTGGATGATGAGAATGTCAGTTTTGACAAAGAACACTGTTCATTTCTAAAATGCTCTAATTGAGCTGTTAGAATGTCAGAAACAAGCTTTCTGAGCTGAGAACTGCATTTTGTGACAAAGTGCTTCAGTGGATGATGAGAATGTCAGTTTTGACGAAGAACACTGTTCATTACTTAAATGCTCCAATTGAGCTGTTAGAATGTCAGAAACAAGCTTTCTGAGCTGAGAAATGCATTTTGTGACAAAGTGCATCAGTGGATGATGAGAATGTCACTTTTGACAAAGAACACTGTTCATTACTAAAATGCTCTAATTGAGCTGTTAGAATGTCAGAAACAAGCTTTCTGAGCTGAGAACTGCATTTTGTGACAAAAAGCATCAGTGGATGATGAGAATGTCAGTTTTGACAAAGAACACTGATCATTACTAAAATGCTCCAATTGAGCTGTTAGAATGTCAGAAACAAGCTTTCTGAGCTGAGAAATGCATTTTGTGACAAAGTGAATTAGTGGATGGATGAGAATGTCACTTTTGACAAAGAACACTGATCATTACTAAAATGCTCCAATTGAGCTGTTAGAATGTCAGAAACAAGCTTTCTGAGCTGAGAAATGCATTTTGTGACAAAGTGCTTCAGTGGATGATGAGAATGTCAGTTTTGACAAAGAACACTGTTCATTACTGAAATGCTCCAATTGAGCTGTTAGAATGTCAGAAACAAGCTTTCTGAGCTGAGAAATGCATTTTGTGACAAAGTGCATCAGTGGATGATGAGAATGTCACTTTTGACAAAGAACACTGTTCATTACTGAAATGCTCTAATTGAGCTGTTAGAATGTCAGAAACAAGCTTTCTGAGCTGAGAACTGCATTTTGTGACATAGTTCATCAGTGGATGATGAGAATGTCAGTTTTGACAAAGAACACTGTTCATTACTGAAATGCTCCAATTGAGCTGTTAGAATGTCAGAAACAAGCTTTCTGAGCTGAGAAATGCATTTTGTGACAAAGTGCATCAGTGGATGATGAGAATGTCACTTTTGACAAAGAACACTGTTCATTACTAAAATGCTCTAATTGAGCTGTTAGAATGTCAGAAACAAGCTTTCTGAGCTGAGAACTGCATTTTGTGACAAAAAGCATCAGTGGATGATGAGAATGTCAGTTTTGACAAAGAAAACTGTTCATTACTAAAATGCTCTAATTGAGCTGTTAGAATGTTAGAAACAAGCTTTCTGAGCTGAGAACTGCATTTTGTGACATAGTTCATCAGTGGATGATGAGAATGTCAGTTTTGACAAAGAACACTGATCATTACTAAAATGCTCCAATTTGAGCTGTTAGAATGTCAGAAACAAGCTTTCTGAGCTGAGAAATGCATTTTGTGACAAAGTGCTTCAGTGGATGATGAGAATGTCAGTTTTGACAAAGAACACTGTTCATTACTAAAATGCTCTAATTGAGCTGTTAGAATGTCAGAAACAAGCTTTCTGAGCTGAGAACTGCATTTTGTGACATAGTTCATCAGTGGATGATGAGAATGTCACTTTTGACAAAGAACACTGATCATCACTAAAATGCTCTAATTGAGCTGTTAGAATGTCAGAAACAAGCTTTCTGAGCTGAGAACTGCATTTTGTGACATAGTTCATCAGTGGATGATGAGAATGTCAGTTTTGACAAAGAACACTGATCATTACTAAAATGCTCCAATTGAGCTGTTAGAATGTCAGAAACAAGCTTTCTGAGCTGAGAAATGCATTTTGTGACAAAGTGCTTCAGTGGATGATTAGAATGTCAGTTTTGACAAAGAACACTGTTCATTACTGAAATGCTCCAATTAAGCTGTTAGAATGTCAGAAACAAGCTTTCTGAGCTGAGAAATGCATTTTGTGACAAAGTGCATCAGTGGATGATGAGAATGTCACTTTTGACAAAGAACACTGTTCATTACTAAAATGCTCTAATTGAGCTGTTAGAATGTCAGAAACAAGCTTTCTGAGCTGAGAACTGCATTTTGTGACAAAAAGCATCAGTGGATGATGAGAATGTCAGTTTTGACAAAGAACACTGATCATTACTAAAATGCTCTAATTGAGCTGTTAGAATGTTAGAAACAAGCTTTCTGAGCTGAGAACTGCATTTTGTGACATAGTTCATCAGTGGATGATGAGAATGTCAGTTTTGACAAAGAACACTGATCATTACTAAAATGCTCCAATTGAGCTGTTAGAATGTCAGAAACAAGCTTTCTGAGCTGAGAAATGCATTTTGTGACAAAGTGCTTCAGTGGATGATGAGAATGTCAGTTTTGACAAAGAACACTGTTCATTACTAAAATGCTCTAATTGAGCTGTTAGAATGTCAGAAACAAGCTTTCTGAGCTGAGAACTGCATTTTGTGACATAGTTCATCAGTGGATGATGAGAATGTCGGTTTTGACAAAGAACACTGTTCATTACTGAAATGCTCTAATTGAGCTGTTAGAATGTCAGAAACAAGCTTTCTGAGCTGAGAACTGCATTTTGTGACATAGTTCATCAGTGGATGATGAGAATGTCAGTTTTGACAAAGAACACTGTTCATTAATGAAATGCTCCAATTGAGCTGTTAGAATGTCAGAAACAAGCTTTCTGAGCTGAGAAATGCATTTTGTGACAAAGTACTTCAGTGGATGATGAGAATGTCAGTTTTGACAAAGAACACTGTTCATTACTAAAATGCTCTAATTGAGCTGTTAGAATGTCAGAAACAAGCTTTCTGAGCTGAGAACTGCATTTTGTGACAAAGTGCTTCAGTGGATGATGAGAATGTCAGTTTTGACAAAGAACACTGTTCATTACTTAAATGCTCCAATTGAGCTGTTAGAATGTCAGAAACAAGCTTTCTGAGCTGAGAAATGCATTTTGTGACAAAGTGCATCAGTGGATGATGAGAATGTCACTTTTGACAAAGAACACTGTTCATTACTAAAATGCTCTAATTGAGCTGTTAGAATGTCAGAAACAAGCTTTCTGAGCTGAGAACTGCATTTTGTGACAAAAAGCATCAGTGGATGATGAGAATGTCAGTTTTGACAAAGAACACTGATCATTACTAAAATGCTCCAATTGAGCTGTTAGAATGTCAGAAACAAGCTTTCTGAGCTGAGAAATGCATTTTGTGACAAAGTGAATTAGTGGATGGATGAGAATGTCACTTTTGACAAAGAACACTGATCATTACTAAAATGCTCCAATTGAGCTGTTAGAATGTCAGAAACAAGCTTTCTGAGCTGAGAAATGCATTTTGTGACAAAGTGCTTCAGTGGATGATGAGAATGTCAGTTTTGACAAAGAACACTGTTCATTACTGAAATGCTCCAATTGAGCTGTTAGAATGTCAGAAACAAGCTTTCTGAGCTGAGAAATGCATTTTGTGACAAAGTGCATCAGTGGATGATGAGAATGTCACTTTTGACAAAGAACACTGTTCATTACTGAAATGCTCTAATTGAGCTGTTAGAATGTCAGAAACAAGCTTTCTGAGCTGAGAACTGCATTTTGTGACATAGTTCATCAGTGGATGATGAGAATGTCAGTTTTGACAAAGAACACTGTTCATTACTAAAATGCTCTAATTGAGCTGTTAGAATGTCAGAAACAAGCTTTCTGAGCTGAGAACTGCATTTTGTGACAAAAAGCATCAGTGGATGATGAGAATGTCAGTTTTGACAAAGAACACTGATCATTACTAAAATGCTCCAATTGAGCTGTTAGAATGTCAGAAACAAGCTTTCTGAGCTGAGAAATGCATTTTGTGACAAAGTGCTTCAGTGGATGATGAGAATGTCAGTTTTGACAAAGAACACTGTTCATTACTAAAATGCTCTAATTGAGCTGTTAGAATGTCAGAAACAAGCTTTCTGAGCTGAGAAATGCATTTTGTGACAAAGTGCTTCAGTGGATGATGAGAATGTCAGTTTTGACAAAGAAAACTGTTCATTACTAAAATGCTCTAATTGAGCTGTTAGAATGTTAGAAACAAGCTTTCTGAGCTGAGAACTGCATTTTGTGACATAGTTCATCAGTGGATGATGAGAATGTCAGTTTTGACAAAGAACACTGATCATTACTAAAATGCTCCAATTGAGCTGTTAGAATGTCAGAAACAAGCTTTCTGAGCTGAGAAATGCATTTTGTGACAAAGTGCTTCAGTGGATGATGAGAATGTCAGTTTTGACAAAGAACACTGTTCATTACTAAAATGCTCTAATTGAGCTGTTAGAATGTCAGAAACAAGCTTTCTGAGCTGAGAACTGCATTTTGTGACATAGTTCATCAGTGGATGATGAGAATGTCGGTTTTGACAAAGAACACTGTTCATTACTGAAATGCTCTAATTGAGCTGTTAGAATGTCAGAAACAAGCTTTCTGAGCTGAGAACTGCATTTTGTGACATAGTTCATCAGTGGATGATGAGAATGTCAGTTTTGACAAAGAACACTGTTCATTACTGAAATGCTCCAATTGAGCTGTTAGAATGTCAGAAACAAGCTTTCTGAGCTGAGAAATGCATTTTGTGACAAAGTGCTTCAGTGGATGATGAGAATGTCAGTTTTGACAAAGAACACTGTTCATTACTGAAATGCTCCAATTGAGCTGTTAGAATGTCAGAAACAAGCTTTCTGAGCTGAGAAATGCATTTTGTGACAAAAAGCATCAGTGGATGATGAGAATGTCAGTTTTGACAAAGAACACTGATCATTACTAAAATGCTCCAATTGAGCTGTTAGAATGTCAGAAACAAGCTTTCTGAGCTGAGAAATGCATTTTGTGACAAAGTGAATTAGTGGATGGATGAGAATGTCACTTTTGACAAAGAACACTGATCATTACTAAAATGCTCCAATTGAGCTGTTAGAATGTCAGAAACAAGCTTTCTGAGCTGAGAAATGCATTTTGTGACAAAGTGCTTCAGTGGATGATGAGAATGTCAGTTTTGACAAAGAACACTGTTCATTACTGAAATGCTCCAATTGAGCTGTTAGAATGTCAGAAACAAGCTTTCTGAGCTGAGAAATGCATTTTGTGACAAAGTGCATCAGTGGATGATGAGAATGTCACTTTTGACAAAGAACACTGTTCATTACTGAAATGCTCTAATTGAGCTGTTAGAATGTCAGAAACAAGCTTTCTGAGCTGAGAACTGCATTTTGTGACATAGTTCATCAGTGGATGATGAGAATGTCAGTTTTGACAAAGAACACTGTTCATTACTGAAATGCTCTAATTGAACTGTTAGAATGTCAGAAACAAGCTTTCTGAGCTGAGAAATGCATTTTGTGACAAAGTGCATCAGTGGATGATGAGAATGTCAGTTTTGACAAAGAACACTGATCATTACTAAAATGCTCCAATTGAGCTGTTAGAATGTCAGAAACAAGCTTTCTGAGCTGAGAAATGCATTTTGTGACAAAGTGAATTAGTGGATGGATGAGAATGTCACTTTTGACAAAGAACACTGATCATTACTAAAATGCTCCAATTGAGCTGTTAGAATGTCAGAAACAAGCTTTCTGAGCTGAGAAATGCATTTTGTGACAAAGTGCTTCAGTGGATGATGAGAATGTCAGTTTTGACAAAGAACACTGTTCATTACTGAAATGCTCCAATTGAGCTGTTAGAATGTCAGAAACAAGCTTTCTGAGCTGAGAAATGCATTTTGTGACAAAGTGCATCAGTGGATGATGAGAATGTCACTTTTGACAAAGAACACTGTTCATTACTGAAATGCTCTAATTGAGCTGTTAGAATGTCAGAAACAAGCTTTCTGAGCTGAGAACTGCATTTTGTGACATAGTTCATCAGTGGATGATGAGAATGTCAGTTTTGACAAAGAACACTGTTCATTACTAAAATGCTCTAATTGAGCTGTTAGAATGTCAGAAACAAGCTTTCTGAGCTGAGAACTGCATTTTGTGACAAAAAGCATCAGTGGATGATGAGAATGTCAGTTTTGACAAAGAACACGGATCATTACTAAAATGCTCCAATTGAGCTGTTAGAATGTCAGAAACAAGCTTTCTGAGCTGAGAACTGCATTTTGTGACATAGTTCATCAGTGGATGATGAGAATGTCAGTTTTGACAAAGAACACTGTTCATTACTGAAATGCTCTAATTGAACTGTTAGAATGTCAGAAACAAGCTTTCTGAGCTGAGAAATGCATTTTGTGACAAAGTGCATCAGTGGATGATGAGAATGTCACTTTTGACAAAGAACACTGTTCATTACTAAAATGCTCTAATTGAGCTGTTAGAATGTCAGAAACAAGCTTTCTGAGCTGAGAACTGCATTTTGTGACAAAAAGCATCAGTGGATGATGAGAATGTCAGTTTTGACAAAGAACACTGATCATTACTAAAATGCTCCAATTGAGCTTTTAGAATGTCAGAAACAAGCTTTCTGAGCTGAGAAATTCATTTTGTGACAAAGTGCTTCAGTGGATGATGAGAATGTCAGTTTTGACAAAGAACACTGTTCATTACTAAAATGCTCTAATTGAGCTGTTAGAATGTCAGAAACAAGCTTTCTGAGCTGAGAACTGCATTTTGTGACAAAGTTCATCAGTGGATGATGAGAATGTCAGTTTTGACAAAGAACACTGTTCATTACTAAAATACTCTAATTGAGCCGTTAGAATGTCAGAAACAAGCTTTCTGAGCTGAGAACTGCATTTTGTGACATAGTTCATCAGTGGATGATGAGAATGTCAGTTTTGACAAAGAAAACTGTTCATTACTAAAATGCTCTAATTGAGCTGTTAGAATGTTAGAAACAAGCTTTCTGAGCTGAGAACTGCATTTTGTGACATAGTTCATCAGTGGATGATGAGAATGTCAGTTTTGACAAAGAACACTGTTCATTACTAAAATGCTCCAATTGAGCTGTTAGAATGTCAGAAACAAGCTTTCTGAGCTGAGAACTGCATTTTGTGACAAAAAGCATCAGTGGATGATGAGAATGTCAGTTTTGACAAAGAACACTGATCATTACTAAAATGCTCCAATTGAGCTGTTAGAATGTCAGAAACAAGCTTTCTGAGCTGAGAAATGCATTTTGTGACAAAGTGCTTCAGTGGATGATGAGAATGTCAGTTTTGACAAAGAACACTGTTCATTACTAAAATGCTCTAATTGAGCTGTTAGAATGTCAGAAACAAGCTTTCTGAGCTGAGAAATGCATTTTGTGACATAGTTCATCAGTGGATGATGAGAATGTCAGTTTTGACAAAGAACACTGTTCATTACTGAAATGCTCTAATTGAGCTGTTAGAATGTCAGAAACAAGCTTTCTGAGCTGAGAAATGCATTTTGTGACAAAGTGCATCAGTGGATGATGAGAATGTCACTTTTGACAAAGAACACTGTTCATTACTAAAATGCTCTAATTGAGCTGTTAGAATGTCAGAAACAAGCTTTCTGAGCTGAGAACTGCATTTTGTGACAAAAAGCATCAGTGGATGATGAGAATGTCAGTTTTGACAAAGAACACTGATCATTACTAAAATGCTCTAATTGAGCTGTTAGAATGTCAGAAACAAGCTTTCTGAGCTGAGAAATGCATTTTGTGACATAGTTCATCAGTGGATGATGAGAATGTCAGTTTTGACAAAGAACACTGTTCATTACTGAAATGCTCTAATTGAGCTGTTAGAATGTCAGAAACAAGCTTTCTGAGCTGAGAAATGCATTTTGTGACAAAGTGCATCAGTGGATGATGAGAATGTCACTTTTGACAAAGAACACTGTTCATTACTAAAATGCTCTAATTGAGCTGTTAGAATGTCAGAAACAAGCTTTCTGAGCTGAGAACTGCATTTTGTGACAAAAAGCATCAGTGGATGATGAGAATGTCAGTTTTGACAAAGAACACTGATCATTACTAAAATGCTCCAATTGAGCTGTTAGAATGTCAGAAACAAGCTTTCTGAGCTGAGAAATGCATTTTGTGACAAAGTGCTTCAGTGGATGATGAGAATGTCAGTTTTGACAAAGAACACTGATCATTACTAAAATGCTCCAATTGAGCTGTTAGAATGTCAGAAACAAGCTTTCTGAGCTGAGAAATGCATTTTGTGACAAAGTGCTTCAGTGGATGATGAGAATGTCAGTTTTGACAAAGAACACTGTTCATTACTAAAATGCTCTAATTGAGCTGTTAGAATGTCAGAAACAAGCTTTCTGAGCTGAGAACTAAATTTTGTGACATAGTTCATCAGTGGATGATGAGAATGTCAGTTTTGACAAAGAAAACTGTTCATTACTAAAATGCTCTAATTGAGCTGTTAGAATGTTAGAAACAAGCTTTCTGAGCTGAGAACTGCATTTTGTGACATAGTTCATCAGTGGATGATGAGAATGTCAGTTTTGACAAAGAACACTGATCATTACTAAAATGCTCCAATTGAGCTGTTAGAATGTCAGAAACAAGCTTTCTGAGCTGAGAAATGCATTTTGTGACAAAGTGCTTCAGTGGATGATTAGAATGTCAGTTTTGACAAAGAACACTGTTCATTACTGAAATGCTCCAATTAAGCTGTTAGAATGTCAGAAACAAGCTTTCTGAGCTGAGAAATGCATTTTGTGACAAAGTGCATCAGTGGATGATGAGAATGTCACTTTTGACAAAGAACACTGTTCATTACTAAAATGCTCTAATTGAGCTGTTAGAATGTCAGAAACAAGCTTTCTGAGCTGAGAACTGCATTTTGTGACAAAAAGCATCAGTGGATGATGAGAATGTCAGTTTTGACAAAGAACACTGATCATTACTAAAATGCTCCAATTGAGCTGTTAGAATGTCAGAAACAAGCTTTCTGAGCTGAGAAATGCATTTTGTGACAAAGTGCTTCAGTGGATGATGAGAATGTCAGTTTTGACAAAGAACACTGTTCATTACTAAAATGCTCTAATTGAGCTGTTAGAATGTCAGAAACAAGCTTTCTGAGCTGAGAAATGCATTTTGTGACATAGTTCATCAGTGGATGATGAGAATGTCAGTTTTGACAAAGAAAACTGTTCATTACTAAAATGCTCTAATTGAGCTGTTAGAATGTTAGAAACAAGCTTTCTGAGCTGAGAACTGCATTTTGTGACATAGTTCATCAGTGGATGATGAGAATGTCAGTTTTGACAAAGAACACTGATCATTACTAAAATGCTCCAATTGAGCTGTTAGAATGTCAGAAACAAGCTTTCTGAGCTGAGAAATGCATTTTGTGACAAAGTGCTTCAGTGGATGATGAGAATGTCAGTTTTGACAAAGAACACTGTTCATTAGTAAAATGCTCTAATTGAGCTGTTAGAATGTCAGAAACAAGCTTTCTGAGCTGAGAACTGCATTTTGTGACATAGTTCATCAGTGGATGATGAGAATGTCGGTTTTGACAAAGAACACTGTTCATTACTGAAATGCTCTAATTGAGCTGTTAGAATGTCAGAAACAAGCTTTCTGAGCTGAGAAATGCATTTTGTGACAAAGTGAATTAGTGGATGGATGAGAATGTCACTTTTGACAAAGAACACTGTTCATTACTAAAATGCTCTAATTGAGCTGTTAGAATGTCAGAAACAAGCTTTCTGAGCTGAGAACTGCATTTTGTGACAAAAAGCATCAGTGGATGATGAGAATGTCAGTTTTGACAAAGAACACTGATCATTACTAAAATGCTCCAATTGAGCTGTTAGAATGTCAGAAACAAGCTTTCTGAGCTGAGAAATGCATTTTGTGACAAAGTGCTTCAGTGGATGATGAGAATGTCAGTTTTGACAAAGAACACTGTTCATTACTAAAATGCTCTAATTGAGCTGTTAGAATGTCAGAAACAAGCTTTCTGAGCTGAGAAATGCATTTTGTGACATAGTTCATCAGTGGATGATGAGAATGTCAGTTTTGACAAAGAAAACTGTTCATTACTAAAATGCTCTAATTGAGCTGTTAGAATGTTAGAAACAAGCTTTCTGAGCTGAGAACTGCATTTTGTGACATAGTTCATCAGTGGATGATGAGAATGTCAGTTTTGACAAAGAACACTGATCATTACTAAAATGCTCCAATTGAGCTGTTAGAATGTCAGAAACAAGCTTTCTGAGCTGAGAAATGCATTTTGTGACAAAGTGCTTCAGTGGATGATGAGAATGTCAGTTTTGACAAAGAACACTGTTCATTAGTAAAATGCTCTAATTGAGCTGTTAGAATGTCAGAAACAAGCTTTCTGAGCTGAGAACTGCATTTTGTGACATAGTTCATCAGTGGATGATGAGAATGTCGGTTTTGACAAAGAACACTGTTCATTACTGAAATGCTCTAATTGAGCTGTTAGAATGTCAGAAACAAGCTTTCTGAGCTGAGAAATGCATTTTGTGACAAAGTGAATTAGTGGATGGATGAGAATGTCACTTTTGACAAAGAACACTGATCATTACTAAAATGCTCCAATTGAGCTGTTAGAATGTCAGAAACAAGCTTTCTGAGCTGAGAAATGCATTTTGTGACAAAGTGCTTCAGTGGATGATGAGAATGTCAGTTTTGACAAAGAACACTGTTCATTACTGAAATGCTCCAATTGAGCTGTTAGAATGTCAGAAACAAGCTTTCTGAGCTGAGAAATGCATTTTGTGACAAAGTGCATCAGTGGATGATGAGAATGTCACTTTTGACAAAGAACACTGTTCATTACTGAAATGCTCTAATTGAGCTGTTAGAATGTCAGAAACAAGCTTTCTGAGCTGAGAACTGCATTTTGTGACATAGTTCATCAGTGGATGATGAGAATGTCAGTTTTGACAAAGAACACTGTTCATTACTTAAATGCTCCAATTGAGCTGTTAGAATGTCAGAAACAAGCTTTCTGAGCTGAGAAATGCATTTTGTGACAAAGTGCATCAGTGGATGATGAGAATGTCACTTTTGACAAAGAACACTGTTCATTACTAAAATGCTCTAATTGAGCTGTTAGAATGTCAGAAACAAGCTTTCTGAGCTGAGAACTGCATTTTGTGACAAAAAGCATCAGTGGATGATGAGAATGTCAGTTTTGACAAAGAAAACTGTTCATTACTAAAATGCTCTAATTGAGCTGTTAGAATGTTAGAAACAAGCTTTCTGAGCTGAGAACTGCATTTTGTGACATAGTTCATCAGTGGATGATGAGAATGTCAGTTTTGACAAAGAACACTGATCATTACTAAAATGCTCCAATTTGAGCTGTTAGAATGTCAGAAACAAGCTTTCTGAGCTGAGAAATGCATTTTGTGACAAAGTGCTTCAGTGGATGATGAGAATGTCAGTTTTGACAAAGAACACTGTTCATTACTAAAATGCTCTAATTGAGCTGTTAGAATGTCAGAAACAAGCTTTCTGAGCTGAGAACTGCATTTTGTGACATAGTTCATCAGTGGATGATGAGAATGTCACTTTTGACAAAGAACACTGTTCATTACTAAAATGCTCTAATTGAGCTGTTAGAATGTCAGAAACAAGCTTTCTGAGCTGAGAACTGCATTTTGTGACATAGTTCATCAGTGGATGATGAGAATGTCAGTTTTGACAAAGAACACTGATCATTACTAAAATGCTACAATTGAGCTGTTAGAATGTCAGAAACAAGCTTTCTGAGCTGAGAAATGCATTTTGTGACAAAGTGCTTCAGTGGATGATTAGAATGTCAGTTTTGACAAAGAACACTGTTCATCACTGAAATGCTCCAATTAAGCTGTTAGAATGTCAGAAACAAGCTTTCTGAGCTGAGAAATGCATTTTGTGACAAAGTGCATCAGTGGATGATGAGAATGTCACTTTTGACAAAGAACACTGTTCATTACTAAAATGCTCTAATTGAGCTGTTAGAATGTCAGAAACAAGCTTTCTGAGCTGAGAACTGCATTTTGTGACAAAAAGCATCAGTGGATGATGAGAATGTCAGTTTTGACAAAGAACACTGATCATTACTAAAATGCTCCAATTGAGCTGTTAGAATGTCAGAAACAAGCTTTCTGAGCTGAGAAATGCATTTTGTGACAAAGTGCTTCAGTGGATGATGAGAATGTCAGTTTTGACAAAGAACACTGTTCATTAGTAAAATGCTCTAATTGAGCTGTTAGAATGTCAGAAACAAGCTTTCTGAGCTGAGAACTGCATTTTGTGACATAGTTCATCAGTGGATGATGAGAATGTCGGTTTTGACAAAGAACACTGTTCATTACTGAAATGCTCTAATTGAGCTGTTAGAATGTCAGAAACAAGCTTTCTGAGCTGAGAAATGCATTTTGTGACAAAGTGAATTAGTGGATGGATGAGAATGTCACTTTTGACAAAGAACACTGATCATTACTAAAATGCTCCAATTGAGCTGTTAGAATGTCAGAAACAAGCTTTCTGAGCTGAGAAATGCATTTTGTGACAAAGTGCTTCAGTGGATGATGAGAATGTCAGTTTTGACAAAGAACACTGTTCATTACTGAAATGCTCCAATTGAGCTGTTAGAATGTCAGAAACAAGCTTTCTGAGCTGAGAAATGCATTTTGTGACAAAGTGCATCAGTGGATGATGAGAATGTCACTTTTGACAAAGAACACTGTTCATTACTGAAATGCTCTAATTGAGCTGTTAGAATGTCAGAAACAAGCTTTCTGAGCTGAGAACTGCATTTTGTGACATAGTTCATCAGTGGATGATGAGAATGTCAGTTTTGACAAAGAACACTGTTCATTACTTAAATGCTCCAATTGAGCTGTTAGAATGTCAGAAACAAGCTTTCTGAGCTGAGAAATGCATTTTGTGACAAAGTGCATCAGTGGATGATGAGAATGTCACTTTTGACAAAGAACACTGTTCATTACTAAAATGCTCTAATTGAGCTGTTAGAATGTCAGAAACAAGCTTTCTGAGCTGAGAACTGCATTTTGTGACAAAAAGCATCAGTGGATGATGAGAATGTCAGTTTTGACAAAGAAAACTGTTCATTACTAAAATGCTCTAATTGAGCTGTTAGAATGTTAGAAACAAGCTTTCTGAGCTGAGAACTGCATTTTGTGACATAGTTCATCAGTGGATGATGAGAATGTCAGTTTTGACAAAGAACACTGATCATTACTAAAATGCTCCAATTTGAGCTGTTAGAATGTCAGAAACAAGCTTTCTGAGCTGAGAAATGCATTTTGTGACAAAGTGCTTCAGTGGATGATGAGAATGTCAGTTTTGACAAAGAACACTGTTCATTACTAAAATGCTCTAATTGAGCTGTTAGAATGTCAGAAACAAGCTTTCTGAGCTGAGAACTGCATTTTGTGACATAGTTCATCAGTGGATGATGAGAATGTCACTTTTGACAAAGAACACTGTTCATTACTAAAATGCTCTAATTGAGCTGTTAGAATGTCAGAAACAAGCTTTCTGAGCTGAGAACTGCATTTTGTGACATAGTTCATCAGTGGATGATGAGAATGTCAGTTTTGACAAAGAACACTGATCATTACTAAAATGCTACAATTGAGCTGTTAGAATGTCAGAAACAAGCTTTCTGAGCTGAGAAATGCATTTTGTGACAAAGTGCTTCAGTGGATGATTAGAATGTCAGTTTTGACAAAGAACACTGTTCATCACTGAAATGCTCCAATTAAGCTGTTAGAATGTCAGAAACAAGCTTTCTGAGCTGAGAAATGCATTTTGTGACAAAGTGCATCAGTGGATGATGAGAATGTCACTTTTGACAAAGAACACTGTTCATTACTAAAATGCTCTAATTGAGCTGTTAGAATGTCAGAAACAAGCTTTCTGAGCTGAGAACTGCATTTTGTGACAAAAAGCATCAGTGGATGATGAGAATGTCAGTTTTGACAAAGAACACTGATCATTACTAAAATGCTCCAATTGAGCTGTTAGAATGTCAGAAACAAGCTTTCTGAGCTGAGAAATGCATTTTGTGACAAAGTGCTTCAGTGGATGATGAGAATGTCAGTTTTGACAAAGAACACTGTTCATTACTAAAATGCTCTAATTGAGCTGTTAGAATGTCAGAAACAAGCTTTCTGAGCTGAGAAATGCATTTTGTGACATAGTTCATCAGTGGATGATGAGAATGTCAGTTTTGACAAAGAAAACTGTTCATTACTGAAATGCTCTAATTGAGCTGTTAGAATGTTAGAAACAAGCTCTCTGAGCTGAGAACTGCATTTTGTGACATAGTTCATCAGTGGATGATGAGAATGTCAGTTTTGACAAAGAACACTGTTCATTACTTAAATGCTCCAATTGAGCTGTTAGAATGTCAGAAACAAGCTTTCTGAGCTGAGAAATGCATTTTGTGACAAAGTGCATCAGTGGATGATGAGAATGTCACTTTTGACAAAGAACACTGTTCATTACTAAAATGCTCTAATTGAGCTGTTAGAATGTCAGAAACAAGCTTTCTGAGCTGAGAACTGCATTTTGTGACAAAAAGCATCAGTGGATGATGAGAATGTCAGTTTTGACAAAGAACACTGATCATTACTAAAATGCTCCAATTGAGCTGTTAGAATGTCAGAAACAAGCTTTCTGAGCTGAGAAATATATTTTGTGACAAAGTGAATTAGTGGATGGATGAGAATGTCACTTTTGACAAAGAACACTGATCATTACTAAAATGCTCCAATTGAGCTGTTAGAATGTCAGAAACAAGCTTTCTGAGCTGAGAAATGCATTTTGTGACAAAGTGCTTCAGTGGATGATGAGAATGTCAGTTTTGACAAAGAACACTGTTCATTACTGAAATGCTCCAATTGAGCTGTTAGAATGTCAGAAACAAGCTTTCTGAGCTGAGAAATGCATTTTGTGACAAAGTGCATCAGTGGATGATGAGAATGTCACTTTTGACAAAGAACACTGTTCATTACTGAAATGCTCTAATTGAGCTGTTAGAATGTCAGAAACAAGCTTTCTGAGCTGAGAACTGCATTTTGTGACATAGTTCATCAGTGGATGATGAGAATGTCAGTTTTGACAAAGAACACTGTTCATTACTAAAATGCTCTAATTGAGCTGTTAGAATGTCAGAAACAAGCTTTCTGAGCTGAGAACTGCATTTTGTGACAAAAAGCATCAGTGGATGATGAGAATGTCAGTTTTGACAAAGAAAACTGTTCATTACTAAAATGCTCTAATTGAGCTGTTAGAATGTTAGAAACAAGCTTTCTGAGCTGAGAACTGCATTTTGTGACATAGTTCATCAGTGGATGATGAGAATGTCAGTTTTGACAAAGAACACTGATCATTACTAAAATGCTCCAATTTGAGCTGTTAGAATGTCAGAAACAAGCTTTCTGAGCTGAGAAATGCATTTTGTGACAAAGTGCTTCAGTGGATGATGAGAATGTCAGTTTTGACAAAGAACACTGTTCATTACTAAAATGCTCTAATTGAGCTGTTAGAATGTCAGAAACAAGCTTTCTGAGCTGAGAACTGCATTTTGTGACATAGTTCATCAGTGGATGATGAGAATGTCACTTTTGACAAAGAACACTGTTCATTACTAAAATGCTCTAATTGAGCTGTTAGAATGTCAGAAACAAGCTTTCTGAGCTGAGAACTGCATTTTGTGACATAGTTCATCAGTGGATGATGAGAATGTCAGTTTTGACAAAGAACACTGATCATTACTAAAATGCTACAATTGAGCTGTTAGAATGTCAGAAACAAGCTTTCTGAGCTGAGAAATGCATTTTGTGACAAAGTGCTTCAGTGGATGATTAGAATGTCAGTTTTGACAAAGAACACTGTTCATTACTGAAATGCTCCAATTAAGCTGTTAGAATGTCAGAAACAAGCTTTCTGAGCTGAGAAATGCATTTTGTGACAAAGTGCATCAGTGGATGATGAGAATGTCAGTTTTGACAAAGAACACTGTTCATTACTAAAATGCTCTAATTGAGCTGTTAGAATGTCAGAAACAAGCTTTCTGAGCTGAGAACTGCATTTTGTGACATAGTTCATCAGTGGATGATGAGAATGTCACTTTTGACAAAGAACACTGATCATCACTAAAATGCTCTAATTGAGCTGTTAGAATGTCAGAAACAAGCTTTCTGAGCTGAGAACTGCATTTTGTGACATAGTTCATCAGTGGATGATGAGAAGGTCAGTTTTGACAAAGAAACTGTTCATTACTGAAATGCTCTAATTGAGCTGTTAGAATGTTAGAAACAAGCTTTCTGAGCTGAGAACTGCATTTTGTGACATAGTTCATCAGTGGATGATGAGAATGTCGGTTTTGACAAAGAACACTGTTCATTACTGAAATGCTCCAATTGAGCTGTTAGAATGTCAGAAACAAGCTTTCTGAGCTGAGAAATGCATTTTGTGACAAAAAGCATCAGTGGATGATGAGAATGTCAGTTTTGACAAAGAAAACTGTTCATTACTAAAATGCTCTAATTGAGCTGTTAGAATGTCAGAAACAAGCTTTCTGAGCTGAGAAATGCATTTTGTGACAAAGTGCTTCAGTGGATGATTAGAATGTCAGTTTTGACAAAGAACACTGTTCATTACTGAAATGCTCCAATTAAGCTGTTAGAATGTCAGAAACAAGCTTTCTGAGCTGAGAAATGCATTTTGTGACAAAGTGCATCAGTGGATGATGAGAATGTCACTTTTGACAAAGAACACTGTTCATTACTAAAATGCTCTAATTGAGCTGTTAGAATGTCAGAAACAAGCTTTCTGAGCTGAGAACTGCATTTTGTGACAAAAAGCATCAGTGGATGATGAGAATGTCAGTTTTGACAAAGAACACTTATCATTACTAAAATGCTCCAATTGAGCTGTTAGAATGTCAGAAACAAGCTTTCTGAGCTGAGAAATGCATTTTGTGACAAAGTGCTTCAGTGGATGATGAGAATGTCAGTTTTGACAAAGAACACTGTTCATTACTAAAATGCTCTAATTGAGCTGTTAGAATGTCAGAAACAAGCTTTCTGAGCTGAGAAATGCATTTTGTGACATAGTTCATCAGTGGATGATGAGAATGTCAGTTTTGACAAAGAAAACTGTTCATTACTAAAATGCTCTAATTGAGCTGTTAGAATGTTAGAAACAAGCTTTCTGAGCTGAGAACTGCATTTTGTGACATAGTTCATCAGTGGATGATGAGAATGTCAGTTTTGACAAAGAACACTGATCATTACTAAAATGCTCCAATTGAGCTGTTAGAATGTCAGAAACAAGCTTTCTGAGCTGAGAAATGCATTTTGTGACAAAGTGCTTCAGTGGATGATGAGAATGTCAGTTTTGACAAAGAACACTGTTCATTACTAAAATGCTCTAATTGAGCTGTTAGAATGTCAGAAACAAGCTTTCTGAGCTGAGAACTGCATTTTGTGACATAGTTCATCAGTGGATGATGAGAATGTCGGTTTTGACAAAGAACACTGTTCATTACTGAAATGCTCTAATTGAGCTGTTAGAATGTCGGAAACAAGCTTTCTGAGCTGAGAAATGCATTTTGTGACAAAGTGCATCAGTGGATGATGAGAATGTCACTTTTGACAAAGAACACTGTTCATTACTAAAATGCTCTAATTGAGCTGTTAGAATGTCAGAAACAAGCTTTCTGAGCTGAGAACTGCATTTTGTGACAAAAAGCATCAGTGGATGATGAGAATGTCAGTTTTGACAAAGAACACTGATCATTACTAAAATGCTCCAATTGAGCTGTTAGAATGTCAGAAACAAGCTTTCTGAGCTGAGAAATGCATTTTGTGACAAAGTGCATCAGTGGATGATGAGAATGTCACTTTTGACAAAGAACACTGTTCATTACTGAAATGCGCTAATTGAGCTGTTAGAATGTCAGAAACAAGCTTTCTGAGCTGAGAACTGCATTTTGTGACATAGTTCATCAGTGGATGATGAGAATGTCAGTTTTGACAAAGAACACTGTTCATTACTGAAATGCTCCAATTGAGCTGTTAGAATGTCAGAAACAAGCTTTCTGAGCTGAGAAATGCATTTTGTGACAAAGTGCATCAGTGGATGATGAGAATGTCACTTTTGACAAAGAACACTGTTCATTACTAAAATGCTCTAATTGAGCTGTTAGAATGTTAGAAACAAGCTTTCTGAGCTGAGAACTGCATTTTGTGACAAAGTGCATCAGTGGATGATGAGAATGTCACTTTTGACAAAGAACACTGTTCATTACTAAAATGCTCTAATTGAGCTGTTAGAATGTCAGAAACAAGCTTTCTGAGCTGAGAACTGCATTTTGTGACAAAAAGCATCAGTGGATGATGAGAATGTCAGTTTTGACAAAGAACACTGATCATTACTAAAATGCTCCAATTGAGCTGTTAGAATGTCAGAAACAAGCTTTCTGAGCTGAGAAATGCATTTTGTGACAAAGTGAATTAGTGGATGAATGAGAATGTCACTTTTGACAAAGAACACTGATCATTACTAAAATGCTCCAATTGAGCTGTTAGAATGTCAGAAACAAGCTTTCTGAGCTGAGAAATGCATTTTGTGACAAAGTGCTTCAGTGGATGATGAGAATGTCAGTTTTGACAAAGAACACTGTTCATTACTGAAATGCTCCAATTGAGCTGTTAGAATGTCAGAAACAAGCTTTCTGAGCTGAGAAATGCATTTTGTGACAAAGTGCATCAGTGGATGATGAGAATGTCACTTTTGACAAAGAACACTGTTCATTACTGAAATGCGCTAATTGAGCTGTTAGAATGTCAGAAACAAGCTTTCTGAGCTGAGAACTGCATTTTGTGACATAGTTCATCAGTGGATGATGAGAATGTCAGTTTTGACAAAGAACACTGTTCATTACTGAAATGCTCCAATTGAGCTGTTAGAATGTCAGAAACAAGCTTTCTGAGCTGAGAAATGCATTTTGTGACAAAGTGCATCAGTGGATGATGAGAATGTCACTTTTGACAAAGAACACTGTTCATTACTAAAATGCTCTAATTGAGCTGTTAGAATGTCAGAAACAAGCTTTCTGAGCTGAGAACTGCATTTTGTGACAAAAAGCATCAGTGGATGATGAGAATGTCAGTTTTGACAAAGAACACTGATCATTACTAAAATGCTCCAATTGAGCTGTTAGAATGTCAGAAACAAGCTTTCTGAGCTGAGAAATGCATTTTGTGACAAAGTGCTTCAGTGGATGATGAGAATGTCAGTTTTGACAAAGAACACTGTTCATTACTAAAATGCTCTAATTGAGCTGTTAGAATGTCAGAAACAAGCTTTCTGAGCTGAGAAATGCATTTTGTGACATAGTTCATCAGTGGATGATGAGAATGTCAGTTTTGACAAAGAACACTGATCATTACTAAAATGCTCCAATTGAGCTGTTAGAATGTCAGAAACAAGCTTTCTGAGCTGAGAAATGCATTTTGTGACAAAGTGCTTCAGTGGATGATGAGAATGTCAGTTTTGACAAAGAAAACTGTTCATTACTAAAATGCTCTAATTGAGCTGTTAGAATGTTAGAAACAAGCTTTCTGAGCTGAGAACTGCATTTTGTGACATAGTTCATCAGTGGATGATGAGAATGTCAGTTTTGACAAAGAACACTGATCATTACTAAAATGCTCCAATTGAGCTGTTAGAATGTCAGAAACAAGCTTTCTGAGCTGAGAAATGCATTTTGTGACAAAGTGCTTCAGTGGATGATGAGAATGTCAGTTTTGACAAAGAACACTGTTCATTACTAAAATGCTCTAATTGAGCTGTTAGAATGTCAGAAACAAGCTTTCTGAGCTGAGAACTGCATTTTGTGACATAGTTCATCAGTGGATGATGAGAATGTCGGTTTTGACAAAGAACACTGTTCATTACTGAAATGCTCTAATTGAGCTGTTAGAATGTCGGAAACAAGCTTTCTGAGCTGAGAAATGCATTTTGTGACAAAGTGCATCAGTGGATGATGAGAATGTCACTTTTGACAAAGAACACTGTTCATTACTAAAATGCTCTAATTGAGCTGTTAGAATGTCAGAAACAAGCTTTCTGAGCTGAGAACTGCATTTTGTGACAAAAAGCATCAGTGGATGATGAGAATGTCAGTTTTGACAAAGAACACTGATCATTACTAAAATGCTCCAATTGAGCTGTTAGAATGTCAGAAACAAGCTTTCTGAGCTGAGAAATGCATTTTGTGACAAAGTGCTTCAGTGGATGATGAGAATGTCAGTTTTGACAAAGAACACTGTTCATTACTGAAATGCTCCAATTGAGCTGTTAGAATGTCAGAAACAAGCTTTCTGAGCTGAGAAATGCATTTTGTGACAAAGTGCATCAGTGGATGATGAGAATGTCACTTTTGACAAAGAACACTGTTCATTACTGAAATGCGCTAATTGAGCTGTTAGAATGTCAGAAACAAGCTTTCTGAGCTGAGAACTGCATTTTGTGACATAGTTCATCAGTGGATGATGAGAATGTCAGTTTTGACAAAGAACACTGTTCATTACTGAAATGCTCCAATTGAGCTGTTAGAATGTCAGAAACAAGCTTTCTGAGCTGAGAAATGCATTTTGTGACAAAGTGCATCAGTGGATGATGAGAATGTCACTTTTGACAAAGAACACTGTTCATTACTAAAATGCTCTAATTGAGCTGTTAGAATGTTAGAAACAAGCTTTCTGAGCTGAGAACTGCATTTTGTGACAAAGTGCATCAGTGGATGATGAGAATGTCACTTTTGACAAAGAACACTGTTCATTACTAAAATGCTCTAATTGAGCTGTTAGAATGTCAGAAACAAGCTTTCTGAGCTGAGAACTGCATTTTGTGACAAAAAGCATCAGTGGATGATGAGAATGTCAGTTTTGACAAAGAACACTGATCATTACTAAAATGCTCCAATTGAGCTGTTAGAATGTCAGAAACAAGCTTTCTGAGCTGAGAAATGCATTTTGTGACAAAGTGAATTAGTGGATGAATGAGAATGTCACTTTTGACAAAGAACACTGATCATTACTAAAATGCTCCAATTGAGCTGTTAGAATGTCAGAAACAAGCTTTCTGAGCTGAGAAATGCATTTTGTGACAAAGTGCTTCAGTGGATGATGAGAATGTCAGTTTTGACAAAGAACACTGTTCATTACTGAAATGCTCCAATTGAGCTGTTAGAATGTCAGAAACAAGCTTTCTGAGCTGAGAAATGCATTTTGTGACAAAGTGCATCAGTGGATGATGAGAATGTCACTTTTGACAAAGAACACTGTTCATTACTGAAATGCGCTAATTGAGCTGTTAGAATGTCAGAAACAAGCTTTCTGAGCTGAGAACTGCATTTTGTGACATAGTTCATCAGTGGATGATGAGAATGTCAGTTTTGACAAAGAACACTGTTCATTACTGAAATGCTCCAATTGAGCTGTTAGAATGTCAGAAACAAGCTTTCTGAGCTGAGAAATGCATTTTGTGACAAAGTGCATCAGTGGATGATGAGAATGTCACTTTTGACAAAGAACACTGTTCATTACTAAAATGCTCTAATTGAGCTGTTAGAATGTCAGAAACAAGCTTTCTGAGCTGAGAACTGCATTTTGTGACAAAAAGCATCAGTGGATGATGAGAATGTCAGTTTTGACAAAGAAAACTGTTCATTTCTAAAATGCTCTAATTGAGCTGTTAGAATGTTAGAAACAAGCTTTCTGAGCTGAGAACTGCATTTTGTGACATAGTTCATCAGTGGATGATGAGAATGTCAGTTTTGACAAAGAACACTGATCATTACTAAAATGCTCCAATTTGAGCTGTTAGAATGTCAGAAACAAGCTTTCTGAGCTGAGAAATGCATTTTGTGACAAAGTGCTTCAGTGGATGATGAGAATGTCAGTTTTGACAAAGAACACTGTTCATTACTAAAATGCTCTAATTGAGCTGTTAGAATGTCAGAAACAAGCTTTCTGAGCTGAGAACTGCATTTTGTGACATAGTTCATCAGTGGATGATGAGAATGTCACTTTTGACAAAGAACACTGATCATCACTAAAATGCTCTAATTGAGCTGTTAGAATGTCAGAAACAAGCTTTCTGAGCTGAGAACTGCATTTTGTGACATAGTTCATCAGTGGATGATGAGAATGTCGGTTTTGACAAAGAACACTGTTCATTACTGAAATGCTCTAATTGAGCTGTTAGAATGTCAGAAACAAGCTTTCTGAGCTGAGAACTGCATTTTGTGACATAGTCCATCAGTGGATGATGAGAATGTCAGTTTTGACAAAGAACACTGTTCATTACTGAAATGCTCCAATTGAGCTGTTAGAATGTCAGAAACAAGCTTTCTGAGCTGAGAAATGCATTTTGTGACAAAGTGCTTCAGTGGATGATGAGAATGTCAGTTTTGACAAAGAACACTGTTCATTACTGAAATGCTCCAATTGAGCTGTTAGAATGTCAGAAACAAGCTTTCTGAGCTGAGAAATGCATTTTGTGACATAGTTCATCAGTGGATGATGAGAATGTCAGTTTTGACAAAGAAAACTGTTCATTACTAAAATGCTCTAATTGAGCTGTTAGAATGTCAGAAACAAGCTTTCTGAGCTGAGAACTGCATTTTGTGACATAGTTCATCAGTGGATGATGAGAATGTCAGTTTTGACAAAGAACACTGATCATTACTAAAATGCTCCAATTGAGCTGTTAGAATGTCAGAAACAAGCTTTCTGAGCTGAGAAATGCATTTTGTGACAAAGTGCTTCAGTGGATGATGAGAATGTCACTTTTGACAAAGAACACTGTTCATTACTAAAATGCTCTAATTGAGCTGTTAGAATGTCAGAAACAAGCTTTCTGAGCTGAGAACTGCATTTTGTGACATAGTTCATCAGTGGATGATGAGAATGTCAGTTTTGACAAAGAAAACTGTTCATTACTAAAATGCTCTAATTGAGCTGTTAGAATGTTAGAAACAAGCTTTCTGAGCTGAGAACTGCATTTTGTGACATAGTTCATCAGTGGATGATGAGAATGTCAGTTTTGACAAAGAACACTGATCATTACTAAAATGCTCCAATTTGAGCTGTTAGAATGTCAGAAACAAGCTTTCTGAGCTGAGAAATGCATTTTGTGACAAAGTGCTTCAGTGGATGATGAGAATGTCAGTTTTGACAAAGAACACTGTTCATTACTAAAATGCTCTAATTGAGCTGTTAGAATGTCAGAAACAAGCTTTCTGAGCTGAGAACTGCATTTTGTGACATAGTTCATCAGTGGATGATGAGAATGTCACTTTTGACAAAGAACACTGTTCATTACTAAAATGCTCTAATTGAGCTGTTAGAATGTCAGAAACAAGCTTTCTGACTGATCATTACTAAAATGCTCCAATTGAGCTGTTAGAATGTCAGAAACAAGCTTTCTGAGCTGAGAAATGCATTTTGTGACAAAGTGCTTCAGTGGATGATGAGAATGTCAGTTTTGACAAAGAACACTGTTCATTACTGAAATGCTCCAATTGAGCTGTTAGAATGTCAGAAACAAGCTTTCTGAGCTGAGAAATGCATTTTGTGACAAAGTGCATCAGTGGATGATGAGAATGTCACTTTTGACAAAGAACACTGTTCATTACTAAAATGCTCTAATTGAGCTGTTAGAATGTCAGAAACAAGCTTTCTGAGCTGAGAACTGCATTTTGTGACAAAAAGCATCAGTGGATGATGAGAATGTCAGTTTTGACAAAGAACACTGATCATTACTAAAATGCTCCAATTGAGCTGTTAGAATGTCAGAAACAAGCTTTCTGAGCTGAGAAATGCATTTTGTGACAAAGTGCTTCAGTGGATGATGAGAATGTCAGTTTTGACAAAGAACACTGTTCATTACTAAAATCCTCTAATTGAGCTGTTAGAATGTCAGAAACAAGCTTTCTGAGCTGAGAACTGAATTTTGTGACATAGTTCATCAGTGGATGATGAGAATGTCAGTTTTGACAAAGAAAACTGTTCATTACTAAAATGCTCTAATTGAGCTGTTAGAATGTTAGAAACAAGCTTTCTGAGCTGAGAACTGCCTTTTGTGACATAGTTCATCAGTGGATGATGAGAATGTCAGTTTTGACAAAGAACACTGATCATTACTAAAATGCTCCAATTGAGCTGTTAGAATGTCAGAAACAAGCTTTCTGAGCTGAGAAATGCATTTTGTGACAAAGTGCTTCAGTGGATGATGAGAATGTCAGTTTTGACAAAGAACACTGTTCATTACTAAAATGCTCTAATTGAGCTGTTAGAATGTCAGAAACAAGCTTTCTGAGCTGAGAACTGCATTTTGTGACATAGTTCATCAGTGGATGATGAGAATGTCGGTTTTGACAAAGAACACTGTTCATTACTGAAATGCTCTAATTGAGCTGTTAGAATGTCAGAAACAAGCTTTCTGAGCTGAGAACTGCATTTTGTGACATAGTTCATCAGTGGATGATGAGAATGTCAGTTTTGACAAAGAACACTGTTCATTACTGAAATGCTCCAATTGAGCTGTTAGAATGTCAGAAACAAGCTTTCTGAGCTGAGAAATGCATTTTGTGACAAAGTGCATCAGTGGATGATGAGAATGTCACTTTTGACAAAGAACACTGTTCATTACTAAAATGCTCTAATTGAGCTGTTAGAATGTCAGAAACAAGCTTTCTGAGCTGAGAACTGCATTTTGTGACAAAAAGCATCAGTGGATGATGAGAATGTCAGTTTTGACAAAGAACACTGATCATTACTAAAATGCTCCAATTGAGCTGTTAGAATGTCAGAAACAAGCTTTCTGAGCTGAGAAATGCATTTTGTGACAAAGTGCTTCAGTGGATGATGAGAATGTCAGTTTTGACAAAGAACACTGTTCATTTCTAAAATGCTATAATTGAGCTGTTAGAATGTCAGAAACAAGCTTTCTGAGCTGAGAACTGCATTTTGTGACAAAGTGCTTCAGTGGATGATGAGAATGTCAGTTTTGACGAAGAACACTGTTCATTACTTAAATGCTCCAATTGAGCTGTTAGAATGTCAGAAACAAGCTTTCTGAGCTGAGAAATGCATTTTGTGACAAAGTGCATCAGTGGATGATGAGAATGTCACTTTTGACAAAGAACACTGTTCATTACTAAAATGCTCTAATTGAGCTGTTAGAATGTCAGAAACAAGCTTTCTGAGCTGAGAACTGCATTTTGTGACAAAAAGCATCAGTGGATGATGAGAATGTCAGTTTTGACAAAGAACACTGATCATTACTAAAATGCTCCAATTGAGCTGTTAGAATGTCAGAAACAAGCTTTCTGAGCTGAGAAATGCATTTTGTGACAAAGTGAATTAGTGGATGGATGAGAATGTCACTTTTGACAAAGAACACTGATCATTACTAAAATGCTCCAATTGAGCTGTTAGAATGTCAGAAACAAGCTTTCTGAGCTGAGAAATGCATTTTGTGACAAAGTGCTTCAGTGGATGATGAGAATGTCAGTTTTGACAAAGAACACTGTTCATTACTGAAATGCTCCAATTGAGCTGTTAGAATGTCAGAAACAAGCTTTCTGAGCTGAGAAATGCATTTTGTGACAAAGTGCATCAGTGGATGATGAGAATGTCACTTTTGACAAAGAACACTGTTCATTACTGAAATGCTCTAATTGAGCTGTTAGAATGTCAGAAACAAGCTTTCTGAGCTGAGAACTGCATTTTGTGACATAGTTCATCAGTGGATGATGAGAATGTCAGTTTTGACAAAGAACACTGTTCATTACTGAAATGCTCCAATTGAGCTGTTAGAATGTCAGAAACAAGCTTTCTGAGCTGAGAAATGCATTTTGTGACAAAGTGCATCAGTGGATGATGAGAATGTCACTTTTGACAAAGAACACTGTTCATTACTAAAATGCTCTAATTGAGCTGTTAGAATGTCAGAAACAAGCTTTCTGAGCTGAGAACTGCATTTTGTGACAAAAAGCATCAGTGGATGATGAGAATGTCAGTTTTGACAAAGAACACTGTTCATTACTAAAATGCTCTAATTGAGCTGTTAGAATGTTAGAAACAAGCTTTCTGAGCTGAGAACTGCATTTTGTGACATAGTTCATCAGTGGATGATGAGAATGTCAGTTTTGACAAAGAACACTGATCATTACTAAAATGCTCCAATTTGAGCTGTTAGAATGTCAGAAACAAGCTTTCTGAGCTGAGAAATGCATTTTGTGACAAAGTGCTTCAGTGGATGATGAGAATGTCAGTTTTGACAAAGAACACTGTTCATTACTAAAATGCTCTAATTGAGCTGTTAGAATGTCAGAAACAAGCTTTCTGAGCTGAGAACTGCATTTTGTGACATAGTTCATCAGTGGATGATGAGAATGTCACTTTTGACAAAGAACACTGATCATCACTAAAATGCTCTAATTGAGCTGTTAGAATGTCAGAAACAAGCTTTCTGAGCTGAGAACTGCATTTTGTGACATAGTTCATCAGTGGATGATGAGAATGTCAGTTTTGACAAAGAACACTGATCATTACTAAAATGCTCCAATTGAGCTGTTAGAATGTCAGAAACAAGCTTTCTGAGCTGAGAAATGCATTTTGTGACAAAGTGCTTCAGTGGATGATTAGAATGTCAGTTTTGACAAAGAACACTGTTCATTACTGAAATGCTCCAATTAAGCTGTTAGAATGTCAGAAACAAGCTTTCTGAGCTGAGAAATGCATTTTGTGACAAAGTGCATCAGTGGATGATGAGAATGTCACTTTTGACAAAGAACACTGTTCATTACTAAAATGCTCTAATTGAGCTGTTAGAATGTCAGAAACAAGCTTTCTGAGCTGAGAACTGCATTTTGTGACAAAAAGCATCAGTGGATGATGAGAATGTCAGTTTTGACAAAGAACACTGATCATTACTAAAATGCTCTAATTGAGCTGTTAGAATGTTAGAAACAAGCTTTCTGAGCTGAGAACTGCATTTTGTGACATAGTTCATCAGTGGATGATGAGAATGTCAGTTTTGACAAAGAACACTGATCATTACTAAAATGCTCCAATTGAGCTGTTAGAATGTCAGAAACAAGCTTTCTGAGCTGAGAAATGCATTTTGTGACAAAGTGCTTCAGTGGATGATGAGAATGTCAGTTTTGACAAAGAACACTGTTCATTACTAAAATGCTCTAATTGAGCTGTTAGAATGTCAGAAACAAGCTTTCTGAGCTGAGAACTGCATTTTGTGACATAGTTCATCAGTGGATGATGAGAATGTCGGTTTTGACAAAGAACACTGTTCATTACTGAAATGCTCTAATTGAGCTGTTAGAATGTCAGAAACAAGCTTTCTGAGCTGAGAACTGCATTTTGTGACATAGTTCATCAGTGGATGATGAGAATGTCAGTTTTGACAAAGAACACTGTTCATTAATGAAATGCTCCAATTGAGCTGTTAGAATGTCAGAAACAAGCTTTCTGAGCTGAGAAATGCATTTTGTGACAAAGTGCTTCAGTGGATGATGAGAATGTCAGTTTTGACAAAGAACACTGTTCATTACTAAAATGCTCTAATTGAGCTGTTAGAATGTCAGAAACAAGCTTTCTGAGCTGAGAACTGCATTTTGTGACAAAGTGCTTCAGTGGATGATGAGAATGTCAGTTTTGACAAAGAACACTGTTCATTACTTAAATGCTCCAATTGAGCTGTTAGAATGTCAGAAACAAGCTTTCTGAGCTGAGAAATGCATTTTGTGACAAAGTGCATCAGTGGATGATGAGAATGTCACTTTTGACAAAGAACACTGTTCATTACTAAAATGCTCTAATTGAGCTGTTAGAATGTCAGAAACAAGCTTTCTGAGCTGAGAACTGCATTTTGTGACAAAAAGCATCAGTGGATGATGAGAATGTCAGTTTTGACAAAGAACACTGATCATTACTAAAATGCTCCAATTGAGCTGTTAGAATGTCAGAAACAAGCTTTCTGAGCTGAGAAATGCATTTTGTGACAAAGTGAATTAGTGGATGGATGAGAATGTCACTTTTGACAAAGAACACTGATCATTACTAAAATGCTCCAATTGAGCTGTTAGAATGTCAGAAACAAGCTTTCTGAGCTGAGAAATGCATTTTGTGACAAAGTGCTTCAGTGGATGATGAGAATGTCAGTTTTGACAAAGAACACTGTTCATTACTGAAATGCTCCAATTGAGCTGTTAGAATGTCAGAAACAAGCTTTCTGAGCTGAGAAATGCATTTTGTGACAAAGTGCATCAGTGGATGATGAGAATGTCACTTTTGACAAAGAACACTGTTCATTACTGAAATGCTCTAATTGAGCTGTTAGAATGTCAGAAACAAGCTTTCTGAGCTGAGAACTGCATTTTGTGACATAGTTCATCAGTGGATGATGAGAATGTCAGTTTTGACAAAGAACACTGTTCATTACTGAAATGCTCCAATTGAGCTGTTAGAATGTCAGAAACAAGCTTTCTGAGCTGAGAAATGCATTTTGTGACAAAGTGCTTCAGTGGATGATGAGAATGTCAGTTTTGACAAAGAACACTGTTCATTACTAAAATGCTCTAATTGAGCTGTTAGAATGTCAGAAACAAGCTTTCTGAGCTGAGAACTGCATTTTGTGACAAAGTGCTTCAGTGGATGATGAGAATGTCAGTTTTGACAAAGAACACTCTTCATTACTTAAATGCTCCAATTGAGCTGTTAGAATGTCAGAAACAAGCTTTCTGAGCTGAGAAATGCATTTTGTGACAAAGTGCATCAGTGGATGATGAGAATGTCACTTTTGACAAAGAACACTGTTCATTACTAAAATGCTCAAATTGAGCTGTTAGAATGTCAGAAACAAGCTTTCTGAGCTGAGAACTGCATTTTGTGACAAAAAGCATCAGTGGATGATGAGAATGTCAGTTTTGACAAAGAACACTGATCATTACTAAAATGCTCCAATTGAGCTGTTAGAATGTCAGAAACAAGCTTTCTGAGCTGAGAAATGCATTTTGTGACAAAGTGAATTAGTGGATGGATGAGAATGTCACTTTTGACAAAGAACACTGATCATTACTAAAATGCTCCAATTGAGCTGTTAGAATGTCAGAAACAAGCTTTCTGAGCTGAGAAATGCATTTTGTGACAAAGTGCTTCAGTGGATGATGAGAATGTCAGTTTTGACAAAGAACACTGTTCATTACTGAAATGCTCCAATTGAGCTGTTAGAATGTCAGAAACAAGCTTTCTGAGCTGAGAAATGCATTTTGTGACAAAGTGCATCAGTGGATGATGAGAATGTCACTTTTGACAAAGAACACTGTTCATTACTGAAATGCTCCAATTGAGCTGTTAGAATGTCAGAAACAAGCTTTCTGAGCTGAGAACTGCATTTTGTGACATAGTTCATCAGTGGATGATGAGAATGTCAGTTTTGACAAAGAACACTGTTCATTACTGAAATGCTCTAATTGAGCTGTTAGAATGTCAGAAACAAGCTTTCTGAGCTGAGAACTGCATTTTGTGACATAGTTCATCAGTGGATGATGAGAATGTCAGTTTTGACAAAGAACACTGTTCATTAATGAAATGCTCCAATTGAGCTGTTAGAATGTCAGAAACAAGCTTTCTGAGCTGAGAAATGCATTTTGTGACAAAGTGCTTCAGTGGATGATGAGAATGTCAGTTTTGACAAAGAACACTGTTCATTACTAAAATGCTCTAATTGAGCTGTTAGAATGTCAGAAACAAGCTTTCTGAGCTGAGAACTGCATTTTGTGACAAAGTGCTTCAGTGGATGATGAGAATGTCAGTTTTGACAAAGAACACTGTTCATTACTAAAATGCTCTAATTGAGCTGTTAGAATGTCAGAAACAAGCTTTCTGAGCTGAGAACTGCATTTTGTGACAAAGTGCTTCAGTGGATGATGAGAATGTCAGTTTTGACAAAGAACACTGTTCATTACTAAAATGCTCTAATTGAGCTGTTAGAATGTCAGAAACAAGCTTTCTGAGCTGAGAACTGCATTTTGTGACAAAGTGCTTCAGTGGATGATGAGAATGTCAGTTTTGACAAAGAACACTGTTCATTACTTAAATGCTCCAATTGAGCTGTTAGAATGTCAGAAACAAGCTTTCTGAGCTGAGAAATGCATTTTGTGACAAAGTGCATCAGTGGATGATGAGAATGTCACTTTTGACAAAGAACACTGTTCATTACTAAAATGCTCTAATTGAGCTGTTAGAATGTCAGAAACAAGCTTTCTGAGCTGAGAACTGCATTTTGTGACAAAAAGCATCAGTGGATGATGAGAATGTCAGTTTTGACAAAGAACACTGATCATTACTAAAATGCTCCAATTGAGCTGTTAGAATGTCAGAAACAAGCTTTCTGAGCTGAGAAATGCATTTTGTGACAAAGTGAATTAGTGGATGGATGAGAATGTCACTTTTGACAAAGAACACTGATCATTACTAAAATGCTCCAATTGAGCTGTTAGAATGTCAGAAACAAGCTTTCTGAGCTGAGAAATGCATTTTGTGACAAAGTGCTTCAGTGGATGATGAGAATGTCAGTTTTGACAAAGAACACTGTTCATTACTGAAATGCTCCAATTGAGCTGTTAGAATGTCAGAAACAAGCTTTCTGAGCTGAGAAATGCATTTTGTGACAAAGTGCATCAGTGGATGATGAGAATGTCACTTTTGACAAAGAACACTGTTCATTACTGAAATGCTCTAATTGAGCTGTTAGAATGTCAGAAACAAGCTTTCTGAGCTGAGAAATGCATTTTGTGACAAAGTGCATCAGTGGATGATGAGAATGTCACTTTTGACAAAGAACACTGTTCATTACTGAAATGCTCTAATTGAGCTGTTAGAATGTCAGAAACAAGCTTTCTGAGCTGAGAAATGCATTTTGTGACAAAGTGCTTCAGTGGATGATGAGAATGTCAGTTTTGACAAAGAACACTGTTCATTACTAAAATGCTCTAATTGAGCTGTTAGAATGTCAGAAACAAGCTTTCTGAGCTGAGAAATGCATTTTGTGACAAAGTGCTTCAGTGGATGATGAGAATGTCAGTTTTGACAAAGAAAACTGTTCATTACTAAAATGCTCTAATTGAGCTGTTAGAATGTTAGAAACAAGCTTTCTGAGCTGAGAACTGCATTTTGTGACATAGTTCATCAGTGGATGATGAGAATGTCAGTTTTGACAAAGAACACTGATCATTACTAAAATGCTCCAATTGAGCTGTTAGAATGTCAGAAACAAGCTTTCTGAGCTGAGAAATGCATTTTGTGACAAAGTGCTTCAGTGGATGATGAGAATGTCAGTTTTGACAAAGAACACTGTTCATTACTAAAATGCTCTAATTGAGCTGTTAGAATGTCAGAAACAAGCTTTCTGAGCTGAGAACTGCATTTTGTGACATAGTTCATCAGTGGATGATGAGAATGTCGGTTTTGACAAAGAACACTGTTCATTACTGAAATGCTCTAATTGAGCTGTTAGAATGTCAGAAACAAGCTTTCTGAGCTGAGAACTGCATTTTGTGACATAGTTCATCAGTGGATGATGAGAATGTCAGTTTTGACAAAGAACACTGTTCATTACTGAAATGCTCCAATTGAGCTGTTAGAATGTCAGAAACAAGCTTTCTGAGCTGAGAAATGCATTTTGTGACAAAGTGCTTCAGTGGATGATGAGAATGTCAGTTTTGACAAAGAACACTGTTCATTACTGAAATGCTCCAATTGAGCTGTTAGAATGTCAGAAACAAGCTTTCTGAGCTGAGAAATGCATTTTGTGACAAAAAGCATCAGTGGATGATGAGAATGTCAGTTTTGACAAAGAACACTGATCATTACTAAAATGCTCCAATTGAGCTGTTAGAATGTCAGAAACAAGCTTTCTGAGCTGAGAAATGCATTTTGTGACAAAGTGCTTGAGTGGATGATGAGAATGTCAGTTTTGACAAAGAACACTGTTCATTACTAAAATGCTCTAATTGAGCTGTTAGAATGTCAGAAACAAGCTTTCTGAGCTGAGAACTGCATTTTGTGACAAAGTGCTTCAGTGGATGATGAGAATGTCAGTTTTGACAAAGAACACTCTTCATTACTTAAATGCTCCAATTGAGCTGTTAGAATGTCAGAAACAAGCTTTCTGAGCTGAGAAATGCATTTTGTGACAAAGTGCATCAGTGGATGATGAGAATGTCACTTTTGACAAAGAACACTGTTCATTACTAAAATGCTCAAATTGAGCTGTTAGAATGTCAGAAACAAGCTTTCTGAGCTGAGAACTGCATTTTGTGACAAAAAGCATCAGTGGATGATGAGAATGTCAGTTTTGACAAAGAACACTGATCATTACTAAAATGCTCCAATTGAGCTGTTAGAATGTCAGAAACAAGCTTTCTGAGCTGAGAAATGCATTTTGTGACAAAGTGAATTAGTGGATGGATGAGAATGTCACTTTTGACAAAGAACACTGATCATTACTAAAATGCTCCAATTGAGCTGTTAGAATGTCAGAAACAAGCTTTCTGAGCTGAGAAATGCATTTTGTGACAAAGTGCTTCAGTGGATGATGAGAATGTCAGTTTTGACAAAGAACACTGTTCATTACTGAAATGCTCCAATTGAGCTGTTAGAATGTCAGAAACAAGCTTTCTGAGCTGAGAAATGCATTTTGTGACAAAGTGCATCAGTGGATGATGAGAATGTCACTTTTGACAAAGAACACTGTTCATTACTAAAATGCTCTAATTGAGCTGTTAGAATGTCAGAAACAAGCTTTCTGAGCTGAGAACTGCATTTTGTGACAAAAAGCATCAGTGGATGATGAGAATGTCAGTTTTGACAAAGAACACTGATCATTACTAAAATGCTCCAATTGAGCTTTTAGAATGTCAGAAACAAGCTTTCTGAGCTGAGAAATTCATTTTGTGACAAAGTGCTTCAGTGGATGATGAGAATGTCAGTTTTGACAAAGAACACTGTTCATTACTAAAATGCTCTAATTGAGCTGTTAGAATGTCAGAAACAAGCTTTCTGAGCTGAGAACTGCATTTTGTGACAAAGTGCTTCAGTGGATGATGAGAATGTCAGTTTTGACAAAGAACACTGTTCATTACTAAAATACTCTAATTGAGCCGTTTGAATGTCAGAAACAAGCTTTCTGAGCTGAGAACTGCATTTTGTGACATAGTTCATCAGCGGATGATGAGAATGTCAGTTTTGACAAAGAAAACTGTTCATTACTAAAATGCTCTAATTGAGCTGTTAGAATGTTAGAAACAAGCTTTCTGAGCTGAGAACTGCATTTTGTGACATAGTTCATCAGTGGATGATGAGAATGTCAGTTTTGACAAAGAACACTGTTCATTACTAAAATGCTCCAATTGAGCTGTTAGAATGTCAGAAACAAGCTTTCTGAGCTGAGAACTGCATTTTGTGACAAAAAGCATCAGTGGATGATGAGAATGTCAGTTTTGACAAAGAACACTGATCATTACTAAAATGCTCCAATTGAGCTGTTAGAATGTCAGAAACAAGCTTTCTGAGCTGAGAAATGCATTTTGTGACAAAGTGCTTCAGTGGATGATGAGAATGTCAGTTTTGACAAAGAACACTGTTCATTACTAAAATGCTCTAATTGAGCTGTTAGAATGTCAGAAACAAGCTTTCTGAGCTGAGAAATGCATTTTGTGACATAGTTCATCAGTGGATGATGAGAATGTCAGTTTTGACAAAGAACACTGTTCATTACTGAAATGCTCTAATTGAGCTGTTAGAATGTCAGAAACAAGCTTTCTGAGCTGAGAAATGCATTTTGTGACAAAGTGCATCAGTGGATGATGAGAATGTCACTTTTGACAAAGAACACTGTTCATTACTAAAATGCTCTAATTGAGCTGTTAGAATGTCAGAAACAAGCTTTCTGAGCTGAGAACTGCATTTTGTGACAAAAAGCATCAGTGGATGATGAGAATGTCAGTTTTGACAAAGAACACTGATCATTACTAAAATGCTCCAATTGAGCTGTTAGAATGTCAGAAACAAGCTTTCTGAGCTGAGAAATGCATTTTGTGACAAAGTGCTTCAGTGGATGATGAGAATGTCAGTTTTGACAAAGAACACTGTTCATTACTAAAATGCTCTAATTGAGCTGTTAGAATGTCAGAAACAAGCTTTCTGAGCTGAGAACTAAATTTTGTGACATAGTTCATCAGTGGATGATGAGAATGTCAGTTTTGACAAAGAAAACTGTTCATTACTAAAATGCTCTAATTGAGCTGTTAGAATGTTAGAAACAAGCTTTCTGAGCTGAGAACTGCATTTTGTGACATAGTTCATCAGTGGATGATGAGAATGTCAGTTTTGACAAAGAACACTGATCATTACTAAAATGCTCCAATTTGAGCTGTTAGAATGTCAGAAACAAGCTTTCTGAGCTGAGAAATGCATTTTGTGACAAAGTGCATCAGTGGATGATGAGAATGTCACTTTTGACAAAGAACACTGTTCATTACTGAAATGCTCTAATTGAACTGTTAGAATGTCAGAAACAAGCTTTCTGAGCTGAGAACTGCATTTTGTGACATAGTTCATCAGTGGATGATGAGAATGTCAGTTTTGACAAAGAACACTGTTCATTACTAAAATGCTCTAATTGAGCTGTTAGAATGTCAGAAACAAGCTTTCTGAGCTGAGAACTGCATTTTGTGACAAAAAGCATCAGTGGATGATGAGAATGTCAGTTTTGACAAAGAACACTGATCATTACTAAAATGCTCCAATTGAGCTGTTAGAATGTCAGAAACAAGCTTTCTGAGCTGAGAAATGCATTTTGTGACAAAGTGCTTCAGTGGATGATGAGAATGTCAGTTTTGACAAAGAACACTGTTCATTACTAAAATGCTCTAATTGAGCTGTTAGAATGTCAGAAACAAGCTTTCTGAGCTGAGAAATGCATTTTGTGACAAAGTGCTTCAGTGGATGATGAGAATGTCAGTTTTGACAAAGAAAACTGTTCATTACTAAAATGCTCTAATTGAGCTGTTAGAATGTTAGAAACAAGCTTTCTGAGCTGAGAACTGCATTTTGTGACATAGTTCATCAGTGGATGATGAGAATGTCGGTTTTGACAAAGAACACTGTTCTTTACTGAAATGCTCTAATTGAGCTGTTAGAATGTCAGAAACAAGCTTTCTGAGCTGAGAACTGCATTTTGTGACATAGTTCATCAGTGGATGATGAGAATGTCAGTTTTGACAAAGAACACTGTTCATTACTGAAATGCTCCAATTGAGCTGTTAGAATGTCAGAAACAAGCTTTCTGAGCTGAGAAATGCATTTTGTGACAAAGTGCTTCAGTGGATGATGAGAATGTCAGTTTTGACAAAGAACACTGTTCATTACTGAAATGCTCCAATTGAGCTGTTAGAATGTCAGAAACAAGCTTTCTGAGCTGAGAAATGCATTTTGTGACAAAAAGCATCAGTGGATGAAGAGAATGTCAGTTTTGACAAAGAACACTGATCATTACTAAAATGCTCCAATTGAGCTGTTAGAATGTCAGAAACAAGCTTTCTGAGCTGAGAAATGCATTTTGTGACAAAGTGCTTCAGTGGATGATGAGAATGTCAGTTTTGACAAAGAACACTGTTCATTACTAAAATGCTCTAATTGAGCTGTTAGAATGTCAGAAACAAGCTTTCTGAGCTGAGAAATGCATTTTGTGACAAAGTGCATCAGTGGATGATGAGAATGTCAGTTTTGACAAAGAACACTGTTCATTACTAAAATGCTCTAATTGAGCTGTTAGAATGTCAGAAACAAGCTTTCTGAGCTGAGAACTGCATTTTGTGACAAAAAGCATCAGTGGATGATGAGAATGTCAGTTTTGACAAAGAACACTGATCATTACTAAAATGCTCCAATTGAGCTGTTAGAATGTCAGAAACAAGCTTTCTGAGCTGAGAAATGCATTTTGTGACAAAGTGAATTAGTGGATGGATGAGAATGTCACTTTTGACAAAGAACACTGATCATTACTAAAATGCTCCAATTGAGCTGTTAGAATGTCAGAAACAAGCTTTCTGAGCTGAGAAATGCATTTTGTGACAAAGTGCTTCAGTGGATGATGAGAATGTCAGTTTTGACAAAGAACACTGTTCATTACTGAAATGCTCCAATTGAGCTGTTAGAATGTCAGAAACAAGCTTTCTGAGCTGAGAAATGCATTTTGTGACAAAGTGCATCAGTGGATGATGAGAATGTCACTTTTGACAAAGAACACTGTTCATTACTGAAATGCTCTAATTGAGCTGTTAGAATGTCAGAAACAAGCTTTCTGAGCTGAGAACTGCATTTTGTGACATAGTTCATCAGTGGATGATGAGAATGTCAGTTTTGACAAAGAACACTGTTCATTACTGAAATGCTCTAATTGAGCTGTTAGAATGTCAGAAACAAGCTTTCTGAGCTGAGAAATGCATTTTGTGACAAAGTGCATCAGTGGATGATGAGAATGTCACTTTTGACAAAGAACACTGTTCATTACTAAAATGCTCTAATTGAGCTGTTAGAATGTCAGAAACAAGCTTTCTGAGCTGAGAACTGCATTTTGTGACAAAAAGCATCAGTGGATGATGAGAATGTCAGTTTTGACAAAGAACACTGATCATTACTAAAATGCTCCAATTGAGCTTTTAGAATGTCAGAAACAAGCTTTCTGAGCTGAGAAATTCATTTTGTGACAAAGTGCTTCAGTGGATGATGAGAATGTCAGTTTTGACAAAGAACACTGTTCATTACTAAAATGCTCTAATTGAGCTGTTAGAATGTCAGAAACAAGCTTTCTGAGCTGAGAACTGCATTTTGTGACAAAGTGCTTCAGTGGATGATGAGAATGTCAGTTTTGACAAAGAACACTGTTCATTACTGAAATGCTCCAATTGAGCTGTTAGAATGTCAGAAACAAGCTTTCTGAGCTGAGAAATGCATTTTGTGACAAAGTGCATCAGTGGATGATGAGAATGTCACTTTTGACAAAGAACACTGTTCATTACTAAAATGCTCTAATTGAGCTGTTAGAATGTCAGAAACAAGCTTTCTGAGCTGAGAACTGCATTTTGTGACAAAAAGCATCAGTGGATGATGAGAATGTCAGTTTTGACAAAGAACACTGATCATTACTAAAATGCTCCAATTGAGCTGTTAGAATGTCAGAAACAAGCTTTCTGAGCTGAGAAATGCATTTTGTGACAAAGTGCTTAAATGGATGATGAGAATGTCAGTTTTGACAAAGAACACTGTTCATTACTAAAATGCTCTAATTGAGCTGTTAGAATGTCAGAAACAAGCTTTCTGAGCTGAGAACTGCATTTTGTGACATAGTTCATCAGTGGATGATGAGAATGTCACTTTTGACAAAGAACACTGTTCATTACTAAAATGCTCTAATTGAGCTGTTAGAATGTCAGAAACAAGCTTTCTGACTGATCATTACTAAAATGCTCCAATTGAGCTGTTAGAATGTCAGAAACAAGCTTTCTGAGATGAGAAATGCATTTTGTGACAAAGTGCTTCAGTGGATGATGAGAATGTCAGTTTTGACAAAGAACACTGTTCATTACTGAAATGCTCCAATTGAGCTGTTAGAATGTCAGAAACAAGCTTTCTGAGCTGAGAACTGCATTTTGTGACATAGTTCATCAGTGGATGATGAGAATGTCAGTTTTGACAAAGAACACTGATCATTACTAAAATGCTCCAATTTGAGCTGTTAGAATGTCAGAAACAAGCTTTCTGAGCTGAGAAATGCATTTTGTGACAAAGTGCTTCAGTGGATGATGAGAATGTCAGTTTTGACAAAGAACACTGTTCATTACTAAAATGCTCTAATTGAGCTGTTAGAATGTCAGAAACAAGCTTTCTGAGCTGAGAACTGCATTTTGTGACATAGTTCATCAGTGGATGATGAGAATGTCACTTTTGACAAAGAACACTGTTCATTACTAAAATGCTCTAATTGAGCTGTTAGAATGTCAGAAACAAGCTTTCTGACTGATCATTACTAAAATGCTCCAATTGAGCTGTTAGAATGTCAGAAACAAGCTTTCTGAGCTGAGAAATGCATTTTGTGACAAAGTGCTTCAGTGGATGATGAGAATGTCAGTTTTGACAAAGAACACTGTTCATTACTGAAATGCTCCAATTGAGCTGTTAGAATGTCAGAAACAAGCTTTCTGAGCTGAGAAATGCATTTTGTGACAAAGTGCTTCAGTGGATGATGAGAATGTCAGTTTTGACAAAGAACACTGTTCATTACTAAAATGCTCTAATTGAGCTGTTAGAATGTCAGAAACAAGCTTTCTGAGCTGAGAACTGCATTTTGTGACAAAGTGCTTCAGTGGATGATGAGAATGTCAGTTTTGACAAAGAACACTGTTCATTACTTAAATGCTCCAATTGAGCTGTTAGAATGTCAGAAACAAGCTTTCTGAGCTGAGAAATGCATTTTGTGACAAAGTGCATCAGTGGATGATGAGAATGTCACTTTTGACAAAGAACACTGTTCATTACTAAAATGCTCTAATTGAGCTGTTAGAATGTCAGAAACAAGCTTTCTGAGCTGAGAACTAGATTTTGTGACAAAAAGCATCAGTGGATGATGAGAATGTCAGTTTTGACAAAGAACACTGATCATTACTAAAATGCTCCAATTTGAGCTGTTAGAATGTCAGAAACAAGCTTTCTGAGCTGAGAAATGCATTTTGTGACAAAGTGAATTAGTGGATGGATGAGAATGTCACTTTTGACAAAGAACACTGATCATTACTAAAATGCTCCAATTGAGCTGTTAGAATGTCAGAAACAAGCTTTCTGAGCTGAGAAATGCATTTTGTGACAAAGTGCTTCAGTGGATGATGAGAATGTCAGTTTTGACAAAGAACACTGTTCATTACTGAAATGCTCCAATTGAGCTGTTAGAATGTCAGAAACAAGCTTTCTGAGCTGAGAAATGCATTTTGTGACAAAGTGCATCAGTGGATGATGAGAATGTCAGTTTTGACAAAGAACACTGTTCATTACTGAAATGCTCTAATTGAGCTGTTAGAATGTCAGAAACAAGCTTTCTGAGCTGAGAACTGCATTTTGTGACATAGTTCATCAGTGGATGATGAGAATGTCAGTTTTGACAAAGAACACTGTTCATTACTGAAATGCTCTAATTGAGCTGTTAGAATGTCAGAAACAAGCTTTCTGAGCTGAGAAATGCATTTTGTGACAAAGTGCATCAGTGGATGATGAGAATGTCACTTTTGACAAAGAACACTGTTCATTACTAAAATGCTCTAATTGAGCTGTTAGAATGTCAGAAACAAGCTTTCTGAGCTGAGAACTGCATTTTGTGACAAAAAGCATCAGTGGATGATGAGAATGTCACTTTTGACAAAGAACACTGATCATTACTAAAATGCTCCAATTGAGCTTTTAGAATGTCAGAAACAAGCTTTCTGAGCTGAGAAATGCATTTTGTGACAAAGTGCTTCAGTGGATGATGAGAATGTCAGTTTTGACAAAGAACACTGTTCATTACTAAAATGCTCTAATTGAGCTGTTAGAATGTCAGAAACAAGCTTTCTGAGCTGAGAACTGCATTTTGTGACAAAGTGCTTCAGTGGATGATGAGAATGTCAGTTTTGACAAAGAACACTGTTCATTACTAAAATGCTCTAATTGAGCTGTTAGAATGTCAGAAACAAGCTTTCTGAGCTGAGAACTGCATTTTGTGACATAGTTCATCAGTGGATGATGAGAATGTCAGTTTTGACAAAGAAAACTGTTCATTACTAAAATGCTCTAATTGAGCTGTTAGAATGTTAGAAACAAGCTTTCTGAGCTGAGAACTGCATTTTGTGACATAGTTCATCAGTGGATGATGAGAATGTCAGTTTTGACAAAGAACACTGATCATTACTAAAATGCTCCAATTGAGCTGTTAGAATGTCAGAAACAAGCTTTCTGAGCTGAGAACTGCATTTTGTGACATAGTTCATCAGTGGATGATGAGAATGTCAGTTTTGACAAAGAATACTGTTCATTACTGAAATGCTCCAATTGAGCTGTTAGAATGTCAGAAACAAGCTTTCTGAGCTGAGAAATGCATTTTGTGACAAAGTGCATCAGTGGATGATGAGAATGTCACTTTTGACAAAGAACACTGTTCATTACTAAAATGCTCTAATTGAGCTGTTAGAATGTCAGAAACAAGCTTTCTGAGCTGAGAACTGCATTTTGTGACAAAAAGCATCAGTGGATGATGAGAATGTCAGTTTTGACAAAGAACACTGATCATTACTAAAATGCTCCAATTGAGCTGTTAGAATGTCAGAAACAAGCTTTCTGAGCTGAGAAATGCATTTTGTGACAAAGTGCTTCAGTGGATGATGAGAATGTCAGTTTTGACAAAGAACACTGTTCATTACTAAAATGCTCTAATTGAGCTGTTAGAATGTCAGAAACAAGCTTTCTGAGCTGAGAACTGCATTTTGTGACATAGTTCATCAGTGGATGATGAGAATGTCAGTTTTGACAAAGAAAACTGTTCATTACTAAAATGCTCTAATTGAGCTGTTAGAATGTCAGAAACAAGCTTTCTGAGCTGAGAAATGCATTTTGTGACAAAGTGCTTCAGTGGATGATGAGAATGTCAGTTTTGACAAAGAACACTGTTCATTACTAAAATGCTCTAATTGAGCTGTTAGAATGTCAGAAACAAGCTTTCTGAGCTGAGAACTGCATTTTGTGACATAGTTCATCAGTGGATGATGAGAATGTCACTTTTGACAAAGAACACTGTTCATTACTAAAATGCTCTAATTGAGCTGTTAGAATGTCAGAAACAAGCTTTCTGACTGATCATTACTAAAATGCTCCAATTGAGCTGTTAGAATGTCAGAAACAAGCTTTCTGAGCTGAGAAATGCATTTTGTGACAAAGTGCTTCAGTGGATGATGAGAATGTCAGTTTTGAAAAAGAACACTGTTCATTACTGAAATGCTCCAATTGAGCTGTTAGAATGTCAGAAACAAGCTTTCTGAGCTGAGAAATGCATTTTGTGACAAAGTGCATCAGTGGATGATGAGAATGTCACTTTTGACAAAGAACACTGTTCATTACTAAAATGCTCTAATTGAGCTGTTAGAATGTCAGAAACAAGCTTTCTGATCTGAGAACTGCATTTTGTGACAAAAAGCATCAGTGGATGATGAGAATGTCAGTTTTGACAAAGAACACTGATCATTACTAAAATGCTCCAATTGAGCTTTTAGAATGTCAGAAACAAGCTTTCTGAGCTGAGAAATTCATTTTGTGACAAAGTGCTTCAGTGGATGATGAGAATGTCAGTTTTGACAAAGAACACTGTTCATTACTAAAATGCTCTAATTGAGCTGTTAGAATGTCAGAAACAAGCTTTCTGAGCTGAGAACTGCATTTTGTGACAAAGTGCTTCAGTGGATGATGAGAATGTCAGTTTTGACAAAGAACACTGTTCATTACTGAAATGCTCCAATTGAGCTGTTAGAATGTCAGAAACAAGCTTTCTGAGCTGAGAAATGCATTTTGTGACAAAGTGCATCAGTGGATGATGAGAATGTCAGTTTTGACAAAGAACACTGTTCATTACTAAAATGCTCTAATTGAGCTGTTAGAATGTCAGAAACAAGCTTTCTGAGCTGAGAACTGCATTTTGTGACAAAGTGCTTCAGTGGATGATGAGAATGTCAGTTTTGACAAAGAACACTGTTCATTACTGAAATGCTCCAATTGAGCTGTTAGAATGTCAGAAACAAGCTTTCTGAGCTGAGAAATGCATTTTGTGACAAAGTGAATTAGTGGATGGATGAGAATGTCACTTTTGACAAAGAACACTGATCATTACTAAAATGCTCCAATTGAGCTGTTAGAATGTCAGAAACAAGCTTTCTGAGCTGAGAAATGCATTTTGTGACAAAGTGCTTCAGTGGATGATGAGAATGTCAGTTTTGACAAAGAACACTGTTCATTACTGAAATGCTCCAATTGAGCTGTTAGAATGTCAGAAACAAGCTTTCTGAGCTGAGAAATGCATTTTGTGACAAAGTGCATCAGTGGATGATGAGAATGTCACTTTTGACAAAGAACACTGTTCATTACTGAAATGCTCTAATTGAGCTGTTAGAATGTCAGAAACAAGCTTTCTGAGCTGAGAACTGCATTTTGTGACATAGTTCATCAGTGGATGATGAGAATGTCAGTTTTGACAAAGAACACTGTTCATTACTGAAATGCTCTAATTGAGCTGTTAGAATGTCAGAAACAAGCTTTCTGAGCTGAGAAATGCATTTTGTGACAAAGTGCATCAGTGGATGATGAGAATGTCACTTTTGACAAAGAACACTGTTCATTACTAAAATGCTCTAATTGAGCTGTTAGAATGTCAGAAACAAGCTTTCTGAGCTGAGAACTGCATTTTGTGACAAAAAGCATCAGTGGATGATGAGAATGTCACTTTTGACAAAGAACACTGATCATTACTAAAATGCTCCAATTGAGCTTTTAGAATGTCAGAAACAAGCTTTCTGAGCTGAGAAATTCATTTTGTGACAAAGTGCTTCAGTGGATGATGAGAATGTCAGTTTTGACAAAGAACACTGTTCATTACTAAAATGCTCTAATTGAGCTGTTAGAATGTCAGAAACAAGCTTTCTGAGCTGAGAACTGCATTTTGTGACAAAGTGCTTCAGTGGATGATGAGAATGTCAGTTTTGACAAAGAACACTGTTCATTACTGAAATGCTCCAATTGAGCTGTTAGAATGTCAGAAACAAGCTTTCTGGGCTGAGAAATGCATTTTGTGACAAAGTGCATCAGTGGATGATGAGAATGTCACTTTTGACAAAGAACACTGTTCATTACTAAAATGCTCTAATTGAGCTGTTAGAATGTCAGAAACAAGCTTTCTGAGCTGAGAACTGCATTTTGTGACAAAAAGCATCAGTGGATGATGAGAATGTCAGTTTTGACAAAGAACACTGATCATTACTAAAATGCTCCAATTGAGCTGTTAGAATGTCAGAAACAAGCTTTCTGAGCTGAGAAATGCATTTTGTGACAAAGTGCTTCAGTGGATGATGAGAATGTCAGTTTTGACAAAGAACACTGTTCATTACTAAAATGCTCTAATTGAGCTGTTAGAATGTCAGAAACAAGCTTTCTGAGCTGAGAACTGCATTTTGTGACATAGTTCATCAGTGGATGATGAGAATGTCAGTTTTGACAAAGAAAACTGTTCATTACTAAAATGCTCTAATTGAGCTGTTAGAATGTTAGAAACAAGCTTTCTGAGCTGAGAACTGCATTTTGTGACATAGTTCATCAGTGGATGATGAGAATGTCAGTTTTGACAAAGAACACTGATCATTACTAAAATGCTCCAATTGAGCTGTAAGAATGTCAGAAACAAGCTTTCTGAGCTGAGAACTGCGTTTTGTGACATAGTTCATCAGTGGATGATGAGAATGTCAGTTTTGACAAAGAACACTGTTCATTACTGAAATGCTCCAATTGAGCTGTTAGAATGTCAGAAACAAGCTTTCTGAGCTGAGAAATGCATTTTGTGACAAAGTGCATCAGTGGATGATGAGAATGTCACTTTTGACAAAGAACACTGTTCATTACTAAAATGCTCTAATTGAGCTGTTAGAATGTCAGAAACAAGCTTTCTGAGCTGAGAACTGCATTTTGTGACAAAAAGCATCAGTGGATGATGAGAATGTCAGTTTTGACAAAGAACACTGATCATTACTAAAATGCTCCAATTGAGCTGTTAGAATGTCAGAAACAAGCTTTCTGAGCTGAGAAATGCATTTTGTGACAAAGTGCTTCAGTGGATGATGAGAATGTCAGTTTTGACAAAGAACACTGTTCATTACTAAAATGCTCTAATTGAGCTGTTAGAATGTCAGAAACAAGCTTTCTGAGCTGAGAACTGCATTTTGTGACATAGTTCATCAGTGGATGATGAGAATGTCAGTTTTGACAAAGAAAACTGTTCATTACTAAAATGCTCTAATTGAGCTGTTAGAATGTCAGAAACAAGCTTTCTGAGCTGAGAAATGCATTTTGTGACAAAGTGCTTCAGTGGATGATGAGGATGTCAGTTTTGACAAAGAACACTGTTCATTACTAAAATGCTCTAATTGAGCTGTTAGAATGTCAGAAACAAGCTTTCTGAGCTGAGAACTGCATTTTGTGACATAGTTCATCAGTGGATGATGAGAATGTCACTTTTGACAAAGAACACTGTTCATTACTAAAATGCTCTAATTGAGCTGTTAGAATGTCAGAAACAAGCTTTCTGACTGATCATTACTAAAATGCTCCAATTGAGCTGTTAGAATGTCAGAAACAAGCTTTCTGAGCTGAGAAATGCATTTTGTGACAAAGTGCTTCAGTGGATGATGAGAATGTCAGTTTTGACAAAGAACACTGTTCATTACTGAAATGCTCCAATTGAGCTGTTAGAATGTCAGAAACAAGCTTTCTGAGCTGAGAAATGCATTTTGTGACAAAGTGCTTCAGTGGATGATGAGAATGTCAGTTTTGACAAAGAACACTGTTCATTACTAAAATGCTCTAATTGAGCTGTTAGAATGTCAGAAACAAGCTTTCTGAGCTGAGAACTGCATTTTGTGACAAAGTGCTTCAGTGGATGATGAGAATGTCAGTTTTGACAAAGAACACTGTTCATTACTTAAATGCTCCAATTGAGCTGTTAGAATGTCAGAAACAAGCTTTCTGAGCTGAGAAATGCATTTTGTGACAAAGTGCATCAGTGGATGATGAGAATGTCACTTTTGACAAAGAACACTGTTCATTACTAAAATGCTCTAATTGAGCTGTTAGAATGTCAGAAACAAGCTTTCTGAGCTGAGAACTGCATTTTGTGACAAAAAGCATCAGTGGATGATGAGAATGTCAGTTTTGACAAAGAACACTGATCATTACTAAAATGCTCCAATTGAGCTGTTAGAATGTCAGAAACAAGCTTTCTGAGCTGAGAAATGCATTTTGTGACAAAGTGAATTAGTGGATGGATGAGAATGTCACTTTTGACAAAGAACACTGATCATTACTAAAATGCTCCAATTGAGCTGTTAGAATGTCAGAAACAAGCTTTCTGAGCTGAGAAATGCATTTTGTGACATAGTTCATCAGTGGATGATGAGAATGTCAGTTTTGACAAAGAACACTGATCATTACTAAAATGCTCCAATTGAGCTGTTAGAATGTCAGAAACAAGCTTTCTGAGCTGAGAAATGCATTTTGTGACAAAGTGCTTCAGTGGATGATGAGAATGTCAGTTTTGACAAAGAACACTGTTCATTACTGAAATGCTCCAATTGAGCTGTTAGAATGTCAGAAACAAGCTTTCTGAGCTGAGAAATGCATTTTGTGACAAAGTGCATCAGTGGATGATGAGAATGTCACTTTTGACAAAGAACACTGTTCATTACTGAAATGCTCTAATTGAGCTGTTAGAATGTCAGAAACAAGCTTTCTGAGCTGAGAACTGCATTTTGTGACATAGTTCATCAGTGGATGATGAGAATGTCAGTTTTGACAAAGAACACTGTTCATTACTGAAATGCTCTAATTGAGCTGTTAGAATGTCAGAAACAAGCTTTCTGAGCTGAGAAATGCATTTTGTGACAAAGTGCATCAGTGGATGATGAGAATGTCACTTTTGACAAAGAACACTGTTCATTACTAAAATGCTCTAATTGAGCTGTTAGAATGTCAGAAACAAGCTTTCTGAGCTGAGAAATGCATTTTGTGACAAAGTGCATCAGTGGATGATGAGAATGTCACTTTTGACAAAGAACACTGATCATTACTAAAATGCTCCAATTGAGCTTTTAGAATGTCAGAAACAAGCTTTCTGAGCTGAGAAATGCATTTTGTGACAAAGTGCTTCAGTGGATGATGAGAATGTCAGTTTTGACAAAGAACACTGTTCATTACTAAAATGCTCTAATTGAGCTGTTAGAATGTCAGAAACAAGCTTTCTGAGCTGAGAACTGCATTTTGTGACAAAGTGCTTCAGTGGATGATGAGAATGTCAGTTTTGACAAAGAACACTGTTCATTACTGAAATGCTCCAATTGAGCTGTTAGAATGTCAGAAACAAGCTTTCTGGGCTGAGAAATGCATTTTGTGACAAAGTGCATCAGTGGATGATGAGAATGTCACTTTTGACAAAGAACACTGTTCATTACTAAAATGCTCTAATTGAGCTGTTAGAATGTCAGAAACAAGCTTTCTGAGCTGAGAACTGCATTTTGTGACAAAAAGCATCAGTGGATGATGAGAATGTCAGTTTTGACAAAGAACACTGATCATTACTAAAATGCTCCAATTGAGCTGTTAGAATGTCAGAAACAAGCTTTCTGAGCTGAGAAATGCATTTTGTGACAAAGTGCTTCAGTGGATGATGAGAATGTCAGTTTTGACAAAGAACACTGTTCATTACTAAAATGCTCTAATTGAGCTGTTAGAATGTCAGAAACAAGCTTTCTGAGCTGAGAACTGCATTTTGTGACATAGTTCATCAGTGGATGATGAGAATGTCAGTTTTGACAAAGAAAACTGTTCATTACTAAAATGCTCTAATTGAGCTGTTAGAATGTTAGAAACAAGCTTTCTGAGCTGAGAACTGCATTTTGTGACATAGTTCATCAGTGGATGATGAGAATGTCAGTTTTGACAAAGAACACTGATCATTACTAAAATGCTCCAATTGAGCTGTAAGAATGTCAGAAACAAGCTTTCTGAGCTGAGAACTGCATTTTGTGACATAGTTCATCAGTGGATGATGAGAATGTCAGTTTTGACAAAGAACACTGTTCATTACTGAAATGCTCCAATTGAGCTGTTAGAATGTCAGAAACAAGCTTTCTGAGCTGAGAAATGCATTTTGTGACAAAGTGCATCAGTGGATGATGAGAATGTCACTTTTGACAAAGAACACTGTTCATTACTAAAATGCTCTAATTGAGCTGTTAGAATGTCAGAAACAAGCTTTCTGAGCTGAGAACTGCATTTTGTGACAAAAAGCATCAGTGGATGATGAGAATGTCAGTTTTGACAAAGAACACTGATCATTACTGAAATGCTCCAATTGAGCTGTTAGAATGTCAGAAACAAGCTTTCTGAGCTGAGAAATGCATTTTGTGACAAAGTGCTTCAGTGGATGATGAGAATGTCAGTTTTGACAAAGAACACTGTTCATTACTAAAATGCTCTAATTGAGCTGTTAGAATGTCAGAAACAAGCTTTCTGAGCTGAGAACTGCATTTTGTGACATAGTTCATCAGTGGATGATGAGAATGTCAGTTTTGACAAAGAAAACTGTTCATTACTAAAATGCTCTAATTGAGCTGTTAGAATGTCAGAAACAAGCTTTCTGAGCTGAGAAATGCATTTTGTGACAAAGTGCTTCAGTGGATGATGAGAATGTCAGTTTTGACAAAGAACACTGTTCATTACTAAAATGCTCTAATTGAGCTGTTAGAATGTCAGAAACAAGCTTTCTGAGCTGAGAACTGCATTTTGTGACATAGTTCATCAGTGGATGATGAGAATGTCACTTTTGACAAAGAACACTGTTCATTACTAAAATGCTCTAATTGAGCTGTTAGAATGTCAGAAACAAGCTTTCTGACTGATCATTACTAAAATGCTCCAATTGAGCTGTTAGAATGTCAGAAACAAGCTTTCTGAGCTGAGAAATGCATTTTGTGACAAAGTGCTTCAGTGGATGATGAGAATGTCAGTTTTGACAAAGAACACTGTTCATTACTGAAATGCTCCAATTGAGCTGTTAGAATGTCAGAAACAAGCTTTCTGAGCTGAGAAATGCATTTTGTGACAAAGTGCATCAGTGGATGATGAGAATGTCACTTTTGACAAAGAACACTGTTCATTACTAAAATGCTCTAATTGAGCTGTTAGAATGTCAGAAACAAGCTTTCTGAGCTGAGAACTGCATTTTGTGACAAAAAGCATCAGTGGATGATGAGAATGTCAGTTTTGACAAAGAACACTGATCATTACTAAAATGCTCCAATTGAGCTGTTAGAATGTCAGAAACAAGCTTTCTGAGCTGAGAAATGCATTTTGTGACAAAGTGCTTCAGTGGATGATGAGAATGTCAGTTTTGACAAAGAACACTGTTCATTACTAAAATGCTCTAATTGAGCTGTTAGAATGTCAGAAACAAGCTTTCTGAGCTGAGAACTGCATTTTGTGACATAGTTCATCAGTGGATGATGAGAATGTCAGTTTTGACAAAGAAAACTGTTCATTACTAAAATGCTCTAATTGAGCTGTTAGAATGTTAGAAACAAGCTTTCTGAGCTGAGAACTGCATTTTGTGACATAGTTCATCAGTGGATGATGAGAATGTCAGTTTTGACAAAGAACACTGATCATTACTAAAATGCTCCAATTGAGCTGTTAGAATGTCAGAAACAAGCTTTCTGAGCTGAGAAATGCATTTTGTGACAAAGTGCTTCAGTGGATGATGAGAATGTCAGTTTTGACAAAGAAAACTGTTCATTACTAAAATGCTCTAATTGAGCTGTTAGAATGTCAGAAACAAGCTTTCTGAGCTGAGAACTGCATTTTGTGACATAGTTCATCAGTGGATGATGAGAATGTCGGTTTTGACAAAGAACACTGTTCATTACTGAAATGCTCTAATTGAGCTGTTAGAATGTCAGAAACAAGCTTTCTGAGCTGAGAACTGCATTTTGTGACATAGTTCATCAGTGGATGATGAGAATGTCAGTTTTGCCAAAGAACACTGTTCATTACTGAAATGCTCCAATTGAGCTGTTAGAATGTCAGAAACAAGCTTTCTGAGCTGAGAAATGCATTTTGTGACAAAGTGCATCAGTGGATGATGAGAATGTCACTTTTGACAAAGAACACTGTTCATTACTAAAATGCTCTAATTGAGCTGTTAGAATGTCAGAAACAAGCTTTCTGAGCTGAGAACTGCATTTTGTGACAAAAAGCATCAGTGGATGATGAGAATGTCAGTTTTGACAAAGAACACTGATCATTACTAAAATGCTCCAATTGAGCTGTTAGAATGTCAGAAACAAGCTTTCTGAGCTGAGAAATGCATTTTGTGACAAAGTGCTTCAGTGGATGATGAGAATGTCAGTTTTGACAAAGAACACTGTTCATTACTAAAATGCTCTAATTGAGCTGTTAGAATGTCAGAAACAAGCTTTCTGAGCTGAGAACTGCATTTTGTGACAAAGTGCTTCAGTGGATGATGAGAATGTCAGTTTTGACAAAGAACACTGTTCATTACTTAAATGCTCCAATTGAGCTGTTAGAATGTCAGAAACAAGCTTTCTGAGCTGAGAAATGCATTTTGTGACAAAGTGCATCAGTGGATGATGAGAATGTCACTTTTGACAAAGAACACTGTTCATTACTAAAATGCTCTAATTGAGCTGTTAGAATGTCAGAAACAAGCTTTCTGAGCTGAGAACTGCATTTTGTGACAAAAAGCATCAGTGGATGATGAGAATGTCAGTTTTGACAAAGAACACTGATCATTACTAAAATGCTCCAATTGAGCTGTTAGAATGTCAGAAACAAGCTTTCTGAGCTGAGAAATGCATTTTGTGACAAAGTGAATTAGTGGATGGATGAGAATGTCACTTTTGACAAAGAACACTGATCATTACTGAAATGCTCCAATTGAGCTGTTAGAATGTCAGAAACAAGCTTTCTGAGCTGAGAAATGCATTTTGTGACAAAGTGCATCAGTGGATGATGAGAATGTCACTTTTGACAAAGAACACTGTTCATTACTGAAATGCTCTAATTGAGCTGTTAGAATGTCAGAAACAAGCTTTCTGAGCTGAGAACTGCATTTTGTGACATAGTTCATCAGTGGATGATGAGAATGTCAGTTTTGACAAAGAACACTGTTCATTACTGAATTGCTCTAATTGAGCTGTTAGAATGTCAGAAACAAGCTTTCTGAGCTGAGAAATGCATTTTGTGACAAAGTGCATCAGTGGATGATGAGAATGTCACTTTTGACAAAGAACACTGTTCATTACTAAAATGCTCTAATTGAGCTGTTAGAATGTCAGAAACAAGCTTTCTGAGCTGAGAACTGCATTTTGTGACAAAGTGCTTCAGTGGATGATGAGAATGTCAGTTTTGACAAAGAACACTGTTCATTACTGAAATGCTCCAATTGAGCTGTTAGAATGTCAGAAACAAGCTTTCTGAGCTGAGAAATGCATTTTGTGACAAAGTGCATCAGTGGATGATGAGAATGTCACTTTTGACAAAGAACACTGTTCATTACTAAAATGCTCTAATTGAGCTGTTAGAATGTCAGAAACAAGCTTTCTGAGCTGAGAACTGCATTTTGTGACAAAAAGCATCAGTGGATGATGAGAATGTCAGTTTTGACAAAGAACACTGATCATTACTAAAATGCTCCAATTGAGCTGTTAGAATGTCAGAAACAAGCTTTCTGAGCTGAGAAATGCATTTTGTGACAAAGTGCTTCAGTGGATGATGAGAATGTCAGTTTTGACAAAGAACACTGTTCATTACTAAAATGCTCTAATTGAGCTGTTAGAATGTCAGAAACAAGCTTTCTGAGCTGAGAACTGCATTTTGTGACATAGTTCATCAGTGGATTATGAGAATGTCACTTTTGACAAAGAACACTGTTCATTACTAAAATGCTCTAATTGAGCTGTTAGAATGTCAGAAACAAGCTTTCTGACTGATCATTACTAAAATGCTCCAATTGAGCTGTTAGAATGTCAGAAACAAGCTTTCTGAGCTGAGAAATGCATTTTGTGACAAAGTGCTTCAGTGGATGATGAGAATGTCAGTTTTGACAAAGAACACTGTTCATTACTGAAATGCTCCAATTGAGCTGTTAGAATGTCAGAAACAAGCTTTCTGAGCTGAGAACTGCATTTTGTGACATAGTTCATCAGTGGATGATGAGAATGTCAGTTTTGACAAAGAACACTGATCATTACTAAAATGCTCCAATTTGAGCTGTTAGAATGTCAGAAACAAGCTTTCTGAGCTGAGAAATGCATTTTGTGACAAAGTGCTTCAGTGGATGATGAGAATGTCAGTTTTGACAAAGAACACTGTTCATTACTAAAATGCTCTAATTGAGCTGTTAGAATGTCAGAAACAAGCTTTCTGAGCTGAGAACTGCATTTTGTGACATAGTTCATCAGTGGATGATGAGAATGTCACTTTTGACAAAGAACACTGTTCATTACTAAAATGCTCTAATTGAGCTGTTAGAATGTCAGAAACAAGCTTTCTGACTGATCATTACTAAAATGCTCCAATTGAGCTGTTAGAATGTCAGAAACAAGCTTTCTGAGCTGAGAAATGCATTTTGTGACAAAGTGCTTCAGTGGATGATGAGAATGTCAGTTTTGACAAAGAACACTGTTCATTACTGAAATGCTCCAATTGAGCTGTTAGAATGTCAGAAACAAGCTTTCTGAGCTGAGAAATGCATTTTGTGACAAAGTGCTTCAGTGGATGATGAGAATGTCAGTTTTGACAAAGAACACTGTTCATTACTAAAATGCTCTAATTGAGCTGTTAGAATGTCAGAAACAAGCTTTCTGAGCTGAGAACTGCATTTTGTGACAAAGTGCTTCAGTGGATGATGAGAATGTCAGTTTTGACAAAGAACACTGTTCATTACTTAAATGCTCCAATTGAGCTGTTAGAATGTCAGAAACAAGCTTTCTGAGCTGAGAAATGCATTTTGTGACAAAGTGCATCAGTGGATGATGAGAATGTCACTTTTGACAAAGAACACTGTTCATTACTAAAATGCTCTAATTGAGCTGTTAGAATGTCAGAAACAAGCTTTCTGAGCTGAGAACTGCATTTTGTGACAAAAAGCATCAGTGGATGATGAGAATGTCAGTTTTGACAAAGAACACTGATCATTACTAAAATGCTCCAATTGAGCTGTTAGAATGTCAGAAACAAGCTTTCTGAGCTGAGAAATGCATTTTGTGACAAAGTGAATTAGTGGATGGATGAGAATGTCACTTTTGACAAAGAACACTGATCATTACTAAAATGCTCCAATTGAGCTGTTAGAATGTCAGAAACAAGCTTTCTGAGCTGAGAAATGCATTTTGTGACAAATTGCTTCAGTGGATGATGAGAATGTCAGTTTTGACAAAGAACACTGTTCATTACTGAAATGCTCCAATTGAGCTGTTAGAATGTCAGAAACAAGCTTTCTGAGCTGAGAAATGCATTTTGTGACAAAGTGCATCAGTGGATGATGAGAATGTCACTTTTGACAAAGAACACTGTTCATTACTGAAATGCTCTAATTGAGCTGTTAGAATGTCAGAAACAAGCTTTCTGAGCTGAGAACTGCATTTTGTGACATAGTTCATCAGTGGATGATGAGAATGTCAGTTTTGACAAAGAACACTGTTCATTACTGAAATGCTCTAATTGAGCTGTTAGAATGTCAGAAACAAGCTTTCTGAGCTGAGAAATGCATTTTGTGACAAAGTGCATCAGTGGATGATGAGAATGTCACTTTTGACAAAGAACACTGATCATTACTAAAATGCTCCAATTGAGCTTTTAGAATGTCAGAAACAAGCTTTCTGAGCTGAGAAATGCATTTTGTGACAAAGTGCTTCAGTGGATGATGAGAATGTCAGTTTTGACAAAGAACACTGTTCATTACTGAAATGCTCCAATTGAGCTGTTAGAATGTCAGAAACAAGCTTTCTGAGCTGAGAACTGCATTTTGTGACAAAGTGCTTCAGTGGATGATGAGAATGTCAGTTTTGACAAAGAACACTGTTCATTACTAAAATGCTCTAATTGAGCTGTTAGAATGTCAGAAACAAGCTTTCTGAGCTGAGAACTGCATTTTGTGACAAAGTGCTTCAGTGGATGATGAGAATGTCAGTTTTGACAAAGAACACTGTTCATTACTAAAATGCTCTAATTGAGCTGTTAGAATGTCAGAAACAAGCTTTCTGAGCTGAGAACTGCATTTTGTGACATAGTTCATCAGTGGATGATGAGAATGTCAGTTTTGACAAAGAAAACTGTTCATTACTAAAATAATCTAATTGAGCTGTTAGAATGTTAGAAACAAGCTTTCTGAGCTGAGAACTGCATTTTGTGACATAGTTCATCAGTGGATGATGAGAATGTCACTTTTGACAAAGAACACTGTTCATTACTGAAATGCTCTAATTGAGCTGTTAGAATGTCAGAAACAAGCTTTCTGAGCTGAGAACTGCATTTTGTGACATAGTTCATCAGTGGATGATGAGAATGTCAGTTTTGACAAAGAACACTGATCATTACTAAAATGCTCCAATTGAGCTGTTAGAATGTCAGAAACAAGCTTTCTGAGCTGAGAAATGCATTTTGTGACAAAGTGCTTCAGTGGATGATGAGAATGTCAGTTTTGACAAAGAACACTGTTCATTACTGAAATGCTCCAATTGAGCTGTTAGAATGTCAGAAACAAGCTTTCTGAGCTGAGAAATGCATTTTGTGACAAAGTGCATCAGTGGATGATGAGAATGTCACTTTTGACAAAGAACACTGTTCGTTACTAAAATGCTCTAATTGAGCTGTTAGAATGTCAGAAACAAGCTTTCTGAGCTGAGAACTGCATTTTGTGACATAGTTCATCAGTGGATGATGAGAATGTCAGTTTTGACAAAGAAAACTGTTCATTACTAAAATGCTCTAATTGAGCTGTTAGAATGTTAGAAACAAGCTTTCTGAGCTGAGAACTGCATTTTGTGACATAGTTCATCAGTTGATGATGAGAATGTCAGTTTTGACAAAGAACACTGATCATTACTAAAATGCTCCAATTGAGCTGTTAGAATGTCAGAAACAAGCTTTCTGAGCTGAGAACTGCATTTTGTGACATAGTTCATCAGTGGATGATGAGAATGTCAGTTTTGACAAAGAACACTGTTCATTACTGAAATGCTCCAATTGAGCTGTTAGAATGTCAGAAACAAGCTTTCTGAGCTGAGAAATGCATTTTGTGACAAAGTGCATCAGTGGATGATGAGAATGTCACTTTTGACAAAGAACACTGTTCATTACTAAAATGCTCTAATTGAGCTGTTAGAATGTCAGAAACAAGCTTTCTGAGCTGAGAACTGCATTTTGTGACAAAAAGCATCAGTGGATGATGAGAATGTCAGTTTTGACAAAGAACACTGATCATTACTAAAATGCTCCAATTGAGCTGTTAGAATGTCAGAAACAAGCTTTCTGAGCTGAGAAATGCATTTTGTGACAAAGTGCTTCAGTGGATGATGAGAATGTCAGTTTTGAAAAAGAACACTGTTCATTACTAAAATGCTCTAATTGAGCTGTTAGAATGTCAGAAACAAGCTTTCTGAGCTGAGAACTGCATTTTGTGACAAAAAGCATCAGTGGATGATGAGAATGTCAGTTTTGACAAAGAAAACTGTTCATTTCTAAAATGCTCTAATTGAGCTGTTAGAATGTCAGAAACAAGCTTTCTGAGCTGAGAAATGCATTTTGTGACAAAGTGCTTCAGTGGATGATGATAATGTCAGTTTTGACAAAGAACACTGTTCATTAATAAAATGCTCTAATTGAGCTGTTAGAATGTCAGAAACAAGCTTTCTGAGCTGAGAACTGCATTTTGTGACATAGTTCATCAGTGGATGATGAGAATGTCACTTTTGACAAAGAACACTGTTCATTACTAAAATTCTCTAATTGAGCTGTTAGAATGTCAGAAACAAGCTTTCTGACTGATCATTACTAAAATGCTCCAATTGAGCTGTTAGAATGTCAGAAACAAGCTTTCTGAGCTGAGAAATGCATTTTGTGACAAAGTGCTTCAGTGGATGATGAGAATGTCAGTTTTGACAAAGAACACTGTTCATTACTGAAATGCTCCAATTGAGCTGTTAGAATGTCAGAAACAAGCTTTCTGAGCTGAGAAATGCATTTTGTGACAAAGTGCATCAGTGGATGATGAGAATGTCACTTTTGACAAAGAACACTGTTCATTACTAAAATGCTCTAATTGAGCTGTTAGAATGTCAGAAACAAGCTTTCTGAGCTGAGAACTGCATTTTGTGACAAAAAGCATCAGTGGATGATGAGAATGTCAGTTTTGACAAAGAACACTGATCATTACTAAAATGCTCCAATTGAGCTGTTAGAATGTCAGAAACAAGCTTTCTGAGCTGAGAAATGCATTTTGTGACAAAGTGCTTCAGTGGATGATGAGAATGTCAGTTTTGACAAAGAACACTGTTCATTACTAAAATGCTCTAATTGAGCTGTTAGAATGTCAGAAACAAGCTTTCTGAGCTGAGAACTGCATTTTGTGACATAGTTCATCAGTGGATGATGAGAATGTCAGTTTTGACAAAGAAAACTGTTCATTACTAAAATGCTCTAATTGAGCTGTTAGAATGTTAGAAACAAGCTTTCTGAGCTGAGAACTGCATTTTGTGACATAGTTCATCAGTGGATGATGAGAATGTCAGTTTTGACAAAGAACACTGATCATTACTAAAATGCTCCAATTGAGCTGTTAGAATGTCAGAAACAAGCTTTCTGAGCTGAGAAATGCATTTTGTGACAAAGTGCTTCAGTGGATGATGAGAATGTCAGTTTTGACAAAGAAAACTGTTCATTACTAAAATGCTCTAATTGAGCTGTTAGAATGTCAGAAACAAGCTTTCTGAGCTGAGAACTGCATTTTGTGACATAGTTCATCAGTGGATGATGAGAATGTCGGTTTTGACAAAGAACACTGTTCATTACTGAAATGCTCTAATTGAGCTGTTAGAATGTCAGAAACAAGCTTTCTGAGCTGAGAACTGCATTTTGTGACAAAGTGCTTCAGTGGATGATGAGAATGTCAGTTTTGACAAAGAACACTGTTCATTACTTAAATGCTCCAATTGAGCTGTTAGAATGTCAGAAACAAGCTTTCTGAGCTGAGAAATGCATTTTGTGACAAAGTGCATCAGTGGATGATGAGAATGTCACTTTTGACAAAGAACACTGTTCATTACTAAAATGCTCTAATTGAGCTGTTAGAATGTCAGAAACAAGCTTTCTGAGCTGAGAACTGCATTTTGTGACAAAAAGCATCAGTGGATGATGAGAATGTCAGTTTTGACAAAGAACACTGATCATTACTAAAATGCTCCAATTGAGCTGTTAGAATGTCAGAAACAAGCTTTCTGAGCTGAGAAATGCATTTTGTGACAAAGTGCTTCAGTGGATGATGAGAATGTCAGTTTTGACAAAGAACACTGTTCATTACTGAAATGCTCCAATTGAGCTGTTAGAATGTCAGAAACAAGCTTTCTGAGCTGAGAAATGCATTTTGTGACAAAGTGCATCAGTGGATGATGAGAATGTCACTTTTGACAAAGAACACTGTTCATTACTGAAATGCTCTAATTGAGCTGTTAGAATGTCAGAAACAAGCTTTCTGAGCTGAGAACTGCATTTTGTGACATAGTTCATCAGTGGATGATGAGAATGTCAGTTTTGACAAAGAACACTGTTCATTACTGAAATGCTCCAATTGAGCTGTTAGAATGTCAGAAACAAGCTTTCTGAGCTGAGAAATGCATTTTGTGACAAAGTGCATCAGTGGATGATGAGAATGTCACTTTTGACAAAGAACACTGTTCATTACTGAAATGCTCCAATTAAGCTGTTAGAATGTCAGAAACAAGCTTTCTGAGCTGAGAAATGCATTTTGTGACAAAGTGCATCAGTGGATGATGAGAATGTCACTTTTGACAAAGAACACTGTTCATTACTAAAATGCTCTAATTGAGCTGTTAGAATGTCAGAAACAAGCTTTCTGAGCTGAGAAATGCATTTTGTGACAAAGTGCTTCAGTGGATGATTAGAATGTCAGTTTTGACAAAGAACACTGTTCATTACTGAAATGCTCCAATTAAGCTGTTAGAATGTCAGAAACAAGCTTTCTGAGCTGAGAAATGCATTTTGTGACAAAGTGCTTCAGTGGATGATGAGAATGTCAGTTTTGACAAAGAACACTGTTCATTACTAAAATGCTCCAATTGAGCTGTTAGAATGTCAGAAACAAGCTTTCTGAGCTGAGAAATGCATTTTGTGACAAAGTGCTTCAGTGGATGATTAGAATGTCAGTTTTGACAAAGAACACTGTTCATTACTGAAATGCTCCAATTAAGCTGTTAGAATGTCAGAAACAAGCTTTCTGAGCTGAGAAATGCATTTTGTGACAAAGTGCTTCAGTGGATGATGAGAATGTCAGTTTTGACAAAGAACACTGTTCATTACTAAAATGCTCTAATTGAGCTGTTAGAATGTCAGAAACAAGCTTTCTGAGCTGAGAAATGCATTTTGTGACATAGTTCATCAGTGGATGATGAGAATGTCAGTTTTGACAAAGAAAACTGTTCATTACTGAAATGCTCTAATTGAGCTGTTAGAATGTCAGAAACAAGCTTTCTGAGCTGAGAAATGCATTTTGTGACAAAGTGAATTAGTGGATGGATGAGAATGTCAGTTTTGACAAAGAACACTGTTCATTACTAAAATGCTCTAATTGAGCTGTTAGAATGTCAGAAACAAGCTTTCTGAGCTGAGAACTGCATTTTGTGACATAGTTCATCAGTGGATGATGAGAATGTCACTTTTGACAAAGAACACTGTTCATTACTAAAATTCTCTAATTGAGCTGTTAGAATGTCAGAAACAAGCTTTCTGACTGATCATTACTAAAATGTTCCAATTGAGCTGTTAGAATATCAGAAACAAGCTTTCTGAGCTGAGAAATGCATTTTGTGACAAAGTGCTTCAGTGGATGATGAGAATGTCAGTTTTGACAAAGAACACTGTTCATTACTGAAATGCTCCAATTGAGCTGTTAGAATGTCAGAAACAAGCTTTCTGAGCTGAGAAATGCATTTTGTGACAAAGTGCATCAGTGGATGATGAGAATGTCACTTTTGACAAAGAACACTGTTCATTACTAAAATGCTCTAATTGAGCTGTTAGAATGTCAGAAACAAGCTTTCTGAGCTGAGAACTGCATTTTGTGACAAAAAGCATCAGTGGATGATGAGAATGTCAGTTTTGACAAAGAACACTGATCATTACTAAAATGCTCCAATTGAGCTGTTAGAATGTCAGAAACAAGCTTTCTGAGCTGAGAAATGCATTTTGTGACAAAGTGCTTCAGTGGATGATGAGAATGTCAGTTTTGACAAAGAACACTGTTCATTACTAAAATGCTCTAATTGAGCTGTTAGAATGTCAGAAACAAGCTTTCTGAGCTGAGAACTGCATTTTGTGACATAGTTCATCAGTGGATGATGAGAATGTCAGTTTTGACAAAGAAAACTGTTCATTACTAAAATGCTCTAATTGAGCTGTTAGAATGTTAGAAACAAGCTTTCTGAGCTGAGAACTGCATTTTGTGACATAGTTCATCAGTGGATGATGAGAATGTCAGTTTTGACAAAGAACACTGATCATTACTAAAATGCTCCAATTGAGCTGTTAGAATGTCAGAAACAAGCTTTCTGAGCTGAGAAATGCATTTTGTGACAAAGTGCTTCAGTGGATGATGAGAATGTCAGTTTTGACAAAGAAAACTGTTCATTACTAAAATGCTCTAATTGAGCTGTTAGAATGTCAGAAACAAGCTTTCTGAGCTGAGAACTGCATTTTGTGACATAGTTCATCAGTGGATGATGAGAATGTCGGTTTTGACAAAGAACACTGTTCATTACTGAAATGCTCTAATTGAGCTGTTAGAATGTCAGAAACAAGCTTTCTGAGCTGAGAACTGCATTTTGTGACATAGTTCATCAGTGGATGATGAGAATGTCAGTTTTGACAAAGAACACTGTTCATTACTGAAATGCTCCAATTGAGCTGTTAGAATGTCAGAAACAAGCTTTCTGAGCTGAGAAATGCATTTTGTGACAAAGTGCATCAGTGGATGATGAGAATGTCAGTTTTGACAAAGAACACTGTTCATTACTAAAATGCTCTAATTGAGCTGTTAGAATGTCAGAAACAAGCTTTCTGAGCTGAGAACTGCATTTTGTGACAAAAAGCATCAGTGGATGATGAGAATGTCAGTTTTGACAAAGAACACTGATCATTACTAAAATGCTCCAATTGAGCTGTTAGAATGTCAGAAACAAGCTTTCTGAGCTGAGAAATGCATTTTGTGACAAAGTGCTTCAGTGGATGATGAGAATGTCAGTTTTGACAAAGAACACTGTTCATTACTAAAATGCTCTAATTGAGCTGTTAGAATGTCAGAAACAAGCTTTCTGAGCTGAGAACTGCATTTTGTGACAAAGTGCTTCAGTGGATGATGAGAATGTCAGTTTTGACAAAGAACACTGTTCATTACTTAAATGCTCCAATTGAGCTGTTAGAATGTCAGAAACAAGCTTTCTGAGCTGAGAAATGCATTTTGTGACAAAGTGCATCAGTGGATGATGAGAATGTCACTTTTGACAAAGAACACTGTTCATTACTAAAATGCTCTAATTGAGCTGTTAGAATGTCAGAAACAAGCTTTCTGAGCTGAGAACTGCATTTTGTGACAAAAAGCATCAGTGGATGATGAGAATGTCAGTTTTGACAAAGAACACTGATCATTACTAAAATGCTCCAATTGAGCTGTTAGAATGTCAGATACAAGCTTTCTGAGCTGAGAAATGCATTTTGTGACAAAGTGAATTAGTGGATGGATGAGAATGTCACTTTTGACAAAAAACACTGATCATTACTAAAATGCTCCAATTGAGCTGTTAGAATGTCAGAAACAAGCTTTCTGAGCTGAGAAATGCATTTTGTGACAAAGTGCTTCAGTGGATGATGAGAATGTCAGTTTTGACAAAGAACACTGTTCATTACTGAAATGCTCCAATTGAGCTGTTAGAATGTCAGAAACAAGCTTTCTGAGCTGAGAAATGCATTTTGTGACAAAGTGCATCAGTGGATGATGAGAATGTCACTTTTGACAAAGAACACTGTTCATTACTGAAATGCTCTAATTGAGCTGTTAGAATGTCAGAAACAAGCTTTCTGAGCTGAGAACTGCATTTTGTGACATAGTTCATCAGTGGATGATGAGAATGTCAGTTTTGACAAAGAACACTGTTCATTACTGAAATGCTCCAATTGAGCTGTTAGAATGTCAGAAACAAGCTTTCTGAGCTGAGAAATGCATTTTGTGACAAAGTGCATCAGTGGATGATGAGAATGTCACTTTTGACAAAGAACACTGTTCATTACTGAAATGCTCCAATTAAGCTGTTAGAATGTCAGAAACAAGCTTTCTGAGCTGAGAAATGCATTTTGTGACAAAGTGCATCAGTGGATGATGAGAATGTCACTTTTGACAAAGAACACTGTTCATTACTAAAATGCTCTAATTGAGCTGTTAGAATGTCAGAAACAAGCTTTCTGAGCTGAGAACTGCATTTTGTGACAAAAAGCATCAGTGGATGATGAGAATGTCAGTTTTGACAAAGAACACTGATCATTACTAAAATGCTCCAATTGAGCTGTTAGAATGTCAGAAACAAGCTTTCTGAGCTGAGAAATGCATTTTGTGACAAAGTGCTTCAGTGGATGATTAGAATGTCAGTTTTGACAAAGAACACTGTTCATTACTGAAATGCTCCAATTAAGCTGTTAGAATGTCAGAAACAAGCTTTCTGAGCTGAGAAATGCATTTTGTGACAAAGTGCTTCAGTGGATGATGAGAATGTCAGTTTTGACAAAGAACACTGTTCATTACTAAAATGCTCTAATTGAGCTGTTAGAATGTCAGAAACAAGCTTTCTGAGCTGAGAAATGCATTTTGTGACATAGTTCATCAGTGGATGATGAGAATGTCAGTTTTGACAAAGAAAACTGTTCATTACTGAAATGCTCTAATTGAGCTGTTAGAATGTCAGAAACAAGCTTTCTGAGCTGAGAAATGCATTTTGTGACAAAGTAAATTAGTGGATGGATGAGAATGTCAGTTTTGACAAAGAACACTGTTCATTACTAAAATGCTCTAATTGAGCTGTTAGAATGTCAGAAACAAGCTTTCTGAGCTGAGAACTGCATTTTGTGACATAGTTCATCAGTGGATGATGAGAATGTCACTTTTGACAAAGAACACTGTTCATTACTAAAATTCTCTAATTGAGCTGTTAGAATGTCAGAAACAAGCTTTCTGACTGATCATTACTAAAATGCTCAAATTGAGCTGTTAGAATGTCAGAAACAAGCTTTCTGAGCTGAGAAATGCATTTTGTGACAAAGTGCTTCAGTGGATGATGAGAATGTCAGTTTTGACAAAGAACACTGTTCATTACTGAAATGCTCCAATTGAGCTGTTAGAATGTCAGAAACAAGCTTTCTGAGCTGAGAAATGCATTTTGTGACAAAGTGCATCAGTGGATGATGAGAATGTCACTTTTGACAAAGAACACTGTTCATTACTAAAATGCTCTAATTGAGCTGTTAGAATGTCAGAAACAAGCTTTCTGAGCTGAGAACTGCATTTTGTGACAAAAAGCATCAGTGGATGATGAGAATGTCAGTTTTGACAAAGAACACTGATCATTACTAAAATGCTCCAATTGAGCTGTTAGAATGTCAGAAACAAGCTTTCTGAGCTGAGAAATGCATTTTGTGACAAAGTGCTTCAGTGGATGATGAGAATGTCAGTTTTGACAAAGAACACTGTTCATTACTAAAATGCTCTAATTGAGCTGTTAGAATGTCAGAAACAAGCTTTCTGAGCTGAGAACTGCATTTTGTGACATAGTTCATCAGTGGATGATGAGAATGTCAGTTTTGACAAAGAAAACTGTTCATTACTAAAATGCTCTAATTGAGCTGTTAGAATGTTAGAAACAAGCTTTCTGAGCTGAGAACTGCATTTTGTGACATAGTTCATCAGTGGATGATGAGAATGTCAGTTTTGACAAAGAACACTGATCATTACTAAAATGCTTCAATTGAGCTGTTAGAATGTCAGAAACAAGCTTTCTGAGCTGAGAAATGCATTTTGTGACAAAGTGCTTCAGTGGATGATGAGAATGTCAGTTTTGACAAAGAAAACTGTTCATTACTAAAATGCTCTAATTGAGCTGTTAGAATGTCAGAAACAAGCTTTCTGAGCTGAGAACTGCATTTTGTGACATAGTTCATCAGTGGATGATGAGAATGTCGGTTTTGACAAAGAACACTGTTCATTACTGAAATGCTCTAATTGAGCTGTTAGAATGTCAGAAACAAGCTTTCTGAGCTGAGAACTGCATTTTGTGACATAGTTCATCAGTGGATGATGAGAATGTCAGTTTTGACAAAGAACACTGTTCATTACTGAAATGCTCCAATTGAGCTGTTAGAATGTCAGAAACAAGCTTTCTGAGCTGAGAAATGCATTTTGTGACAAAGTGCATCAGTGGATGATGAGAATGTCACTTTTGACAAAGAACACTGTTCATTACTAAAATGCTCTAATTGAGCTGTTAGAATGTCAGAAACAAGCTTTCTGAGCTGAGAACTGCATTTTGTGACAAAAAGCATCAGTGGATGATGAGAATGTCAGTTTTGACAAAGAACACTGATCATTACTAAAATGCTCCAATTGAGCTGTTAGAATGTCAGAAACAAGCTTTCTGAGCTGAGAAATGCATTTTGTGACAAAGTGCTTCAGTGGATGATGAGAATGTCAGTTTTGACAAAGAACACTGTTCATTACTAAAATGCTCTAATTGAGCTGTTAGAATGTCAGAAACAAGCTTTCTGAGCTGAGAACTGCATTTTGTGACAAAGTGCTTCAGTGGATGATGAGAATGTCAGTTTTGACAAAGAACACTGTTCATTACTTAAATGCTCCAATTGAGCTGTTAGAATGTCAGAAACAAGCTTTCTGAGCTGAGAACTGCATTTTGTGACAAAGTGCATCAGTGGATGATGAGAATGTCACTTTTGACAAAGAACACTGTTCATTACTAAAATGCTCTAATTGAGCTGTTAGAATGTCAGAAACAAGCTTTCTGAGCTGAGAACTGCATTTTGTGACAAAAAGCATCAGTGGATGATGAGAATGTCAGTTTTGACAAAGAACACTGATCATTACTAAAATGCTCCAATTGAGCTGTTAGAATGTCAGAAACAAGCTTTCTGAGCTGAGAAATGCATTTTGTGACAAAGTGAATTAGTGGATGGATGAGAATGTCACTTTTGACAAAGAACACTGATCATTACTAAAATGCTCCAATTGAGCTGTTAGAATGTCAGAAACAAGCTTTCTGAGCTGAGAAATGCATTTTGTGACAAAGTGCTTCAGTGGATGATGAGAATGTCAGTTTTGACAAAGAACACTGTTCATTACTGAAATGCTCCAATTGAGCTGTTAGAATGTCAGAAACAAGCTTTCTGAGCTGAGAAATGCATTTTGTGACAAAGTGCATCAGTGGATGATGAGAATGTCACTTTTGACAAAGAACACTGTTCATTACTAAAATGCTCTAATTGAGCTGTTAGAATGTCAGAAACAAGCTTTCTGAGCTGAGAACTGCATTTTGTGACATAGTTCATCAGTGGATGATGAGAATGTCAGTTTTGACAAAGAACACTGTTCATTACTGAAATGCTCCAATTGAGCTGTTAGAATGTCAGAAACAAGCTTTCTGAGCTGAGAAATGCATTTTGTGACAAAGTGCATCAGTGGATGATGAGAATGTCACTTTTGACAAAGAACACTGTTCATTACTAAAATGCTCTAATTGAGCTGTTAGAATGTCAGAAACAAGCTTTCTGAGCTGAGAACTGCATTTTGTGACAAAAAGCATCAGTGGATGATGAGAATGTCAGTTTTGACAAAGAAAACTGTTCATTACTAAAATGCTCTAATTGAGCTGTTAGAATGTTAGAAACAAGCTTTCTGAGCTGAGAACTGCATTTTGTGACATAGTTCATCAGTGGATGATGAGAATGTCAGTTTTGACAAAGAACACTGTTCATTACTGAAATGCTCCAATTGAGCTGTTAGAATGTCAGAAACAAGCTTTCTGAGCTGAGAAATGCATTTTGTGACAAAGTGCATCAGTGGATGATGAGAATGTCACTTTTGACAAAGAACACTGTTCATTACTAAAATGCTCTAATTGAGCTGTTAGAATGTCAGAAACAAGCTTTCTGAGCTGAGAACTGCATTTTGTGACAAAAAGCATCAGTGGATGATGAGAATGTCAGTTTTGACAAAGAAAACTGTTCATTACTAAAATGCTCTAATTGAGCTGTTAGAATGTTAGAAACAAGCTTTCTGAGCTGAGAACTGCATTTTGTGACATAGTTCATCAGTGGATGATGAGAATGTCAGTTTTGACAAAGAACACTGTTCATTACTGAAATGCTCCAATTGAGCTGTTAGAATGTCAGAAACAAGCTTTCTGAGCTGAGAAATGCATTTTGTGACAAAGTGCATCAGTGGATGATGAGAATGTCACTTTTGACAAAGAACACTGTTCATTACTGAAATGCTCCAATTAAGCTGTTAGAATGTCAGAAACAAGCTTTCTGAGCTGAGAAATGCATTTTGTGACAAAGTGCATCAGTGGATGATGAGAATGTCACTTTTGACAAAGAACACTGTTCATTACTAAAATGCTCTAATTGAGCTGTTAGAATGTCAGAAACAAGCTTTCTGAGCTGAGAACTGCATTTTGTGACAAAAAGCATCAGTGGATGATGAGAATGTCAGTTTTGACAAAGAACACTGATCATTACTAAAATGCTCCAATTGAGCTGTTAGAATGTCAGAAACAAGCTTTCTGAGCTGAGAAATGCATTTTGTGACAAAGTGCTTCAGTGGATGATTAGAATGTCAGTTTTGACAAAGAACACTGTTCATTACTGAAATGCTCCAATTAAGCTGTTAGAATGTCAGAAACAAGCTTTCTGAGCTGAGAAATGCATTTTGTGACAAAGTGCTTCAGTGGATGATGAGAATGTCAGTTTTGACAAAGAACACTGTTCATTACTAAAATGCTCTAATTGAGCTGTTAGAATGTCAGAAACAAGCTTTCTGAGCTGAGAAATGCATTTTGTGACATAGTTCATCAGTGGATGATGAGAATGTCAGTTTTGACAAAGAAAACTGTTCATTACTGAAATGCTCTAATTGAGCTGTTAGAATGTCAGAAACAAGCTTTCTGAGCTGAGAAATGCATTTTGTGACAAAGTAAATTAGTGGATGGATGAGAATGTCAGTTTTGACAAAGAACACTGTTCATTACTAAAATGCTCTAATTGAGCTGTTAGAATGTCAGAAACAAGCTTTCTGAGCTGAGAACTGCATTTTGTGACATAGTTCATCAGTGGATGATGAGAATGTCACTTTTGACAAAGAACACTGTTCATTACTAAAATTCTCTAATTGAGCTGTTAGAATGTCAGAAACAAGCTTTCTGACTGATCATTACTAAAATGCTCCAATTGAGCTGTTAGAATGTCAGAAACAAGCTTTCTGAGCTGAGAAATGCATTTTGTGACAAAGTGCTTCAGTGGATGATGAGAATGTCAGTTTTGACAAAGAACACTGTTCATTACTAAAATGCTCTAATTGAGCTGTTAGAATGTCAGAAACAAGCTTTCTGAGCTGAGAACTGCATTTTGTGACAAAAAGCATCAGTGGATGATGAGAATGTCAGTTTTGACAAAGAACACTGATCATTACTAAAATGCTCCAATTGAGCTGTTAGAATGTCAGAAACAAGCTTTCTGAGCTGAGAAATGCATTTTGTGACAAAGTGAATTAGTGGATGGATGAGAATGTCACTTTTGACAAAAAACACTGATCATTACTAAAATGCTCCAATTGAGCTGTTAGAATGTCAGAAACAAGCTTTCTGAGCTAAGAAATGCATTTTGTGACAAAGTGCTTCAGTGGATGATGAGAATGTCAGTTTTGACAAAGAACACTGTTCATTACTAAAATGCTCTAATTGAGCTGTTAGAATGTCAGAAACAAGCTTTCTGAGCTGAGAACTGCATTTTGTGACATAGTTCATCAGTGGATGATGAGAATGTCACTTTTGACAAAGAACACTGTTCATTACTAAAATTCTCTAATTGACCTGTTAGAATGTCAGAAACAAGCTTTCTGACTGATCATTACTAAAATGCTCCAATTGAGCTGTTAGAATGTCAGAAACAAGCTTTCTGAGCTGAGAAATGCATTTTGTGACAAAGTGCTTCAGTGGATGATGAGAATGTCAGTTTTGACAAAGAACACTGTTCATTACTGAAATGCTCCAATTGAGCTGTTAGAATGTCAGAAACAAGCTTTCTGAGCTGAGAAATGCATTTTGTGACAAAGTTCATCAGTGGATGATGAGAATGTCACTTTTGACAAAGAACACTGTTCATTACTAAAATGCTCTAATTGAGCTGTTAGAATGTCAGAAACAAGCTTTCTGAGCTGAGAACTGCATTTTGTGACAAAAAGCATCAGTGGATGATGAGAATGTCAGTTTTGACAAAGAACACTGATCATTACTAAAATGCTCCAATTGAGCTGTTAGAATGTCAGAAACAAGCTTTCTGAGCTGAGAAATGCATTTTGTGACAAAGTGCTTCAGTGGATGATGAGAATGTCAGTTTTGACAAAGAACACTGTTCATTACTAAAATGCTCTAATTGAGCTGTTAGAATGTCAGAAACAAGCTTTCTGAGCTGAGAACTGCATTTTGTGACATAGTTCATCAGTGGATGATGAGAATGTCAGTTTTGACAAAGAAAACTGTTCATTACTAAAATGCTCTAATTGAGCTGTTAGAATGTTAGAAACAAGCTTTCTGAGCTGAGAACTGCATTTTGTGACATAGTTCATCAGTGGATGATGAGAATGTCAGTTTTGACAAAGAACACTGATCATTACTAAAATGCTCCAATTGAGCTGTTAGAATGTCAGAAACAAGCTTTCTGAGCTGAGAAATGCATTTTGTGACAAAGTGCTTCAGTGGATGATGAGAATGTCAGTTTTGACAAAGAAAACTGTTCATTACTAAAATGCTCTAATTGAGCTGTTAGAATGTCAGAAACAAGCTTTCTGAGCTGAGAACTGCATTTTGTGACATAGTTCATCAGTGGATGATGAGAATGTCGGTTTTGACAAAGAACACTGTTCATTACTGAAATGCTCTAATTGAGCTGTTAGAATGTCAGAAACAAGCTTTCTGAGCTGAGAACTGCATTTTGTGACATAGTTCATCAGTGGATGATGAGAATGTCAGTTTTGACAAAGAACACTGTTCATTACTGAAATGCTCCAATTGAGCTGTTAGAATGTCAGAAACAAGCTTTCTGAGCTGAGAAATGCATTTTGTGACAAAGTGCATCAGTGGATGATGAGAATGTCACTTTTGACAAAGAACACTGTTCATTACTAAAATGCTCTAATTGAGCTGTTAGAATGTCAGAAACAAGCTTTCTGAGCTGAGAACTGCATTTTGTGACAAAAAGCATCAGTGGATGATGAGAATGTCAGTTTTGACAAAGAACACTGATCATTACTAAAATGCTCCAATTGAGCTGTTAGAATGTCAGAAACAAGCTTTCTGAGCTGAGAAATGCATTTTGTGACAAAGTGCTTCAGTGGATGATGAGAATGTCAGTTTTGACAAAGAACACTGTTCATTACTAAAATGCTCTAATTGAGCTGTTAGAATGTCAGAAACAAGCTTTCTGAGCTGAGAACTGCATTTTGTGACAAAGTGCTTCAGTGGATGATGAGAATGTCAGTTTTGACAAAGAACACTGTTCATTACTTAAATGCTCCAATTGAGCTGTTAGAATGTCAGAAACAAGCTTTCTGAGCTGAGAACTGCATTTTGTGACAAAGTGCATCAGTGGATGATGAGAATGTCACTTTTGACAAAGAACACTGTTCATTACTAAAATGCTCTAATTGAGCTGTTAGAATGTCAGAAACAAGCTTTCTGAGCTGAGAACTGCATTTTGTGACATAGTTCATCAGTGGATGATGAGAATGTCAGTTTTGACAAAGAAAACTGTTCATTACTAAAATGCTCTAATTGAGCTGTTAGAATGTTAGAAACAAGCTTTCTGAGCTGAGAACTGCATTTTGTGACATAGTTCATCAGTGGATGATGAGAATGTCAGTTTTGACAAAGAACACTGATCATTACTAAAATGCTCCAATTGAGCTGTTAGAATGTCAGAAACAAGCTTTCTGAGCTGAGAAATGCATTTTGTGACAAAGTGAATTAGTGGATGGATGAGAATGTCACTTTTGACAAAGAACACTGATCATTACTAAAATGCTCCAATTGAGCTGTTAGAATGTCAGAAACAAGCTTTCTGAGCTGAGAAATGCATTTTGTGACAAAGTGCTTCAGTGGATGATGAGAATGTCAGTTTTAAAAAAAGAACACTGTTCATTACTGAAATGCTCCAATTGAGCTGTTAGAATGTCAGAAACAAGCTTTCTGAGCTGAGAAATGCATTTTGTGACAAAGTGCATCAGTGGATGATGAGAATGTCACTTTTGACAAAGAACACTGTTCATTACTAAAATGCTCTAATTGAGCTGTTAGAATGTCAGAAACAAGCTTTCTGAGCTGAGAACTGCATTTTGTGACAAAAAGCATCAGTGGATGATGAGAATGTCAGTTTTGACAAAGAAAACTGTTCATTACTAAAATGCTCTAATTGAGCTGTTAGAATGTTAGAAACAAGCTTTCTGAGCTGAGAACTGCATTTTGTGACATAGTTCATCAGTGGATGATGAGAATGTCAGTTTTGACAAAGAACACTGATCATTACTAAAATGCTCCAATTTGAGCTGTTAGAATGTCAGAAACAAGCTTTCTGAGCTGAGAAATGCATTTTGTGACAAAGTGCTTCAGTGGATGATGAGAATGTCAGTTTTGACAAAGAACACTGTTCATTACTAAAATGCTCTAATTGAGCTGTTAGAATGTCAGAAACAAGCTTTCTGAGCTGAGAACTGCATTTTGTGACATAGTTCATCAGTGGATGATGAGAATGTCACTTTTGACAAAGAACACTGTTCATTACTAAAATGCTCTAATTGAGCTGTTAGAATGTCAGAAACAAGCTTTCTGAGCTGAGAACTGCATTTTGTGACATAGTTCATCAGTGGATGATGAGAATGTCAGTTTTGACAAAGAACACTGATCATTACTAAAATGCTACAATTGAGCTGTTAGAATGTCAGAAACAAGCTTTCTGAGCTGAGAAATGCATTTTGTGACAAAGTGCTTCAGTGGATGATTAGAATGTCAGTTTTGACAAAGAACACTGTTCATTACTGAAATGCTCCAATTAAGCTGTTAGAATGTCAGAAACAAGCTTTCTGAGCTGAGAAATGCATTTTGTGACAAAGTGCATCAGTGGATGATGAGAATGTCACTTTTGACAAAGAACACTGTTCATTACTAAAATGCTCTAATTGAGCTGTTAGAATGTCAGAAACAAGCTTTCTGAGCTGAGAACTGCATTTTGTGACAAAAAGCATCAGTGGATGATGAGAATGTCAGTTTTGACAAAGAACACTGATCATTACTAAAATGCTCCAATTGAGCTGTTAGAATGTCAGAAACAAGCTTTCTGAGCTGAGAAATGCATTTTGTGACAAAGTGCTTCAGTGGATGATGAGAATGTCAGTTTTGACAAAGAACACTGTTCATTACTAAAATGCTCTAATTGAGCTGTTAGAATGTCAGAAACAAGCTTTCTGAGCTGAGAAATGCATTTTGTGACATAGTACATCAGTGGATGATGAGAATGTCAGTTTTGACAAAGAAAACTGTTCATTACTAAAATTCTCTAATTGAGCTGTTAGAATGTTAGAAACAAGCTTTCTGAGCTGAGAACTGCATTTTGTGACATAGTTCATCAGTGGATGATGAGAATGTCAGTTTTGACAAAGAACACTGATCATTACTAAAATGCTCCAATTGAGCTGTTAGAATGTCAGAAACAAGCTTTCTGAGCTGAGAAATGCATTTTGTGACAAAGTGCTTCAGTGGATGATGAGAATGTCAGTTTTGACAAAGAACACTGTTCATTACTAAAATGCTCTAATTGAGCTGTTAGAATGTCAGAAACAAGCTTTCTGAGCTGAGAACTGCATTTTGTGACATAGTTCATCAGTGGATGATGAGAATGTCGGTTTTGACAAAGAACACTGTTCATTACTGAAATGCTCTAATTGAGCTGTTAGAATGTCAGAAACAAGCTTTCTGAGCTGAGAAATGCATTTTGTGACAAAGTGCTTCAGTGGATGATGAGAATGTCAGTTTTGACAAAGAACACTGTTCATTACTAAAATGCTCTAATTGAGCTGTTAGAATGTCAGAAACAAGCTTTCTGAGCTGAGAACTGCATTTTGTGACGAAGTGCTTCAGTGGATGATGAGAATGTCAGTTTTGACAAAGAACACTGTTCATTACTGAAATTCTCCAATTGAGCTGTTAGAATGTCAGAAACAAGCTTTCTGAGCTGAGAAATGCATTTTGTGACAAAGTGCATCAGTGGATGATGAGAATGTCACTTTTGACAAAGAACACTGTTCATTACTGAAATGCGCTAATTGAGCTGTTAGAATGTCAGAAACAAGCTTTCTGAGCTGAGAACTGCATTTTGTGACATAGTTCATCAGTGGATGATGAGAATGTCAGTTTTGACAAAGAACACTGTTCATTACTGAAATGCTCCAATTGAGCTGTTAGAATGTCAGAAACAAGCTTTCTGAGCTGAGAAATGCATTTTGTGACAAAGTGCATCAGTGGATGATGAGAATGTCACTTTTGTCAAAGAACACTGTTCATTACTAAAATGCTCTAATTGAGCTGTTAGAATGTCAGAAACAAGCTTTCTGAGCTGAGAACTGCATTTTGTGACAAAAAGCATCAGTGGATGATGAGAATGTCAGTTTTGACAAAGAAAACTGTTCATTTCTAAAATGCTCTAATTGAGCTGTTAGAATGTTAGAAACAAGCTTTCTGAGCTGAGAACTGCATTTTGTGACATAGTTCATCAGTGGATGATGAGAATGTCAGTTTTGACAAAGAACACTGATCATTACTAAAATGCTCCAATTTGAGCTGTTAGAATGTCAGAAACAAGCTTTCTGAGCTGAGAAATGCATTTTGTGACAAAGTGCTTCAGTGGATGATGAGAATGTCAGTTTTGACAAAGAACACTGTTCATTACTAAAATGCTCTAATTGAGCTGTTAGAATGTCAGAAACAAGCTTTCTGAGCTGAGAACTGCATTTTGTGACATAGTTCATCAGTGGATGATGAGAATGTCACTTTTGACAAAGAACACTGTTCATTACTAAAATGCTCTAATTGAGCTGTTAGAATGTCAGAAACAAGCTTTCTGAGCTGAGAACTGCATTTTGTGACATAGTTCATCAGTGGATGATGAGAATGTCAGTTTTGACAAAGAACACTGATCATTACTAAAATGCTCCAATTGAGCTGTTAGAATGTCAGAAACAAGCTTTCTGAGCTGAGAAATGCATTTTGTGACAAAGTGCTTCAGTGGATGATTAGAATGTCAGTTTTGACAAAGAACACTGTTCATTACTGAAATGCTCCAATTAAGCTGTTAGAATGTCAGAAACAAGCTTTCTGAGCTGAGAAATGCATTTTGTGACAAAGTGCATCAGTGGATGATGAGAATGTCACTTTTGACAAAGAACACTGTTCATTACTAAAATGCTCTAATTGAGCTGTTAGAATGTCAGAAACAAGCTTTCTGAGCTGAGAACTGCATTTTGTGACAAAAAGCATCAGTGGATGATGAGAATGTCAGTTTTGACAAAGAACACTGATCATTACTAAAATGCTCCAATTGAGCTGTTAGAATGTCAGAAACAAGCTTTCTGAGCTGAGAAATGCATTTTGTGACAAAGTGCTTCAGTGGATGATGAGAATGTCAGTTTTGACAAAGAACACTGTTCATTACTAAAATGCTCTAATTGAGCTGTTAGAATGTCAGAAACAAGCTTTCTGAGCTGAGAAATGCATTTTGTGACATAGTTCATCAGTGGATGATGAGAATGTCAGTTTTGACAAAGAAAACTGTTCATTACTAAAATGCTCTAATTGAGCTGTTAGAATGTCAGAAACAAGCTTTCTGAGCTGAGAAATGCATTTTGTGACAAAGTGCTTCAGTGGATGATGAGAATGTCAGTTTTGACAAAGAACACTGTTCATTACTAAAATGCTCTAATTGAGCTGTTAGAATGTCAGAAACAAGCTTTCTGAGCTGAGAACTGCATTTTGTGACATAGTTCATCAGTGGATGATGAGAATGTCGGTTTTGACAAAGAACACTGTTCATTACTGAAATGCTCTAATTGAGCTGTTAGAATGTCAGAAACAAGCTTTCTGAGCTGAGAACTGCATTTTGTGACATAGTTCATCAGTGGATGATGAGAATGTCAGTTTTGACAAAGAACACTGTTCATTACTGAAATGCTCCAATTGAGCTGTTAGAATGTCAGAAACAAGCTTTCTGAGCTGAGAAATGCATTTTGTGACAAAGTGCTTCAGTGGATGATGAGAATGTCAGTTTTGACAAAGAACACTGTTCATTACTGAAATGCTCCAATTGAGCTGTTAGAATGTCAGAAACAAGCTTTCTGAGCTGAGAAATGCATTTTGTGACAAAAAGCATCAGTGGATGATGAGAATGTCAGTTTTGACAAAGAACACTGATCATTACTAAAATGCTCCAATTGAGCTGTTAGAATGTCAGAAACAAGCTTTCTGAGCTGAGAAATGCATTTTGTGACAAAGTGCTTCAGTGGATGATGAGAATGTCAGTTTTGACAAAGAACACTGTTCATTACTAAAATGCTCTAATTGAGCTGTTAGAATGTCAGAAACAAGCTTTCTGAGCTGAGAACTGCATTTTGTGACGAAGTGCTTCAGTGGATGATGAGAATGTCAGTTTTGACAAAGAACACTGTTCATTACTTAAATGCTCCAATTGAGCTGTTAGAATGTCAGAAACAAGCTTTCTGAGCTGAGAAATGCATTTTGTGACAAAGTGCATCAGTGGATGATGAGAATGTCACTTTTGACAAAGAACACTGTTCATTACTAAAATGCTCTAATTGAGCTGTTAGAATGTCAGAAACAAGCTTTCTGAGCTGAGAACTGCATTTTGTGACAAAAAGCATCAGTGGATGATGAGAATGTCAGTTTTGACAAAGAACACTGTTCATTACTAAAATGCTCTAATTGAGCTGTTAGAATGTCAGAAACAAGCTTTCTGAGCTGAGAACTGCATTTTGTGACAAAAAGCATCAGTGGATGATGAGAATGTCAGTTTTGACAAAGAACACTGATCATTACTAAAATGCTCCAATTGAGCTGTTAGAATGTCAGAAACAAGCTTTCTGAGCTGAGAAATGCATTTTGTGACAAAGTGCTTCAGTGGATGATGAGAATGTCAGTTTTGACAAAGAACACTGTTCATTACTAAAATGCTCTAATTGAGCTGTTAGAATGTCAGAAACAAGCTTTCTGAGCTGAGAACTGCATTTTGTGACAAAGTGCTTCAGTGGATGATGAGAATGTCAGTTTTGACAAAGAACACTGTTCATTACTTAAATGCTCCAATTGAGCTGTTAGAATGTCAGAAACAAGCTTTCTGAGCTGAGAAATGCATTTTGTGACAAAGTGCATCAGTGGATGATGAGAATGTCACTTTTGACAAAGAACACTGTTCATTACTAAAATGCTCTAATTGAGCTGTTAGAATGTCAGAAACAAGCTTTCTGAGCTGAGAACTGCATTTTGTGACAAAAAGCATCAGTGGATGATGAGAATGTCAGTTTTGACAAAGAACACTGATCATTACTAAAATGCTCCAATTGAGCTGTTAGAATGTCAGAAACAAGCTTTCTGAGCTGAGAAATGCATTTTGTGACAAAGTGAATTAGTGGATGGATGAGAATGTCACTTTTGACAAAGAACACTGATCATTACTAAAATGCTCCAATTGAGCTGTTAGAATGTCAGAAACAAGCTTTCTGAGCTGAGAAATGCATTTTGTGACAAAGTGCTTCAGTGGATGATGAGAATGTCAGTTTTGACAAAGAACACTGTTCATTACTGAAATGCTCCAATTGAGCTGTTAGAATGTCAGAAACAAGCTTTCTGAGCTGAGAAATGCATTTTGTGACAAAGTGCATCAGTGGATGATGAGAATGTCACTTTTGACAAAGAACACTGTTCATTACTGAAATGCTCTAATTGAGCTGTTAGAATGTCAGAAACAAGCTTTCTGAGCTGAGAACTGCATTTTGTGACATAGTTCATCAGTGGATGATGAGAATGTCAGTTTTGACAAAGAACACTGTTCATTACTGAAATGCTCCAATTGAGCTGTTAGAATGTCAGAAACAAGCTTTCTGAGCTGAGAAATGCATTTTGTGACAAAGTGCATCAGTGGATGATGAGAATGTCACTTTTGACAAAGAACACTGTTCATTACTAAAATGCTCTAATTGAGCTGTTAGAATGTCAGAAACAAGCTTTCTGAGCTGAGAACTGCATTTTGTGACAAAAAGCATCAGTGGATGATGAGAATGTCAGTTTTGACAAAGAAAACTGTTCATTACTAAAATGCTCTAATTGAGCTGTTAGAATGTTAGAAACAAGCTTTCTGAGCTGAGAACTGCATTTTGTGACATAGTTCATCAGTGGATGATGAGAATGTCAGTTTTGACAAAGAACACTGATCATTACTAAAATGCTCCAATTTGAGCTGTTAGAATGTCAGAAACAAGCTTTCTGAGCTGAGAAATGCATTTTGTGACAAAGTGCTTCAGTGGATGATGAGAATGTCAGTTTTGACAAAGAACACTGTTCATTACTAAAATGCTCTAATTGAGCTGTTAGAATGTCAGAAACAAGCTTTCTGAGCTGAGAACTGCATTTTGTGACATAGTTCATCAGTGGATGATGAGAATGTCACTTTTGACAAAGAACACTGTTCATTACTAAAATGCTCTAATTGAGCTGTTAGAATGTCAGAAACAAGCTTTCTGAGCTGAGAACTGCATTTTGTGACATAGTTCATCAGTGGATGATGAGAATGTCAGTTTTGACAAAGAACACTGATCATTACTAAAATGCTCCAATTGAGCTGTTAGAATGTCAGAAACAAGCTTTCTGAGCTGAGAAATGCATTTTGTGACAAAGTGCTTCAGTGGATGATTAGAATGTCAGTTTTGACAAAGAACACTGTTCATTACTGAAATGCTCCAATTAAGCTGTTAGAATGTCAGAAACAAGCTTTCTGAGCTGAGAAATGCATTTTGTGACAAAGTGCATCAGTGGATGATGAGAATGTCACTTTTGACAAAGAACACTGTTCATTACTAAAATGCTCTAATTGAGCTGTTAGAATGTCAGAAACAAGCTTTCTGAGCTGAGAACTGCATTTTGTGACAAAAAGCATCAGTGGATGATGAGAATGTCAGTTTTGACAAAGAACACTGATCATTACTAAAATGCTCCAATTGAGCTGTTAGAATGTCAGAAACAAGCTTTCTGAGCTGAGAAATGCATTTTGTGACAAAGTGCTTCAGTGGATGATGAGAATGTCAGTTTTGACAAAGAACACTGTTCATTACTAAAATGCTCTAATTGAGCTGTTAGAATGTCAGAAACAAGCTTTCTGAGCTGAGAAATGCATTTTGTGACATAGTTCATCAGTGGATGATGAGAATGTCAGTTTTGACAAAGAAAACTGTTCATTACTAAAATGCTCTAATTGAGCTGTTAGAATGTTAGAAACAAGCTTTCTGAGCTGAGAACTGCATTTTGTGACATAGTTCATCAGTGGATGATGAGAATGTCAGTTTTGACAAAGAACACTGATCATTACTAAAATGCTCCAATTGAGCTGTTAGAATGTCAGAAACAAGCTTTCTGAGCTGAGAAATGCATTTTGTGACAAAGTGCTTCAGTGGATGATGAGAATGTCAGTTTTGACAAAGAACACTGTTCATTAGTAAAATGCTCTAATTGAGCTGTTAGAATGTCAGAAACAAGCTTTCTGAGCTGAGAACTGCATTTTGTGACATAGTTCATCAGTGGATGATGAGAATGTCGGTTTTGACAAAGAACACTGTTCATTACTGAAATGCTCTAATTGAGCTGTTAGAATGTCAGAAACAAGCTTTCTGAGCTGAGAAATGCATTTTGTGACAAAGTGAATTAGTGGATGGATGAGAATGTCACTTTTGACAAAGAACACTGATCATTACTAAAATGCTCCAATTGAGCTGTTAGAATGTCAGAAACAAGCTTTCTGAGCTGAGAAATGCATTTTGTTACAAAGTGCTTCAGTGGATGATGAGAATGTCAGTTTTGACAAAGAACACTGTTCATTACTGAAATGCTCCAATTGAGCTGTTAGAATGTCAGAAACAAGCTTTCTGAGCTGAGAACTGCATTTTGTGACATAGTTCATCAGTGGATGATGAGAATGTCAGTTTTGACAAAGAACACTGTTCATTACTTAAATGCTCCAATTGAGCTGTTAGAATGTCAGAAACAAGCTTTCTGAGCTGAGAAATGCATTTTGTGACAAAAAGCATCAGTGGATGATGAGAATGTCAGTTTTGACAAAGAACACTGATCATTACTAAAATGCTCCAATTGAGCTGTTAGAATGTCAGAAACAAGCTTTCTGAGCTGAGAAATGCATTTTGTGACAAAGTGAATTAGTGGATGGATGAGAATGTCACTTTTGACAAAGAACACTGATCATTACTAAAATGCTCCAATTGAGCTGTTAGAATGTCAGAAACAAGCTTTCTGAGCTGAGAAATGCATTTTGTGACAAAGTGCTTCAGTGGATGATGAGAATGTCAGTTTTGACAAAGAACACTGTTCATTACTGAAATGCTCCAATTGAGCTGTTAGAATGTCAGAAACAAGCTTTCTGAGCTGAGAAATGCATTTTGTGACAAAGTGCATCAGTGGATGATGAGAATGTCACTTTTGACAAAGAACACTGTTCATTACTGAAATGCTCTAATTGAGCTGTTAGAATGTCAGAAACAAGCTTTCTGAGCTGAGAACTGCATTTTGTGACATAGTTCATCAGTGGATGATGAGAATGTCAGTTTTGACAAAGAACACTGTTCATTACTGAAATGCTCCAATTGAGCTGTTAGAATGTCAGAAACAAGCTTTCTGAGCTGAGAAATGCATTTTGTGACAAAGTGCATCAGTGGATGATGAGAATGTCACTTTTGACAAAGAACACTGTTCATTACTAAAATGCTCTAATTGAGCTGTTAGAATGTCAGAAACAAGCTTTCTGAGCTGAGAACTGCATTTTGTGACAAAAAGCATCAGTGGATGATGAGAATGTCAGTTTTGACAAAGAAAACTGTTCATTACTAAAATGCTCTAATTGAGCTGTTAGAATGTTAGAAACAAGCTTTCTGAGCTGAGAACTGCATTTTGTGACATAGTTCATCAGTGGATGATGAGAATGTCAGTTTTGACAAAGAACACTGATCATTACTAAAATGCTCCAATTTGAGCTGTTAGAATGTCAGAAACAAGCTTTCTGAGCTGAGAAATGCATTTTGTGACAAAGTGCTTCAGTGGATGATGAGAATGTCAGTTTTGACAAAGAACACTGTTCATTACTAAAATGCTCTAATTGAGCTGTTAGAATGTCAGAAACAAGCTTTCTGAGCTGAGAACTGCATTTTGTGACATAGTTCATCAGTGGATGATGAGAATGTCACTTTTGACAAAGAACACTGTTCATTACTAAAATGCTCTAATTGAGCTGTTAGAATGTCAGAAACAAGCTTTCTGAGCTGAGAACTGCATTTTGTGACATAGTTCATCAGTGGATGATGAGAATGTCAGTTTTGACAAAGAACACTGATCATTACTAAAATGCTCCAATTGAGCTGTTAGAATGTCAGAAACAAGCTTTCTGAGCTGAGAAATGCATTTTGTGACAAAGTGCTTCAGTGGATGATGAGAATGTCAGTTTTGACAAAGAACACTGTTCATTACTGAAATGCTCCAATTGAGCTGTTAGAATGTCAGAAACAAGCTTTCTGAGCTGAGAAATGCATTTTGTGACAAAGTGCATCAGTGGATGATGAGAATGTCACTTTTGACAAAGAACACTGTTCATTACTGAAATGCTCTAATTGAGCTGTTAGAATGTCAGAAACAAGCTTTCTGAGCTGAGAACTGCATTTTGTGACATAGTTCATCAGTGGATGATGAGAATGTCAGTTTTGACAAAGAACACTGTTCATTACTTAAATGCTCCAATTGAGCTGTTAGAATGTCAGAAACAAGCTTTCTGAGCTGAGAAATGCATTTTGTGACAAAAAGCATCAGTGGATGATGAGAATGTCAGTTTTGACAAAGAACACTGATCATTACTAAAATGCTCCAATTGAGCTGTTAGAATGTCAGAAACAAGCTTTCTGAGCTGAGAAATGCATTTTGTGACAAAGTGAATTAGTGGATGGATGAGAATGTCACTTTTGACAAAGAACACTGATCATTACTAAAATGCTCCAATTGAGCTGTTAGAATGTCAGAAACAAGCTTTCTGAGCTGAGAAATGCATTTTGTGACAAAGTGCTTCAGTGGATGATGAGAATGTCAGTTTTGACAAAGAACACTGTTCATTACTGAAATGCTCCAATTGAGCTGTTAGAATGTCAGAAACAAGCTTTCTGAGCTGAGAAATGCATTTTGTGACAAAGTGCATCAGTGGATGATGAGAATGTCACTTTTGACAAAGAACACTGTTCATTACTGAAATGCTCTAATTGAGCTGTTAGAATGTCAGAAACAAGCTTTCTGAGCTGAGAACTGCATTTTGTGACATAGTTCATCAGTGGATGATGAGAATGTCAGTTTTGACAAAGAACACTGTTCATTACTGAAATGCTCCAATTGAGCTGTTAGAATGTCAGAAACAAGCTTTCTGAGCTGAGAAATGCATTTTGTGACAAAGTGCATCAGTGGATGATGAGAATGTCACTTTTGACAAAGAACACTGTTCATTACTAAAATGCTCTAATTGAGCTGTTAGAATGTCAGAAACAAGCTTTCTGAGCTGAGAACTGCATTTTGTGACAAAAAGCATCAGTGGATGATGAGAATGTCAGTTTTGACAAAGAAAACTGTTCATTACTAAAATGCTCTAATTGAGCTGTTAGAATGTTAGAAACAAGCTTTCTGAGCTGAGAACTGCATTTTGTGACATAGTTCATCAGTGGATGATGAGAATGTCAGTTTTGACAAAGAACACTGATCATTACTAAAATGCTCCAATTTGAGCTGTTAGAATGTCAGAAACAAGCTTTCTGAGCTGAGAAATGCATTTTGTGACAAAGTGCTTCAGTGGATGATGAGAATGTCAGTTTTGACAAAGAACACTGTTCATTACTAAAATGCTCTAATTGAGCTGTTAGAATGTCAGAAACAAGCTTTCTGAGCTGAGAACTGCATTTTGTGACATAGTTCATCAGTGGATGATGAGAATGTCACTTTTGACAAAGAACACTGTTCATTACTAAAATGCTCTAATTGAGCTGTTAGAATGTCAGAAACAAGCTTTCTGAGCTGAGAAATGCATTTTGTGACAAAGTGCTTCAGTGGATGATTAGAACGTCAGTTTTGACAAAGAACACTGTTCATTACTGAAATGCTCCAATTAAGCTGTTAGAATGTCAGAAACAAGCTTTCTGAGCTGAGAAATGCATTTTGTGACAAAGTGCATCAGTGGATGATGAGAATGTCACTTTTGACAAAGAACACTGTTCATTACTAAAATGCACTAATTGAGCTGTTAGAATGTCAGAAACAAGCTTTCTGAGCTGAGAACTGCATTTTGTGACAAAAAGCATCAGTGGATGATGAGAATGTCAGTTTTGACAAAGAACACTGATCATTACTAAAATGCTCCAATTTGAGCTGTTTAGAATGTCAGAAACAAGCTTTCTGAGCTGAGAAATGCATTTTGTGACAAAGTGCTTCAGTGGATGATGAGAATGTCAGTTTTGACAAAGAACACTGTTCATTACTAAAATGCTCTAATTGAGCTGTTAGAATGTCAGAAACAAGCTTTCTGAGCTGAGAACTGCATTTTGTGACATAGTTCATCAGTGGATGATGAGAATGTCACTTTTGACAAAGAACACTGTTCATTACTAAAATGCTCTAATTGAGCTGTTAGAATGTCAGAAACAAGCTTTCTGAGCTGAGAAATGCATTTTGTGACAAAGTGCATCAGTGGATGATGAGAATGTCACTTTTGACAAAGAACACTGTTCATTACTAAAATGCTCTAATTGAGCTGTTAGAATGTCAGAAACAAGCTTTCTGAGCTGAGAACTAAATTTTGTGACAAAAAGCATCAGTGGATGATGAGAATGTCAGTTTTGACAAAGAACACTGTTCATTACTAAAATGCTCTAATTGAGCTGTTAGAATGTCAGAAACAAGCTTTCTGAGCTGAGAACTGCATTTTGTGACAAAAAGCATCAGTGGATGATGAGAATGTCAGTTTTGACAAAGAACACTGATCATTACTAAAATGCTCCAATTGAGCTGTTAGAATGTCAGAAACAAGCTTTCTGAGCTGAGAAATGCATTTTGTGACAAAGTGCTTCAGTGGATGATGAGAATGTCAGTTTTGACAAAGAACACTGTTCATTACTAAAATGCTCTAATTGAGCTGTTAGAATGTCAGAAACAAGCTTTCTGAGCTGAGAACTGCATTTTGTGACATAGTTCATCAGTGGATGATGAGAATGTCACTTTTGACAAAGAACACTGTTCATTACTAAAATGCTCTAATTGAGCTGTTAGAATGTCAGAAACAAGCTTTCTGAGCTGAGAACTGCATTTTGTGACATAGTTCATCAGTGGATGATGAGAATGTCAGTTTTGACAAAGAACACTGATCATTACTAAAATGCTACAATTGAGCTGTTAGAATGTCAGAAACAAGCTTTCTGAGCTGAGAAATGCATTTTGTGACAAAGTGCTTCAGTGGATGATTAGAATGTCAGTTTTGACAAAGAACACTGTTCATTACTGAAATGCTCCAATTAAGCTGTTAGAATGTCAGAAACAAGCTTTCTGAGCTGAGAAATGCATTTTGTGACAAAGTGCATCAGTGGATGATGAGAATGTCACTTTTGACAAAGAACACTGTTCATTACTAAAATGCTCTAATTGAGCTGTTAGAATGTCAGAAACAAGCTTTCTGAGCTGAGAACTGCATTTTGTGACAAAAAGCATCAGTGGATGATGAGAATGTCAGTTTTGACAAAGAACACTGATCATTACTAAAATGCTCCAATTTGAGCTGTTAGAATGTCAGAAACAAGCTTTCTGAGCTGAGAAATGCATTTTGTGACAAAGTGCTTCAGTGGATGATGAGAATGTCAGTTTTGACAAAGAACACTGTTCATTACTAAAATGCTCTAATTGAGCTGTTAGAATGTCAGAAACAAGCTTTCTGAGCTGAGAACTGCATTTTGTGACATAGTTCATCAGTGGATGATGAGAATGTCACTTTTGACAAAGAACACTGTTCATTACTAAAATGCTCTAATTGAGCTGTTAGAATGTCAGAAACAAGCTTTCTGAGCTGAGAACTGCATTTTGTGACATAGTTCATCAGTGGATGATGAGAATGTCAGTTTTGACAAAGAACACTGATCATTACTAAAATGCTCCAATTGAGCTGTTAGAATGTCAGAAACAAGCTTTCTGAGCTGAGAAATGCATTTTGTGACAAAGTGCTTCAGTGGATGATTAGAATGTCAGTTTTGACAAAGAACACTGTTCATTACTGAAATGCTCCAATTAAGCTGTTAGAATGTCAGAAACAAGCTTTCTGAGCTGAGAAATGCATTTTGTGACAAAGTGCATCAGTGGATGATGAGAATGTCACTTTTGACAAAGAACACTGTTCATTACTAAAATGCTCTAATTGAGCTGTTAGAATGTCAGAAACAAGCTTTCTGAGCTGAGAACTGCATTTTGTGACAAAAAGCATCAGTGGATGATGAGAATGTCAGTTTTGACAAAGAACACTGATCATTACTAAAATGCTCCAATTGAGCTGTTAGAATGTCAGAAACAAGCTTTCTGAGCTGAGAAATGCATTTTGTGACAAAGTGCTTCAGTGGATGATGAGAATGTCAGTTTTGACAAAGAACACTGTTCATTACTAAAATGCTCTAATTGAGCTGTTAGAATGTCAGAAACAAGCTTTCTGAGCTGAGAAATGCATTTTGTGACATAGTTCATCAGTGGATGATGAGAATGTCAGTTTTGACAAAGAAAACTGTTCATTACTAAAATGCTCTAATTGAGCTGTTAGAATGTTAGAAACAAGCTTTCTGAGCTGAGAACTGCATTTTGTGACATAGTTCATCAGTGGATGATGAGAATGTCAGTTTTGACAAAGAACACTGATCATTACTAAAATGCTCCAATTGAGCTGTTAGAATGTCAGAAACAAGCTTTCTGAGCTGAGAAATGCATTTTGTGACAAAGTGCTTCAGTGGATGATGAGAATGTCAGTTTTGACAAAGAACACTGTTCATTAGTAAAATGCTCTAATTGAGCTGTTAGAATGTCAGAAACAAGCTTTCTGAGCTGAGAACTGCATTTTGTGACATAGTTCATCAGTGGATGATGAGAATGTCGGTTTTGACAAAGAACACTGTTCATTACTGAAATGCTCTAATTGAGCTGTTAGAATGTCAGAAACAAGCTTTCTGAGCTGAGAAATGCATTTTGTGACAAAGTGAATTAGTGGATGGATGAGAATGTCACTTTTGACAAAGAACACTGATCATTACTAAAATGCTCCAATTGAGCTGTTAGAATGTCAGAAACAAGCTTTCTGAGCTGAGAAATGCATTTTGTGACAAAGTGCTTCAGTGGATGATGAGAATGTCAGTTTTGACAAAGAACACTGTTCATTACTGAAATGCTCCAATTGAGCTGTTAGAATGTCAGAAACAAGCTTTCTGAGCTGAGAAATGCATTTTGTGACAAAGTGCATCAGTGGATGATGAGAATGTCACTTTTGACAAAGAACACTGTTCATTACTGAAATGCTCTAATTGAGCTGTTAGAATGTCAGAAACAAGCTTTCTGAGCTGAGAACTGCATTTTGTGACATAGTTCATCAGTGGATGATGAGAATGTCAGTTTTGACAAAGAACACTGTTCATTACTTAAATGCTCCAATTGAGCTGTTAGAATGTCAGAAACAAGCTTTCTGAGCTGAGAAATGCATTTTGTGACAAAGTGCATCAGTGGATGATGAGAATGTCACTTTTGACAAAGAACACTGTTCATTACTAAAATGCTCTAATTGAGCTGTTAGAATGTCAGAAACAAGCTTTCTGAGCTGAGAACTGCATTTTGTGACATAGTTCATCAGTGGATGATGAGAATGTCAGTTTTGACAAAGAACACTGTTCATTACTGAAATGCTCCAATTGAGCTGTTAGAATGTCAGAAACAAGCTTTCTGAGCTGAGAAATGCATTTTGTGACAAAGTGCATCAGTGGATGATGAGAATGTCACTTTTGACAAAGAACACTGTTCATTACTAAAATGCTCTAATTGAGCTGTTAGAATGTCAGAAACAAGCTTTCTGAGCTGAGAACTGCATTTTGTGACAAAAAGCATCAGTGGATGATGAGAATGTCAGTTTTGACAAAGAAAACTGTTCATTTCTAAAATGCTCTAATTGAGCTGTTAGAATGTTAGAAACAAGCTTTCTGAGCTGAGAACTGCATTTTGTGACATAGTTCATCAGTGGATGATGAGAATGTCAGTTTTGACAAAGAACACTGATCATTACTAAAATGCTCCAATTTGAGCTGTTAGAATGTCAGAAACAAGCTTTCTGAGCTGAGAAATGCATTTTGTGACAAAGTGCTTCAGTGGATGATGAGAATGTCAGTTTTGACAAAGAACACTGTTCATTACTAAAATGCTCTAATTGAGCTGTTAGAATGTCAGAAACAAGCTTTCTGAGCTGAGAACTGCATTTTGTGACATAGTTCATCAGTGGATGATGAGAATGTCACTTTTGACAAAGAACACTGTTCATTACTAAAATGCTCTAATTGAGCTGTTAGAATGTCAGAAACAAGCTTTCTGAGCTGAGAACTGCATTTTGTGACATAGTTCATCAGTGGATGATGAGAATGTCAGTTTTGACAAAGAACACTGATCATTACTAAAATGCTCCAATTGAGCTGTTAGAATGTCAGAAACAAGCTTTCTGAGCTGAGAAATGCATTTTGTGACAAAGTGCTTCAGTGGATGATTAGAATGTCAGTTTTGACAAAGAACACTGTTCATTACTGAAATGCTCCAATTAAGCTGTTAGAATGTCAGAAACAAGCTTTCTGAGCTGAGAAATGCATTTTGTGACAAAGTGCATCAGTGGATGATGAGAATGTCACTTTTGACAAAGAACACTGTTCATTACTAAAATGCTCTAATTGAGCTGTTAGAATGTCAGAAACAAGCTTTCTGAGCTGAGAACTGCATTTTGTGACAAAAAGCATCAGTGGATGATGAGAATGTCAGTTTTGACAAAGAACACTGATCATTACTAAAATGCTCCAATTGAGCTGTTAGAATGTCAGAAACAAGCTTTCTGAGCTGAGAAATGCATTTTGTGACAAAGTGCTTCAGTGGATGATGAGAATGTCAGTTTTGACAAAGAACACTGTTCATTACTAAAATGCTCTAATTGAGCTGTTAGAATGTCAGAAACAAGCTTTCTGAGCTGAGAACTGCATTTTGTGACATAGTTCATCAGTGGATGATGAGAATGTCAGTTTTGACAAAGAACACTGATCATTACTAAAATGCTCCAATTGAGCTGTTAGAATGTCAGAAACAAGCTTTCTGAGCTGAGAAATGCATTTTGTGACAAAGTGCTTCAGTGGATGATTAGAATGTCAGTTTTGACAAAGAACACTGTTCATTACTGAAATGCTCCAATTAAGCTGTTAGAATGTCAGAAACAAGCTTTCTGAGCTGAGAAATGCATTTTGTGACAAAGTGCATCAGTGGATGATGAGAATGTCACTTTTGACAAAGAACACTGTTCATTACTAAAATGCTCTAATTGAGCTGTTAGAATGTCAGAAACAAGCTTTCTGAGCTGAGAACTGCATTTTGTGACAAAAAGCATCAGTGGATGATGAGAATGTCAGTTTTGACAAAGAACACTGATCATTACTAAAATGCTCCAATTGAGCTGTTAGAATGTCAGAAACAAGCTTTCTGAGCTGAGAAATGCATTTTGTGACAAAGTGCTTCAGTGGATGATGAGAATGTCAGTTTTGACAAAGAACACTGTTCATTACTAAAATGCTCTAATTGAGCTGTTAGAATGTCAGAAACAAGCTTTCTGAGCTGAGAAATGCATTTTGTGACATAGTTCATCAGTGGATGATGAGAATGTCAGTTTTGACAAAGAACACTGATCATTACTAAAATGCTCCAATTGAGCTGTTAGAATGTCAGAAACAAGCTTTCTGAGCTGAGAAATGCATTTTGTGACAAAGTGCTTCAGTGGATGATTAGAATGTCAGTTTTGACAAAGAACACTGTTCATTACTGAAATGCTCCAATTAAGCTGTTAGAATGTCAGAAACAAGCTTTCTGAGCTGAGAAATGCATTTTGTGACAAAGTGCATCAGTGGATGATGAGAATGTCACTTTTGACAAAGAACACTGTTCATTACTAAAATGCTCTAATTGAGCTGTTAGAATGTCAGAAACAAGCTTTCTGAGCTGAGAACTGCATTTTGTGACAAAAAGCATCAGTGGATGATGAGAATGTCAGTTTTGACAAAGAACACTGATCATTACTAAAATGCTCCAATTGAGCTGTTAGAATGTCAGAAACAAGCTTTCTGAGCTGAGAAATGCATTTTGTGACAAAGTGCTTCAGTGGATGATGAGAATGTCAGTTTTGACAAAGAACACTGTTCATTACTAAAATGCTCTAATTGAGCTGTTAGAATGTCAGAAACAAGCTTTCTGAGCTGAGAAATGCATTTTGTGACATAGTTCATCAGTGGATGATGAGAATGTCAGTTTTGACAAAGAACACTGATCATTACTAAAATGCTCCAATTGAGCTGTTAGAATGTCAGAAACAAGCTTTCTGAGCTGAGAAATGCATTTTGTGACAAAGTGCTTCAGTGGATGATTAGAATGTCAGTTTTGACAAAGAACACTGTTCATTACTGAAATGCTCCAATTAAGCTGTTAGAATGTCAGAAACAAGCTTTCTGAGCTGAGAAATGCATTTTGTGACAAAGTGCATCAGTGGATGATGAGAATGTCACTTTTGACAAAGAACACTGTTCATTACTAAAATGCTCTAATTGAGCTGTTAGAATGTCAGAAACAAGCTTTCTGAGCTGAGAACTGCATTTTGTGACAAAAAGCATCAGTGGATGATGAGAATGTCAGTTTTGACAAAGAACACTGATCATTACTAAAATGCTCCAATTGAGCTGTTAGAATGTCAGAAACAAGCTTTCTGAGCTGAGAAATGCATTTTGTGACAAAGTGCTTCAGTGGATGATGAGAATGTCAGTTTTGACAAAGAACACTGTTCATTACTAAAATGCTCTAATTGAGCTGTTAGAATGTCAGAAACAAGCTTTCTGAGCTGAGAAATGCATTTTGTGACATAGTTCATCAGTGGATGATGAGAATGTCAGTTTTGACAAAGAAAACTGTTCATTACTAAAATGCTCTAATTGAGCTGTTAGAATGTTAGAAACAAGCTTTCTGAGCTGAGAACTGCATTTTGTGACAAAGTGCATCAGTGGATGATGAGAATGTCACTTTTGACAAAGAACACTGTTCATTACTAAAATGCTCTAATTGAGCTGTTAGAATGTCAGAAACAAGCTTTCTGAGCTGAGAACTGCATTTTGTGACAAAAAGCATCAGTGGATGATGAGAATGTCAGTTTTGACAAAGAACACTGATCATTACTAAAATGCTCCAATTGAGCTGTTAGAATGTCAGAAACAAGCTTTCTGAGCTGAGAAATGAATTTTGTGACAAAGTGAATTAGTGGATGAATGAGAATGTCACTTTTGACAAAGAACACTGATCATTACTAAAATGCTCCAATTGAGCTGTTAGAATGTCAGAAACAAGCTTTCTGAGCTGAGAAATGAATTTTGTGACAAAGTGCTTCAGTGGATGATGAGAATGTCAGTTTTGACAAAGAACACTGTTCATTACTGAAATGCTCCAATTGAGCTGTTAGAATGTCAGAAACAAGCTTTCTGAGCTGAGAAATGCATTTTGTGACAAAGTGCTTCAGTGGATGATGAGAATGTCAGTTTTGACAAAGAACACTGTTCATTACTGAAATTCTCCAATTGAGCTGTTAGAATGTCAGAAACAAGCTTTCTGAGCTGAGAAATGCATTTTGTGACAAAGTGCATCAGTGGATGATGAGAATGTCACTTTTGACAAAGAACACTGTTCATTACTGAAATGCGCTAATTGAGCTGTTAGAATGTCAGAAACAAGCTTTCTGAGCTGAGAACTGCATTTTGTGACATAGTTCATCAGTGGATGATGAGAATGTCAGTTTTGACAAAGAACACTGTTCATTACTGAAATGCTCCAATTGAGCTGTTAGAATGTCAGAAACAAGCTTTCTGAGCTGAGAAATGCATTTTGTGACAAAGTGCATCAGTGGATGATGAGAATGTCACTTTTGACAAAGAACACTGTTCATTACTAAAATGCTCTAATTGAGCTGTTAGAATGTCAGAAACAAGCTTTCTGAGCTGAGAACTGCATTTTGTGACAAAAAGCATCAGTGGATGATGAGAATGTCAGTTTTGACAAAGAAAACTGTTCATTTCTAAAATGCTCTAATTGAGCTGTTAGAATGTTAGAAACAAGCTTTCTGAGCTGAGAACTGCATTTTGTGACATAGTTCATCAGTGGATGATGAGAATGTCAGTTTTGACAAAGAACACTGATCATTACTAAAATGCTCCAATTGAGCTGTTAGAATGTCAGAAACAAGCTTTCTGAGCTGAGAAATGCATTTTGTGACAAAGTGCTTCAGTGGATGATGAGAATGTCAGTTTTGACAAAGAACACTGTTCATTACTAAAATGCTCTAATTGAGCTGTTAGAATGTCAGAAACAAGCTTTCTGAGCTGAGAACTGCATTTTGTGACAAAGTGCTTCAGTGGATGATGAGAATGTCAGTTTTGACAAAGAACACTGTTCATTACTTAAATGCTCCAATTGAGCTGTTAGAATGTCAGAAACAAGCTTTCTGAGCTGAGAAATGCATTTTGTGACAAAGTGCATCAGTGGATGATGAGAATGTCACTTTTGACAAAGAACACTGTTCATTACTAAAATGCTCTAATTGAGCTGTTAGAATGTCAGAAACAAGCTTTCTGAGCTGAGAACTGCATTTTGTGACATAGTTCATCAGTGGATGATGAGAATGTCACTTTTGACAAAGAACACTGTTCATTACTAAAATGCTCTAATTGAGCTGTTAGAATGTCAGAAACAAGCTTTCTGAGCTGAGAACTGCATTTTGTGACATAGTTCATCAGTGGATGATGAGAACGTCAGTTTTGACAAAGAACACTGATCATTACTAAAATGCTCCAATTTGAGCTGTTAGAATGTCAGAAACAAGCTTTCTGAGCTGAGAAATGCATTTTGTGACAAAGTGCTTCAGTGGATGATGAGAATGTCAGTTTTGACAAAGAACACTGTTCATTACTAAAATGCTCTAATTGAGCTGTTAGAATGTCAGAAACAAGCTTTCTGAGCTGAGAACTGCATTTTGTGACAAAGTGCTTCAGTGGATGATGAGAATGTCAGTTTTGACAAAGAACACTGTTCATTACTTAAATGCTCCAATTGAGCTGTTAGAATGTCAGAAACAAGCTTTCTGAGCTGAGAAATGCATTTTGTGACAAAGTGCATCAGTGGATGATGAGAATGTCACTTTTGACAAAGAACACTGTTCATTACTAAAATGCTCTAATTGAGCTGTTAGAATGTCAGAAACAAGCTTTCTGAGCTGAGAACTGCATTTTGTGACAAAAAGCATCAGTGGATGATGAGAATGTCAGTTTTGACAAAGAACACTGTTCATTACTAAAATGCTCTAATTGAGCTGTTAGAATGTCAGAAACAAGCTTTCTGAGCTGAGAACTGCATTTTGTGACATAGTTTATCAGTGGATGATGAGAATGTCACTTTTGACAAAGAACACTGTTCATTACTAAAATGCTCTAATTGAGCTGTTAGAATGTCAGAAACAAGCTTTCTGAGCTGAGAACTGCATTTTGTGACATAGTTCATCAGTGGATGATGAGAATGTCAGTTTTGACAAAGAACACTGATCATTACTAAAATGCTCCAATTTGAGCTGTTAGAATGTCAGAAACAAGCTTTCTGAGCTGAGAAATGCATTTTGTGACAAAGTGCTTCAGTGGATGATGAGAATGTCAGTTTTGACAAAGAACACTGTTCATTACTAAAATGCTCTAATTGAGCTGTTAGAATGTCAGAAACAAGCTTTCTGAGCTGAGAACTGCATTTTGTGACATAGTTCATCAGTGGATGATGAGAATGTCACTTTTGACAAAGAACACTGTTCATTACTAAAATGCTCTAATTGAGCTGTTAGAATGTCAGAAACAAGCTTTCTGAGCTGAGAACTGCATTTTGTGACATAGTTCATCAGTGGATGATGAGAATGTCAGTTTTGACAAAGAACACTGATCATTACTAAAATGCTCCAATTGAGCTGTTAGAATGTCAGAAACAAGCTTTCTGAGCTGAGAAATGCATTTTGTGACAAAGTGCTTCAGTGGATGATTAGAATGTCAGTTTTGACAAAGAACACTGTTCATTACTGAAATGCTCCAATTAAGCTGTTAGAATGTCAGAAACAAGCTTTCTGAGCTGAGAAATGCATTTTGTGACAAAGTGCATCAGTGGATGATGAGAATGTCACTTTTGACAAAGAACACTGTTCATTACTAAAATGCTCTAATTGAGCTGTTAGAATGTCAGAAACAAGCTTTCTGAGCTGAGAACTGCATTTTGTGACAAAAAGCATCAGTGGATGATGAGAATGTCAGTTTTGACAAAGAACACTGATCATTACTAAAATGCTCCAATTGAGCTGTTAGAATGTCAGAAACAAGCTTTCTGAGCTGAGAAATGCATTTTGTGACAAAGTGCTTCAGTGGATGATGAGAATGTCAGTTTTGACAAAGAACACTGTTCATTACTAAAATGCTCTAATTGAGCTGTTAGAATGTCAGAAACAAGCTTTCTGAGCTGAGAAATGCATTTTGTGACAAAGTGCTTCAGTGGATGATTAGAATGTCAGTTTTGACAAAGAACACTGTTCATTACTGAAATGCTCCAATTAAGCTGTTAGAATGTCAGAAACAAGCTTTCTGAGCTGAGAAATGCATTTTGTGACAAAGTGCATCAGTGGATGATGAGAATGTCACTTTTGACAAAGAACACTGTTCATTACTAAAATGCTCTAATTGAGCTGTTAGAATGTCAGAAACAAGCTTTCTGAGCTGAGAACTGCATTTTGTGACAAAAAGCATCAGTGGATGATGAGAATGTCAGTTTTGACAAAGAACACTGATCATTACTAAAATGCTCCAATTGAGCTGTTAGAATGTCAGAAACAAGCTTTCTGAGCTGAGAAATGCATTTTGTGACAAAGTGCTTCAGTGGATGATGAGAATGTCAGTTTTGACAAAGAACACTGTTCATTACTAAAATGCTCTAATTGAGCTGTTAGAATGTCAGAAACAAGCTTTCTGAGCTGAGAAATGCATTTTGTGACATAGTTCATCAGTGGATGATGAGAATGTCAGTTTTGACAAAGAACACTGATCATTACTAAAATGCTCCAATTGAGCTGTTAGAATGTCAGAAACAAGCTTTCTGAGCTGAGAAATGCATTTTGTGACAAAGTGCTTCAGTGGATGATGAGAATGTCAGTTTTGACAAAGAACACTGTTCATTACTAAAATGCTCTAATTGAGCTGTTAGAATGTCAGAAACAAGCTTTCTGAGCTGAGAACTGCATTTTGTGACAAAAAGCATCAGTGGATGATGAGAATGTCAGTTTTGACAAAGAACACTGATCATTACTAAAATGCTCCAATTGAGCTGTTAGAATGTCAGAAACAAGCTTTCTGAGCTGAGAAATGCATTTTGTGACAAAGTGCTTCAGTGGATGATTAGAATGTCAGTTTTGACAAAGAACACTGATCATTACTAAAATGCTCCAATTGAGCTGTTAGAATGTCAGAAACAAGCTTTCTGAAATGAGAAATGCATTTTGTGACAAAGTGCTTCAGTGGATGATGAGAATGTCAGTTTTGACAAAGAACACTGTTCATTACTAAAATGCTCTAATTGAGCTGTTAGAATGTCAGAAACAAGCTTTCTGAGCTGAGAACTGCATTTTGTGACATAGTTCATCAGTGGATGATGAGAATGTCAGTTTTGACAAAGAACACTGATCATTACTAAAATGCTCCAATTGAGCTGTTAGAATGTCAGAAACAAGCTTTCTGAGCTGAGAAATGCATTTTGTGACAAAGTGCTTCAGTGGATGATTAGAATGTCAGTTTTGACAAAGAACACTGTTCATTACTGAAATGCTCCAATTAAGCTGTTAGAATGTCAGAAACAAGCTTTCTGAGCTGAGAAATGCATTTTGTGACAAAGTGCATCAGTGGATGATGAGAATGTCACTTTTGACAAAGAACACTGTTCATTACTAAAATGCTCTAATTGAGCTGTTAGAATGTCAGAAACAAGCTTTCTGAGCTGAGAACTGCATTTTGTGAAAAAAAGCATCAGTGGATGATGAGAATGTCAGTTTTGACAAAGAACACTGATCATTACTAAAATGCTCCAATTGAGCTGTTAGAATGTCAGAAACAAGCTTTCTGAGCTGAGAAATGCATTTTGTGACAAAGTGCTTCAGTGGATGATGAGAATGTCAGTTTTGACAAAGAACACTGTTCATTACTAAAATGCTCTAATTGAGCTGTTAGAATGTCAGAAACAAGCTTTCTGAGCTGAGAAATGCATTTTGTGACATAGTTCATCAGTGGATGATGAGAATGTCAGTTTTGACAAAGAAAACTGTTCATTACTAAAATGCTCTAATTGAGCTGTTAGAATGTTAGAAACAAGCTTTCTGAGCTGAGAACTGCATTTTGTGACAAAGTGCATCAGTGGATGATGAGAATGTCACTTTTGACAAAGAACACTGTTCATTACTAAAATGCTCTAATTGAGCTGTTAGAATGTCAGAAACAAGCTTTCTGAGCTGAGAACTGCATTTTGTGACAAAAAGCATCAGTGGATGATGAGAATGTCAGTTTTGACAAAGAACACTGATCATTACTAAAATGCTCCAATTGAGCTGTTAGAATGTCAGAAACAAGCTTTCTGAGCTGAGAAATGCATTTTGTGACAAAGTGAATTAGTGGATGAATGAGAATGTCACTTTTGACAAAGAACACTGATCATTACTAAAATGCTCCAATTGAGCTGTTAGAATGTCAGAAACAAGCTTTCTGAGCTGAGAAATGCATTTTGTGACAAAGTGCTTCAGTGGATGATGAGAATGTCAGTTTTGACAAAGAACACTGTTCATTACTGAAATTCTCCAATTGAGCTGTTAGAATGTCAGAAACAAGCTTTCTGAGCTGAGAAATGCATTTTGTGACAAAGTGCATCAGTGGATGATGAGAATGTCACTTTTGACAAAGAACACTGTTCATTACTGAAATGCGCTAATTGAGCTGTTAGAATGTCAGAAACAAGCTTTCTGAGCTGAGAACTGCATTTTGTGACATAGTTCATCAGTGGATGATGAGAATGTCAGTTTTGACAAAGAACACTGTTCATTACTGAAATGCTCCAATTGAGCTGTTAGAATGTCAGAAACAAGCTTTCTGAGCTGAGAAATGCATTTTGTGACAAAGTGCATCAGTGGATGATGAGAATGTCACTTTTGTCAAAGAACACTGTTCATTACTAAAATGCTCTAATTGAGCTGTTAGAATGTCAGAAACAAGCTTTCTGAGCTGAGAACTGCATTTTGTGACAAAAAGCATCAGTGGATGATGAGAATGTCAGTTTTGACAAAGAAAACTGTTCATTTCTAAAATGCTCTAATTGAGCTGTTAGAATGTTAGAAACAAGCTTTCTGAGCTGAGAACTGCATTTTGTGACATAGTTCATCAGTGGATGATGAGAATGTCAGTTTTGACAAAGAACACTGATCATTACTAAAATGCTCCAATTTGAGCTGTTAGAATGTCAGAAACAAGCTTTCTGAGCTGAGAAATGCATTTTGTGACAAAGTGCTTCAGTGGATGATGAGAATGTCAGTTTTGACAAAGAACACTGTTCATTACTAAAATGCTCTAATTGAGCTGTTAGAATGTCAGAAACAAGCTTTCTGAGCTGAGAACTGCATTTTGTGACATAGTTCATCAGTGGATGATGAGAATGTCACTTTTGACAAAGAACACTGTTCATTACTAAAATGCTCTAATTGAGCTGTTAGAATGTCAGAAACAAGCTTTCTGAGCTGAGAACTGCATTTTGTGACATAGTTCATCAGTGGATGATGAGAATGTCAGTTTTGACAAAGAACACTGATCATTACTAAAATGCTCCAATTGAGCTGTTAAAATGTCAGAAACAAGCTTTCTGAGCTGAGAAATGCATTTTGTGACAAAGTGCTTCAGTGGATGATTAGAATGTCAGTTTTGACAAAGAACACTGTTCATTACTGAAATGCTCCAATTAAGCTGTTAGAATGTCAGAAACAAGCTTTCTGAGCTGAGAAATGCATTTTGTGACAAAGTGCATCAGTGGATGATGAGAATGTCACTTTTGACAAAGAACACTGTTCATTACTGAAATGCTCTAATTGAGCTGTTAGAATGTCAGAAACAAGCTTTCTGAGCTGAGAAATGCATTTTGTGACAAAGTGCATCAGTGGATGATGAGAATGTCACTTTTGTCAAAGAACACTGTTCATTACTAAAATGCTCTAATTGAGCTGTTAGAATGTCAGAAACAAGCTTTCTGAGCTGAGAACTGCATTTTGTGACAAAAAGCATCAGTGGATGATGAGAATGTCAGTTTTGACAAAGAAAACTGTTCATTTCTAAAATGCTCTAATTGAGCTGTTAGAATGTTAGAAACAAGCTTTCTGAGCTGAGAACTGCATTTTGTGACATAGTTCATCAGTGGATGATGAGAATGTCAGTTTTGACAAAGAACACTGATCATTACTAAAATGCTCCAATTTGAGCTGTTAGAATGTCAGAAACAAGCTTTCTGAGCTGAGAAATGCATTTTGTGACAAAGTGCTTCAGTGGATGATGAGAATGTCAGTTTTGACAAAGAACACTGTTCATTACTAAAATGCTCTAATTGAGCTGTTAGAATGTCAGAAACAAGCTTTCTGAGCTGAGAACTGCATTTTGTGACATAGTTCATCAGTGGATGATGAGAATGTCACTTTTGACAAAGAACACTGTTCATTACTAAAATGCTCTAATTGAGCTGTTAGAATGTCAGAAACAAGCTTTCTGAGCTGAGAACTGCATTTTGTGACATAGTTCATCAGTGGATGATGAGAATGTCAGTTTTGACAAAGAACACTGATCATTACTAAAATGCTCCAATTGAGCTGTTAGAATGTCAGAAACAAGCTTTCTGAGCTGAGAAATGCATTTTGTGACAAAGTGCTTCAGTGGATGATTAGAATGTCAGTTTTGACAAAGAACACTGTTCATTACTGAAATGCTCCAATTAAGCTGTTAGAATGTCAGAAACAAGCTTTCTGAGCTGAGAAATGCATTTTGTGACAAAGTGCATCAGTGGATGATGAGAATGTCACTTTTGACAAAGAACACTGTTCATTACTAAAATGCTCTAATTGAGCTGTTAGAATGTCAGAAACAAGCTTTCTGAGCTGAGAACTGCATTTTGTGACAAAAAGCATCAGTGGATGATGAGAATGTCAGTTTTGACAAAGAACACTGATCATTACTAAAATGCTCCAATTGAGCTGTTAGAATGTCAGAAACAAGCTTTCTGAGCTGAGAAATGCATTTTGTGACAAAGTGCTTCAGTGGATGATGAGAATGTCAGTTTTGACAAAGAACACTGTTCATTACTAAAATGCTCTAATTGAGCTGTTAGAATGTCAGAAACAAGCTTTCTGAGCTGAGAAATGCATTTTGTGACATAGTTCATCAGTGGATGATGAGAATGTCAGTTTTGACAAAGAAAACTGTTCATTACTAAAATGCTCTAATTGAGCTGTTAGAATGTTAGAAACAAGCTTTCTGAGCTGAGAACTGCATTTTGTGACATAGTTTATCAGTGGATGATGAGAATGTTAGTTTTGACAAAGAACACTGATCATTACTAAAATGCTCCAATTGAGCTGTTAGAATGTCAGAAACAAGCTTTCTGAGCTGAGAAATGCATTTTGTGACAAAGTGCTTCAGTGGATGATGAGAATGTCAGTTTTGACAAAGAACACTGTTCATTACTAAAATGCTCTAATTGAGCTGTTAGAATGTCAGAAACAAGCTTTCTGAGCTGAGAACTGCATTTTGTGACATAGTTCATCAGTGGATGATGAGAATGTCGGTTTTGACAAAGAACACTGTTCATTACTGAAATGCTCTAATTGAGCTGTTAGAATGTCAGAAACAAGCTTTCTGAGCTGAGAACTGCATTTTGTGACATAGTTCATCAGTGGATGATGAGAATGTCAGTTTTGACAAAGAACACTGTTCATTACTGAAATGCTCCAATTGAGCTGTTAGAATGTCAGAAACAAGCTTTCTGAGCTGAGAAATGCATTTTGTGACAAAGTGCTTCAGTGGATGATGAGAATGTCAGTTTTGACAAAGAACACTGTTCATTACTGAAATGCTCCAATTGAGCTGTTAGAATGTCAGAAACAAGCTTTCTGAGCTGAGAAATGCATTTTGTGACAAAAAGCATCAGTGGATGATGAGAATGTCAGTTTTGACAAAGAACACTGATCATTACTAAAATGCTCCAATTGAGCTGTTAGAATGTCAGAAACAAGCTTTCTGAGCTGAGAAATGCATTTTGTGACAAAGTGCTTCAGTGGATGATGAGAATGTCAGTTTTGACAAAGAACACTGTTCATTACTAAAATGCTCTAATTGAGCTGTTAGAATGTCAGAAACAAGCTTTCTGAGCTGAGAACTGCATTTTGTGACGAAGTGCTTCAGTGGATGATGAGAATGTCAGTTTTGACAAAGAACACTGTTCATTACTGAAATTCTCCAATTGAGCTGTTAGAATGTCAGAAACAAGCTTTCTGAGCTGAGAAATGCATTTTGTGACAAAGTGCATCAGTGGATGATGAGAATGTCACTTTTGACAAAGAACACTGTTCATTACTGAAATGCGCTAATTGAGCTGTTAGAATGTCAGAAACAAGCTTTCTGAGCTGAGAACTGCATTTTGTGACATAGTTCATCAGTGGATGATGAGAATGTCAGTTTTGACAAAGAACACTGTTCATTACTGAAATGCTCCAATTGAGCTGTTAGAATGTCAGAAACAAGCTTTCTGAGCTGAGAAATGCATTTTGTGACAAAGTGCATCAGTGGATGATGAGAATGTCACTTTTGTCAAAGAACACTGTTCATTACTAAAATGCTCTAATTGAGCTGTTAGAATGTCAGAAACAAGCTTTCTGAGCTGAGAACTGCATTTTGTGACAAAAAGCATCAGTGGATGATGAGAATGTCAGTTTTGACAAAGAAAACTGTTCATTTCTAAAATGCTCTAATTGAGCTGTTAGAATGTTAGAAACAAGCTTTCTGAGCTGAGAACTGCATTTTGTGACATAGTTCATCAGTGGATGATGAGAATGTCAGTTTTGACAAAGAACACTGATCATTACTAAAATGCTCCAATTTGAGCTGTTAGAATGTCAGAAACAAGCTTTCTGAGCTGAGAAATGCATTTTGTGACAAAGTGCTTCAGTGGATGATGAGAATGTCAGTTTTGACAAAGAACACTGTTCATTACTAAAATGCTCTAATTGAGCTGTTAGAATGTCAGAAACAAGCTTTCTGAGCTGAGAACTGCATTTTGTGACATAGTTCATCAGTGGATGATGAGAATGTCACTTTTGACAAAGAACACTGTTCATTACTAAAATGCTCTAATTGAGCTGTTAGAATGTCAGAAACAAGCTTTCTGAGCTGAGAACTGCATTTTGTGACATAGTTCATCAGTGGATGATGAGAATGTCAGTTTTGACAAAGAACACTGATCATTACTAAAATGCTCCAATTGAGCTGTTAGAATGTCAGAAACAAGCTTTCTGAGCTGAGAAATGCATTTTGTGACAAAGTGCTTCAGTGGATGATTAGAATGTCAGTTTTGACAAAGAACACTGTTCATTACTGAAATGCTCCAATTAAGCTGTTAGAATGTCAGAAACAAGCTTTCTGAGCTGAGAAATGCATTTTGTGACAAAGTGCATCAGTGGATGATGAGAATGTCACTTTTGACAAAGAACACTGTTCATTACTAAAATGCTCTAATTGAGCTGTTAGAATGTCAGAAACAAGCTTTCTGAGCTGAGAACTGCATTTTGTGACAAAAAGCATCAGTGGATGATGAGAATGTCAGTTTTGACAAAGAACACTGATCATTACTAAAATGCTCCAATTGAGCTGTTAGAATGTCAGAAACAAGCTTTCTGAGCTGAGAAATGCATTTTGTGACAAAGTGCTTCAGTGGATGATGAGAATGTCAGTTTTGACAAAGAACACTGTTCATTACTAAAATGCTCTAATTGAGCTGTTAGAATGTCAGAAACAAGCTTTCTGAGCTGAGAAATGCATTTTGTGACATAGTTCATCAGTGGATGATGAGAATGTCAGTTTTGACAAAGAAAACTGTTCATTACTAAAATGCTCTAATTGAGCTGTTAGAATGTCAGAAACAAGCTTTCTGAGCTGAGAAATGCATTTTGTGACAAAATGCTTCAGTGGATGATGAGAATGTCAGTTTTGACAAAGAACACTGTTCATTACTAAAATGCTCTAATTGAGCTGTTAGAATGTCAGAAACAAGCTTTCTGAGCTGAGAACTGCATTTTGTGACATAGTTCATCAGTGGATGATGAGAATGTCGGTTTTGACAAAGAACACTGTTCATTACTGAAATGCTCTAATTGAGCTGTTAGAATGTCAGAAACAAGCTTTCTGAGCTGAGAACTGCATTTTGTGACATAGTTCATCAGTGGATGATGAGAATGTCAGTTTTGACAAAGAACACTGTTCATTACTGAAATGCTCCAATTGAGCTGTTAGAATGTCAGAAACAAGCTTTCTGAGCTGAGAAATGCATTTTGTGACAAAGTGCTTCAGTGGATGATGAGAATGTCAGTTTTGACAAAGAACACTGTTCATTACTGAAATGCTCCAATTGAGCTGTTAGAATGTCAGAAACAAGCTTTCTGAGCTGAGAAATGCATTTTGTGACAAAAAGCATCAGTGGATGATGAGAATGTCAGTTTTGACAAAGAACACTGATCATTACTAAAATGCTCCAATTGAGCTGTTAGAATGTCAGAAACAAGCTTTCTGAGCTGAGAAATGCATTTTGTGACAAAGTGAATTAGTGGATGGATGAGAATGTCACTTTTGACAAAGAACACTGATCATTACTAAAATGCTCCAATTGAGCTGTTAGAATGTCAGAAACAAGCTTTCTGAGCTGAGAAATGCATTTTGTGACAAAGTGCTTCAGTGGATGATGAGAATGTCAGTTTTGACAAAGAACACTGTTCATTACTGAAATGCTCCAATTGAGCTGTTAGAATGTCAGAAACAAGCTTTCTGAGCTGAGAAATGCATTTTGTGACAAAGTGCATCAGTGGATGATGAGAATGTCACTTTTGACAAAGAACACTGTTCATTACTGAAATGCTCTAATTGAGCTGTTAGAATGTCAGAAACAAGCTTTCTGAGCTGAGAACTGCATTTTGTGACATAGTTCATCAGTGGATGATGAGAATGTCAGTTTTGACAAAGAACACTGTTCATTACTGAAATGCTCCAATTGAGCTGTTAGAATGTCAGAAACAAGCTTTCTGAGCTGAGAAATGCATTTTGTGACAAAGTGCATCAGTGGATGATGAGAATGTCACTTTTGACAAAGAACACTGTTCATTACTAAAATGCTCTAATTGAGCTGTTAGAATGTCAGAAACAAGCTTTCTGAGCTGAGAACTGCATTTTGTGACAAAAAGCATCAGTGGATGATGAGAATGTCAGTTTTGACAAAGAAAACTGTTCATTACTAAAATGCTCTAATTGAGCTGTTAGAATGTTAGAAACAAGCTTTCTGAGCTGAGAACTGCATTTTGTGACATAGTTCATCAGTGGATGATGAGAATGTCAGTTTTGACAAAGAACACTGATCATTACTAAAATGCTCCAATTTGAGCTGTTAGAATGTCAGAAACAAGCTTTCTGAGCTGAGAAATGCATTTTGTGACAAAGTGCTTCAGTGGATGATGAGAATGTCAGTTTTGACAAAGAACACTGTTCATTACTAAAATGCTCTAATTGAGCTGTTAGAATGTCAGAAACAAGCTTTCTGAGCTGAGAACTGCATTTTGTGACATAGTTCATCAGTGGATGATGAGAATGTCAGTTTTGACAAAGAACACTGTTCATTACTTAAATGCTCCAATTGAGCTGTTAGAATGTCAGAAACAAGCTTTCTGAGCTGAGAAATGCATTTTGTGACAAAGTGCATCAGTGGATGATGAGAATGTCACTTTTGACAAAGAACACTGTTCATTACTAAAATGCTCTAATTGAGCTGTTAGAATGTCAGAAACAAGCTTTCTGAGCTGAGAACTGCATTTTGTGACAAAAAGCATCAGTGGATGATGAGAATGTCAGTTTTGACAAAGAACACTGTTCATTACTAAAATGCTCTAATTGAGCTGTTAGAATGTCAGAAACAAGCTTTCTGAGCTGAGAACTGCATTTTGTGACAAAAAGCATCAGTGGATGATGAGAATGTCAGTTTTGACAAAGAACACTGATCATTACTAAAATGCTCCAATTGAGCTGTTAGAATGTCAGAAACAAGCTTTCTGAGCTGAGAAATGCATTTTGTGACAAAGTGCTTCAGTGGATGATGAGAATGTCAGTTTTGACAAAGAACACTGTTCATTACTAAAATGCTCTAATTGAGCTGTTAGAATGTCAGAAACAAGCTTTCTGAGCTGAGAACTGCATTTTGTGACAAAGTGCTTCAGTGGATGATGAGAATGTCAGTTTTGACAAAGAACACTGTTCATTACTTAAATGCTCCAATTGAGCTGTTAGAATGTCAGAAACAAGCTTTCTGAGCTGAGAAATGCATTTTGTGACAAAGTGCATCAGTGGATGATGAGAATGTCACTTTTGACAAAGAACACTGTTCATTACTAAAATGCTCTAATTGAGCTGTTAGAATGTCAGAAACAAGCTTTCTGAGCTGAGAACTGCATTTTGTGACAAAAAGCATCAGTGGATGATGAGAATGTCAGTTTTGACAAAGAACACTGATCATTACTAAAATGCTCCAATTGAGCTGTTAGAATGTCAGAAACAAGCTTTCTGAGCTGAGAAATGCATTTTGTGACAAAGTGAATTAGTGGATGGATGAGAATGTCACTTTTGACAAAGAACACTGATCATTACTAAAATGCTCCAATTGAGCTGTTAGAATGTCAGAAACAAGCTTTCTGAGCTGAGAAATGCATTTTGTGACAAAGTGCTTCAGTGGATGATGAGAATGTCAGTTTTGACAAAGAACACTGTTCATTACTGAAATGCTCCAATTGAGCTGTTAGAATGTCAGAAACAAGCTTTCTGAGCTGAGAAATGCATTTTGTGACAAAGTGCATCAGTGGATGATGAGAATGTCACTTTTGACAAAGAACACTGTTCATTACTGAAATGCTCTAATTGAGCTGTTAGAATGTCAGAAACAAGCTTTCTGAGCTGAGAACTGCATTTTGTGACATAGTTCATCAGTGGATGATGAGAATGTCAGTTTTGACAAAGAACACTGTTCATTACTGAAATGCTCCAATTGAGCTGTTAGAATGTCAGAAACAAGCTTTCTGAGCTGAGAAATGCATTTTGTGACAAAGTGCATCAGTGGATGATGAGAATGTCACTTTTGACAAAGAACACTGTTCATTACTAAAATGCTCTAATTGAGCTGTTAGAATGTCAGAAACAAGCTTTCTGAGCTGAGAACTGCATTTTGTGACAAAAAGCATCAGTGGATGATGAGAATGTCAGTTTTGACAAAGAAAACTGTTCATTACTAAAATGCTCTAATTGAGCTGTTAGAATGTTAGAAACAAGCTTTCTGAGCTGAGAACTGCATTTTGTGACATAGTTCATCAGTGGATGATGAGAATGTCAGTTTTGACAAAGAACACTGATCATTACTAAAATGCTCCAATTTGAGCTGTTAGAATGTCAGAAACAAGCTTTCTGAGCTGAGAAATGCATTTTGTGACAAAGTGCTTCAGTGGATGATGAGAATGTCAGTTTTGACAAAGAACACTGTTCATTACTAAAATGCTCTAATTGAGCTGTTAGAATGTCAGAAACAAGCTTTCTGAGCTGAGAACTGCATTTTGTGACATAGTTCATCAGTGGATGATGAGAATGTCACTTTTGACAAAGAACACTGTTCATTACTAAAATGCTCTAATTGAGCTGTTAGAATGTCAGAAACAAGCTTTCTGAGCTGAGAACTGCATTTTGTGACATAGTTCATCAGTGGATGATGAGAATGTCAGTTTTGACAAAGAACACTGATCATTACTAAAATGCTCCAATTGAGCTGTTAGAATGTCAGAAACAAGCTTTCTGAGCTGAGAAATGCATTTTGTGACAAAGTGCTTCAGTGGATGATTAGAATGTCAGTTTTGACAAAGAACACTGTTCATTACTGAAATGCTCCAATTAAGCTGTTAGAATGTCAGAAACAAGCTTTCTGAGCTGAGAAATGCATTTTGTGACAAAGTGCATCAGTGGATGATGAGAATGTCACTTTTGACAAAGAACACTGTTCATTACTAAAATGCTCTAATTGAGCTGTTAGAATGTCAGAAACAAGCTTTCTGAGCTGAGAACTGCATTTTGTGACAAAAAGCATCAGTGGATGATGAGAATGTCAGTTTTGACAAAGAACACTGATCATTACTAAAATGCTCCAATTGAGCTGTTAGAATGTCAGAAACAAGCTTTCTGAGCTGAGAAATGCATTTTGTGACAAAGTGCTTCAGTGGATGATGAGAATGTCAGTTTTGACAAAGAACACTGTTCATTACTAAAATGCTCTAATTGAGCTGTTAGAATGTCAGAAACAAGCTTTCTGAGCTGAGAAATGCATTTTGTGACATAGTTCATCAGTGGATGATGAGAATGTCAGTTTTGACAAAGAAAACTGTTCATTACTAAAATGCTCTAATTGAGCTGTTAGAATGTTAGAAACAAGCTTTCTGAGCTGAGAACTGCATTTTGTGACATAGTTCATCAGTGGATGATGAGAATGTCAGTTTTGACAAAGAACACTGATCATTACTAAAATGCTCCAATTGAGCTGTTAGAATGTCAGAAACAAGCTTTCTGAGCTGAGAAATGCATTTTGTGACAAAGTGCTTCAGTGGATGATGAGAATGTCAGTTTTGACAAAGAACACTGTTCATTAGTAAAATGCTCTAATTGAGCTGTTAGAATGTCAGAAACAAGCTTTCTGAGCTGAGAACTGCATTTTGTGACATAGTTCATCAGTGGATGATGAGAATGTCGGTTTTGACAAAGAACACTGTTCATTACTGAAATGCTCTAATTGAGCTGTTAGAATGTCAGAAACAAGCTTTCTGAGCTGAGAAATGCATTTTGTGACAAAGTGAATTAGTGGATGGATGAGAATGTCACTTTTGACAAAGAACACTGATCATTACTAAAATGCTCCAATTGAGCTGTTAGAATGTCAGAAACAAGCTTTCTGAGCTGAGAAATGCATTTTGTGACAAAGTGCTTCAGTGGATGATGAGAATGTCAGTTTTGACAAAGAACACTGTTCATTACTGAAATGCTCCAATTGAGCTGTTAGAATGTCAGAAACAAGCTTTCTGAGCTGAGAACTGCATTTTGTGACATAGTTCATCAGTGGATGATGAGAATGTCAGTTTTGACAAAGAACACTGTTCATTACTTAAATGCTCCAATTGAGCTGTTAGAATGTCAGAAACAAGCTTTCTGAGCTGAGAAATGCATTTTGTGACAAAAAGCATCAGTGGATGATGAGAATGTCAGTTTTGACAAAGAACACTGATCATTACTAAAATGCTCCAATTGAGCTGTTAGAATGTCAGAAACAAGCTTTCTGAGCTGAGAAATGCATTTTGTGACAAAGTGAATTAGTGGATGGATGAGAATGTCACTTTTGACAAAGAACACTGATCATTACTAAAATGCTCCAATTGAGCTGTTAGAATGTCAGAAACAAGCTTTCTGAGCTGAGAAATGCATTTTGTGACAAAGTGCTTCAGTGGATGATGAGAATGTCAGTTTTGACAAAGAACACTGTTCATTACTGAAATGCTCCAATTGAGCTGTTAGAATGTCAGAAACAAGCTTTCTGAGCTGAGAAATGCATTTTGTGACAAAGTGCATCAGTGGATGATGAGAATGTCACTTTTGACAAAGAACACTGTTCATTACTGAAATGCTCTAATTGAGCTGTTAGAATGTCAGAAACAAGCTTTCTGAGCTGAGAACTGCATTTTGTGACATAGTTCATCAGTGGATGATGAGAATGTCACTTTTGACAAAGAACACTGTTCATTACTGAAATGCTCTAATTGAGCTGTTAGAATGTCAGAAACAAGCTTTCTGAGCTGAGAAATGCATTTTGTGACAAAGTGCATCAGTGGATGATGAGAATGTCAGTTTTGACAAAGAACACTGTTCATTACTGAAATGCTCCAATTGAGCTGTTAGAATGTCAGAAACAAGCTTTCTGAGCTGAGAAATGCATTTTGTGACAAAGTGCATCAGTGGATGATGAGAATGTCACTTTTGACAAAGAACACTGTTCATTACTGAAATGCTCCAATTGAGCTGTTAGAATGTCAGAAACAAGCTTTCTGAGCTGAGAAATGCATTTTGTGACAAAGTGCATCAGTGGATGATGAGAATGTCAGTTTTGACAAAGAACACTGTTCATTACTGAAATGCTCCAATTGAGCTGTTAGAATGTCAGAAACAAGCTTTCTGAGCTGAGAAATGCATTTTGTGACAAAGTGCATCAGTGGATGATGAGAATGTCACTTTTGACAAAGAACACTGTTCATTACTAAAATGCTCTAATTGAGCTGTTAGAATGTCAGAAACAAGCTTTCTGAGCTGAGAACTGCATTTTGTGACAAAAAGCATCAGTGGATGATGAGAATGTCAGTTTTGACAAAGAAAACTGTTCATTACTAAAATGCTCTAATTGAGCTGTTAGAATGTTAGAAACAAGCTTTCTGAGCTGAGAACTGCATTTTGTGACATAGTTCATCAGTGGATGATGAGAATGTCAGTTTTGACAAAGAACACTGATCATTACTAAAATGCTCCAATTTGAGCTGTTAGAATGTCAGAAACAAGCTTTCTGAGCTGAGAAATGCATTTTGTGACAAAGTGCTTCAGTGGATGATGAGAATGTCAGTTTTGACAAAGAACACTGTTCATTACTAAAATGCTCTAATTGAGCTGTTAGAATGTCAGAAACAAGCTTTCTGAGCTGAGAACTGCATTTTGTGACATAGTTCATCAGTGGATGATGAGAATGTCACTTTTGACAAAGAACACTGTTCATTACTAAAATGCTCTAATTGAGCTGTTAGAATGTCAGAAACAAGCTTTCTGAGCTGAGAACTGCATTTTGTGACATAGTTCATCAGTGGATGATGAGAATGTCAGTTTTGACAAAGAACACTGATCATTACTAAAATGCTCCAATTGAGCTGTTAGAATGTCAGAAACAAGCTTTCTGAGCTGAGAAATGCATTTTGTGACAAAGTGCTTCAGTGGATGATGAGAATGTCAGTTTTGACAAAGAACACTGTTCATTACTGAAATGCTCCAATTGAGCTGTTAGAATGTCAGAAACAAGCTTTCTGAGCTGAGAAATGCATTTTGTGACAAAGTGCATCAGTGGATGATGAGAATGTCACTTTTGACAAAGAACACTGTTCATTACTGAAATGCTCTAATTGAGCTGTTAGAATGTCAGAAACAAGCTTTCTGAGCTGAGAACTGCATTTTGTGACATAGTTCATCAGTGGATGATGAGAATGTCAGTTTTGACAAAGAACACTGTTCATTACTTAAATGCTCCAATTGAGCTGTTAGAATGTCAGAAACAAGCTTTCTGAGCTGAGAAATGCATTTTGTGACAAAAAGCATCAGTGGATGATGAGAATGTCAGTTTTGACAAAGAACACTGATCATTACTAAAATGCTCCAATTGAGCTGTTAGAATGTCAGAAACAAGCTTTCTGAGCTGAGAAATGCATTTTGTGACAAAGTGAATTAGTGGATGGATGAGAATGTCACTTTTGACAAAGAACACTGATCATTACTAAAATGCTCCAATTGAGCTGTTAGAATGTCAGAAACAAGCTTTCTGAGCTGAGAAATGCATTTTGTGACAAAGTGCTTCAGTGGATGATGAGAATGTCAGTTTTGACAAAGAACACTGTTCATTACTGAAATGCTCCAATTGAGCTGTTAGAATGTCAGAAACAAGCTTTCTGAGCTGAGAAATGCATTTTGTGACAAAGTGCATCAGTGGATGATGAGAATGTCACTTTTGACAAAGAACACTGTTCATTACTGAAATGCTCTAATTGAGCTGTTAGAATGTCAGAAACAAGCTTTCTGAGCTGAGAACTGCATTTTGTGACATAGTTCATCAGTGGATGATGAGAATGTCAGTTTTGACAAAGAACACTGTTCATTACTGAAATGCTCCAATTGAGCTGTTAGAATGTCAGAAACAAGCTTTCTGAGCTGAGAAATGCATTTTGTGACAAAGTGCATCAGTGGATGATGAGAATGTCACTTTTGACAAAGAACACTGTTCATTACTAAAATGCTCTAATTGAGCTGTTAGAATGTCAGAAACAAGCTTTCTGAGCTGAGAACTGCATTTTGTGACAAAAAGCATCAGTGGATGATGAGAATGTCAGTTTTGACAAAGAAAACTGTTCATTACTAAAATGCTCTAATTGAGCTGTTAGAATGTTAGAAACAAGCTTTCTGAGCTGAGAACTGCATTTTGTGACATAGTTCATCAGTGGATGATGAGAATGTCAGTTTTGACAAAGAACACTGATCATTACTAAAATGCTCCAATTTGAGCTGTTAGAATGTCAGAAACAAGCTTTCTGAGCTGAGAAATGCATTTTGTGACAAAGTGCTTCAGTGGATGATGAGAATGTCAGTTTTGACAAAGAACACTGTTCATTACTAAAATGCTCTAATTGAGCTGTTAGAATGTCAGAAACAAGCTTTCTGAGCTGAGAACTGCATTTTGTGACATAGTTCATCAGTGGATGATGAGAATGTCACTTTTGACAAAGAACACTGTTCATTACTAAAATGCTCTAATTGAGCTGTTAGAATGTCAGAAACAAGCTTTCTGAGCTGAGAACTGCATTTTGTGACATAGTTCATCAGTGGATGATGAGAATGTCAGTTTTGACAAAGAACACTGATCATTACTAAAATGCTACAATTGAGCTGTTAGAATGTCAGAAACAAGCTTTCTGAGCTGAGAAATGCATTTTGTGACAAAGTGCTTCAGTGGATGATTAGAATGTCAGTTTTGACAAAGAACACTGTTCATTACTGAAATGCTCCAATTAAGCTGTTAGAATGTCAGAAACAAGCTTTCTGAGCTGAGAAATGCATTTTGTGACAAAGTGCATCAGTGGATGATGAGAATGTCACTTTTGACAAAGAACACTGTTCATTACTAAAATGCACTAATTGAGCTGTTAGAATGTCAGAAACAAGCTTTCTGAGCTGAGAACTGCATTTTGTGACAAAAAGCATCAGTGGATGATGAGAATGTCAGTTTTGACAAAGAACACTGATCATTACTAAAATGCTCCAATTTGAGCTGTTTAGAATGTCAGAAACAAGCTTTCTGAGCTGAGAAATGCATTTTGTGACAAAGTGCTTCAGTGGATGATGAGAATGTCAGTTTTGACAAAGAACACTGTTCATTACTAAAATGCTCTAATTGAGCTGTTAGAATGTCAGAAACAAGCTTTCTGAGCTGAGAACTGCATTTTGTGACATAGTTCATCAGTGGATGATGAGAATGTCACTTTTGACAAAGAACACTGTTCATTACTAAAATGCTCTAATTGAGCTGTTAGAATGTCAGAAACAAGCTTTCTGAGCTGAGAAATGCATTTTGTGACAAAGTGCATCAGTGGATGATGAGAATGTCACTTTTGACAAAGAACACTGTTCATTACTAAAATGCTCTAATTGAGCTGTTAGAATGTCAGAAACAAGCTTTCTGAGCTGAGAACTAAATTTTGTGACAAAAAGCATCAGTGGATGATGAGAATGTCAGTTTTGACAAAGAACACTGTTCATTACTAAAATGCTCTAATTGAGCTGTTAGAATGTCAGAAACAAGCTTTCTGAGCTGAGAACTGCATTTTGTGACAAAAAGCATCAGTGGATGATGAGAATGTCAGTTTTGACAAAGAACACTGATCATTACTAAAATGCTCCAATTGAGCTGTTAGAATGTCAGAAACAAGCTTTCTGAGCTGAGAAATGCATTTTGTGACAAAGTGCTTCAGTGGATGATGAGAATGTCAGTTTTGACAAAGAACACTGTTCATTACTAAAATGCTCTAATTGAGCTGTTAGAATGTCAGAAACAAGCTTTCTGAGCTGAGAACTGCATTTTGTGACATAGTTCATCAGTGGATGATGAGAATGTCACTTTTGACAAAGAACACTGTTCATTACTAAAATGCTCTAATTGAGCTGTTAGAATGTCAGAAACAAGCTTTCTGAGCTGAGAACTGCATTTTGTGACATAGTTCATCAGTGGATGATGAGAATGTCAGTTTTGACAAAGAACACTGATCATTACTAAAATGCTACAATTGAGCTGTTAGAATGTCAGAAACAAGCTTTCTGAGCTGAGAAATGCATTTTGTGACAAAGTGCTTCAGTGGATGATTAGAATGTCAGTTTTGACAAAGAACACTGTTCATTACTGAAATGCTCCAATTAAGCTGTTAGAATGTCAGAAACAAGCTTTCTGAGCTGAGAAATGCATTTTGTGACAAAGTGCATCAGTGGATGATGAGAATGTCACTTTTGACAAAGAACACTGTTCCTTACTAAAATGCTCTAATTGAGCTGTTAGAATGTCAGAAACAAGCTTTCTGAGCTGAGAACTGCATTTTGTGACAAAAAGCATCAGTGGATGATGAGAATGTCAGTTTTGACAAAGAACACTGATCATTACTAAAATGCTCCAATTTGAGCTGTTAGAATGTCAGAAACAAGCTTTCTGAGCTGAGAAATGCATTTTGTGACAAAGTGCTTCAGTGGATGATGAGAATGTCAGTTTTGACAAAGAATTCTGTTCATTACTAAAATGCTCTAATTGAGCTGTTAGAATGTCAGAAACAAGCTTTCTGAGCTGAGAACTGCATTTTGTGACATAGTTCATCAGTGGATGATGAGAATGTCACTTTTGACAAAGAACACTGTTCATTACTAAAATGCTCTAATTGAGCTGTTAGAATGTCAGAAACAAGCTTTCTGAGCTGAGAACTGCATTTTGTGACATAGTTCATCAGTGGATGATGAGAATGTCAGTTTTGACAAAGAACACTGATCATTACTAAAATGCTCCAATTGAGCTGTTAGAATGTCAGAAACAAGCTTTCTGAGCTGAGAAATGCATTTTGTGACAAAGTGCTTCAGTGGATGATTAGAATGTCAGTTTTGACAAAGAACACTGTTCATTACTGAAATGCTCCAATTAAGCTGTTAGAATGTCAGAAACAAGCTTTCTGAGCTGAGAAATGCATTTTGTGACAAAGTGCATCAGTGGATGATGAGAATGTCACTTTTGACAAAGAACACTGTTCATTACTAAAATGCTCTAATTGAGCTGTTAGAATGTCAGAAACAAGCTTTCTGAGCTGAGAACTGCATTTTGTGACAAAAAGCATCAGTGGATGATGAGAATGTCAGTTTTGACAAAGAACACTGATCATTACTAAAATGCTCCAATTGAGCTGTTAGAATGTCAGAAACAAGCTTTCTGAGCTGAGAAATGCATTTTGTGACAAAGTGCTTCAGTGGATGATGAGAATGTCAGTTTTGACAAAGAACACTGTTCATTACTAAAATGCTCTAATTGAGCTGTTAGAATGTCAGAAACAAGCTTTCTGAGCTGAGAAATGCATTTTGTGACATAGTTCATCAGTGGATGATGAGAATGTCAGTTTTGACAAAGAAAACTGTTCATTACTAAAATGCTCCAATTGAGCTGTTAGAATGTTCGAAACAAGCTTTCTGAGCTGAGAACTGCATTTTGTGACATAGTTCATCAGTGGATGATGAGAATGTCAGTTTTGACAAAGAACACTGATCATTACTAAAATGCTCCAATTGAGCTGTTAGAATGTCAGAAACAAGCTTTCTGAGCTGAGAAATGCATTTTGTGACAAAGTGCTTCAGTGGATGATGAGAATGTCAGTTTTGACAAAGAACACTGTTCATTAGTAAAATGCTCTAATTGAGCTGTTAGAATGTCAGAAACAAGCTTTCTGAGCTGAGAACTGCATTTTGTGACATAGTTCATCAGTGGATGATGAGAATGTCAGTTTTGACAAAGAACACTGATCATTACTAAAATGCTCCAATTGAGCTGTTAGAATGTCAGAAACAAGCTTTCTGAGCTGAGAAATGCATTTTGTGACAAAGTGCTTCAGTGGATGATGAGAATGTCAGTTTTGACAAAGAACACTGTTCATTACTAAAATGCTCTAATTGAGCTGTTAGAATGTCAGAAACAAGCTTTCTGAGCTGAGAACTGCATTTTGTGACATAGTTCATCAGTGGATGATGAGAATGTCACTTTTGACAAAGAACACTGTTCATTACTAAAATGCTCTAATTGAGCTGTTAGAATGTCAGAAACAAGCTTTCTGAGCTGAGAACTGCATTTTGTGACATAGTTCATCAGTGGATGATGAGAATGTCAGTTTTGACAAAGAACACTGATCATTACTAAAATGCTACAATTGAGCTGTTAGAATGTCAGAAACAAGCTTTCTGAGCTGAGAAATGCATTTTGTGACAAAGTGCTTCAGTGGATGATTAGAATGTCAGTTTTGACAAAGAACACTGTTCATTACTGAAATGCTCCAATTAAGCTGTTAGAATGTCAGAAACAAGCTTTCTGAGCTGAGAAATGCATTTTGTGACAAAGTGCATCAGTGGATGATGAGAATGTCACTTTTGACAAAGAACACTGTTCCTTACTAAAATGCTCTAATTGAGCTGTTAGAATGTCAGAAACAAGCTTTCTGAGCTGAGAACTGCATTTTGTGACAAAAAGCATCAGTGGATGATGAGAATGTCAGTTTTGACAAAGAACACTGATCATTACTAAAATGCTCCAATTTGAGCTGTTAGAATGTCAGAAACAAGCTTTCTGAGCTGAGAAATGCATTTTGTGACAAAGTGCTTCAGTGGATGATGAGAATGTCAGTTTTGACAAAGAATTCTGTTCATTACTAAAATGCTCTAATTGAGCTGTTAGAATGTCAGAAACAAGCTTTCTGAGCTGAGAACTGCATTTTGTGACATAGTTCATCAGTGGATGATGAGAATGTCACTTTTGACAAAGAACACTGTTCATTACTAAAATGCTCTAATTGAGCTGTTAGAATGTCAGAAACAAGCTTTCTGAGCTGAGAACTGCATTTTGTGACATAGTTCATCAGTGGATGATGAGAATGTCAGTTTTGACAAAGAACACTGATCATTACTAAAATGCTCCAATTGAGCTGTTAGAATGTCAGAAACAAGCTTTCTGAGCTGAGAAATGCATTTTGTGACAAAGTGCTTCAGTGGATGATTAGAATGTCAGTTTTGACAAAGAACACTGTTCATTACTGAAATGCTCCAATTAAGCTGTTAGAATGTCAGAAACAAGCTTTCTGAGCTGAGAAATGCATTTTGTGACAAAGTGCATCAGTGGATGATGAGAATGTCACTTTTGACAAAGAACACTGTTCATTACTAAAATGCTCTAATTGAGCTGTTAGAATGTCAGAAACAAGCTTTCTGAGCTGAGAACTGCATTTTGTGACAAAAAGCATCAGTGGATGATGAGAATGTCAGTTTTGACAAAGAACACTGATCATTACTAAAATGCTCCAATTGAGCTGTTAGAATGTCAGAAACAAGCTTTCTGAGCTGAGAAATGCATTTTGTGACAAAGTGCTTCAGTGGATGATGAGAATGTCAGTTTTGACAAAGAACACTGTTCATTACTAAAATGCTCTAATTGAGCTGTTAGAATGTCAGAAACAAGCTTTCTGAGCTGAGAAATGCATTTTGTGACATAGTTCATCAGTGGATGATGAGAATGTCAGTTTTGACAAAGAAAACTGTTCATTACTAAAATGCTCTAATTGAGCTGTTAGAATGTTAGAAACAAGCTTTCTGAGCTGAGAACTGCATTTTGTGACATAGTTCATCAGTGGATGATGAGAATGTCAGTTTTGACAAAGAACACTGATCATTACTAAAATGCTCCAATTGAGCTGTTAGAATGTCAGAAACAAGCTTTCTGAGCTGAGAAATGCATTTTGTGACAAAGTGCTTCAGTGGATGATGAGAATGTCAGTTTTGACAAAGAACACTGTTCATTAGTAAAATGCTCTAATTGAGCTGTTAGAATGTCAGAAACAAGCTTTCTGAGCTGAGAACTGCATTTTGTGACATAGTTCATCAGTGGATGATGAGAATGTCGGTTTTGACAAAGAACACTGTTCATTACTGAAATGCTCTAATTGAGCTGTTAGAATGTCAGAAACAAGCTTTCTGAGCTGAGAAATGCATTTTGTGACAAAGTGAATTAGTGGATGGATGAGAATGTCACTTTTGACAAAGAACACTGATCATTACTAAAATGCTCCAATTGAGCTGTTAGAATGTCAGAAACAAGCTTTCTGAGCTGAGAAATGCATTTTGTGACAAAGTGCTTCAGTGGATGATGAGAATGTCAGTTTTGACAAAGAACACTGTTCATTACTGAAATGCTCCAATTGAGCTGTTAGAATGTCAGAAACAAGCTTTCTGAGCTGAGAAATGCATTTTGTGACAAAGTGCATCAGTGGATGATGAGAATGTCACTTTTGACAAAGAACACTGTTCATTACTGAAATGCTCTAATTGAGCTGTTAGAATGTCAGAAACAAGCTTTCTGAGCTGAGAACTGCATTTTGTGACATAGTTCATCAGTGGATGATGAGAATGTCAGTTTTGACAAAGAACACTGTTCATTACTTAAATGCTCCAATTGAGCTGTTAGAATGTCAGAAACAAGCTTTCTGAGCTGAGAAATGCATTTTGTGACAAAGTGCATCAGTGGATGATGAGAATGTCACTTTTGACAAAGAACACTGTTCATTACTAAAATGCTCTAATTGAGCTGTTAGAATGTCAGAAACAAGCTTTCTGAGCTGAGAACTGCATTTTGTGACATAGTTCATCAGTGGATGATGAGAATGTCAGTTTTGACAAAGAACACTGTTCATTACTGAAATGCTCCAATTGAGCTGTTAGAATGTCAGAAACAAGCTTTCTGAGCTGAGAAATGCATTTTGTGACAAAGTGCATCAGTGGATGATGAGAATGTCACTTTTGACAAAGAACACTGTTCATTACTAAAATGCTCTAATTGAGCTGTTAGAATGTCAGAAACAAGCTTTCTGAGCTGAGAACTGCATTTTGTGACAAAAAGCATCAGTGGATGATGAGAATGTCAGTTTTGACAAAGAAAACTGTTCATTTCTAAAATGCTCTAATTGAGCTGTTAGAATGTTAGAAACAAGCTTTCTGAGCTGAGAACTGCATTTTGTGACATAGTTCATCAGTGGATGATGAGAATGTCAGTTTTGACAAAGAACACTGATCATTACTAAAATGCTCCAATTTGAGCTGTTAGAATGTCAGAAACAAGCTTTCTGAGCTGAGAAATGCATTTTGTGACAAAGTGCTTCAGTGGATGATGAGAATGTCAGTTTTGACAAAGAACACTGTTCATTACTAAAATGCTCTAATTGAGCTGTTAGAATGTCAGAAACAAGCTTTCTGAGCTGAGAACTGCATTTTGTGACATAGTTCATCAGTGGATGATGAGAATGTCACTTTTGACAAAGAACACTGTTCATTACTAAAATGCTCTAATTGAGCTGTTAGAATGTCAGAAACAAGCTTTCTGAGCTGAGAACTGCATTTTGTGACATAGTTCATCAGTGGATGATGAGAATGTCAGTTTTGACAAAGAACACTGATCATTACTAAAATGCTCCAATTGAGCTGTTAGAATGTCAGAAACAAGCTTTCTGAGCTGAGAAATGCATTTTGTGACAAAGTGCTTCAGTGGATGATTAGAATGTCAGTTTTGACAAAGAACACTGTTCATTACTGAAATGCTCCAATTAAGCTGTTAGAATGTCAGAAACAAGCTTTCTGAGCTGAGAAATGCATTTTGTGACAAAGTGCATCAGTGGATGATGAGAATGTCACTTTTGACAAAGAACACTGTTCATTACTAAAATGCTCTAATTGAGCTGTTAGAATGTCAGAAACAAGCTTTCTGAGCTGAGAACTGCATTTTGTGACAAAAAGCATCAGTGGATGATGAGAATGTCAGTTTTGACAAAGAACACTGATCATTACTAAAATGCTCCAATTGAGCTGTTAGAATGTCAGAAACAAGCTTTCTGAGCTGAGAAATGCATTTTGTGACAAAGTGCTTCAGTGGATGATGAGAATGTCAGTTTTGACAAAGAACACTGTTCATTACTAAAATGCTCTAATTGAGCTGTTAGAATGTCAGAAACAAGCTTTCTGAGCTGAGAACTGCATTTTGTGACATAGTTCATCAGTGGATGATGAGAATGTCAGTTTTGACAAAGAACACTGATCATTACTAAAATGCTCCAATTGAGCTGTTAGAATGTCAGAAACAAGCTTTCTGAGCTGAGAAATGCATTTTGTGACAAAGTGCTTCAGTGGATGATTAGAATGTCAGTTTTGACAAAGAACACTGTTCATTACTGAAATGCTCCAATTAAGCTGTTAGAATGTCAGAAACAAGCTTTCTGAGCTGAGAAATGCATTTTGTGACAAAGTGCATCAGTGGATGATGAGAATGTCACTTTTGACAAAGAACACTGTTCATTACTAAAATGCTCTAATTGAGCTGTTAGAATGTCAGAAACAAGCTTTCTGAGCTGAGAACTGCATTTTGTGACAAAAAGCATCAGTGGATGATGAGAATGTCAGTTTTGACAAAGAACACTGATCATTACTAAAATGCTCCAATTGAGCTGTTAGAATGTCAGAAACAAGCTTTCTGAGCTGAGAAATGCATTTTGTGACAAAGTGCTTCAGTGGATGATGAGAATGTCAGTTTTGACAAAGAACACTGTTCATTACTAAAATGCTCTAATTGAGCTGTTAGAATGTCAGAAACAAGCTTTCTGAGCTGAGAAATGCATTTTGTGACATAGTTCATCAGTGGATGATGAGAATGTCAGTTTTGACAAAGAACACTGATCATTACTAAAATGCTCCAATTGAGCTGTTAGAATGTCAGAAACAAGCCTTCTGAGCTGAGAAATGCATTTTGTGACAAAGTGCTTCAGTGGATGATTAGAATGTCAGTTTTGACAAAGAACACTGTTCATTACTGAAATGCTCCAATTAAGCTGTTAGAATGTCAGAAACAAGCTTTCTGAGCTGAGAAATGCATTTTGTGACAAAGTGCATCAGTGGATGATGAGAATGTCACTTTTGACAAAGAACACTGTTCATTACTAAAATGCTCTAATTGAGCTGTTAGAATGTCAGAAACAAGCTTTCTGAGCTGAGAACTGCATTTTGTGACAAAAAGCATCAGTGGATGATGAGAATGTCAGTTTTGACAAAGAACACTGATCATTACTAAAATGCTCCAATTGAGCTGTTAGAATGTCAGAAACAAGCTTTCTGAGCTGAGAAATGCATTTTGTGACAAAGTGCTTCAGTGGATGATGAGAATGTCAGTTTTGACAAAGAACACTGTTCATTACTAAAATGCTCTAATTGAGCTGTTAGAATGTCAGAAACAAGCTTTCTGAGCTGAGAAATGCATTTTGTGACATAGTTCATCAGTGGATGATGAGAATGTCAGTTTTGACAAAGAACACTGATCATTACTAAAATGCTCCAATTGAGCTGTTAGAATGTCAGAAACAAGCTTTCTGAGCTGAGAAATGCATTTTGTGACAAAGTGCTTCAGTGGATGATTAGAATGTCAGTTTTGACAAAGAACACTGTTCATTACTGAAATGCTCCAATTAAGCTGTTAGAATGTCAGAAACAAGCTTTCTGAGCTGAGAAATGCATTTTGTGACAAAGTGCATCAGTGGATGATGAGAATGTCACTTTTGACAAAGAACACTGTTCATTACTAAAATGCTCTAATTGAGCTGTTAGAATGTCAGAAACAAGCTTTCTGAGCTGAGAACTGCATTTTGTGACAAAAAGCATCAGTGGATGATGAGAATGTCAGTTTTGACAAAGAACACTGATCATTACTAAAATGCTCCAATTGAGCTGTTAGAATGTCAGAAACAAGCTTTCTGAGCTGAGAAATGCATTTTGTGACAAAGTGCTTCAGTGGATGATGAGAATGTCAGTTTTGACAAAGAACACTGTTCATTACTAAAATGCTCTAATTGAGCTGTTAGAATGTCAGAAACAAGCTTTCTGAGCTGAGAAATGCATTTTGTGACATAGTTCATCAGTGGATGATGAGAATGTCAGTTTTGACAAAGAAAACTGTTCATTACTAAAATGCTCTAATTGAGCTGTTAGAATGTTAGAAACAAGCTTTCTGAGCTGAGAACTGCATTTTGTGACAAAGTGCATCAGTGGATGATGAGAATGTCACTTTTGACAAAGAACACTGTTCATTACTAAAATGCTCTAATTGAGCTGTTAGAATGTCAGAAACAAGCTTTCTGAGCTGAGAACTGCATTTTGTGACAAAAAGCATCAGTGGATGATGAGAATGTCAGTTTTGACAAAGAACACTGATCATTACTAAAATGCTCCAATTGAGCTGTTAGAATGTCAGAAACAAGCTTTCTGAGCTGAGAAATGAATTTTGTGACAAAGTGAATTAGTGGATGAATGAGAATGTCACTTTTGACAAAGAACACTGATCATTACTAAAATGCTCCAATTGAGCTGTTAGAATGTCAGAAACAAGCTTTCTGAGCTGAGAAATGAATTTTGTGACAAAGTGCTTCAGTGGATGATGAGAATGTCAGTTTTGACAAAGAACACTGTTCATTACTGAAATGCTCCAATTGAGCTGTTAGAATGTCAGAAACAAGCTTTCTGAGCTGAGAAATGCATTTTGTGACAAAGTGCTTCAGTGGATGATGAGAATGTCAGTTTTGACAAAGAACACTGTTCATTACTGAAATTCTCCAATTGAGCTGTTAGAATGTCAGAAACAAGCTTTCTGAGCTGAGAAATGCATTTTGTGACAAAGTGCATCAGTGGATGATGAGAATGTCACTTTTGACAAAGAACACTGTTCATTACTGAAATGCGCTAATTGAGCTGTTAGAATGTCAGAAACAAGCTTTCTGAGCTGAGAACTGCATTTTGTGACATAGTTCATCAGTGGATGATGAGAATGTCAGTTTTGACAAAGAACACTGTTCATTACTGAAATGCTCCAATTGAGCTGTTAGAATGTCAGAAACAAGCTTTCTGAGCTGAGAAATGCATTTTGTGACAAAGTGCATCAGTGGATGATGAGAATGTCACTTTTGACAAAGAACACTGTTCATTACTAAAATGCTCTAATTGAGCTGTTAGAATGTCAGAAACAAGCTTTCTGAGCTGAGAACTGCATTTTGTGACAAAAAGCATCAGTGGATGATGAGAATGTCAGTTTTGACAAAGAAAACTGTTCATTTCTAAAATGCTCTAATTGAGCTGTTAGAATGTTAGAAACAAGCTTTCTGAGCTGAGAACTGCATTTTGTGACATAGTTCATCAGTGGATGATGAGAATGTCAGTTTTGACAAAGAACACTGATCATTACTAAAATGCTCCAATTGAGCTGTTAGAATGTCAGAAACAAGCTTTCTGAGCTGAGAAATGCATTTTGTGACAAAGTGCTTCAGTGGATGATGAGAATGTCAGTTTTGACAAAGAACACTGTTCATTACTAAAATGCTCTAATTGAGCTGTTAGAATGTCAGAAACAAGCTTTCTGAGCTGAGAACTGCATTTTGTGACAAAGTGCTTCAGTGGATGATGAGAATGTCAGTTTTGACAAAGAACACTGTTCATTACTTAAATGCTCCAATTGAGCTGTTAGAATGTCAGAAACAAGCTTTCTGAGCTGAGAAATGCATTTTGTGACAAAGTGCATCAGTGGATGATGAGAATGTCACTTTTGACAAAGAACACTGTTCATTACTAAAATGCTCTAATTGAGCTGTTAGAATGTCAGAAACAAGCTTTCTGAGCTGAGAACTGCATTTTGTGACATAGTTCATCAGTGGATGATGAGAATGTCAGTTTTGACAAAGAACACTGTTCATTACTAAAATGCTCTAATTGAGCTGTTAGAATGTCAGAAACAAGCTTTCTGAGCTGAGAACTGCATTTTGTGACATAGTTCATCAGTGGATGATGAGAATGTCAGTTTTGACAAAGAACACTGATCATTACTAAAATGCTCCAATTTGAGCTGTTAGAATGTCAGAAACAAGCTTTCTGAGCTGAGAAATGCATTTTGTGACAAAGTGCTTCAGTGGATGATGAGAATGTCAGTTTTGACAAAGAACACTGTTCATTACTAAAATGCTCTAATTGAGCTGTTAGAATGTCAGAAACAAGCTTTCTGAGCTGAGAACTGCATTTTGTGACAAAGTGCTTCAGTGGATGATGAGAATGTCAGTTTTGACAAAGAACACTGTTCATTACTTAAATGCTCCAATTGAGCTGTTAGAATGTCAGAAACAAGCTTTCTGAGCTGAGAAATGCATTTTGTGACAAAGTGCATCAGTGGATGATGAGAATGTCACTTTTGACAAAGAACACTGTTCATTACTAAAATGCTCTAATTGAGCTGTTAGAATGTCAGAAACAAGCTTTCTGAGCTGAGAACTGCATTTTGTGACAAAAAGCATCAGTGGATGATGAGAATGTCAGTTTTGACAAAGAACACTGTTCATTACTAAAATGCTCTAATTGAGCTGTTAGAATGTCAGAAACAAGCTTTCTGAGCTGAGAACTGCATTTTGTGACATAGTTTATCAGTGGATGATGAGAATGTCACTTTTGACAAAGAACACTGTTCATTACTAAAATGCTCTAATTGAGCTGTTAGAATGTCAGAAACAAGCTTTCTGAGCTGAGAACTGCATTTTGTGACATAGTTCATCAGTGGATGATGAGAATGTCAGTTTTGACAAAGAACACTGATCATTACTAAAATGCTCCAATTTGAGCTGTTAGAATGTCAGAAACAAGCTTTCTGAGCTGAGAAATGCATTTTGTGACAAAGTGCTTCAGTGGATGATGAGAATGTCAGTTTTGACAAAGAACACTGTTCATTACTAAAATGCTCTAATTGAGCTGTTAGAATGTCAGAAACAAGCTTTCTGAGCTGAGAACTGCATTTTGTGACATAGTTCATCAGTGGATGATGAGAATGTCACTTTTGACAAAGAACACTGTTCATTACTAAAATGCTCTAATTGAGCTGTTAGAATGTCAGAAACAAGCTTTCTGAGCTGAGAACTGCATTTTGTGACATAGTTCATCAGTGGATGATGAGAATGTCAGTTTTGACAAAGAACACTGATCATTACTAAAATGCTCCAATTGAGCTGTTAGAATGTCAGAAACAAGCTTTCTGAGCTGAGAAATGCATTTTGTGACAAAGTGCTTCAGTGGATGATTAGAATGTCAGTTTTGACAAAGAACACTGTTCATTACTGAAATGCTCCAATTAAGCTGTTAGAATGTCAGAAACAAGCTTTCTGAGCTGAGAAATGCATTTTGTGACAAAGTGCATCAGTGGATGATGAGAATGTCACTTTTGACAAAGAACACTGTTCATTACTAAAATGCTCTAATTGAGCTGTTAGAATGTCAGAAACAAGCTTTCTGAGCTGAGAACTGCATTTTGTGACAAAAAGCATCAGTGGATGATGAGAATGTCAGTTTTGACAAAGAACACTGATCATTACTAAAATGCTCCAATTGAGCTGTTAGAATGTCAGAAACAAGCTTTCTGAGCTGAGAAATGCATTTTGTGACAAAGTGCTTCAGTGGATGATGAGAATGTCAGTTTTGACAAAGAACACTGTTCATTACTAAAATGCTCTAATTGAGCTGTTAGAATGTCAGAAACAAGCTTTCTGAGCTGAGAAATGCATTTTGTGACATAGTTCATCAGTGGATGATGAGAATGTCAGTTTTGACAAAGAACACTGATCATTACTAAAATGCTCCAATTGAGCTGTTAGAATGTCAGAAACAAGCTTTCTGAGCTGAGAAATGCATTTTGTGACAAAGTGCTTCAGTGGATGATGAGAATGTCAGTTTTGACAAAGAACACTGTTCATTACTAAAATGCTCTAATTGAGCTGTTAGAATGTCAGAAACAAGCTTTCTGAGCTGAGAACTGCATTTTGTGACAAAAAGCATCAGTGGATGATGAGAATGTCAGTTTTGACAAAGAACACTGATCATTACTAAAATGCTCCAATTGAGCTGTTAGAATGTCAGAAACAAGCTTTCTGAGCTGAGAAATGCATTTTGTGACAAAGTGCTTCAGTGGATGATTAGAATGTCAGTTTTGACAAAGAACACTGATCATTACTAAAATGCTCCAATTGAGCTGTTAGAATGTCAGAAACAAGCTTTCTGAGCTGAGAAATGCATTTTGTGACAAAGTGCTTCAGTGGATGATGAGAATGTCAGTTTTGACAAAGAACACTGTTCATTACTAAAATGCTCTAATTGAGCTGTTAGAATGTCAGAAACAAGCTTTCTGAGCTGAGAACTGCATTTTGTGACATAGTTCATCAGTGGATGATGAGAATGTCAGTTTTGACAAAGAACACTGATCATTACTAAAATGCTCCAATTGAGCTGTTAGAATGTCAGAAACAAGCTTTCTGAGCTGAGAAATGCATTTTGTGACAAAGTGCTTCAGTGGATGATTAGAATGTCAGTTTTGACAAAGAACACTGTTCATTACTGAAATGCTCCAATTAAGCTGTTAGAATGTCAGAAACAAGCTTTCTGAGCTGAGAAATGCATTTTGTGACAAAGTGCATCAGTGGATGATGAGAATGTCACTTTTGACAAAGAACACTGTTCATTACTAAAATGCTCTAATTGAGCTGTTAGAATGTCAGAAACAAGCTTTCTGAGCTGAGAACTGCATTTTGTGAAAAAAAGCATCAGTGGATGATGAGAATGTCAGTTTTGACAAAGAACACTGATCATTACTAAAATGCTCCAATTGAGCTGTTAGAATGTCAGAAACAAGCTTTCTGAGCTGAGAAATGCATTTTGTGACAAAGTGCTTCAGTGGATGATGAGAATGTCAGTTTTGACAAAGAACACTGTTCATTACTAAAATGCTCTAATTGAGCTGTTAGAATGTCAGAAACAAGCTTTCTGAGCTGAGAAATGCATTTTGTGACATAGTTCATCAGTGGATGATGAGAATGTCAGTTTTGACAAAGAAAACTGTTCATTACTAAAATGCTCTAATTGAGCTGTTAGAATGTTAGAAACAAGCTTTCTGAGCTGAGAACTGCATTTTGTGACAAAGTGCATCAGTGGATGATGAGAATGTCACTTTTGACAAAGAACACTGTTCATTACTAAAATGCTCTAATTGAGCTGTTAGAATGTCAGAAACAAGCTTTCTGAGCTGAGAAAAGCATTTTGTGACAAAGTGCTTCAGTGGATGATTAGAATGTCAGTTTTGACAAAGAACACTGTTCATTACTGAAATGCTCCAATTAAGCTGTTAGAATGTCAGAAACAAGCTTTCTGAGCTGAGAAATGCATTTTGTGACAAAGTGCATCAGTGGATGATGAGAATGTCACTTTTGACAAAGAACACTGTTCATTACTAAAATGCTCTAATTGAGCTGTTAGAATGTCAGAAACAAGCTTTCTGAGCTGAGAACTGCATTTTGTGAAAAAAAGCATCAGTGGATGATGAGAATGTCAGTTTTGACAAAGAACACTGATCATTACTAAAATGCTCCAATTGAGCTGTTAGAATGTCAGAAACAAGCTTTCTGAGCTGAGAAATGCATTTTGTGACAAAGTGCTTCAGTGGATGATGAGAATGTCAGTTTTGACAAAGAACACTGTTCATTACTAAAATGCTCTAATTGAGCTGTTAGAATGTCAGAAACAAGCTTTCTGAGCTGAGAAATGCATTTTGTGACATAGTTCATCAGTGGATGATGAGAATGTCAGTTTTGACAAAGAAAACTGTTCATTACTAAAATGCTCTAATTGAGCTGTTAGAATGTTAGAAACAAGCTTTCTGAGCTGAGAACTGCATTTTGTGACAAAGTGCATCAGTGGATGATGAGAATGTCACTTTTGACAAAGAACACTGTTCATTACTAAAATGCTCTAATTGAGCTGTTAGAATGTCAGAAACAAGCTTTCTGAGCTGAGAACTGCATTTTGTGACAAAAAGCATCAGTGGATGATGAGAATGTCAGTTTTGACAAAGAACACTGATCATTACTAAAATGCTCCAATTGAGCTGTTAGAATGTCAGAAACAAGCTTTCTGAGCTGAGAAATGCATTTTGTGACAAAGTGAATTAGTGGATGAATGAGAATGTCACTTTTGACAAAGAACACTGATCATTACTAAAATGCTCCAATTGAGCTGTTAGAATGTCAGAAACAAGCTTTCTGAGCTGAGAAATGCATTTTGTGACAAAGTGCTTCAGTGGATGATGAGAATGTCAGTTTTGACAAAGAACACTGTTCATTACTGAAATGCGCTAATTGAGCTGTTAGAATGTCAGAAACAAGCTTTCTGAGCTGAGAACTGCATTTTGTGACATAGTTCATCAGTGGATGATGAGAATGTCAGTTTTGACAAAGAACACTGTTCATTACTGAAATGCTCCAATTGAGCTGTTAGAATGTCAGAAACAAGCTTTCTGAGCTGAGAAATGCATTTTGTGACAAAGTGCATCAGTGGATGATGAGAATGTCACTTTTGTCAAAGAACACTGTTCATTACTAAAATGCTCTAATTGAGCTGTTAGAATGTCAGAAACAAGCTTTCTGAGCTGAGAACTGCATTTTGTGACAAAAAGCATCAGTGGATGATGAGAATGTCAGTTTTGACAAAGAAAACTGTTCATTTCTAAAATGCTCTAATTGAGCTGTTAGAATGTTAGAAACAAGCTTTCTGAGCTGAGAACTGCATTTTGTGACATAGTTCATCAGTGGATGATGAGAATGTCAGTTTTGACAAAGAACACTGATCATTACTAAAATGCTCCAATTTGAGCTGTTAGAATGTCAGAAACAAGCTTTCTGAGCTGAGAAATGCATTTTGTGACAAAGTGCTTCAGTGGATGATGAGAATGTCAGTTTTGACAAAGAACACTGTTCATTACTAAAATGCTCTAATTGAGCTGTTAGAATGTCAGAAACAAGCTTTCTGAGCTGAGAAATGCATTTTGTGACATAGTTCATCAGTGGATGATGAGAATGTCACTTTTGACAAAGAACACTGTTCATTACTAAAATGCTCTAATTGAGCTGTTAGAATGTCAGAAACAAGCTTTCTGAGCTGAGAACTGCATTTTGTGACATAGTTCATCAGTGGATGATGAGAATGTCAGTTTTGACAAAGAACACTGATCATTACTAAAATGCTCCAATTGAGCTGTTAGAATGTCAGAAACAAGCTTTCTGAGCTGAGAAATGCATTTTGTGACAAAGTGCTTCAGTGGATGATTAGAATGTCAGTTTTGACAAAGAACACTGTTCATTACTGAAATGCTCCAATTAAGCTGTTAGAATGTCAGAAACAAGCTTTCTGAGCTGAGAAATGCATTTTGTGACAAAGTGCATCAGTGGATGATGAGAATGTCACTTTTGACAAAGAACACTGTTCATTACTGAAATGCTCTAATTGAGCTGTTAGAATGTCAGAAACAAGCTTTCTGAGCTGAGAAATGCATTTTGTGACAAAGTGCATCAGTGGATGATGAGAATGTCACTTTTGTCAAAGAACACTGTTCATTACTAAAATGCTCTAATTGAGCTGTTAGAATGTTAGAAACAAGCTTTCTGAGCTGAGAACTGCATTTTGTGACAAAAAGCATCAGTGGATGATGAGAATGTCAGTTTTGACAAAGAAAACTGTTCATTTCTAAAATGCTCTAATTGAGCTGTTAGAATGTTAGAAACAAGCTTTCTGAGCTGAGAACTGCATTTTGTGACATAGTTCATCAGTGGATGATGAGAATGTCAGTTTTGACAAAGAACACTGATCATTACTAAAATGCTCCAATTTGAGCTGTTAGAATGTCAGAAACAAGCTTTCTGAGCTGAGAAATGCATTTTGTGACAAAGTGCTTCAGTGGATGATGAGAATGTCAGTTTTGACAAAGAACACTGTTCATTACTAAAATGCTCTAATTGAGCTGTTAGAATGTCAGAAACAAGCTTTCTGAGCTGAGAACTGCATTTTGTGACATAGTTCATCAGTGGATGATGAGAATGTCACTTTTGACAAAGAACACTGTTCATTACTAAAATGCTCTAATTGAGCTGTTAGAATGTCAGAAACAAGCTTTCTGAGCTGAGAACTGCATTTTGTGACATAGTTCATCAGTGGATGATGAGAATGTCAGTTTTGACAAAGAACACTGATCATTACTAAAATGCTCCAATTGAGCTGTTAGAATGTCAGAAACAAGCTTTCTGAGCTGAGAAATGCATTTTGTGACAAAGTGCTTCAGTGGATGATTAGAATGTCAGTTTTGACAAAGAACACTGTTCATTACTGAAATGCTCCAATTAAGCTGTTAGAATGTCAGAAACAAGCTTTCTGAGCTGAGAAATGCATTTTGTGACAAAGTGCATCAGTGGATGATGAGAATGTCACTTTTGACAAAGAACACTGTTCATTACTAAAATGCTCTAATTGAGCTGTTAGAATGTCAGAAACAAGCTTTCTGAGCTGAGAACTGCATTTTGTGACAAAAAGCATCAGTGGATGATGAGAATGTCAGTTTTGACAAAGAACACTGATCATTACTAAAATGCTCCAATTGAGCTGTTAGAATGTCAGAAACAAGCTTTCTGAGCTGAGAAATGCATTTTGTGACAAAGTGCTTCAGTGGATGATGAGAATGTCAGTTTTGACAAAGAACACTGTTCATTACTAAAATGCTCTAATTGAGCTGTTAGAATGTCAGAAACAAGCTTTCTGAGCTGAGAAATGCATTTTGTGACATAGTTCATCAGTGGATGATGAGAATGTCAGTTTTGACAAAGAAAACTGTTCATTACTAAAATGCTCTAATTGAGCTGTTAGAATGTTAGAAACAAGCTTTCTGAGCTGAGAACTGCATTTTGTGACATAGTTTATCAGTGGATGATGAGAATGTCAGTTTTGACAAAGAACACTGATCATTACTAAAATGCTCCAATTGAGCTGTTAGAATGTCAGAAACAAGCTTTCTGAGCTGAGAAATGCATTTTGTGACAAAGTGCTTCAGTGGATGATGAGAATGTCAGTTTTGACAAAGAACACTGTTCATTACTAAAATGCTCTAATTGAGCTGTTAGAATGTCAGAAACAAGCTTTCTGAGCTGAGAACTGCATTTTGTGACATAGTTCATCAGTGGATGATGAGAATGTCGGTTTTGACAAAGAACACTGTTCATTACTGAAATGCTCTAATTGAGCTGTTAGAATGTCAGAAACAAGCTTTCTGAGCTGAGAACTGCATTTTGTGACATAGTTCATCAGTGGATGATGAGAATGTCAGTTTTGACAAAGAACACTGTTCATTACTGAAATGCTCCAATTGAGCTGTTAGAATGTCAGAAACAAGCTTTCTGAGCTGAGAAATGCATTTTGTGACAAAGTGCTTCAGTGGATGATGAGAATGTCAGTTTTGACAAAGAACACTGTTCATTACTGAAATGCTCCAATTGAGCTGTTAGAATGTCAGAAACAAGCTTTCTGAGCTGAGAAATGCATTTTGTGACAAAAAGCATCAGTGGATGATGAGAATGTCAGTTTTGACAAAGAACACTGATCATTACTAAAATGCTCCAATTGAGCTGTTAGAATGTCAGAAACAAGCTTTCTGAGCTGAGAAATGCATTTTGTGACAAAGTGCTTCAGTGGATGATGAGAATGTCAGTTTTGACAAAGAACACTGTTCATTACTAAAATGCTCTAATTGAGCTGTTAGAATGTCAGAAACAAGCTTTCTGAGCTGAGAACTGCATTTTGTGACGAAGTGCTTCAGTGGATGATGAGAATGTCAGTTTTGACAAAGAACACTGTTCATTACTGAAATTCTCCAATTGAGCTGTTAGAATGTCAGAAACAAGCTTTCTGAGCTGAGAAATGCATTTTGTGACAAAGTGCATCAGTGGATGATGAGAATGTCACTTTTGACAAAGAACACTGTTCATTACTGAAATGCGCTAATTGAGCTGTTAGAATGTCAGAAACAAGCTTTCTGAGCTGAGAACTGCATTTTGTGACATAGTTCATCAGTGGATGATGAGAATGTCAGTTTTGACAAAGAACACTGTTCATTACTGAAATGCTCCAATTGAGCTGTTAGAATGTCAGAAACAAGCTTTCTGAGCTGAGAAATGCATTTTGTGACAAAGTGCATCAGTGGATGATGAGAATGTCACTTTTGTCAAAGAACACTGTTCATTACTAAAATGCTCTAATTGAGCTGTTAGAATGTCAGAAACAAGCTTTCTGAGCTGAGAACTGCATTTTGTGACAAAAAGCATCAGTGGATGATGAGAATGTCAGTTTTGACAAAGAAAACTGTTCATTTCTAAAATGCTCTAATTGAGCTGTTAGAATGTTAGAAACAAGCTTTCTGAGCTGAGAACTGCATTTTGTGACATAGTTCATCAGTGGATGATGAGAATGTCAGTTTTGACAAAGAACACTGATCATTACTAAAATGCTCCAATTTGAGCTGTTAGAATGTCAGAAACAAGCTTTCTGAGCTGAGAAATGCATTTTGTGACAAAGTGCTTCAGTGGATGATGAGAATGTCAGTTTTGACAAAGAACACTGTTCATTACTAAAATGCTCTAATTGAGCTGTTAGAATGTCAGAAAAAAGCTTTCTGAGCTGAGAACTGCATTTTGTGACATAGTTCATCAGTGGATGATGAGAATGTCACTTTTGACAAAGAACACTGTTCATTACTAAAATGCTCTAATTGAGCTGTTAGAATGTCAGAAACAAGCTTTCTGAGCTGAGAACTGCATTTTGTGACATAGTTCATCAGTGGATGATGAGAATGTCAGTTTTGACAAAGAACACTGATCATTACTAAAATGCTCCAATTGAGCTGTTAGAATGTCAGAAACAAGCTTTCTGAGCTGAGAAATGCATTTTGTGACAAAGTGCTTCAGTGGATGATTAGAATGTCAGTTTTGACAAAGAACACTGTTCATTACTGAAATGCTCCAATTAAGCTGTTAGAATGTCAGAAACAAGCTTTCTGAGCTGAGAAATGCATTTTGTGACAAAGTGCATCAGTGGATGATGAGAATGTCACTTTTGACAAAGAACACTGTTCATTACTAAAATGCTCTAATTGAGCTGTTAGAATGTCAGAAACAAGCTTTCTGAGCTGAGAACTGCATTTTGTGACAAAAAGCATCAGTGGATGATGAGAATGTCAGTTTTGACAAAGAACACTGATCATTACTAAAATGCTCCAATTGAGCTGTTAGAATGTCAGAAACAAGCTTTCTGAGCTGAGAAATGCATTTTGTGACAAAGTGCTTCAGTGGATGATGAGAATGTCAGTTTTGACAAAGAACACTGTTCATTACTAAAATGCTCTAATTGAGCTGTTAGAATGTCAGAAACAAGCTTTCTGAGCTGAGAAATGCATTTTGTGACATAGTTCATCAGTGGATGATGAGAATGTCAGTTTTGACAAAGAAAACTGTTCATTACTAAAATGCTCTAATTGAGCTGTTAGAATGTTAGAAACAAGCTTTCTGAGCTGAGAACTGCATTTTGTGACATAGTTTATCAGTGGATGATGAGAATGTCAGTTTTGACAAAGAACACTGATCATTACTAAAATGCTCCAATTGAGCTGTTAGAATGTCAGAAACAAGCTTTCTGAGCTGAGAAATGCATTTTGTGACAAAGTGCTTCAGTGGATGATGAGAATGTCAGTTTTGACAAAGAACACTGTTCATTACTAAAATGCTCTAATTGAGCTGTTAGAATGTCAGAAACAAGCTTTCTGAGCTGAGAACTGCATTTTGTGACATAGTTCATCAGTGGATGATGAGAATGTCGGTTTTGACAAAGAACACTGTTCATTACTGAAATGCTCTAATTGAGCTGTTAGAATGTCAGAAACAAGCTTTCTGAGCTGAGAACTGCATTTTGTGACATAGTTCATCAGTGGATGATGAGAATGTCAGTTTTGACAAAGAACACTGTTCATTACTGAAATGCTCCAATTGAGCTGTTAGAATGTCAGAAACAAGCTTTCTGAGCTGAGAAATGCATTTTGTGACAAAGTGCTTCAGTGGATGATGAGAATGTCAGTTTTGACAAAGAACACTGTTCATTACTGAAATGCTCCAATTGAGCTGTTAGAATGTCAGAAACAAGCTTTCTGAGCTGAGAAATGCATTTTGTGACAAAAAGCATCAGTGGATGATGAGAATGTCAGTTTTGACAAAGAACACTGATCATTACTAAAATGCTCCAATTGAGCTGTTAGAATGTCAGAAACAAGCTTTCTGAGCTGAGAAATGCATTTTGTGACAAAGTGCTTCAGTGGATGATGAGAATGTCAGTTTTGACAAAGAACACTGTTCATTACTAAAATGCTCTAATTGAGCTGTTAGAATGTCAGAAACAAGCTTTCTGAGCTGAGAACTGCATTTTGTGACGAAGTGCTTCAGTGGATGATGAGAATGTCAGTTTTGACAAAGAACACTGTTCATTACTTAAATGCTCCAATTGAGCTGTTAGAATGTCAGAAACAAGCTTTCTGAGCTGAGAAATGCATTTTGTGACAAAGTGCATCAGTGGATGATGAGAATGTCACTTTTGACAAAGAACACTGTTCATTACTAAAATGCTCTAATTGAGCTGTTAGAATGTCAGAAACAAGCTTTCTGAGCTGAGAACTGCATTTTGTGACAAAAAGCATCAGTGGATGATGAGAATGTCAGTTTTGACAAAGAACACTGTTCATTACTAAAATGCTCTAATTGAGCTGTTAGAATGTCAGAAACAAGCTTTCTGAGCTGAGAACTGCATTTTGTGACAAAAAGCATCAGTGGATGATGAGAATGTCAGTTTTGACAAAGAACACTGATCATTACTAAAATGCTCCAATTGAGCTGTTAGAATGTCAGAAACAAGCTTTCTGAGCTGAGAAATGCATTTTGTGACAAAGTGCTTCAGTGGATGATGAGAATGTCAGTTTTGACAAAGAACACTGTTCATTACTAAAATGCTCTAATTGAGCTGTTAGAATGTCAGAAACAAGCTTTCTGAGCTGAGAACTGCATTTTGTGACAAAGTGCTTCAGTGGATGATGAGAATGTCAGTTTTGACAAAGAACACTGTTCATTACTTAAATGCTCCAATTGAGCTGTTAGAATGTCAGAAACAAGCTTTCTGAGCTGAGAAATGCATTTTGTGACAAAGTGCATCAGTGGATGATGAGAATGTCACTTTTGACAAAGAACACTGTTCATTACTAAAATGCTCTAATTGAGCTGTTAGAATGTCAGAAACAAGCTTTCTGAGCTGAGAACTGCATTTTGTGACAAAAAGCATCAGTGGATGATGAGAATGTCAGTTTTGACAAAGAACACTGATCATTACTAAAATGCTCCAATTGAGCTGTTAGAATGTCAGAAACAAGCTTTCTGAGCTGAGAAATGCATTTTGTGACAAAGTGAATTAGTGGATGGATGAGAATGTCACTTTTGACAAAGAACACTGATCATTACTAAAATGCTCCAATTGAGCTGTTAGAATGTCAGAAACAAGCTTTCTGAGCTGAGAAATGCATTTTGTGACAAAGTGCTTCAGTGGATGATGAGAATGTCAGTTTTGACAAAGAACACTGTTCATTACTGAAATGCTCCAATTGAGCTGTTAGAATGTCAGAAACAAGCTTTCTGAGCTGAGAAATGCATTTTGTGACAAAGTGCATCAGTGGATGATGAGAATGTCACTTTTGACAAAGAACACTGTTCATTACTAAAATGCTCTAATTGAGCTGTTAGAATGTCAGAAACAAGCTTTCTGAGCTGAGAACTGCATTTTGTGACATAGTTCATCAGTGGATGATGAGAATGTCACTTTTGACAAAGAACACTGTTCATTACTAAAATGCTCTAATTGAGCTGTTAGAATGTCAGAAACAAGCTTTCTGAGCTGAGAACTGCATTTTGTGACATAGTTCATCAGTGGATGATGAGAATGTCACTTTTGACAAAGAACACTGATCATTACTAAAATGCTACAATTGAGCTGTTAGAATGTCAGAAACAAGCTTTCTGAGCTGAGAAATGCATTTTGTGACAAAGTGCTTCAGTGGATGATTAGAATGTCAGTTTTGACAAAGAACACTGTTCATTACTGAAATGCTCCAATTAAGCTGTTAGAATGTCAGAAACAAGCTTTCTGAGCTGAGAAATGCATTTTGTGACAAAGTGCATCAGTGGATGATGAGAATGTCACTTTTGACAAAGAACACTGTTCATTACTAAAATGCTCTAATTGAGCTGTTAGAATGTCAGAAACAAGCTTTCTGAGCTGAGAACTGCATTTTGTGACAAAAAGCATCAGTGGATGATGAGAATGTCAGTTTTGACAAAGAACACTGATCATTACTAAAATGCTCCAATTTGAGCTGTTAGAATGTCAGAAACAAGCTTTCTGAGCTGAGAAATGCATTTTGTGACAAAGTGCTTCAGTGGATGATGAGAATGTCAGTTTTGACAAAGAACACTGTTCATTACTAAAATGCTCTAATTGAGCTGTTAGAATGTCAGAAACAAGCTTTCTGAGCTGAGAACTGCATTTTGTGACATAGTTCATCAGTGGATGATGAGAATGTCACTTTTGACAAAGAACACTGTTCATTACTAAAATGCTCTAATTGAGCTGTTAGAATGTCAGAAACAAGCTTTCTGAGCTGAGAAATGCATTTTGTGACAAAGTGCATCAGTGGATGATGAGAATGTCACTTTTGACAAAGAACACTGTTCATTACTAAAATGCTCTAATTGAGCTGTTAGAATGTCAGAAACAAGCTTTCTGAGCTGAGAACTGCATTTTGTGACAAAAAGCATCAGTGGATGATGAGAATGTCAGTTTTGACAAAGAACACTGTTCATTACTAAAATGCTCTAATTGAGCTGTTAGAATGTCAGAAACAAGCTTTCTGAGCTGAGAACTGCATTTTGTGACAAAAAGCATCAGTGGATGATGAGAATGTCAGTTTTGACAAAGAACACTGATCATTACTAAAATGCTCCAATTGAGCTGTTAGAATGTCAGAAACAAGCTTTCTGAGCTGAGAAATGCATTTTGTGACAAAGTGCTTCAGTGGATGATGAGAATGTCAGTTTTGACAAAGAACACTGTTCATTACTAAAATGCTCTAATTGAGCTGTTAGAATGTCAGAAACAAGCTTTCTGAGCTGAGAACTGCATTTTGTGACATAGTTCATCAGTGGATGATGAGAATGTCACTTTTGACAAAGAACACTGTTCATTACTAAAATGCTCTAATTGAGCTGTTAGAATGTCAGAAACAAGCTTTCTGAGCTGAGAACTGCATTTTGTGACATAGTTCATCAGTGGATGATGAGAATGTCAGTTTTGACAAAGAACACTGATCATTACTAAAATGCTACAATTGAGCTGTTAGAATGTCAGAAACAAGCTTTCTGAGCTGAGAAATGCATTTTGTGACAAAGTGCTTCAGTGGATGATTAGAATGTCAGTTTTGACAAAGAACACTGTTCATTACTGAAATTCTCCAATTAAGCTGTTAGAATGTCAGAAACAAGCTTTCTGAGCTGAGAAATGCATTTTGTGACAAAGTGCATCAGTGGATGATGAGAATGTCACTTTTGACAAAGAACACTGTTCATTACTAAAATGCTCTAATTGAGCTGTTAGAATGTCAGAAACAAGCTTTCTGAGCTGAGAACTGCATTTTGTGACAAAAAGCATCAGTGGATGATGAGAATGTCAGTTTTGACAAAGAACACTGATCATTACTAAAATGCTCCAATTTGAGCTGTTAGAATGTCAGAAACAAGCTTTCTGAGCTGAGAAATGCATTTTGTGACAAAGTGCTTCAGTGGATGATGAGAATGTCAGTTTTGACAAAGAACACTGTTCATTACTAAAATGCTCTAATTGAGCTGTTAGAATGTCAGAAACAAGCTTTCTGAGCTGAGAACTGCATTTTGTGACATAGTTCATCAGTGGATGATGAGAATGTCACTTTTGACAAAGAACACTGTTCATTACTAAAATGCTCTAATTGAGCTGTTAGAATGTCAGAAACAAGCTTTCTGAGCTGAGAACTGCATTTTGTGACATAGTTCATCAGTGGATGATGAGAATGTCAGTTTTGACAAAGAACACTGATCATTACTAAAATGCTCCAATTGAGCTGTTAGAATGTCAGAAACAAGCTTTCTGAGCTGAGAAATGCATTTTGTGACAAAGTGCTTCAGTGGATGATTAGAATGTCAGTTTTGACAAAGAACACTGTTCATTACTAAAATGCTCTAATTGAGCTGTTAGAATGTCAGAAACAAGCTTTCTGAGCTGAGAACTGCATTTTGTGACAAAAAGCATCAGTGGATGATGAGAATGTCAGTTTTGACAAAGAACACTGATCATTACTAAAATGCTCCAATTGAGCTGTTAGAATGTCAGAAACAAGCTTTCTGAGCTGAGAAATGCATTTTGTGACAAAGTGCTTCAGTGGATGATGAGAATGTCAGTTTTGACAAAGAACACTGTTCATTACTAAAATGCTCTAATTGAGCTGTTAGAATGTCAGAAACAAGCTTTCTGAGCTGAGAAATGCATTTTGTGACATAGTTCATCAGTGGATGATGAGAATGTCAGTTTTGACAAAGAAAACTGTTCATTACTAAAATGCTCTAATTGAGCTGTTAGAATGTTAGAAACAAGCTTTCTGAGCTGAGAACTGCATTTTGTGACATAGTTCATCAGTGGATGATGAGAATGTCAGTTTTGACAAAGAACACTGATCGTTACTAAAATGCTCCAATTGAGCTGTTAGAATGTCAGAAACAAGCTTTCTGAGCTGAGAAATGCATTTTGTGACAAAGTGCTTCAGTGGATGATGAGAATGTCAGTTTTGACAAAGAACACGGTTCATTAGTAAAATGCTCTAATTGAGCTGTTAGAATGTCAGAAACAAGCTTTCTGAGCTGAGAACTGCATTTTGTGACATAGTTCATCAGTGGATGATGAGAATGTCACTTTTGACAAAGAACACTGTTCATTACTGAAATGCTCTAATTGAGCTGTTAGAATGTCAGAAACAAGCTTTCTGAGCTGAGAAATGCATTTTGTGACAAAGTGAATTAGTGGATGGATGAGAATGTCACTTTTGACAAAGAACACTGATCATTACTAAAATGCTCCAATTGAGCTGTTAGAATGTCAGAAACAAGCTTTCTGAGCTGAGAAATGCATTTTGTGACAAAGTGCTTCAGTGGATGATGAGAATGTCAGTTTTGACAAAGAACACTGTTCATTACTGAAATGCTCCAATTGAGCTGTTAGAATGTCAGAAACAAGCTTTCTGAGCTGAGAAATGCATTTTGTGACAAAGTGCATCAGTGGATGATGAGAATGTCACTTTTGACAAAGAACACTGTTCATTACTGAAATGCTCTAATTGAGCTGTTAGAATGTCAGAAACAAGCTTTCTGAGCTGAGAACTGCATTTTGTGACATAGTTCATCAGTGGATGATGAGAATGTCAGTTTTGACAAAGAACACTGTTCATTACTTAAATGCTCCAATTGAGCTGTTAGAATGTCAGAAACAAGCTTTCTGAGCTGAGAAATGCATTTTGTGACAAAGTGCATCAGTGGATGATGAGAATGTCACTTTTGACAAAGAACACTGTTCATTACTAAAATGCTCTAATTGAGCTGTTAGAATGTCAGAAACAAGCTTTCTGAGCTGAGAACTGCATTTTGTGACATAGTTCATCAGTGGATGATGAGAATGTCAGTTTTGACAAAGAACACTGTTCATTACTGAAATGCTCCAATTGAGCTGTTAGAATGTCAGAAACAAGCTTTCTGAGCTGAGAAATGCATTTTGTGACAAAGTGCATCAGTGGATGATGAGAATGTCACTTTTGACAAAGAACACTGTTCATTACTAAAATGCTCTAATTGAGCTGTTAGAATGTCAGAAACAAGCTTTCTGAGCTGAGAACTGCATTTTGTGACAAAAAGCATCAGTGGATGATGAGAATGTCAGTTTTGACAAAGAACACTGATCATTACTAAAATGCTCCAATTGAGCTGTTAGAATGTCAGAAACAAGCTTTCTGAGCTGAGAAATGCATTTTGTGACAAAGTGCTTCAGTGGATGATTAGAATGTCAGTTTTGACAAAGAACACTGTTCATTACTGAAATGCTCCAATTAAGCTGTTAGAATGTCAGAAACAAGCTTTCTGAGCTGAGAAATGCATTTTGTGACAAAGTGCATCAGTGGATGATGAGAATGTCACTTTTGACAAAGAACACTGTTCATTACTAAAATGCTCTAATTGAGCTGTTAGAATGTCAGAAACAAGCTTTCTGAGCTGAGAACTGCATTTTGTGACAAAAAGCATCAGTGGATGATGAGAATGTCAGTTTTGACAAAGAACACTGATCATTACTAAAATGCTCCAATTGAGCTGTTAGAATGTCAGAAACAAGCTTTCTGAGCTGAGAAATGCATTTTGTGACAAAGTGCTTCAGTGGATGATGAGAATGTCAGTTTTGACAAAGAACACTGTTCATTACTAAAATGCTCTAATTGAGCTGTTAGAATGTCAGAAACAAGCTTTCTGAGCTGAGAAATGCATTTTGTGACATAGTTCATCAGTGGATGATGAGAATGTCAGTTTTGACAAAGAACACTGATCATTACTAAAATGCTCCAATTGAGCTGTTAGAATGTCAGAAACAAGCTTTCTGAGCTGAGAAATGCATTTTGTGACAAAGTGCTTCAGTGGATGATTAGAATGTCAGTTTTGACAAAGAACACTGTTCATTACTGAAATGCTCCAATTAAGCTGTTAGAATGTCAGAAACAAGCTTTCTGAGCTGAGAAATGCATTTTGTGACAAAGTGCATCAGTGGATGATGAGAATGTCACTTTTGACAAAGAACACTGATCATTACTAAAATGCTCCAATTGAGCTGTTAGAATGTCAGAAACAAGCTTTCTGAGCTGAGAAATGCATTTTGTGACAAAGTGCTTCAGTGGATGATGAGAATGTCAGTTTTGACAAAGAACACTGTTCATTACTAAAATGCTCTAATTGAGCTGTTAGAATGTCAGAAACAAGCTTTCTGAGCTGAGAACTGCATTTTGTGACAAAAAGCATCAGTGGATGATGAGAATGTCAGTTTTGACAAAGAACACTGATCATTACTAAAATGCTCCAATTGAGCTGTTAGAATGTCAGAAACAAGCTTTCTGAGCTGAGAAATGCATTTTGTGACAAAGTGCTTCAGTGGATGATGAGAATGTCAGTTTTGACAAAGAACACTGTTCATTACTAAAATGCTCTAATTGAGCTGTTAGAATGTCAGAAACAAGCTTTCTGAGCTGAGAAATGCATTTTGTGACATAGTTCATCAGTGGATGATGAGAATGTCAGTTTTGACAAAGAAAACTGTTCATTACTAAAATGCTCTAATTGAGCTGTTAGAATGTTAGAAACAAGCTTTCTGAGCTGAGAACTGCATTTTGTGACAAAGTGCATCAGTGGATGATGAGAATGTCACTTTTGACAAAGAACACTGTTCATTACTAAAATGCTCTAATTGAGCTGTTAGAATGTCAGAAACAAGCTTTCTGAGCTGAGAACTGCATTTTGTGACAAAAAGCATCAGTGGATGATGAGAATGTCAGTTTTGACAAAGAACACTGATCATTACTAAAATGCTCCAATTGAGCTGTTAGAATGTCAGAAACAAGCTTTCTGAGCTGAGAAATGCATTTTGTGACAAAGTGAATTAGTGGATGAATGAGAATGTCACTTTTGACAAAGAACACTGATCATTACTAAAATGCTCCAATTGAGCTGTTAGAATGTCAGAAACAAGCTTTCTGAGCTGAGAAATGCATTTTGTGACAAAGTGCTTCAGTGGATGATGAGAATGTCAGTTTTGACAAAGAACACTGTTCATTACTGAAATTCTCCAATTGAGCTGTTAGAATGTCAGAAACAAGCTTTCTGAGCTGAGAAATGCATTTTGTGACAAAGTGCATCAGTGGATGATGAGAATGTCACTTTTGACAAAGAACACTGTTCATTACTGAAATGCGCTAATTGAGCTGTTAGAATGTCAGAAACAAGCTTTCTGAGCTGAGAACTGCATTTTGTGACATAGTTCATCAGTGGATGATGAGAATGTCAGTTTTGACAAAGAACACTGTTCATTACTGAAATGCTCCAATTGAGCTGTTAGAATGTCAGAAACAAGCTTTCTGAGCTGAGAAATGCATTTTGTGACAAAGTGCATCAGTGGATGATGAGAATGTCACTTTTGACAAAGAACACTGTTCATTACTAAAATGCTCTAATTGAGCTGTTAGAATGTCAGAAACAAGCTTTCTGAGCTGAGAACTGCATTTTGTGACAAAAAGCATCAGTGGATGATGAGAATGTCAGTTTTGACAAAGAAAACTGTTCATTTCTAAAATGCTCTAATTGAGCTGTTAGAATGTTAGAAACAAGCTTTCTGAGCTGAGAACTGCATTTTGTGACATAGTTCATCAGTGGATGATGAGAATGTCAGTTTTGACAAAGAACACTGATCATTACTAAAATGCTCCAATTTGAGCTGTTAGAATGTCAGAAACAAGCTTTCTGAGCTGAGAAATGCATTTTGTGACAAAGTGCTTCAGTGGATGATGAGAATGTCAGTTTTGACAAAGAACACTGTTCATTACTAAAATGCTCTAATTGAGCTGTTAGAATGTCAGAAACAAGCTTTCTGAGCTGAGAACTGCATTTTGTGACATAGTTCATCAGTGGATGATGAGAATGTCACTTTTGACAAAGAACACTGTTCATTACTAAAATGCTCTAATTGAGCTGTTAGAATGTCAGAAACAAGCTTTCTGAGCTGAGAACTGCATTTTGTGACATAGTTCATCAGTGGATGATGAGAATGTCAGTTTTGACAAAGAACACTGATCATTACTAAAATGCTCCAATTGAGCTGTTAGAATGTCAGAAACAAGCTTTCTGAGCTGAGAAATGCATTTTGTGACAAAGTGCTTCAGTGGATGATTAGAATGTCAGTTTTGACAAAGAACACTGTTCATTACTGAAATGCTCCAATTAAGCTGTTAGAATGTCAGAAACAAGCTTTCTGAGCTGAGAAATGCATTTTGTGACAAAGTGCATCAGTGGATGATTAGAATGTCAGTTTTGACAAAGAACACTGTTCATTACTGAAATGCTCCAATTAAGCTGTTAGAATGTCAGAAACAAGCTTTCTGAGCTGAGAAATGCATTTTGTGACAAAGTGCATCAGTGGATGATGAGAATGTCACTTTTGACAAAGAACACTGTTCATTACTAAAATGCTCTAATTGAGCTGTTAGAATGTCAGAAACAAGCTTTCTGAGCTGAGAACTGCATTTTGTGACAAAAAGCATCAGTGGATGATGAGAATGTCAGTTTTGACAAAGAACACTGATCATTACTAAAATGCTCCAATTGAGCTGTTAGAATGTCAGAAACAAGCTTTCTGAGCTGAGAAATGCATTTTGTGACAAAGTGCTTCAGTGGATGATGAGAATGTCAGTTTTGACAAAGAACACTGTTCATTACTAAAATGCTCTAATTGAGCTGTTAGAATGTCAGAAACAAGCTTTCTGAGCTGAGAAATGCATTTTGTGACATAGTTCATCAGTGGATGATGAGAATGTCAGTTTTGACAAAGAACACTGATCATTACTAAAATGCTCCAATTGAGCTGTTAGAATGTCAGAAACAAGCTTTCTGAGCTGAGAAATGCATTTTGTGACAAAGTGCTTCAGTGGATGATTAGAATGTCAGTTTTGACAAAGAACACTGTTCATTACTGAAATGCTCCAATTAAGCTGTTAGAATGTCAGAAACAAGCTTTCTGAGCTGAGAAATGCATTTTGTGACAAAGTGCATCAGTGGATGATGAGAATGTCACTTTTGACAAAGAACACTGTTCATTACTAAAATGCTCTAATTGAGCTGTTAGAATGTCAGAAACAAGCTTTCTGAGCTGAGAACTGCATTTTGTGACAAAAAGCATCAGTGGATGATGAGAATGTCAGTTTTGACAAAGAACACTGATCATTACTAAATGCTCCAATTGAGCTGTTAGAATGTCAGAAACAAGCTTTCTGAGCTGAGAAATGCATTTTGTGACAAAGTGCTTCAGTGGATGATGAGAATGTCAGTTTTGACAAAGAACACTGTTCATTACTAAAATGCTCTAATTGAGCTGTTAGAATGTCAGAAACAAGCTTTCTGAGCTGAGAAATGCATTTTGTGACATAGTTCATCAGTGGATGATGAGAATGTCAGTTTTGACAAAGAACACTGATCATTACTAAAATGCTCCAATTGAGCTGTTAGAATGTCAGAAACAAGCTTTCTGAGCTGAGAAATGCATTTTGTGACAAAGTGCTTCAGTGGATGATTAGAATGCCAGTTTTGACAAAGAACACTGTTCATTACTGAAATGCTCCAATTAAGCTGTTAGAATGTCAGAAACAAGCTTTCTGAGCTGAGAAATGCATTTTGTGACAAAGTGCATCAGTGGATGATGAGAATGTCACTTTTGACAAAGAACACTGTTCATTACTAAAATGCTCTAATTGAGCTGTTAGAATGTCAGAAACAAGCTTTCTGAGCTGAGAACTGCATTTTGTGACAAAAAGCATCAGTGGATGATGAGAATGTCAGTTTTGACAAAGAACACTGATCATTACTAAAATGCTCCAATTGAGCTGTTAGAATGTCAGAAACAAGCTTTCTGAGCTGAGAAATGCATTTTGTGACAAAGTGCTTCAGTGGATGATGAGAATGTCAGTTTTGACAAAGAACACTGTTCATTACTAAAATGCTCTAATTGAGCTGTTAGAATGTCAGAAACAAGCTTTCTGAGCTGAGAAATGCATTTTGTGACATAGTTCATCAGTGGATGATGAGAATGTCAGTTTTGACAAAGAAAACTGTTCATTACTAAAATGCTCTAATTGAGCTGTTAGAATGTTAGAAACAAGCTTTCTGAGCTGAGAACTGCATTTTGTTACAAAGTGCATCAGTGGATGATGAGAATGTCACTTTTGACAAAGAACACTGTTCATTACTAAAATGCTCTAATTGAGCTGTTAGAATGTCAGAAACAAGCTTTCTGAGCTGAGAACTGCATTTTGTGACAAAAAGCATCAGTGGATGATGAGAATGTCAGTTTTGACAAAGAACACTGATCATTACTAAAATGCTCCAATTGAGCTGTTAGAATGTCAGAAACAAGCTTTCTGAGCTGAGAAATGCATTTTGTGACAAAGTGAATTAGTGGATGAATGAGAATGTCACTTTTGACAAAGAACACTGATCATTACTAAAATGCTCCAATTGAGCTGTTAGAATGTCAGAAACAAGCTTTCTGAGCTGAGAAATGCATTTTGTGACAAAGTGCTTCAGTGGATGATGAGAATGTCAGTTTTGACAAAGAACACTGTTCATTACTGAAATTCTCCAATTGAGCTGTTAGAATGTCAGAAACAAGCTTTCTGAGCTGAGAAATGCATTTTGTGACAAAGTGCATCAGTGGATGATGAGAATGTCACTTTTGACAAAGAACACTGTTCATTACTGAAATGCGCTAATTGAGCTGTTAGAATGTCAGAAACAAGCTTTCTGAGCTGAGAACTGCATTTTGTGACATAGTTCATCAGTGGATGATGAGAATGTCAGTTTTGACAAAGAACACTGTTCATTACTGAAATGCTCCAATTGAGCTGTTAGAATGTCAGAAACAAGCTTTCTGAGCTGAGAAATGCATTTTGTGACAAAGTGCATCAGTGGATGATGAGAATGTCACTTTTGACAAAGAACACTGTTCATTACTAAAATGCTCTAATTGAGCTGTTAGAATGTCAGAAACAAGCTTTCTGAGCTGAGAACTGCATTTTGTGACAAAAAGCATCAGTGGATGATGAGAATGTCAGTTTTGACAAAGAAAACTGTTCATTTCTAAAATGCTCTAATTGAGCTGTTAGAATGTTAGAAACAAGCTTTCTGAGCTGAGAACTGCATTTTGTGACATAGTTCATCAGTGGATGATGAGAATGTCAGTTTTGACAAAGAACACTGATCATTACTAAAATGCTCCAATTTGAGCTGTTAGAATGTCAGAAACAAGCTTTCTGAGCTGAGAAATGCATTTTGTGACAAAGTGCTTCAGTGGATGATGAGAATGTCAGTTTTGACAAAGAACACTGTTCATTACTAAAATGCTCTAATTGAGCTGTTAGAATGTCAGAAACAAGCTTTCTGAGCTGAGAACTGCATTTTGTGACATAGTTCATCAGTGGATGATGAGAATGTCACTTTTGACAAAGAACACTGTTCATTACTAAAATGCTCTAATTGAGCTGTTAGAATGTCAGAAACAAGCTTTCTGAGCTGAGAACTGCATTTTGTGACATAGTTCATCAGTGGATGATGAGAATGTCAGTTTTGACAAAGAACACTGATCATTACTAAAATGCTCCAATTGAGCTGTTAGAATGTCAGAAACAAGCTTTCTGAGCTGAGAAATGCATTTTGTGACAAAGTGCTTCAGTGGATGATTAGAATGTCAGTTTTGACAAAGAACACTGTTCATTACTGAAATGCTCCAATTAAGCTGTTAGAATGTCAGAAACAAGCTTTCTGAGCTGAGAAATGCATTTTGTGACAAAGTGCATCAGTGGATGATGAGAATGTCACTTTTGACAAAGAACACTGTTCATTACTAAAATGCTCTAATTGAGCTGTTAGAATGTCAGAAACAAGCTTTCTGAGCTGAGAACTGCATTTTGTGACAAAAAGCATCAGTGGATGATGAGAATGTCAGTTTTGACAAAGAACACTGATCATTACTAAAATGCTCCAATTGAGCTGTTAGAATGTCAGAAACAAGCTTTCTGAGCTGAGAAATGCATTTTGTGACAAAGTGCTTCAGTGGATGATGAGAATGTCAGTTTTGACAAAGAACACTGTTCATTACTAAAATGCTCTAATTGAGCTGTTAGAATGTCAGAAACAAGCTTTCTGAGCTGAGAAATGCATTTTGTGACATAGTTCATCAGTGGATGATGAGAATGTCAGTTTTGACAAAGAAAACTGTTCATTACTAAAATGCTCTAATTGAGCTGTTAGAATGTTAGAAACAAGCTTTCTGAGCTGAGAACTGCATTTTGTGACATAGTTTATCAGTGGATGATGAGAATGTCAGTTTTGACAAAGAACACTGATCATTACTAAAATGCTCCAATTGAGCTGTTAGAATGTCAGAAACAAGCTTTCTGAGCTGAGAAATGCATTTTGTGACAAAGTGCTTCAGTGGATGATGAGAATGTCAGTTTTGACAAAGAACACTGTTCATTACTAAAATGCTCTAATTGAGCTGTTAGAATGTCAGAAACAAGCTTTCTGAGCTGAGAACTGCATTTTGTGACATAGTTCATCAGTGGATGATGAGAATGTCGGTTTTGACAAAGAACACTGTTCATTACTGAAATGCTCTAATTGAGCTGTTAGAATGTCAGAAACAAGCTTTCTGAGCTGAGAACTGCATTTGGTGACATAGTTCATCAGTGGATGATGAGAATGTCACTTTTGACAAAGAACACTGTTCATTACTGAAATGCTCCAATTGAGCTGTTAGAATGTCAGAAACAAGCTTTCTGAGCTGAGAAATGCATTTTGTGACAAAGTGCTTCAGTGGATGATGAGAATGTCAGTTTTGACAAAGAACACTGTTCATTACTGAAATGCTCCAATTGAGCTGTTAGAATGTCAGAAACAAGCTTTCTGAGCTGAGAAATGCATTTTGTGACAAAAAGCATCAGTGGATGATGAGAATGTCAGTTTTGACAAAGAACACTGATCATTACTAAAATGCTCCAATTGAGCTGTTAGAATGTCAGAAACAAGCTTTCTGAGCTGAGAAATGCATTTTGTGACAAAGTGCTTCAGTGGATGGATGAGAATGTCAGTTTTGACAAAGAACACTGTTCATTACTAAAATGCTCTAATTGAGCTGTTAGAATGTCAGAAACAAGCTTTCTGAGCTGAGAACTGCATTTTGTGACAAAGTGCTTCAGTGGATGATGAGAATGTCAGTTTTGACAAAGAACACTGTTCATTACTTAAATGCTCCAATTGAGCTGTTAGAATGTCAGAAACAAGCTTTCTGAGCTGAGAAATGCATTTTGTGACAAAGTGCATCAGTGGATGATGAGAATGTCACTTTTGACAAAGAACACTGTTCATTACTAAAATGCTCTAATTGAGCTGTTAGAATGTCAGAAACAAGCTTTCTGAGCTGAGAACTGCATTTTGTGACATAGTTCATCAGTGGATGATGAGAATGTCACTTTTGACAAAGAACACTGTTCATTACTAAAATGCTCTAATTGAGCTGTTAGAATGTCAGAAACAAGCTTTCTGAGCTGAGAACTGCATTTTGTGACATAGTTCATCAGTGGATGATGAGAATGTCAGTTTTGACAAAGAACACTGATCATTACTAAAATGCTCCAATTTGAGCTGTTAGAATGTCAGAAACAAGCTTTCTGAGCTGAGAAATGCATTTTGTGACAAAGTGCTTCAGTGGATGATGAGAATGTCAGTTTTGACAAAGAACACTGTTCATTACTAAAATGCTCTAATTGAGCTGTTAGAATGTCAGAAACAAGCTTTCTGAGCTGAGAACTGCATTTTGTGACATAGTTCATCAGTGGATGATGAGAATGTCACTTTTGACAAAGAACACTGTTCATTACTAAAATGCTCTAATTGAGCTGTTAGAATGTCAGAAACAAGCTTTCTGAGCTGAGAACTGCATTTTGTGACATAGTTCATCAGTGGATGATGAGAATGTCAGTTTTGACAAAGAACACTGATCATTACTAAAATGCTCCAATTGAGCTGTTAGAATGTCAGAAACAAGCTTTCTGAGCTGAGAAATGCATTTTGTGACAAAGTGCTTCAGTGGATGATTAGAATGTCACTTTTGACAAAGAACACTGTTCATTACTAAAATGCTCTAATTGACCTGTTAGAATGTCAGAAACAAGCTTTCTGAGCTGAGAACTGCATTTTGTGACATAGTTCATCAGTGGATGATGAGAATGTCAGTTTTGACAAAGAACACTGATCATTACTAAAATGCTCCAATTAAGCTGTTAGAATGTCAGAAACAAGCTTTCTGAGCTGAGAAATGCATTTTGTGACAAAGTGCATCAGTGGATGATGAGAATGTCACTTTTGACAAAGAACACTGTTCATTACTAAAATGCTCTAATTGAGCTGTTAGAATGTCAGAAACAAGCTTTCTGAGCTGAGAACTGCATTTTGTGACAAAAAGTATCAGTGGATGATGAGAATGTCAGTTTTGACAAAGAACACTGATCATTACTAAAATGCTCCAATTGAGCTGTTAGAATGTCAGAAACAAGCTTTCTGAGCTGAGAAATGCATTTTGTGACAAAGTGCTTCAGTGGATGATGAGAATGTCAGTTTTGACAAAGAACACTGTTCATTACTAAAATGCTCTAATTGAGCTGTTAGAATGTCAGAAACAAGCTTTCTGAGCTGAGAACTGCATTTTGTGACATAGTTCATCAGTGGATGATGAGAATGTCAGTTTTGACAAAGAACACTGATCATTACTAAAATGCTCCAATTGAGCTGTTAGAATGTCAGAAACAAGCTTTCTGAGCTGAGAAATGCATTTTGTGACAAAGTGCTTCAGTGGATGATTAGAATGTCAGTTTTGACAAAGAACACTGTTCATTACTGAAATGCTCCAATTAAGCTGTTAGAATGTCAGAAACAAGCTTTCTGAGCTGAGAAATGCATTTTGTGACAAAGTGCATCAGTGGATGATGAGAATGTCACTTTTGACAAAGAACACTGTTCATTACTAAAATGCTCTAATTGAGCTGTTAGAATGTCAGAAACAAGCTTTCTGAGCTGAGAACTGCATTTTGTGACAAAAAGCATCAGTGGATGATGAGAATGTCAGTTTTGACAAAGAACACTGATCATTACTAAAATGCTCCAATTGAGCTGTTAGAATGTCAGAAACAAGCTTTCTGAGCTGAGAAATGCATTTTGTGACAAAGTGCTTCAGTGGATGATGAGAATGTCAGTTTTGACAAAGAACACTGTTCATTACTAAAATGCTCTAATTGAGCTGTTAGAATGTCAGAAACAAGCTTTCTGAGCTGAGAACTGCATTTTGTGACATAGTTCATCAGTGGATGATGAGAATGTCAGTTTTGACAAAGAACACTGATCATTACTAAAATGCTCCAATTGAGCTGTTAGAATGTCAGAAACAAGCTTTCTGAGCTGAGAAATGCATTTTGTGACAAAGTGCTTCAGTGGATGATTAGAATGTCAGTTTTGACAAAGAACACTGTTCATTACTGAAATGCTCCAATTAAGCTGTTAGAATGTCAGAAACAAGCTTTCTGAGCTGAGAAATGCATTTTGTGACAAAGTGCATCAGTGGATGATGAGAATGTCACTTTTGACAAAGAACACTGTTCATTACTAAAATGCTCTAATTGAGCTGTTAGAATGTCAGAAACAAGCTTTCTGAGCTGAGAACTGCATTTTGTGACAAAAAGCATCAGTGGATGATGAGAATGTCAGTTTTGACAAAGAACACTGTTCATTACTAAAATGCTCTAATTGAGCTGTTAGAATGTCAGAAACAAGCTTTCTGAGCTGAGAAATGCATTTTGTGACATAGTTCATCAGTGGATGATGAGAATGTCAGTTTTGACAAAGAAAACTGTTCATTACTAAAATGCTCTAATTGAGCTGTTAGAATGTTAGAAACAAGCTTTCTGAGCTGAGAACTGCATTTTGTGACAAAGTGCATCAGTGGATGATGAGAATGTCACTTTTGACAAAGAACACTGTTCATTACTAAAATGCTCTAATTGAGCTGTTAGAATGTCAGAAACAAGCTTTCTGAGCTGAGAACTGCATTTTGTGACAAAAAGCATCAGTGGATGATGAGAATGTCAGTTTTGACAAAGAACACTGATCATTACTAAAATGCTCCAATTGAGCTGTTAGAATGTCAGAAACAAGCTTTCTGAGCTGAGAAATGCATTTTGTGACAAAGTGAATTAGTGGATGAATGAGAATGTCACTTTTGACAAAGAACACTGATCATTACTAAAATGCTCCAATTGAGCTGTTAGAATGTCAGAAACAAGCTTTCTGAGCTGAGAAATGCATTTTGTGACAAAGTGCTTCAGTGGATGATGAGAATGTCAGTTTTGACACAGAACACTGTTCATTACTGAAATTCTCCAATTGAGCTGTTAGAATGTCAGAAACAAGCTTTCTGAGCTGAGAAATGCATTTTGTGACAAAGTGCATCAGTGGATGATGAGAATGTCACTTTTGACAAAGAACACTGTTCATTACTGAAATGCGCTAATTGAGCTGTTAGAATGTCAGAAACAAGCTTTCTGAGCTGAGAACTGCATTTTGTGACATAGTTCATCAGTGGATGATGAGAATGTCAGTTTTGACAAAGAACACTGTTCATTACTGAAATGCTCCAATTGAGCTGTTAGAATGTCAGAAACAAGCTTTCTGAGCTGAGAAATGCATTTTGTGACAAAGTGCATCAGTGGATGATGAGAATGTCACTTTTGACAAAGAACACTGTTCATTACTAAAATGCTCTAATTGAGCTGTTAGAATGTCAGAAACAAGCTTTCTGAGCTGAGAACTGCATTTTGTGACAAAAAGCATCAGTGGATGATGAGAATGTCAGTTTTGACAAAGAAAACTGTTCATTTCTAAAATGCTCTAATTGAGCTGTTAGAATGTTAGAAACAAGCTTTCTGAGCTGAGAACTGCATTTTGTGACATAGTTCATCAGTGGATGATGAGAATGTCAGTTTTGACAAAGAACACTGATCATTACTAAAATGCTCCAATTTGAGCTGTTAGAATGTCAGAAACAAGCTTTCTGAGCTGAGAAATGCATTTTGTGACAAAGTGCTTCAGTGGATGATGAGAATGTCAGTTTTGACAAAGAACACTGTTCATTACTAAAATGCTCTAATTGAGCTGTTAGAATGTCAGAAACAAGCTTTCTGAGCTGAGAACTGCATTTTGTGACATAGTTCATCAGTGGATGATGAGAATGTCACTTTTGACAAAGAACACTGTTCATTACTAAAATGCTCTAATTGAGCTGTTAGAATGTCAGAAACAAGCTTTCTGAGCTGAGAACTGCATTTTGTGACATAGTTCATCAGTGGATGATGAGAATGTCAGTTTTGACAAAGAACACTGATCATTACTAAAATGCTCCAATTGAGCTGTTAGAATGTCAGAAACAAGCTTTCTGAGCTGAGAAATGCATTTTGTGACAAAGTGCTTCAGTGGATGATTAGAATGTCAGTTTTGACAAAGAACACTGTTCATTACTGAAATGCTCCAATTAAGCTGTTAGAATGTCAGAAACAAGCTTTCTGAGCTGAGAAATGCATTTTGTGACAAAGTGCATCAGTGGATGATGAGAATGTCACTTTTGACAAAGAACACTGTTCATTACTAAAATGCTCTAATTGAGCTGTTAGAATGTCAGAAACAAGCTTTCTGAGCTGAGAACTGCATTTTGTGACAAAAAGCATCAGTGGATGATGAGAATGTCAGTTTTGACAAAGAACACTGATCATTACTAAAATGCTCCAATTGAGCTGTTAGAATGTCAGAAACAAGCTTTCTGAGCTGAGAACTGCATTTTGTGACAAAGTGCTTCAGTGGATGATGAGAATGTCAGTTTTGACAAAGAACACTGTTCATTACTAAAATGCTCTAATTGAGCTGTTAGAATGTCAGAAACAAGCTTTCTGAGCTGAGAAATGCATTTTGTGACATAGTTCATCAGTGGATGATGAGAATGTCAGTTTTGACAAAGAAAACTGTTCATTACTAAAATGCTCTAATTGAGCTGTTAGAATGTTAGAAACAAGCTTTCTGAGCTGAGAACTGCATTTTGTGACATAGTTTATCAGTGGATGATGAGAATGTCAGTTTTGACAAAGAACACTGATCATTACTAAAATGCTCCAATTGAGCTGTTAGAATGTCAGAAACAAGCTTTCTGAGCTGAGAAATGCATTTTGTGACAAAGTGCTTCAGTGGATGATGAGAATGTCAGTTTTGACAAAGAACACTGTTCATTACTAAAATGCTCTAATTGAGCTGTTAGAATGTCAGAAACAAGCTTTCTGAGCTGAGAACTGCATTTTGTGACATAGTTCATCAGTGGATGATGAGAATGTCGGTTTTGACAAAGAACACTGTTCATTACTGAAATGCTCTAATTGAGCTGTTAGAATGTCAGAAACAAGCTTTCTGAGCTGAGAACTGCATTTTGTGACATAGTTCATCAGTGGATGATGAGAATGTCAGTTTTGACAAAGAACACTGTTCATTACTGAAATGCTCCAATTGAGCTGTTAGAATGTCAGAAACAAGCTTTCTGAGCTGAGAAATGCATTTTGTGACAAAGTGCTTCAGTGGATGATGAGAATGTCAGTTTTGACAAAGAACACTGTTCATTACTGAAATGCTCCAATTGAGCTGTTAGAATGTCAGAAACAAGCTTTCTGAGCTGAGAAATGCATTTTGTGACAAAAAGCATCAGTGGATGATGAGAATGTCAGTTTTGACAAAGAACACTGATCATTACTAAAATGCTCCAATTGAGCTGTTAGAATGTCAGAAACAAGCTTTCTGAGCTGAGAAATGCATTTTGTGACAAAGTGCTTCAGTGGATGATGAGAATGTCAGTTTTGACAAAGAACACTGTTCATTACTAAAATGCTCTAATTGAGCTGTTAGAATGTCAGAAACAAGCTTTCTGAGCTGAGAACTGCATTTTGTGACGAAGTGCTTCAGTGGATGATGAGAATGTCAGTTTTGACAAAGAACACTGTTCATTACTTAAATGCTCCAATTGAGCTGTTAGAATGTCAGAAACAAGCTTTCTGAGCTGAGAAATGCATTTTGTGACAAAGTGCATCAGTGGATGATGAGAATGTCACTTTTGACAAAGAACACTGTTCATTACTAAAATGCTCTAATTGAGCTGTTAGAATGTCAGAAACAAGCTTTCTGAGCTGAGAACTGCATTTTGTGACAAAAAGCATCAGTGGATGATGAGAATGTCAGTTTTGACAAAGAACACTGTTCATTACTAAAATGCTCTAATTGAGCTGTTAGAATGTCAGAAACAAGCTTTCTGAGCTGAGAACTGCATTTTGTGACAAAAAGCATCAGTGGATGATGAGAATGTCAGTTTTGACAAAGAACACTGATCATTACTAAAATGCTCCAATTGAGCTGTTAGAATGTCAGAAACAAGCTTTCTGAGCTGAGAAATGCATTTTGTGACAAAGTGCTTCAGTGGATGATGAGAATGTCAGTTTTGACAAAGAACACTGTTCATTACTAAAATGCTCTAATTGAGCTGTTAGAATGTCAGAAACAAGCTTTCTGAGCTGAGAACTGCATTTTGTGACAAAGTGCTTCAGTGGATGATGAGAATGTCAGTTTTGACAAAGAACACTGTTCATTACTTAAATGCTCCAATTGAGCTGTTAGAATGTCAGAAACAAGCTTTCTGAGCTGAGAAATGCATTTTGTGACAAAGTGCATCAGTGGATGATGAGAATGTCACTTTTGACAAAGAACACTGTTCATTACTAAAATGCTCTAATTGAGCTGTTAGAATGTCAGAAACAAGCTTTCTGAGCTGAGAACTGCATTTTGTGACAAAAAGCATCAGTGGATGATGAGAATGTCAGTTTTGACAAAGAACACTGATCATTACTAAAATGCTCCAATTGAGCTGTTAGAATGTCAGAAACAAGCTTTCTGAGCTGAGAAATGCATTTTGTGACAAAGTGAATTAGTGGATGGATGAGAATGTCACTTTTGACAAAGAACACTGATCATTACTAAAATGCTCCAATTGAGCTGTTAGAATGTCAGAAACAAGCTTTCTGAGCTGAGAAATGCATTTTGTGACAAAGTGCTTCAGTGGATGATGAGAATGTCAGTTTTGACAAAGAACACTGTTCATTACTGAAATGCTCCAATTGAGCTGTTAGAATGTCAGAAACAAGCTTTCTGAGCTGAGAAATGCATTTTGTGACATAGTTCATCAGTGGATGATGAGAATGTCAGTTTTGACAAAGAAAACTGTTCATTACTAAAATGCTCTAATTGAGCTGTTAGAATGTCAGAAACAAGCTTTCTGAGCTGAGAAATGCATTTTGTGACAAAGTGCATCAGTGGATGATGAGAATGTCACTTTTGACAAAGAACACTGTTCATTACTAAAATGCTCTAATTGAGCTGTTAGAATGTCAGAAACAAGCTTTCTGAGCTGAGAACTGCATTTTGTGACAAAAAGCATCAGTGGATGATGAGAATGTCAGTTTTGACAAAGAAAACTGTTCATTACTAAAATGCTCTAATTGAGCTGTTAGAATGTTAGAAACAAGCTTTCTGAGCTGAGAACTGCATTTTGTGACATAGTTCATCAGTGGATGATGAGAATGTCAGTTTTGACAAAGAACACTGATCATTACTAAAATGCTCCAATTTGAGCTGTTAGAATGTCAGAAACAAGCTTTCTGAGCTGAGAAATGCATTTTGTGACAAAGTGCTTCAGTGGATGATGAGAATGTCAGTTTTGACAAAGAACACTGTTCATTACTAAAATGCTCTAATTGAGCTGTTAGAATGTCAGAAACAAGCTTTCTGAGCTGAGAACTGCATTTTGTGACATAGTTCATCAGTGGATGATGAGAATGTCACTTTTGACAAAGAACACTGTTCATTACTAAAATGCTCTAATTGAGCTGTTAGAATGTCAGAAACAAGCTTTCTGAGCTGAGAACTGCATTTTGTGACATAGTTCATCAGTGGATGATGAGAATGTCAGTTTTGACAAAGAACACTGATCATTACTAAAATGCTCCAATTGAGCTGTTAGAATGTCAGAAACAAGCTTTCTGAGCTGAGAAATGCATTTTGTGACAAAGTGCTTCAGTGGATGATTAGAATGTCAGTTTTGACAAAGAACACTGTTCATTACTGAAATGCTCCAATTAAGCTGTTAGAATGTCAGAAACAAGCTTTCTGAGCTGAGAAATGCATTTTGTGACAAAGTGCATCAGTGGATGATGAGAATGTCACTTTTGACAAAGAACACTGTTCATTACTAAAATGCTCTAATTGAGCTGTTAGAATGTCAGAAACAAGCTTTCTGAGCTGAGAACTGCATTTTGTGACAAAAAGCATCAGTGGATGATGAGAATGTCAGTTTTGACAAAGAACACTGATCATTACTAAAATGCTCCAATTGAGCTGTTAGAATGTCAGAAACAAGCTTTCTGAGCTGAGAAATGCATTTTGTGACAAAGTGCTTCAGTGGATGATGAGAATGTCAGTTTTGACAAAGAACACTGTTCATTACTAAAATGCTCTAATTGAGCTGTTAGAATGTCAGAAACAAGCTTTCTGAGCTGAGAAATGCATTTTGTGACATAGTTCATCAGTGGATGATGAGAATGTCAGTTTTGACAAAGAAAACTGTTCATTACTAAAATGCTCTAATTGAGCTGTTAGAATGTTAGAAACAAGCTTTCTGAGCTGAGAACTGCATTTTGTGACATAGTTCATCAGTGGATGATGAGAATGTCAGTTTTGACAAAGAACACTGATCATTACTAAAATGCTCCAATTGAGCTGTTAGAATGTCAGAAACAAGCTTTCTGATCTGAGAAATGCATTTTGTGACAAAGTGCTTCAGTGGATGATGAGAATGTCAGTTTTGACAAAGAACACTGTTCATTAGTAAAATGCTCTAATTGAGCTGTTAGAATGTCAGAAACAAGCTTTCTGAGCTGAGAACTGCATTTTGTGACATAGTTCATCAGTGGATGATGAGAATGTCGGTTTTGACAAAGAACACTGTTCATTACTGAAATGCTCTAATTGAGCTGTTAGAATGTCAGAAACAAGCTTTCTGAGCTGAGAAATGCATTTTGTGACAAAGTGAATTAGTGGATGGATGAGAATGTCACTTTTGACAAAGAACACTGATCATTACTAAAATGCTCCAATTGAGCTGTTAGAATGTCAGAAACAAGCTTTCTGAGCTGAGAAATGCATTTTGTGACAAAGTGCTTCAGTGGATGATGAGAATGTCAGTTTTGACAAAGAACACTGTTCATTACTGAAATGCTCCAATTGAGCTGTTAGAATGTCAGAAACAAGCTTTCTGAGCTGAGAAATGCATTTTGTGACAAAGTGCATCAGTGGATGATGAGAATGTCACTTTTGACAAAGAACACTGTTCATTACTGAAATGCTCTAATTGAGCTGTTAGAATGTCAGAAACAAGCTTTCTGAGCTGAGAACTGCATTTTGTGACATAGTTCATCAGTGGATGATGAGAATGTCAGTTTTGACAAAGAACACTGTTCATTACTTAAATGCTCCAATTGAGCTGTTAGAATGTCAGAAACAAGCTTTCTGAGCTGAGAAATGCATTTTGTGACAAAGTGCATCAGTGGATGATGAGAATGTCACTTTTGACAAAGAACACTGTTCATTACTAAAATGCTCTAATTGAGCTGTTAGAATGTCAGAAACAAGCTTTCTGAGCTGAGAACTGCATTTTGTGACAAAAAGCATCAGTGGATGATGAGAATGTCAGTTTTGACAAAGAACACTGATCATTACTAAAATGCTCCAATTGAGCTGTTAGAATGTCAGAAACAAGCTTTCTGAGCTGAGAAATGCATTTTGTGACAAAGTGAATTAGTGGATGGATGAGAATGTCACTTTTGACAAAGAACACTGATCATTACTAAAATGCTCCAATTGAGCTGTTAGAATGTCAGAAACAAGCTTTCTGAGCTGAGAAATGCATTTTGTGACAAAGTGCTTCAGTGGATGATGAGAATGTCAGTTTTGACAAAGAACACTGTTCATTACTGAAATGCTCCAATTGAGCTGTTAGAATGTCAGAAACAAGCTTTCTGAGCTGAGAAATGCATTTTGTGACAAAGTGCATCAGTGGATGATGAGAATGTCACTTTTGACAAAGAACACTGTTCATTACTGAAATGCTCTAATTGAGCTGTTAGAATGTCAGAAACAAGCTTTCTGAGCTGAGAACTGCATTTTGTGACATAGTTCATCAGTGGATGATGAGAATGTCAGTTTTGACAAAGAACACTGTTCATTACTGAAATGCTCCAATTGAGCTGTTAGAATGTCAGAAACAAGCTTTCTGAGCTGAGAAATGCATTTTGTGACAAAGTGCATCAGTGGATGATGAGAATGTCACTTTTGACAAAGAACACTGTTCATTACTAAAATGCTCTAATTGAGCTGTTAGAATGTCAGAAACAAGCTTTCTGAGCTGAGAACTGCATTTTGTGACAAAAAGCATCAGTGGATGATGAGAATGTCAGTTTTGACAAAGAAAACTGTTCATTACTAAAATGCTCTAATTGAGCTGTTAGAATGTCAGAAACAAGCTTTCTGAGCTGAGAACTGCATTTTGTGACATAGTTCATCAGTGGATGATGAGAATGTCACTTTTGACAAAGAACACTGTTCATTACTAAAATGCTCTAATTGAGCTGTTAGAATGTCAGAAACAAGCTTTCTGAGCTGAGAACTGCATTTTGTGACATAGTTCATCAGTGGATGATGAGAATGTCAGTTTTGACAAAGAACACTGATCATTACTAAAATGCTACAATTGAGCTGTTAGAATGTCAGAAACAAGCTTTCTGAGCTGAGAAATGCATTTTGTGACAAAGTGCTTCAGTGGATGATTAGAATGTCAGTTTTGACAAAGAACACTGTTCATTACTGAAATGCTCCAATTAAGCTGTTAGAATGTCAGAAACAAGCTTTCTGAGCTGAGAAATGCATTTTGTGACAAAGTGCATCAGTGGATGATGAGAATGTCACTTTTGACAAAGAACACTGTTCATTACTAAAATGCTCTAATTGAGCTGTTAGAATGTCAGAAACAAGCTTTCTGAGCTGAGAACTGCATTTTGTGACAAAAAGCATCAGTGGATGATGAGAATGTCAGTTTTGACAAAGAACACTGATCATTACTAAAATGCTCCAATTTGAGCTGTTAGAATGTCAGAAACAAGCTTTCTGAGCTGAGAAATGCATTTTGTGACAAAGTGCTTCAGTGGATGATGAGAATGTCAGTTTTGACAAAGAACACTGTTCATTACTAAAATGCTCTAATTGAGCTGTTAGAATGTCAGAAACAAGCTTTCTGAGCTGAGAACTGCATTTTGTGACATAGTTCATCAGTGGATGATGAGAATGTCACTTTTGACAAAGAACACTGTTCATTACTAAAATGCTCTAATTGAGCTGTTAGAATGTCAGAAACAAGCTTTCTGAGCTGAGAACTGCATTTTGTGACATAGTTCATCAGTGGATGATGAGAATGTCAGTTTTGACAAAGAACACTGATCATTACTAAAATGCTCCAATTGAGCTGTTAGAATGTCAGAAACAAGCTTTCTGAGCTGAGAAATGCATTTTGTGACAAAGTGCTTCAGTGGATGATTAGAATGTCAGTTTTGACAAAGAACACTGATCATTACTAAAATGCTCCAATTGAGCTGTTAGAATGTCAGAAACAAGCTTTCTGAGCTGAGAAATGCATTTTGTGACAAAGTGCTTCAGTGGATGATTAGAATGTCAGTTTTGACAAAGAACACTGTTCATTACTGAAATGCTCCAATTAAGCTGTTAGAATGTCAGAAACAAGCTTTCTGAGCTGAGAAATGCATTTTGTGACAAAGTGCATCAGTGGATGATGAGAATGTCACTTTTGACAAAGAACACTGTTCATTACTAAAATGCTCTAATTGAGCTGTTAGAATGTCAGAAACAAGCTTTCTGAGCTGAGAACTGCATTTTGTGACAAAAAGCATCAGTGGATGATGAGAATGTCAGTTTTGACAAAGAACACTGATCATTACTAAAATGCTCCAATTGAGCTGTTAGAATGTCAGAAACAAGCTTTCTGAGCTGAGAAATGCATTTTGTGACAAAGTGCTTCAGTGGATGATGAGAATGTCAGTTTTGACAAAGAACACTGTTCATTACTAAAATGCTCTAATTGAGCTGTTAGAATGTCAGAAACAAGCTTTCTGAGCTGAGAAATGCATTTTGTGACATAGTTCATCAGTGGATGATGAGAATGTCAGTTTTGACAAAGAAAACTGTTCATTACTAAAATGCTCTAATTGAGCTGTTAGAATGTTAGAAACAAGCTTTCTGAGCTGAGAACTGCATTTTGTGACATAGTTCATCAGTGGATGATGAGAATGTCAGTTTTGACAAAGAACACTGATCATTACTAAAATGCTCCAATTGAGCTGTTAGAATGTCAGAAACAAGCTTTCTGATCTGAGAAATGCATTTTGTGACAAAGTGCTTCAGTGGATGATGAGAATGTCAGTTTTGACAAAGAACACTGTTCATTAGTAAAATGCTCTAATTGAGCTGTTAGAATGTCAGAAACAAGCTTTCTGAGCTGAGAACTGCATTTTGTGACATAGTTCATCAGTGGATGATGAGAATGTCGGTTTTGACAAAGAACACTGTTCATTACTGAAATGCTCTAATTGAGCTGTTAGAATGTCAGAAACAAGCTTTCTGAGCTGAGAAATGCATTTTGTGACAAAGTGAATTAGTGGATGGATGAGAATGTCACTTTTGACAAAGAACACTGATCATTACTAAAATGCTCCAATTGAGCTGTTAGAATGTCAGAAACAAGCTTTCTGAGCTGAGAAATGCATTTTGTGACAAAGTGCTTCAGTGGATGATGAGAATGTCAGTTTTGACAAAGAACACTGTTCATTACTAAAATGCTCTAATTGAGCTGTTAGAATGTTAGAAACAAGCTTTCTGAGCTGAGAACTGCATTTTGTGACATAGTTTATCAGTGGATGATGAGAATGTCACTTTTGACAAAGAACACTGTTCATTACTAAAATGCTCTAATTGAGCTGTTAGAATGTCAGAAACAAGCTTTCTGAGCTGAGAACTGCATTTTGTGACATAGTTCATCAGTGGATGATGAGAATGTCAGTTTTGACAAAGAACACTGATCATTACTAAAATGCTCCAATTGAGCTGTTAGAATGTCAGAAACAAGCTTTCTGAGCTGAGAAATGCATTTTGTGACAAAGTGCTTCAGTGGATGATTAGAATGTCAGTTTTGACAAAGAACACTGTTCATTACTGAAATGCTCCAATTAAGCTGTTAGAATGTCAGAAACAAGCTTTCTGAGCTGAGAAATGCATTTTGTGACAAAGTGCATCAGTGGATGATGAGAATGTCACTTTTGACAAAGAACACTGTTCATTACTAAAATGCTCTAATTGAGCTGTTAGAATGTCAGAAACAAGCTTTCTGAGCTGAGAACTGCATTTTGTGACAAAAAGCATCAGTGGATGATGAGAATGTCAGTTTTGACAAAGAACACTGATCATTACTAAAATGCTCCAATTGAGCTGTTAGAATGTCAGAAACAAGCTTTCTGAGCTGAGAAATGCATTTTGTGACAAAGTGCTTCAGTGGATGATGAGAATGTCAGTTTTGACAAAGAACACTGTTCATTACTAAAATGCTCTAATTGAGCTGTTAGAATGTCAGAAACAAGCTTTCTGAGCTGAGAACTGCATTTTGTGACATAGTTCATCAGTGGATGATGAGAATGTCAGTTTTGACAAAGAACACTGATCATTACTAAAATGCTCCAATTGAGCTGTTAGAATGTCAGAAACAAGCTTTCTGAGCTGAGAAATGCATTTTGTGACAAAGTGCTTCAGTGGATGATTAGAATGTCAGTTTTGACAAAGAACACTGTTCATTACTGAAATGCTCCAATTAAGCTGTTAGAATGTCAGAAACAAGCTTTCTGAGCTGAGAAATGCATTTTGTGACAAAGTGCATCAGTGGATGATGAGAATGTCACTTTTGACAAAGAACACTGTTCATTACTAAAATGCTCTAATTGAGCTGTTAGAATGTCAGAAACAAGCTTTCTGAGCTGAGAACTGCATTTTGTGACAAAAAGCATCAGTGGATGATGAGAATGTCAGTTTTGACAAAGAACACTGATCATTACTAAAATGCTCCAATTGAGCTGTTAGAATGTCAGAAACAAGCTTTCTGAGCTGAGAAATGCATTTTGTGACAAAGTGCTTCAGTGGATGATGAGAATGTCAGTTTTGACAAAGAACACTGTTCATTACTAAAATGCTCTAATTGAGCTGTTAGAATGTCAGAAACAAGCTTTCTGAGCTGAGAAATGCATTTTGTGACATAGTTCATCAGTGGATGATGAGAATGTCAGTTTTGACAAAGAACACTGATCATTACTAAAATGCTCCAATTGAGCTGTTAGAATGTCAGAAACAAGCTTTCTGAGCTGAGAAATGCATTTTGTGACAAAGTGCTTCAGTGGATGATTAGAATGTCAGTTTTGACAAAGAACACTGTTCATTACTGAAATGCTCCAATTAAGCTGTTAGAATGTCAGAAACAAGCTTTCTGAGCTGAGAAATGCATTTTGTGACAAAGTGCATCAGTGGATGATGAGAATGTCACTTTTGACAAAGAACACTGTTCATTACTAAAATGCTCTAATTGAGCTGTTAGAATGTCAGAAACAAGCTTTCTGAGCTGAGAACTGCATTTTGTGACAAAAAGCATCAGTGGATGATGAGAATGTCAGTTTTGACAAAGAACACTGATCATTACTAAAATGCTCCAATTGAGCTGTTAGAATGTCAGAAACAAGCTTTCTGAGCTGAGAAATGCATTTTGTGACAAAGTGCTTCAGTGGATGATGAGAATGTCAGTTTTGACAAAGAACACTGTTCATTACTAAAATGCTCTAATTGAGCTGTTAGAATGTCAGAAACAAGCTTTCTGAGCTGAGAACTGCATTTTGTGACATAGTTCATCAGTGGATGATGAGAATGTCAGTTTTGACAAAGAACACTGATCATTACTAAAATGCTCCAATTGAGCTGTTAGAATGTCAGAAACAAGCTTTCTGAGCTGAGAAATGCATTTTGTGACAAAGTGCTTCAGTGGATGATTAGAATGTCAGTTTTGACAAAGAACACTGTTCATTACTGAAATGCTCCAATTAAGCTGTTAGAATGTCAGAAACAAGCTTTCTGAGCTGAGAAATGCATTTTGTGACAAAGTGCATCAGTGGATGATGAGAATGTCACTTTTGACAAAGAACACTGTTCATTACTAAAATGCTCTAATTGAGCTTTTAGAATGTCAGAAACAAGCTTTCTGAGCTGAGAACTGCATTTTGTGACAAAAAGCATCAGTGGATGATGAGAATGTCAGTTTTGACAAAGAACACTGTTCATTACTAAAATGCTCTAATTGAGCTGTTAGAATGTCAGAAACAAGCTTTCTGAGCTGAGAAATGCATTTTGTGACATAGTTCATCAGTGGATGATGAGAATGTCAGTTTTGACAAAGAAAACTGTTCATTACTAAAATGCTCTAATTGAGCTGTTAGAATGTTAGAAACAAGCTTTCTGAGCTGAGAACTGCATTTTGTGACAAAGTGCATCAGTGGATGATGAGAATGTCACTTTTGACAAAGAACACTGTTCATTACTAAAATGCTCTAATTGAGCTGTTAGAATGTCAGAAACAAGCTTTCTGAGCTGAGAACTGCATTTTGTGACAAAAAGCATCAGTGGATGATGAGAATGTCAGTTTTGACAAAGAACACTGATCATTACTAAAATGCTCCAATTGAGCTGTTAGAATGTCAGAAACAAGCTTTCTGAGCTGAGAAATGCATTTTGTGACAAAGTGAATTAGTGGATGAATGAGAATGTCACTTTTGACAAAGAACACTGATCATTACTAAAATGCTCCAATTGAGCTGTTAGAATGTCAGAAACAAGCTTTCTGAGCTGAGAAATGCATTTTGTGACAAAGTGCTTCAGTGGATGATGAGAATGTCAGTTTTGACACAGAACACTGTTCATTACTGAAATTCTCCAATTGAGCTGTTAGAATGTCAGAAACAAGCTTTCTGAGCTGAGAAATGCATTTTGTGACAAAGTGCATCAGTGGATGATGAGAATGTCACTTTTGACAAAGAACACTGTTCATTACTGAAATGCGCTAATTGAGCTGTTAGAATGTCAGAAACAAGCTTTCTGAGCTGAGAACTGCATTTTGTGACATAGTTCATCAGTGGATGATGAGAATGTCAGTTTTGACAAAGAACACTGTTCATTACTGAAATGCTCCAATTGAGCTGTTAGAATGTCAGAAACAAGCTTTCTGAGCTGAGAAATGCATTTTGTGACAAAGTGCATCAGTGGATGATGAGAATGTCACTTTTGACAAAGAACACTGTTCATTACTAAAATGCTCTAATTGAGCTGTTAGAATGTCAGAAACAAGCTTTCTGAGCTGAGAACTGCATTTTGTGACAAAAAGCATCAGTGGATGATGAGAATGTCAGTTTTGACAAAGAAAACTGTTCATTTCTAAAATGCTCTAATTGAGCTGTTAGAATGTTAGAAACAAGCTTTCTGAGCTGAGAACTGCATTTTGTGACATAGTTCATCAGTGGATGATGAGAATGTCAGTTTTGACAAAGAACACTGATCATTACTAAAATGCTCCAATTTGAGCTGTTAGAATGTCAGAAACAAGCTTTCTGAGCTGAGAAATGCATTTTGTGACAAAGTGCTTCAGTGGATGATGAGAATGTCAGTTTTGACAAAGAACACTGTTCATTACTAAAATGCTCTAATTGAGCTGTTAGAATGTCAGAAACAAGCTTTCTGAGCTGAGAACTGCATTTTGTGACATAGTTCATCAGTGGATGATGAGAATGTCACTTTTGACAAAGAACACTGTTCATTACTAAAATGCTCTAATTGAGCTGTTAGAATGTCAGAAACAAGCTTTCTGAGCTGAGAAATGCATTTTGTGACATAGTTCATCAGTGGATGATGAGAATGTCAGTTTTGACAAAGAAAACTGTTCATTACTAAAATGCTCTAATTGAGCTGTTAGAATGTTAGAAACAAGCTTTCTGAGCTGAGAACTGCATTTTGTGACATAGTTTATCAGTGGATGATGAGAATGTCAGTTTTGACAAAGAACACTGATCATTACTAAAATGCTCCAATTGAGCTGTTAGAATGTCAGAAACAAGCTTTCTGAGCTGAGAAATGCATTTTGTGACAAAGTGCTTCAGTGGATGATGAGAATGTCAGTTTTGACAAAGAACACTGTTCATTACTAAAATGCTCTAATTGAGCTGTTAGAATGTCAGAAACAAGCTTTCTGAGCTGAGAACTGCATTTTGTGACATAGTTCATCAGTGGATGATGAGAATGTCGGTTTTGACAAAGAACACTGTTCATTACTGAAATGCTCTAATTGAGCTGTTAGAATGTCAGAAACAAGCTTTCTGAGCTGAGAACTGCATTTTGTGACATAGTTCATCAGTGGATGATGAGAATGTCAGTTTTGACAAAGAACACTGTTCATTACTGAAATGCTCCAATTGAGCTGTTAGAATGTCAGAAACAAGCTTCCTGAGCTGAGAAATGCATTTTGTGACAAAGTGCTTCAGTGGATGATGAGAATGTCAGTTTTGACAAAGAACACTGTTCATTACTGAAATGCTCCAATTGAGCTGTTAGAATGTCAGAAACAAGCTTTCTGAGCTGAGAAATGCATTTTGTGACAAAAAGCATCAGTGGATGATGAGAATGTCAGTTTTGACAAAGAACACTGATCATTACTAAAATGCTCCAATTGAGCTGTTAGAATGTCAGAAACAAGCTTTCTGAGCTGAGAAATGCATTTTGTGACAAAGTGCTTCAGTGGATGATGAGAATGTCAGTTTTGACAAAGAACACTGTTCATTACTAAAATGCTCTAATTGAGCTGTTAGAATGTCAGAAACAAGCTTTCTGAGCTGAGAACTGCATTTTGTGACGAAGTGCTTCAGTGGATGATGAGAATGTCAGTTTTGACAAAGAACACTGTTCATTACTTAAATGCTCCAATTGAGCTGTTAGAATGTCAGAAACAAGCTTTCTGAGCTGAGAAATGCATTTTGTGACAAAGTGCATCAGTGGATGATGAGAATGTCACTTTTGACAAAGAACACTGTTCATTACTAAAATGCTCTAATTGAGCTGTTAGAATGTCAGAAACAAGCTTTCTGAGCTGAGAACTGCATTTTGTGACAAAAAGCATCAGTGGATGATGAGAATGTCAGTTTTGACAAAGAACACTGTTCATTACTAAAATGCTCTAATTGAGCTGTTAGAATGTCAGAAACAAGCTTTCTGAGCTGAGAACTGCATTTTGTGACAAAAAGCATCAGTGGATGATGAGAATGTCAGTTTTGACAAAGAACACTGATCATTACTAAAATGCTCCAATTGAGCTGTTAGAATGTCAGAAACAAGCTTTCTGAGCTGAGAAATGCATTTTGTGACAAAGTGCTTCAGTGGATGATGAGAATGTCAGTTTTGACAAAGAACACTGTTCATTACTAAAATGCTCTAATTGAGCTGTTAGAATGTCAGAAACAAGCTTTCTGAGCTGAGAACTGCATTTTGTGACAAAGTGCTTCAGTGGATGATGAGAATGTCAGTTTTGACAAAGAACACTGTTCATTACTTAAATGCTCCAATTGAGCTGTTAGAATGTCAGAAACAAGCTTTCTGAGCTGAGAAATGCATTTTGTGACAAAGTGCATCAGTGGATGATGAGAATGTCACTTTTGACAAAGAACACTGTTCATTACTAAAATGCTCTAATTGAGCTGTTAGAATGTCAGAAACAAGCTTTCTGAGCTGAGAACTGCATTTTGTGACAAAAAGCATCAGTGGATGATGAGAATGTCAGTTTTGACAAAGAACACTGATCATTACTAAAATGCTCCAATTGAGCTGTTAGAATGTCAGAAACAAGCTTTCTGAGCTGAGAAATGCATTTTGTGACAAAGTGAATTAGTGGATGGATGAGAATGTCACTTTTGACAAAGAACACTGATCATTACTAAAATGCTCCAATTGAGCTGTTAGAATGTCAGAAACAAGCTTTCTGAGCTGAGAAATGTATTTTGTGACAAAGTGCTTCAGTGGATGATGAGAATGTCAGTTTTGACAAAGAACACTGTTCATTACTGAAATGCTCCAATTGAGCTGTTAGAATGTCAGAAACAAGCTTTCTGAGCTGAGAAATGCATTTTGTGACAAAGTGCATCAGTGGATGATGAGAATGTCACTTTTGACAAAGAACACTGTTCATTACTGAAATGCTCTAATTGAGCTGTTAGAATGTCAGAAACAAGCTTTCTGAGCTGAGAACTGCATTTTGTGACATAGTTCATCAGTGGATGATGAGAATGTCAGTTTTGACAAAGAACACTGTTCATTACTGAAATGCTCCAATTGAGCTGTTAGAATGTCAGAAACAAGCTTTCTGAGCTGAGAAATGCATTTTGTGACAAAGTGCATCAGTGGATGATGAGAATGTCACTTTTGACAAAGAACACTGTTCATTACTAAAATGCTCTAATTGAGCTGTTAGAATGTCAGAAACAAGCTTTCTGAGCTGAGAACTGCATTTTGTGACAAAAAGCATCAGTGGATGATGAGAATGTCAGTTTTGACAAAGAAAACTGTTCATTACTAAAATGCTCTAATTGAGCTGTTAGAATGTTAGAAACAAGCTTTCTGAGCTGAGAACTGCATTTTGTGACATAGTTCATCAGTGGATGATGAGAATGTCAGTTTTGACAAAGAACACTGATCATTACTAAAATGCTCCAATTTGAGCTGTTAGAATGTCAGAAACAAGCTTTCTGAGCTGAGAAATGCATTTTGTGACAAAGTGCTTCAGTGGATGATGAGAATGTCAGTTTTGACAAAGAACACTGTTCATTACTAAAATGCTCTAATTGAGCTGTTAGAATGTCAGAAACAAGCTTTCTGAGCTGAGAACTGCATTTTGTGACATAGTTCATCAGTGGATGATGAGAATGTCAGTTTTGACAAAGAACACTGATCATTACTAAAATGCTCCAATTGAGCTGTTAGAATGTCAGAAACAAGCTTTCTGAGCTGAGAAATGCATTTTGTGACAAAGTGCTTCAGTGGATGATTAGAATGTCAGTTTTGACAAAGAACACTGTTCATTACTGAAATGCTCCAATTAAGCTGTTAGAATGTCAGAAACAAGCTTTCTGAGCTGAGAAATGCATTTTGTGACAAAGTGCATCAGTGGATGATGAGAATGTCACTTTTGACAAAGAACACTGTTCATTACTAAAATGCTCTAATTGAGCTGTTAGAATGTCAGAAACAAGCTTTCTGAGCTGAGAACTGCATTTTGTGACAAAAAGCATCAGTGGATGATGAGAATGTCAGTTTTGACAAAGAACACTGATCATTACTAAAATGCTCCAATTGAGCTGTTAGAATGTCAGAAACAAGCTTTCTGAGCTGAGAAATGCATTTTGTGACAAAGTGCTTCAGTGGATGATGAGAATGTCAGTTTTGACAAAGAACACTGTTCATTACTAAAATGCTCTAATTGAGCTGTTAGAATGTCAGAAACAAGCTTTCTGAGCTGAGAAATGCATTTTGTGACATAGTTCATCAGTGGATGATGAGAATGTCAGTTTTGACAAAGAAAACTGTTCATTACTAAAATGCTCTAATTGAGCTGTTAGAATGTTAGAAACAAGCTTTCTGAGCTGAGAACTGCATTTTGTGACATAGTTCATCAGTGGATGATGAGAATGTCAGTTTTGACAAAGAACACTGATCATTACTAAAATGCTCCAATTGAGCTGTTAGAATGTCAGAAACAAGCTTTCTGATCTGAGAAATGCATTTTGTGACAAAGTGCTTCAGTGGATGATGAGAATGTCAGTTTTGACAAAGAACACTGTTCATTAGTAAAATGCTCTAATTGAGCTGTTAGAATGTCAGAAACAAGCTTTCTGAGCTGAGAACTGCATTTTGTGACATAGTTCATCAGTGGATGATGAGAATGTCGGTTTTGACAAAGAACACTGTTCATTACTGAAATGCTCTAATTGAGCTGTTAGAATGTCAGAAACAAGCTTTCTGAGCTGAGAAATGCATTTTGTGACAAAGTGAATTAGTGGATGGATGAGAATGTCACTTTTGACAAAGAACACTGATCATTACTAAAATGCTCCAATTGAGCTGTTAGAATGTCAGAAACAAGCTTTCTGAGCTGAGAAATGCATTTTGTGACAAAGTGCTTCAGTGGATGATGAGAATGTCAGTTTTGACAAAGAACACTGTTCATTACTGAAATGCTCCAATTGAGCTGTTAGAATGTCAGAAACAAGCTTTCTGAGCTGAGAAATGCATTTTGTGACAAAGTGCATCAGTGGATGATGAGAATGTCACTTTTGACAAAGAACACTGTTCATTACTGAAATGCTCTAATTGAGCTGTTAGAATGTCAGAAACAAGCTTTCTGAGCTGAGAACTGCATTTTGTGACATAGTTCATCAGTGGATGATGAGAATGTCAGTTTTGACAAAGAACACTGTTCATTACTTAAATGCTCCAATTGAGCTGTTAGAATGTCAGAAACAAGCTTTCTGAGCTGAGAAATGCATTTTGTGACAAAGTGCATCAGTGGATGATGAGAATGTCACTTTTGACAAAGAACACTGTTCATTACTAAAATGCTCTAATTGAGCTGTTAGAATGTCAGAAACAAGCTTTCTGAGCTGAGAACTGCATTTTGTGACAAAAAGCATCAGTGGATGATGAGAATGTCAGTTTTGACAAAGAACACTGATCATTACTAAAATGCTCCAATTGAGCTGTTAGAATGTCAGAAACAAGCTTTCTGAGCTGAGAAATGCATTTTGTGACAAAGTGAATTAGTGGATGGATGAGAATGTCACTTTTGACAAAGAACACTGATCATTACTAAAATGCTCCAATTGAGCTGTTAGAATGTCAGAAACAAGCTTTCTGAGCTGAGAAATGCATTTTGTGACAAAGTGCTTCAGTGGATGATGAGAATGTCAGTTTTGACAAAGAACACTGTTCATTACTGAAATGCTCCAATTGAGCTGTTAGAATGTCAGAAACAAGCTTTCTGAGCTGAGAAATGCATTTTGTGACAAAGTGCATCAGTGGATGATGAGAATGTCACTTTTGACAAAGAACACTGTTCATTACTGAAATGCTCTAATTGAGCTGTTAGAATGTCAGAAACAAGCTTTCTGAGCTGAGAACTGCATTTTGTGACATAGTTCATCAGTGGATGATGAGAATGTCAGTTTTGACAAAGAACACTGTTCATTACTGAAATGCTCCAATTGAGCTGTTAGAATGTCAGAAACAAGCTTTCTGAGCTGAGAAATGCATTTTGTGACAAAGTGCATCAGTGGATGATGAGAATGTCACTTTTGACAAAGAACACTGTTCATTACTAAAATGCTCTAATTGAGCTGTTAGAATGTCAGAAACAAGCTTTCTGAGCTGAGAACTGCATTTTGTGACAAAAAGCATCAGTGGATGATGAGAATGTCAGTTTTGACAAAGAAAACTGTTCATTACTAAAATGCTCTAATTGAGCTGTTAGAATGTCAGAAACAAGCTTTCTGAGCTGAGAACTGCATTTTGTGACATAGTTCATCAGTGGATGATGAGAATGTCACTTTTGACAAAGAACACTGTTCATTACTAAAATGCTCTAATTGAGCTGTTAGAATGTCAGAAACAAGCTTTCTGAGCTGAGAACTGCATTTTGTGACATAGTTCATCAGTGGATGATGAGAATGTCAGTTTTGACAAAGAACACTGATCATTACTAAAATGCTACAATTGAGCTGTTAGAATGTCAGAAACAAGCTTTCTGAGCTGAGAAATGCATTTTGTGACAAAGTGCTTCAGTGGATGATTAGAATGTCAGTTTTGACAAAGAACACTGTTCATTACTGAAATGCTCCAATTAAGCTGTTAGAATGTCAGAAACAAGCTTTCTGAGCTGAGAAATGCATTTTGTGACAAAGTGCATCAGTGGATGATGAGAATGTCACTTTTGACAAAGAACACTGTTCATTACTAAAATGCTCTAATTGAGCTGTTAGAATGTCAGAAACAAGCTTTCTGAGCTGAGAACTGCATTTTGTGACAAAAAGCATCAGTGGATGATGAGAATGTCAGTTTTGACAAAGAACACTGATCATTACTAAAATGCTCCAATTTGAGCTGTTAGAATGTCAGAAACAAGCTTTCTGAGCTGAGAAATGCATTTTGTGACAAAGTGCTTCAGTGGATGATGAGAATGTCAGTTTTGACAAAGAACACTGTTCATTACTAAAATGCTCTAATTGAGCTGTTAGAATGTCAGAAACAAGCTTTCTGAGCTGAGAACTGCATTTTGTGACATAGTTCATCAGTGGATGATGAGAATGTCACTTTTGACAAAGAACACTGTTCATTACTAAAATGCTCTAATTGAGCTGTTAGAATGTCAGAAACAAGCTTTCTGAGCTGAGAACTGCATTTTGTGACATAGTTCATCAGTGGATGATGAGAATGTCAGTTTTGACAAAGAAAACTGATCATTACTAAAATGCTCCAATTGAGCTGTTAGAATGTCAGAAACAAGCTTTCTGAGCTGAGAAATGCATTTTGTGACAAAGTGCTTCAGTGGATGATTAGAATGTCAGTTTTGACAAAGAACACTGTTCATTACTGAAATGCTCCAATTAAGCTGTTAGAATGTCAGAAACAAGCTTTCTGAGCTGAGAAATGCATTTTGTGACAAAGTGCATCAGTGGATGATGAGAATGTCACTTTTGACAAAGAACACTGTTCATAACTAAAATGCTCTAATTGAGCTGTTAGAATGTCAAAAACAAGCTTTCTGAGCTGAGAAATGCATTTTGTGACAAAGTGCTTCAGTGGATGATGAGAATGTCAGTTTTGACAAAGAACACTGTTCATTACTGAAATGCTCCAATTGAGCTGTTAGAATGTCAGAAACAAGCTTTCTGAGCTGAGAAATGCATTTTGTGACAAAAAGCATCAGTGGATGATGAGAATGTCAGTTTTGACAAAGAACACTGATCATTACTAAAATGCTCCAATTGAGCTGTTAGAATGTCAGAAACAAGCTTTCTGAGCTGAGAAATGCATTTTGTGACAAAGTGCTTCAGTGGATGATGAGAATGTCAGTTTTGACAAAGAACACTGTTCATTACTAAAATGCTCTAATTGAGCTGTTAGAATGTCAGAAACAAGCTTTCTGAGCTGAGAACTGCATTTTGTGACAAAAAGCATCAGTGGATGATGAGAATGTCAGTTTTGACAAAGAACACTGATCATTACTAAAATGCTCCAATTGAGCTGTTAGAATGTCAGAAACAAGCTTTCTGAGCTGAGAAATGCATTTTGTGACAAAGTGCTTCAGTGGATGATGAGAATGTCAGTTTTGACAAAGAACACTGTTCATTACTAAAATGCTCTAATTGAGCTGTTAGAATGTCAGAAACAAGCTTTCTGAGCTGAGAACTGCATTTTGTGACAAAGTGCTTCAGTGGATGATGAGAATGTCAGTTTTGACAAAGAACACTGTTCATTACTTAAATGCTCCAATTGAGCTGTTAGAATGTCAGAAACAAGCTTTCTGAGCTGAGAAATGCATTTTGTGACAAAGTGCATCAGTGGATGATGAGAATGTCACTTTTGACAAAGAACACTGTTCATTACTAAAATGCTCTAATTGAGCTGTTAGAATGTCAGAAACAAGCTTTCTGAGCTGAGAACTGCATTTTGTGACAAAAAGCATCAGTGGATGATGAGAATGTCAGTTTTGACAAAGAACACTGATCATTACTAAAATGCTCCAATTGAGCTGTTAGAATGTCAGAAACAAGCTTTCTGAGCTGAGAAATGCATTTTGTGACAAAGTGCTTCAGTGGATGATGAGAATGTCAGTTTTGACAAAGAACACTGTTCATTACTGAAATGCTCCAATTGAGCTGTTAGAATGTCAGAAACAAGCTTTCTGAGCTGAGAAATGCATTTTGTGACAAAGTGCATCAGTGGATGATGAGAATGTCACTTTTGACAAAGAACACTGTTCATTACTGAAATGCTCTAATTGAGCTGTTAGAATGTCAGAAACAAGCTTTCTGAGCTGAGAACTGCATTTTGTGACATAGTTCATCAGTGGATGATGAGAATGTCAGTTTTGACAAAGAACACTGTTCATTACTGAAATGCTCCAATTGAGCTGTTAGAATGTCAGAAACAAGCTTTCTGAGCTGAGAAATGCATTTTGTGACAAAGTGCATCAGTGGATGATGAGAATGTCACTTTTGACAAAGAACACTGTTCATTACTAAAATGCTCTAATTGAGCTGTTAGAATGTCAGAAACAAGCTTTCTGAGCTGAGAACTGCATTTTGTGACAAAAAGCATCAGTGGATGATGAGAATGTCAGTTTTGACAAAGAAAACTGTTCATTACTAAAATGCTCTAATTGAGCTGTTAGAATGTTAGAAACAAGCTTTCTGAGCTGAGAACTGCATTTTGTGACATAGTTCATCAGTGGATGATGAGAATGTCAGTTTTGACAAAGAACACTGATCATTACTAAAATGCTCCAATTTGAGCTGTTAGAATGTCAGAAACAAGCTTTCTGAGCTGAGAAATGCATTTTGTGACAAAGTGCTTCAGTGGATGATGAGAATGTCAGTTTTGACAAAGAACACTGTTCATTACTAAAATGCTCTAATTGAGCTGTTAGAATGTCAGAAACAAGCTTTCTGAGCTGAGAACTGCATTTTGTGACATAGTTCATCAGTGGATGATGAGAATGTCACTTTTGACAAAGAACACTGTTCATTACTAAAATGCTCTAATTGAGCTGTTAGAATGTCAGAAACAAGCTTTCTGAGCTGAGAACTGCATTTTGTGACATAGTTCATCAGTGGATGATGAGAATGTCAGTTTTGACAAAGAACACTGATCATTACTAAAATGCTCCAATTGAGCTGTTAGAATGTCAGAAACAAGCTTTCTGAGCTGAGAAATGCATTTTGTGACAAAGTGCTTCAGTGGATGATTAGAATGTCAGTTTTGACAAAGAACACTGTTCATTACTGAAATGCTCCAATTAAGCTGTTAGAATGTCAGAAACAAGCTTTCTGAGCTGAGAAATGCATTTTGTGACAAAGTGCATCAGTGGATGATGAGAATGTCACTTTTGACAAAGAACACTGTTCATTACTAAAATGCTCTAATTGAGCTGTTAGAATGTCAGAAACAAGCTTTCTGAGCTGAGAACTGCATTTTGTGACAAAAAGCATCAGTGGATGATGAGAATGTCAGTTTTGACAAAGAACACTGATCATTACTAAAATGCTCCAATTGAGCTGTTAGAATGTCAGAAACAAGCTTTCTGAGCTGAGAAATGCATTTTGTGACAAAGTGCTTCAGTGGATGATGAGAATGTCAGTTTTGACAAAGAACACTGTTCATTACTAAAATGCTCTAATTGAGCTGTTAGAATGTCAGAAACAAGCTTTCTGAGCTGAGAAATGCATTTTGTGACATAGTTCATCAGTGGATGATGAGAATGTCAGTTTTGACAAAGAAAACTGTTCATTACTAAAATGCTCTAATTGAGCTGTTAGAATGTTAGAAACAAGCTTTCTGAGCTGAGAACTGCATTTTGTGACATAGTTCATCAGTGGATGATGAGAATGTCAGTTTTGACAAAGAACACTGATCATTACTAAAATGCTCCAATTGAGCTGTTAGAATGTCAGAAACAAGCTTTCTGATCTGAGAAATGCATTTTGTGACAAAGTGCTTCAGTGGATGATGAGAATGTCAGTTTTGACAAAGAACACTGTTCATTAGTAAAATGCTCTAATTGAGCTGTTAGAATGTCAGAAACAAGCTTTCTGAGCTGAGAACTGCATTTTGTGACATAGTTCATCAGTGGATGATGAGAATGTCGGTTTTGACAAAGAACACTGTTCATTACTGAAATGCTCTAATTGAGCTGTTAGAATGTCAGAAACAAGCTTTCTGAGCTGAGAAATGCATTTTGTGACAAAGTGAATTAGTGGATGGATGAGAATGTCACTTTTGACAAAGAACACTGATCATTACTAAAATGCTCCAATTGAGCTGTTAGAATGTCAGAAACAAGCTTTCTGAGCTGAGAAATGCATTTTGTGACAAAGTGCTTCAGTGGATGATGAGAATGTCAGTTTTGACAAAGAACACTGTTCATTACTGAAATGCTCCAATTGAGCTGTTAGAATGTCAGAAACAAGCTTTCTGAGCTGAGAAATGCATTTTGTGACAATGTGCATCAGTGGATGATGAGAATGTCACTTTTGACAAAGAACACTGTTCATTACTGAAATGCTCTAATTGAGCTGTTAGAATGTCAGAAACAAGCTTTCTGAGCTGAGAACTGCATTTTGTGACATAGTTCATCAGTGGATGATGAGAATGTCAGTTTTGACAAAGAACACTGTTCATTACTTAAATGCTCCAATTGAGCTGTTAGAATGTCAGAAACAAGCTTTCTGAGCTGAGAAATGCATTTTGTGACAAAGTGCATCAGTGGATGATGAGAATGTCACTTTTGACAAAGAACACTGTTCATTACTAAAATGCTCTAATTGAGCTGTTAGAATGTCAGAAACAAGCTTTCTGAGCTGAGAACTGCATTTTGTGACAAAAAGCATCAGTGGATGATGAGAATGTCAGTTTTGACAAAGAACACTGATCATTACTAAAATGATCCAATTGAGCTGTTAGAATGTCAGAAATAAGCTTTCTGAGCTGAGAAATGCATTTTGTGACAAAGTGAATTAGTGGATGGATGAGAATGTCACTTTTGACAAAGAACACTGATCATTACTAAAATGCTCCAATTGAGCTGTTAGAATGTCAGAAACAAGCTTTCTGAGCTGAGAAATGCATTTTGTGACAAAGTGCTTCAGTGGATGATGAGAATGTCAGTTTTGACAAAGAACACTGTTCATTACTGAAATGCTCCAATTGAGCTGTTAGAATGTCAGAAACAAGCTTTCTGAGCTGAGAAATGCATTTTGTGACAAAGTGCATCAGTGGATGATGAGAATGTCACTTTTGACAAAGAACACTGTTCATTACTGAAATGCTCTAATTGAGCTGTTAGAATGTCAGAAACAAGCTTTCTGAGCTGAGAACTGCATTTTGTGACATAGTTCATCAGTGGATGATGAGAATGTCAGTTTTGACAAAGAACACTGTTCATTACTGAAATGCTCCAATTGAGCTGTTAGAATGTCAGAAACAAGCTTTCTGAGCTGAGAAATGCATTTTGTGACAAAGTGCATCAGTGGATGATGAGAATGTCACTTTTGACAAAGAACACTGTTCATTACTAAAATGCTCTAATTGAGCTGTTAGAATGTCAGAAACAAGCTTTCTGAGCTGAGAACTGCATTTTGTGACAAAAAGCATCAGTGGATGATGAGAATGTCAGTTTTGACAAAGAAAACTGTTCATTACTAAAATGCTCTAATTGAGCTGTTAGAATGTTAGAAACAAGCTTTCTGAGCTGAGAACTGCATTTTGTGACATAGTTCATCAGTGGATGATGAGAATGTCAGTTTTGACAAAGAACACTGATCATTACTAAAATGCTCCAATTTGAGCTGTTAGAATGTCAGAAACAAGCTTTCTGAGCTGAGAAATGCATTTTGTGACAAAGTGCTTCAGTGGATGATGAGAATGTCAGTTTTGACAAAGAACACTGTTCATTACTAAAATGCTCTAATTGAGCTGTTAGAATGTCAGAAACAAGCTTTCTGAGCTGAGAACTGCATTTTGTGACATAGTTCATCAGTGGATGATGAGAATGTCACTTTTGACAAAGAACACTGTTCATTACTAAAATGCTCTAATTGAGCTGTTAGAATGTCAGAAACAAGCTTTCTGAGCTGAGAACTGCATTTTGTGACATAGTTCATCAGTGGATGATGAGAATGTCAGTTTTGACAAAGAACACTGATCATTACTAAAATGCTACAATTGAGCTGTTAGAATGTCAGAAACAAGCTTTCTGAGCTGAGAAATGCATTTTGTGACAAAGTGCTTCAGTGGATGATTAGAATGTCAGTTTTGACAAAGAACACTGTTCATTACTGAAATGCTCCAATTAAGCTGTTAGAATGTCAGAAACAAGCTTTCTGAGCTGAGAAATGCATTTTGTGACAAAGTGCATCAGTGGATGATGAGAATGTCACTTTTGACAAAGAACACTGTTCATTACTAAAATGCTCTAATTGAGCTGTTAGAATGTCAGAAACAAGCTTTCTGAGCTGAGAACTGCATTTTGTGACAAAAAAGCATCAGTGGATGATGAGAATGTCAGTTTTGACAAAGAACACTGATCATTACTAAAATGCTCCAATTTGAGCTGTTAGAATGTCAGAAACAAGCTTTCTGAGCTGAGAAATGCATTTTGTGACAAAGTGCTTCAGTGGATGATGAGAATGTCAGTTTTGACAAAGAACACTGTTCATTACTAAAATGCTCTAATTGAGCTGTTAGAATGTCAGAAACAAGCTTTCTGAGCTGAGAACTGCATTTTGTGACATAGTTCATCAGTGGATGATGAGAATGTCACTTTTGACAAAGAACACTGTTCATTACTAAAATGCTCTAATTGAGCTGTTAGAATGTCAGAAACAAGCTTTCTGAGCTGAGAACTGCATTTTGTGACATAGTTCATCAGTGGATGATGAGAATGTCAGTTTTGACAAAGAACACTGATCATTACTAAAATGCTCCAATTGAGCTGTTAGAATGTCAGAAACAAGCTTTCTGAGCTGAGAAATGCATTTTGTGACAAAGTGCTTCAGTGAATGATTAGAATGTCAGTTTTGACAAAGAACACTGTTCATTACTGAAATGCTCCAATTAAGCTGTTAGAATGTCAGAAACAAGCTTTCTGAGCTGAGAAATGCATTTTGTGACAAAGTGCATCAGTGGATGATGAGAATGTCACTTTTGACAAAGAACACTGTTCATAACTAAAATGCTCTAATTGAGCTGTTAGAATGTCAGAAACAAGCTTTCTGAGCTGAGAACTGCATTTTGTGACAAAAAGCATCAGTGGATGATGAGAATGTCAGTTTTGACAAAGAACACTGATCATTACTAAAATGCTCCAATTGAGCTGTTAGAATGTCAGAAACAAGCTTTCTGAGCTGAGAAATGCATTTTGTGACAAAGTGCTTCAGTGGATGATGAGAATGTCAGTTTTGACAAAGAACACTGTTCATTACTAAAATGCTCTAATTGAGCTGTTAGAATGTCAGAAACAAGCTTTCTGAGCTGAGAAATGCATTTTGTGACATAGTTCATCAGTGGATGATGAGAATGTCAGTTTTGACAAAGAAAACTGTTCATTACTAAAATGCTCTAATTGAGCTGTTAGAATGTTAGAAACAAGCTTTCTGAGCTGAGAACTGCATTTTGTGACATAGTTCATCAGTGGATGATGAGAATGTCACTTTTGACAAAGAACACTGATCATTACTAAAATGCTCCAATTGAGCTGTTAGAATGTCAGAAACAAGCTTTCTGAGCTGAGAAATGCATTTTGTGACAAAGTGCTTCAGTGGATGATGAGAATGTCAGTTTTGACAAAGAACACTGTTCATTAGTAAAATGCTCTAATTGAGCTGTTAGAATGTCAGAAACAAGCTTTCTGAGCTGAGAACTGCATTTTGTGACATAGTTCATCAGTGGATGATGAGAATGTCAGTTTTGACAAAGAACACTGTTCATTACTGAAATGCTCTAATTGAGCTGTTAGAATGTCAGAAACAAGCTTTCTGAGCTGAGAAATGCATTTTGTGACAAAGTGAATTAGTGGATGGATGAGAATGTCACTTTTGACAAAGAACACTGATCATTACTAAAATGCTCCAATTGAGCTGTTAGAATGTCAGAAACAAGCTTTCTGAGCTGAGAAATGCATTTTGTGACAAAGTGCTTCAGTGGATGATGAGAATGTCAGTTTTGACAAAGAACACTGTTCATTACTGAAATGCTCCAATTGAGCTGTTAGAATGTCAGAAACAAGCTTTCTGAGCTGAGAAATGCATTTTGTGACAAAGTGCATCAGTGGATGATGAGAATGTCACTTTTGACAAAGAACACTGTTCATTACTGAAATGCTCTAATTGAGCTGTTAGAATGTCAGAAACAAGCTTTCTGAGCTGAGAACTGCATTTTGTGACATAGTTCATCAGTGGATGATGAGAATGTCAGTTTTGACAAAGAACACTGTTCATTACTTAAATGCTCCAATTGAGCTGTTAGAATGTCAGAAACAAGCTTTCTGAGCTGAGAAATGCATTTTGTGACAAAGTGCATCAGTGGATGATGAGAATGTCACTTTTGACAAAGAACACTGTTCATTACTAAAATGCTCTAATTGAGCTGTTAGAATGTCAGAAACAAGCTTTCTGAGCTGAGAACTGCATTTTGTGACAAAAAGCATCAGTGGATGATGAGAATGTCAGTTTTGACAAAGAACACTGATCATTACTAAAATGCTCCAATTGAGCTGTTAGAATGTCAGAAACAAGCTTTCTGAGCTGAGAAATGCATTTTGTGACAAAGTGAATTAGTGGATGGATGAGAATGTCACTTTTGACAAAGAACACTGATCATTACTAAAATGCTCCAATTGAGCTGTTAGAATGTCAGAAACAAGCTTTCTGAGCTGAGAAATGCATTTTGTGACAAAGTGCTTCAGTGGATGATGAGAATGTCAGTTTTGACAAAGAACACTGTTCATTACTGAAATGCTCCAATTGAGCTGTTAGAATGTCAGAAACAAGCTTTCTGAGCTGAGAAATGCATTTTGTGACAAAGTGCATCAGTGGATGATGAGAATGTCACTTTTGACAAAGAACACTGTTCATTACTGAAATGCTCTAATTGAGCTGTTAGAATGTCAGAAACAAGCTTTCTGAGCTGAGAACTGCATTTTGTGACATAGTTCATCAGTGGATGATGAGAATGTCAGTTTTGACAAAGAAAACTGTTCATTACTAAAATGCTCTAATTGAGCTGTTAGAATGTTAGAAACAAGCTTTCTGAGCTGAGAACTGCATTTTGTGACATAGTTTATCAGTGGATGATGAGAATGTCAGTTTTGACAAAGAACACTGATCATTACTAAAATGCTCCAATTGAGCTGTTAGAATGTCAGAAACAAGCTTTCTGAGCTGAGAAATGCATTTTGTGACAAAGTGCTTCAGTGGATGATGAGAATGTCAGTTTTGACAAAGAACACTGTTCATTACTAAAATGCTCTAATTGAGCTGTTAGAATGTCAGAAACAAGCTTTCTGAGCTGAGAACTGCATTTTGTGACATAGTTCATCAGTGGATGATGAGAATGTCGGTTTTGACAAAGAACACTGTTCATTACTGAAATGCTCTAATTGAGCTGTTAGAATGTCAGAAACAAGCTTTCTGAGCTGAGAACTGCATTTTGTGACATAGTTCATCAGTGGATGATGAGAATGTCAGTTTTGACAAAGAACACTGTTCATTACTGAAATGCTCCAATTGAGCTGTTAGAATGTCAGAAACAAGCTTTCTGAGCTGAGAAATGCATTTTGTGACAAAGTGCTTCAGTGGATGATGAGAATGTCAGTTTTGACAAAGAACACTGTTCATTACTGAAATGCTCCAATTGAGCTGTTAGAATGTCAGAAACAAGCTTTCTGAGCTGAGAAATGCATTTTGTGACAAAAAGCATCAGTGGATGATGAGAATGTCAGTTTTGACAAAGAACACTGATCATTACTAAAATGCTCCAATTGAGCTGTTAGAATGTCAGAAACAAGCTTTCTGAGCTGAGAAATGCATTTTGTGACAAAGTGCTTCAGTGGATGATGAGAATGTCAGTTTTGACAAAGAACACTGTTCATTACTAAAATGCTCTAATTGAGCTGTTAGAATGTCAGAAACAAGCTTTCTGAGCTGAGAACTGCATTTTGTGACGAAGTGCTTCAGTGGATGATGAGAATGTCAGTTTTGACAAAGAACACTGTTCATTACTTAAATGCTCCAATTGAGCTGTTAGAATGTCAGAAACAAGCTTTCTGAGCTGAGAAATGCATTTTGTGACAAAGTGCATCAGTGGATGATGAGAATGTCACTTTTGACAAAGAACACTGTTCATTACTAAAATGCTCTAATTGAGCTGTTAGAATGTCAGAAACAAGCTTTCTGAGCTGAGAACTGCATTTTGTGACAAAAAGCATCAGTGGATGATGAGAATGTCAGTTTTGACAAAGAACACTGTTCATTACTAAAATGCTCTAATTGAGCTGTTAGAATGTCAGAAACAAGCTTTCTGAGCTGAGAACTGCATTTTGTGACAAAAAGCATCAGTGGATGATGAGAATGTCAGTTTTGACAAAGAACACTGATCATTACTAAAATGCTCCAATTGAGCTGTTAGAATGTCAGAAACAAGCTTTCTGAGCTGAGAAATGCATTTTGTGACAAAGTGCTTCAGTGGATGATGAGAATGTCAGTTTTGACAAAGAACACTGTTCATTACTAAAATGCTCTAATTGAGCTGTTAGAATGTCAGAAACAAGCTTTCTGAGCTGAGAACTGCATTTTGTGACAAAGTGCTTCAGTGGATGATGAGAATGTCAGTTTTGACAAAGAACACTGTTCATTACTTAAATGCTCCAATTGAGCTGTTAGAATGTCAGAAACAAGCTTTCTGAGCTGAGAAATGCATTTTGTGACAAAGTGCATCAGTGGATGATGAGAATGTCACTTTTGACAAAGAACACTGTTCATTACTAAAATGCTCTAATTGAGCTGTTAGAATGTCAGAAACAAGCTTTCTGAGCTGAGAACTGCATTTTGTGACAAAAAGCATCAGTGGATGATGAGAATGTCAGTTTTGACAAAGAACACTGATCATTACTAAAATGCTCCAATTGAGCTGTTAGAATGTCAGAAACAAGCTTTCTGAGCTGAGAAATGCATTTTGTGACAAAGTGAATTAGTGGATGGATGAGAATGTCACTTTTGACAAAGAACACTGATCATTACTAAAATGCTCCAATTGAGCTGTTAGAATGTCAGAAACAAGCTTTCTGAGCTGAGAAATGCATTTTGTGACAAAGTGCTTCAGTGGATGATGAGAATGTCAGTTTTGACAAAGAACACTGTTCATTACTGAAATGCTCCAATTGAGCTGTTAGAATGTCAGAAACAAGCTTTCTGAGCTGAGAAATGCATTTTGTGACAAAGTGCATCAGTGGATGATGAGAATGTCACTTTTGACAAAGAACACTGTTCATTACTGAAATGCTCTAATTGAGCTGTTAGAATGTCAGAAACAAGCTTTCTGAGCTGAGAACTGCATTTTGTGACATAGTTCATCAGTGGATGATGAGAATGTCAGTTTTGACAAAGAACACTGTTCATTACTGAAATGCTCCAATTGAGCTGTTAGAATGTCAGAAACAAGCTTTCTGAGCTGAGAAATGCATTTTGTGACAAAGTGCATCAGTGGATGATGAGAATGTCACTTTTGACAAAGAACACTGTTCATTACTAAAATGCTCTAATTGAGCTGTTAGAATGTCAGAAACAAGCTTTCTGAGCTGAGAACTGCATTTTGTGACAAAAAGCATCAGTGGATGATGAGAATGTCAGTTTTGACAAAGAAAACTGTTCATTAACTAAAATGCTCTAATTGAGCTGTTAGAATGTTAGAAACAAGCTTTCTGAGCTGAGAACTGCATTTTGTGACATAGTTCATCAGTGGATGATGAGAATGTCAGTTTTGACAAAGAACACTGATCATTACTAAAATGCTCCAATTTGAGCTGTTAGAATGTCAGAAACAAGCTTTCTGAGCTGAGAAATGCATTTTGTGACAAAGTGCTTCAGTGGATGATGAGAATGTCAGTTTTGACAAAGAACACTGTTCATTACTAAAATGCTCTAATTGAGCTGTTAGAATGTCAGAAACAAGCTTTCTGAGCTGAGAACTGCATTTTGTGACATAGTTCATCAGTGGATGATGAGAATGTCACTTTTGACAAAGAACACTGTTCATTACTAAAATGCTCTAATTGAGCTGTTAGAATGTCAGAAACAAGCTTTCTGAGCTGAGAACTGCATTTTGTGACATAGTTCATCAGTGGATGATGAGAATGTCAGTTTTGACAAAGAACACTGATCATTACTAAAATGCTCCAATTGAGCTGTTAGAATGTCAGAAACAAGCTTTCTGAGCTGAGAAATGCATTTTGTGACAAAGTGCTTCAGTGGATGATTAGAATGTCAGTTTTGACAAAGAACACTGTTCATTACTGAAATGCTCCAATTAAGCTGTTAGAATGTCAGAAACAAGCTTTCTGAGCTGAGAAATGCATTTTGTGACAAAGTGCATCAGTGGATGATGAGAATGTCACTTTTGACAAAGAACACTGTTCATTACTAAAATGCTCTAATTGAGCTGTTAGAATGTCAGAAACAAGCTTTCTGAGCTGAGAACTGCATTTTGTGACAAAAAGCATCAGTGGATGATGAGAATGTCAGTTTTGACAAAGAACACTGATCATTACTAAAATGCTCCAATTGAGCTGTTAGAATGTCAGAAACAAGCTTTCTGAGCTGAGAACTGCATTTTGTGACAAAGTGCTTCAGTGGATGATGAGAATGTCAGTTTTGACAAAGAACACTGTTCATTACTAAAATGCTCTAATTGAGCTGTTAGAATGTCAGAAACAAGCTTTCTGAGCTGAGAAATGCATTTTGTGACATAGTTCATCAGTGGATGATGAGAATGTCAGTTTTGACAAAGAAAACTGTTCATTACTAAAATGCTCTAATTGAGCTGTTAGAATGTTAGAAACAAGCTTTCTGAGCTGAGAACTGCATTTTGTGACATAGTTCATCAGTGGATGATGAGAATGTCAGTTTTGACAAAGAACACTGATCATTACTAAAATGCTCCAATTGAGCTGTTAGAATGTCAGAAACAAGCTTTCTGAGCTGAGAAATGCATTTTGTGACAAAGTGCTTCAGTGGATGATGAGAATGTCAGTTTTGACAAAGAACACTGTTCATTAGTAAAATGCTCTAATTGAGCTGTTAGAATGTCAGAAACAAGCTTTCTGAGCTGAGAACTGCATTTTGTGACATAGTTCATCAGTGGATGATGAGAATGTCGGTTTTGACAAAGAACACTGTTCATTACTGAAATGCTCTAATTGAGCTGTTAGAATGTCAGAAACAAGCTTTCTGAGCTGAGAAATGCATTTTGTGACAAAGTGAATTAGTGGATGGATGAGAATGTCACTTTTGACAAAGAACACTGATCATTACTAAAATGCTCCAATTGAGCTGTTAGAATGTCAGAAACAAGCTTTCTGAGCTGAGAAATGCATTTTGTGACAAAGTGCTTCAGTGGATGATGAGAATGTCAGTTTTGACAAAGAACACTGTTCATTACTGAAATGCTCCAATTGAGCTGTTAGAATGTCAGAAACAAGCTTTCTGAGCTGAGAAATGCATTTTGTGACAAAGTGCATCAGTGGATGATGAGAATGTCACTTTTGACAAAGAACACTGTTCATTACTGAAATGCTCTAATTGAGCTGTTAGAATGTCAGAAACAAGCTTTCTGAGCTGAGAACTGCATTTTGTGACATAGTTCATCAGTGGATGATGAGAATGTCAGTTTTGACAAAGAACACTGTTCATTACTTAAATGCTCCAATTGAGCTGTTAGAATGTCAGAAACAAGCTTTCTGAGCTGAGAAATGCATTTTGTGACAAAGTGCATCAGTGGATGATGAGAATGTCACTTTTGACAAAGAACACTGTTCATTACTAAAATGCTCTAATTGAGCTGTTAGAATGTCAGAAACAAGCTTTCTGAGCTGAGAACTGCATTTTGTGACAAAAAGCATCAGTGGATGATGAGAATGTCAGTTTTGACAAAGAACACTGATCATTACTAAAATGCTCCAATTGAGCTGTTAGAATGTCAGAAACAAGCTTTCTGAGCTGAGAAATGCATTTTGTGACAAAGTGAATTAGTGGATGGATGAGAATGTCACTTTTGACAAAGAACACTGATCATTACTAAAATGCTCCAATTGAGCTGTTAGAATGTCAGAAACAAGCTTTCTGAGCTGAGAAATGCATTTTGTGACAAAGTGCTTCAGTGGATGATGAGAATGTCAGTTTTGACAAAGAACACTGTTCATTACTGAAATGCTCCAATTGAGCTGTTAGAATGTCAGAAACAAGCTTTCTGAGCTGAGAAATGCATTTTGTGACAAAGTGCATCAGTGGATGATGAGAATGTCACTTTTGACAAAGAACACTGTTCATTACTGAAATGCTCTAATTGAGCTGTTAGAATGTCAGAAACAAGCTTTCTGAGCTGAGAACTGCATTTTGTGACATAGTTCATCAGTGGATGATGAGAATGTCAGTTTTGACAAAGAACACTGTTCATTACTGAAATGCTCCAATTGAGCTGTTAGAATGTCAGAAACAAGCTTTCTGAGCTGAGAAATGCATTTTGTGACAAAGTGCATCAGTGGATGATGAGAATGTCACTTTTGACAAAGAACACTGTTCATTACTAAAATGCTCTAATTGAGCTGTTAGAATGTTAGAAACAAGCTTTCTGAGCTGAGAACTGCATTTTGTGACATAGTTCATCAGTGGATGATGAGAATGTCAGTTTTGACAAAGAACACTGATCATTACTAAAATGCTCCAATTTGAGCTGTTAGAATGTCAGAAACAAGCTTTCTGAGCTGAGAAATGCATTTTGTGACAAAGTACTTCAGTGGATGATGAGAATGTCAGTTTTGACAAAGAACACTGTTCATTACTAAAATGCTCTAATTGAGCTGTTAGAATGTCAGAAACAAGCTTTCTGAGCTGAGAACTGCATTTTGTGACATAGTTCATCAGTGGATGATGAGAATGTCACTTTTGACAAAGAACACTGTTCATTACTAAAATGCTCTAATTGAGCTGTTAGAATGTCAGAAACAAGCTTTCTGAGCTGAGAACTGCATTTTGTGACATAGTTCATCAGTGGATGATGAGAATGTCAGTTTTGACAAAGAACACTGATCATTACTAAAATGCTCTAATTGAGCTGTTAGAATGTCAGAAACAAGCTTTCTGAGCTGAGAACTGCATTTTGTGACATAGTTCATCAGTGGATGATGAGAATGTCACTTTTGACAAAGAACACTGTTCATTACTAAAATGCTCTAATTGAGCTGTTAGAATGTCAGAAACAAGCTTTCTGAGCTGAGAACTGCATTTTGTGACATAGTTCATCAGTGGATGATGAGAATGTCAGTTTTGACAAAGAACACTGATCATTACTAAAATGCTACAATTGAGCTGTTAGAATGTCAGAAACAAGCTTTCTGAGCTGAGAAATGCATTTTGTGACAAAGTGCTTCAGTGGATGATTAGAATGTCAGTTTTGACAAAGAACACTGTTCATTACTGAAATGCTCCAATTAAGCTGTTAGAATGTCAGAAACAAGCTTTCTGAGCTGAGAAATGCATTTTGTGACAAAGTGCATCAGTGGATGATGAGAATGTCACTTTTGACAAAGAACACTGTTCATTACTAAAATGCTCTAATTGAGCTGTTAGAATGTCAGAAACAAGCTTTCTGAGCTGAGAACTGCATTTTGTGACAAAAAAGCATCAGTGGATGATGAGAATGTCAGTTTTGACAAAGAACACTGATCATTACTAAAATGCTCCAATTTGAGCTGTTAGAATGTCAGAAACAAGCTTTCTGAGCTGAGAAATGCATTTTGTGACAAAGTGCTTCAGTGGATGATGAGAATGTCAGTTTTGACAAAGAACACTGTTCATTACTAAAATGCTCTAATTGAGCTGTTAGAATGTCAGAAACAAGCTTTCTGAGCTGAGAACTGCATTTTGTGACATAGTTCATCAGTGGATGATGAGAATGTCACTTTTGACAAAGAACACTGTTCATTACTAAAATGCTCTAATTGAGCTGTTAGAATGTCAGAAACAAGCTTTCTGAGCTGAGAACTGCATTTTGTGACATAGTTCATCAGTGGATGATGAGAATGTCAGTTTTGACAAAGAACACTGATCATTACTAAAATGCTCCAATTGAGCTGTTAGAATGTCAGAAACAAGCTTTCTGAGCTGAGAAATGCATTTTGTGACAAAGTGCTTCAGTGGATGATTAGAATGTCAGTTTTGACAAAGAACACTGTTCATTACTGAAATGCTCCAATTAAGCTGTTAGAATGTCAGAAACAAGCTTTCTGAGCTGAGAAATGCATTTTGTGACAAAGTGCATCAGTGGATGATGAGAATGTCACTTTTGACAAAGAACACTGTTCATAACTAAAATGCTCTAATTGAGCTGTTAGAATGTCAGAAACAAGCTTTCTGAGCTGAGAACTGCATTTTGTGACAAAAAGCATCAGTGGATGATGAGAATGTCAGTTTTGACAAAGAACACTGATCATTACTAAAATGCTCCAATTGAGCTGTTAGAATGTCAGAAACAAGCTTTCTGAGCTGAGAAATGCATTTTGTGACAAAGTGCTTCAGTGGATGATGAGAATGTCAGTTTTGACAAAGAACACTGTTCATTACTAAAATGCTCTAATTGAGCTGTTAGAATGTCAGAAACAAGCTTTCTGAGCTGAGAAATGCATTTTGTGACATAGTTCATCAGTGGATGATGAGAATGTCAGTTTTGACAAAGAAAACTGTTCATTACTAAAATGCTCTAATTGAGCTGTTAGAATGTTAGAAACAAGCTTTCTGAGCTGAGAACTGCATTTTGTGACATAGTTCATCAGTGGATGATGAGAATGTCAGTTTTGACAAAGAACACTGATCATTACTAAAATGCTCCAATTGAGCTGTTAGAATGTCAGAAACAAGCTTTCTGAGCTGAGAAATGCATTTTGTGACAAAGTGCTTCAGTGGATGATGAGAATGTCAGTTTTGACAAAGAACACTGTTCATTAGTAAAATGCTCTAATTGAGCTGTTAGAATGTCAGAAACAAGCTTTCTGAGCTGAGAACTGCATTTTGTGACATAGTTCATCAGTGGATGATGAGAATGTCAGTTTTGACAAAGAACACTGTTCATTACTGAAATGCTCTAATTGAGCTGTTAGAATGTCAGAAACAAGCTTTCTGAGCTGAGAAATGCATTTTGTGACAAAGTGAATTAGTGGATGGATGAGAATGTCACTTTTGACAAAGAACACTGATCATTACTAAAATGCTCCAATTGAGCTGTTAGAATGTCAGAAACAAGCTTTCTGAGCTGAGAAATGCATTTTGTGACAAAGTGCTTCAGTGGATGATGAGAATGTCAGTTTTGACAAAGAACACTGTTCATTACTGAAATGCTCCAATTGAGCTGTTAGAATGTCAGAAACAAGCTTTCTGAGCTGAGAAATGCATTTTGTGACAAAGTGCATCAGTGGATGATGAGAATGTCACTTTTGACAAAGAACACTGTTCATTACTGAAATGCTCTAATTGAGCTGTTAGAATGTCAGAAACAAGCTTTCTGAGCTGAGAACTGCATTTTGTGACATAGTTCATCAGTGGATGATGAGAATGTCAGTTTTGACAAAGAACACTGTTCATTACTTAAATGCTCCAATTGAGCTGTTAGAATGTCAGAAACAAGCTTTCTGAGCTGAGAAATGCATTTTGTGACAAAGTGCATCAGTGGATGATGAGAATGTCACTTTTGACAAAGAACACTGTTCATTACTAAAATGCTCTAATTGAGCTGTTAGAATGTCAGAAACAAGCTTTCTGAGCTGAGAACTGCATTTTGTGACAAAAAGCATCAGTGGATGATGAGAATGTCAGTTTTGACAAAGAACACTGATCATTACTAAAATGCTCCAATTGAGCTGTTAGAATGTCAGAAACAAGCTTTCTGAGCTGAGAAATGCATTTTGTGACAAAGTGAATTAGTGGATGGATGAGAATGTCACTTTTGACAAAGAACACTGATCATTACTAAAATGCTCCAATTGAGCTGTTAGAATGTCAGAAACAAGCTTTCTGAGCTGAGAAATGCATTTTGTGACAAAGTGCTTCAGTGGATGATGAGAATGTCAGTTTTGACAAAGAACACTGTTCATTACTGAAATGCTCCAATTGAGCTGTTAGAATGTCAGAAACAAGCTTTCTGAGCTGAGAAATGCATTTTGTGACAAAGTGCATCAGTGGATGATGAGAATGTCACTTTTGACAAAGAACACTGTTCATTACTGAAATGCTCTAATTGAGCTGTTAGAATGTCAGAAACAAGCTTTCTGAGCTGAGAACTGCATTTTGTGACATAGTTCATCAGTGGATGATGAGAATGTCAGTTTTGACAAAGAAAACTGTTCATTACTAAAATGCTCTAATTGAGCTGTTAGAATGTTAGAAACAAGCTTTCTGAGCTGAGAACTGCATTTTGTGACATAGTTTATCAGTGGATGATGAGAATGTCAGTTTTGACAAAGAACACTGATCATTACTAAAATGCTCCAATTGAGCTGTTAGAATGTCAGAAACAAGCTTTCTGAGCTGAGAAATGCATTTTGTGACAAAGTGCTTCAGTGGATGATGAGAATGTCAGTTTTGACAAAGAACACTGTTCATTACTAAAATGCTCTAATTGAGCTGTTAGAATGTCAGAAACAAGCTTTCTGAGCTGAGAACTGCATTTTGTGACATAGTTCATCAGTGGATGATGAGAATGTCGGTTTTGACAAAGAACACTGTTCATTACTGAAATGCTCTAATTGAGCTGTTAGAATGTCAGAAACAAGCTTTCTGAGCTGAGAACTGCATTTTGTGACATAGTTCATCAGTGGATGATGAGAATGTCAGTTTTGACAAAGAACACTGTTCATTACTGAAATGCTCCAATTGAGCTGTTAGAATGTCAGAAACAAGCTTTCTGAGCTGAGAAATGCATTTTGTGACAAAGTGCTTCAGTGGATGATGAGAATGTCAGTTTTGACAAAGAACACTGTTCATTACTGAAATGCTCCAATTGAGCTGTTAGAATGTCAGAAACAAGCTTTCTGAGCTGAGAAATGCATTTTGTGACAAAAAGCATCAGTGGATGATGAGAATGTCAGTTTTGACAAAGAACACTGATCATTACTAAAATGCTCCAATTGAGCTGTTAGAATGTCAGAAACAAGCTTTCTGAGCTGAGAAATGCATTTTGTGACAAAGTGCTTCAGTGGATGATGAGAATGTCAGTTTTGACAAAGAACACTGTTCATTACTAAAATGCTCTAATTGAGCTGTTAGAATGTCAGAAACAAGCTTTCTGAGCTGAGAACTGCATTTTGTGACGAAGTGCTTCAGTGGATGATGAGAATGTCAGTTTTGACAAAGAACACTGTTCATTACTTAAATGCTCCAATTGAGCTGTTAGAATGTCAGAAACAAGCTTTCTGAGCTGAGAAATGCATTTTGTGACAAAGTGCATCAGTGGATGATGAGAATGTCACTTTTGACAAAGAACACTGTTCATTACTAAAATGCTCTAATTGAGCTGTTAGAATGTCAGAAACAAGCTTTCTGAGCTGAGAACTGCATTTTGTGACAAAAAGCATCAGTGGATGATGAGAATGTCAGTTTTGACAAAGAACACTGTTCATTACTAAAATGCTCTAATTGAGCTGTTAGAATGTCAGAAACAAGCTTTCTGAGCTGAGAACTGCATTTTGTGACAAAAAGCATCAGTGGATGATGAGAATGTCAGTTTTGACAAAGAACACTGATCATTACTAAAATGCTCCAATTGAGCTGTTAGAATGTCAGAAACAAGCTTTCTGAGCTGAGAAATGCATTTTGTGACAAAGTGCTTCAGTGGATGATGAGAATGTCAGTTTTGACAAAGAACACTGTTCATTACTAAAATGCTCTAATTGAGCTGTTAGAATGTCAGAAACAAGCTTTCTGAGCTGAGAACTGCATTTTGTGACAAAGTGCTTCAGTGGATGATGAGAATGTCAGTTTTGACAAAGAACACTGTTCATTACTTAAATGCTCCAATTGAGCTGTTAGAATGTCAGAAACAAGCTTTCTGAGCTGAGAAATGCATTTTGTGACAAAGTGCATCAGTGGATGATGAGAATGTCACTTTTGACAAAGAACACTGTTCATTACTAAAATGCTCTAATTGAGCTGTTAGAATGTCAGAAACAAGCTTTCTGAGCTGAGAACTGCATTTTGTGACAAAAAGCATCAGTGGATGATGAGAATGTCAGTTTTGACAAAGAACACTGATCATTACTAAAATGCTCCAATTGAGCTGTTAGAATGTCAGAAACAAGCTTTCTGAGCTGAGAAATGCATTTTGTGACAAAGTGAATTAGTGGATGGATGAGAATGTCACTTTTGACAAAGAACACTGATCATTACTAAAATGCTCCAATTGAGCTGTTAGAATGTCAGAAACAAGCTTTCTGAGCTGAGAAATGCATTTTGTGACAAAGTGCTTCAGTGGATGATGAGAATGTCAGTTTTGACAAAGAACACTGTTCATTACTGAAATGCTCCAATTGAGCTGTTAGAATGTCAGAAACAAGCTTTCTGAGCTGAGAAATGCATTTTGTGACAAAGTGCATCAGTGGATGATGAGAATGTCACTTTTGACAAAGAACACTGTTCATTACTGAAATGCTCTAATTGAGCTGTTAGAATGTCAGAAACAAGCTTTCTGAGCTGAGAACTGCATTTTGTGACATAGTTCATCAGTGGATGATGAGAATGTCAGTTTTGACAAAGAACACTGTTCATTACTGAAATGCTCCAATTGAGCTGTTAGAATGTCAGAAACAAGCTTTCTGAGCTGAGAAATGCATTTTGTGACAAAGTGCATCAGTGGATGATGAGAATGTCACTTTTGACAAAGAACACTGTTCATTACTAAAATGCTCTAATTGAGCTGTTAGAATGTCAGAAACAAGCTTTCTGAGCTGAGAACTGCATTTTGTGACAAAAAGCATCAGTGGATGATGAGAATGTCAGTTTTGACAAAGAAAACTGTTCATTAACTAAAATGCTCTAATTGAGCTGTTAGAATGTTAGAAACAAGCTTTCTGAGCTGAGAACTGCATTTTGTGACATAGTTCATCAGTGGATGATGAGAATGTCAGTTTTGACAAAGAACACTGATCATTACTAAAATGCTCCAATTTGAGCTGTTAGAATGTCAGAAACAAGCTTTCTGAGCTGAGAAATGCATTTTGTGACAAAGTGCTTCAGTGGATGATGAGAATGTCAGTTTTGACAAAGAACACTGTTCATTACTAAAATGCTCTAATTGAGCTGTTAGAATGTCAGAAACAAGCTTTCTGAGCTGAGAACTGCATTTTGTGACATAGTTCATCAGTGGATGATGAGAATGTCACTTTTGACAAAGAACACTGTTCATTACTAAAATGCTCTAATTGAGCTGTTAGAATGTCAGAAACAAGCTTTCTGAGCTGAGAACTGCATTTTGTGACATAGTTCATCAGTGGATGATGAGAATGTCAGTTTTGACAAAGAACACTGATCATTACTAAAATGCTCCAATTGAGCTGTTAGAATGTCAGAAACAAGCTTTCTGAGCTGAGAAATGCATTTTGTGACAAAGTGCTTCAGTGGATGATTAGAATGTCAGTTTTGACAAAGAACACTGTTCATTACTGAAATGCTCCAATTAAGCTGTTAGAATGTCAGAAACAAGCTTTCTGAGCTGAGAAATGCATTTTGTGACAAAGTGCATCAGTGGATGATGAGAATGTCACTTTTGACAAAGAACACTGTTCATTACTAAAATGCTCTAATTGAGCTGTTAGAATGTCAGAAACAAGCTTTCTGAGCTGAGAACTGCATTTTGTGACAAAAAGCATCAGTGGATGATGAGAATGTCAGTTTTGACAAAGAACACTGATCATTACTAAAATGCTCCAATTGAGCTGTTAGAATGTCAGAAACAAGCTTTCTGAGCTGAGAAATGCATTTTGTGACAAAGTGCTTCAGTGGATGATGAGAATGTCAGTTTTGACAAAGAACACTGTTCATTACTAAAATGCTCTAATTGAGCTGTTAGAATGTCAGAAACAAGCTTTCTGAGCTGAGAAATGCATTTTGTGACATAGTTCATCAGTGGATGATGAGAATGTCAGTTTTGACAAAGAAAACTGTTCATTACTAAAATGCTCTAATTGAGCTGTTAGAATGTTAGAAACAAGCTTTCTGAGCTGAGAACTGCATTTTGTGACATAGTTCATCAGTGGATGATGAGAATGTCAGTTTTGACAAAGAACACTGATCATTACTAAAATGCTCCAATTGAGCTGTTAGAATGTCAGAAACAAGCTTTCTGAGCTGAGAAATGCATTTTGTGACAAAGTGCTTCAGTGGATGATGAGAATGTCAGTTTTGACAAAGAACACTGTTCATTAGTAAAATGCTCTAATTGAGCTGTTAGAATGTCAGAAACAAGCTTTCTGAGCTGAGAACTGCATTTTGTGACATAGTTCATCAGTGGATGATGAGAATGTCGGTTTTGACAAAGAACACTGTTCATTACTGAAATGCTCTAATTGAGCTGTTAGAATGTCAGAAACAAGCTTTCTGAGCTGAGAAATGCATTTTGTGACAAAGTGAATTAGTGGATGGATGAGAATGTCACTTTTGACAAAGAACACTGATCATTACTAAAATGCTCCAATTGAGCTGTTAGAATGTCAGAAACAAGCTTTCTGAGCTGAGAAATGCATTTTGTGACAAAGTGCTTCAGTGGATGATGAGAATGTCAGTTTTGACAAAGAACACTGTTCATTACTGAAATGCTCCAATTGAGCTGTTAGAATGTCAGAAACAAGCTTTCTGAGCTGAGAAATGCATTTTGTGACAAAGTGCATCAGTGGATGATGAGAATGTCACTTTTGACAAAGAACACTGTTCATTACTGAAATGCTCTAATTGAGCTGTTAGAATGTCAGAAACAAGCTTTCTGAGCTGAGAACTGCATTTTGTGACATAGTTCATCAGTGGATGATGAGAATGTCAGTTTTGACAAAGAACACTGTTCATTACTTAAATGCTCCAATTGAGCTGTTAGAATGTCAGAAACAAGCTTTCTGAGCTGAGAAATGCATTTTGTGACAAAGTGCATCAGTGGATGATGAGAATGTCACTTTTGACAAAGAACACTGTTCATTACTAAAATGCTCTAATTGAGCTGTTAGAATGTCAGAAACAAGCTTTCTGAGCTGAGAACTGCATTTTGTGACATAGTTCATCAGTGGATGATGAGAATGTCAGTTTTGACAAAGAACACTGTTCATTACTGAAATGCTCCAATTGAGCTGTTAGAATGTCAGAAACAAGCTTTCTGAGCTGAGAAATGCATTTTGTGACAAAGTGCATCAGTGGATGATGAGAATGTCACTTTTGACAAAGAACACTGTTCATTACTAAAATGCTCTAATTGAGCTGTTAGAATGTCAGAAACAAGCTTTCTGAGCTGAGAACTGCATTTTGTGACAAAAAGCATCAGTGGATGATGAGAATGTCAGTTTTGACAAAGAAAACTGTTCATTTCTAAAATGCTCTAATTGAGCTGTTAGAATGTTAGAAACAAGCTTTCTGAGCTGAGAACTGCATTTTGTGACATAGTTCATCAGTGGATGATGAGAATGTCAGTTTTGACAAAGAACACTGATCATTACTAAAATGCTCCAATTTGAGCTGTTAGAATGTCAGAAACAAGCTTTCTGAGCTGAGAAATGCATTTTGTGACAAAGTGCTTCAGTGGATGATGAGAATGTCAGTTTTGACAAAGAACACTGTTCATTACTAAAATGCTCTAATTGAGCTGTTAGAATGTCAGAAACAAGCTTTCTGAGCTGAGAACTGCATTTTGTGACATAGTTCATCAGTGGATGATGAGAATGTCACTTTTGACAAAGAACACTGTTCATTACTAAAATGCTCTAATTGAGCTGTTAGAATGTCAGAAACAAGCTTTCTGAGCTGAGAACTGCATTTTGTGACATAGTTCATCAGTGGATGATGAGAATGTCAGTTTTGACAAAGAACACTGATCATTACTAAAATGCTCCAATTGAGCTGTTAGAATGTCAGAAACAAGCTTTCTGAGCTGAGAAATGCATTTTGTGACAAAGTGCTTCAGTGGATGATTAGAATGTCAGTTTTGACAAAGAACACTGTTCATTACTGAAATGCTCCAATTAAGCTGTTAGAATGTCAGAAACAAGCTTTCTGAGCTGAGAAATGCATTTTGTGACAAAGTGCATCAGTGGATGATGAGAATGTCACTTTTGACAAAGAACACTGTTCATTACTAAAATGCTCTAATTGAGCTGTTAGAATGTCAGAAACAAGCTTTCTGAGCTGAGAACTGCATTTTGTGACAAAAAGCATCAGTGGATGATGAGAATGTCAGTTTTGACAAAGAACACTGATCATTACTAAAATGCTCCAATTGAGCTGTTAGAATGTCAGAAACAAGCTTTCTGAGCTGAGAAATGCATTTTGTGACAAAGTGCTTCAGTGGATGATGAGAATGTCAGTTTTGACAAAGAACACTGTTCATTACTAAAATGCTCTAATTGAGCTGTTAGAATGTCAGAAACAAGCTTTCTGAGCTGAGAACTGCATTTTGTGACATAGTTCATCAGTGGATGATGAGAATGTCAGTTTTGACAAAGAACACTGATCATTACTAAAATGCTCCAATTGAGCTGTTAGAATGTCAGAAACAAGCTTTCTGAGCTGAGAAATGCATTTTGTGACAAAGTGCATCAGTGGATGATGAGAATGTCACTTTTGACAAAGAACACTGTTCATTACTAAAATGCTCTAATTGAGCTGTTAGAATGTCAGAAACAAGCTTTCTGAGCTGAGAACTGCATTTTGTGACAAAAAGCATCAGTGGATGATGAGAATGTCAGTTTTGACAAAGAACACTGATCATTACTAAAATGCTCCAATTGAGCTGTTAGAATGTCAGAAACAAGCTTTCTGAGCTGAGAAATGCATTTTGTGACAAAGTGCTTCAGTGGATGATGAGAATGTCAGTTTTGACAAAGAACACTGTTCATTACTAAAATGCTCTAATTGAGCTGTTAGAATGTCAGAAACAAGCTTTCTGAGCTGAGAAATGCATTTTGTGACATAGTTCATCAGTGGATGATGAGAATGTCAGTTTTGACAAAGAACACTGATCATTACTAAAATGCTCCAATTGAGCTGTTAGAATGTCAGAAACAAGCTTTCTGAGCTGAGAAATGCATTTTGTGACAAAGTGCTTCAGTGGATGATTAGAATGTCAGTTTTGACAAAGAACACTGTTCATTACTGAAATGCTCCAATTAAGCTGTTAGAATGTCAGAAACAAGCTTTCTGAGCTGAGAAATGCATTTTGTGACAAAGTGCATCAGTGGATGATGAGAATGTCACTTTTGACAAAGAACACTGTTCATTACTAAAATGCTCTAATTGAGCTGTTAGAATGTCAGAAACAAGCTTTCTGAGCTGAGAACTGCATTTTGTGACAAAAAGCATCAGTGGATGATGAGAATGTCAGTTTTGACAAAGAACACTGATCATTACTAAAATGCTCCAATTGAGCTGTTAGAATGTCAGAAACAAGCTTTCTGAGCTGAGAAATGCATTTTGTGACAAAGTGCTTCAGTGGATGATGAGAATGTCAGTTTTGACAAAGAACACTGTTCATTACTAAAATGCTCTAATTGAGCTGTTAGAATGTCAGAAACAAGCTTTCTGAGCTGAGAAATGCATTTTGTGACATAGTTCATCAGTGGATGATGAGAATGTCAGTTTTGACAAAGAACACTGATCATTACTAAAATGCTCCAATTGAGCTGTTAGAATGTCAGAAACAAGCTTTCTGAGCTGAGAAATGCATTTTGTGACAAAGTGCTTCAGTGGATGATTAGAATGTCAGTTTTGACAAAGAACACTGTTCATTACTGAAATGCTCCAATTAAGCTGTTAGAATGTCAGAAACAAGCTTTCTGAGCTGAGAAATGCATTTTGTGACAAAGTGCATCAGTGGATGATGAGAATGTCACTTTTGACAAAGAACACTGTTCATTACTAAAATGCTCTAATTGAGCTGTTAGAATGTCAGAAACAAGCTTTCTGAGCTGAGAACTGCATTTTGTGACAAAAAGCATCAGTGGATGATGAGAATGTCAGTTTTGACAAAGAACACTGATCATTACTAAAATGCTCCAATTGAGCTGTTAGAATGTCAGAAACAAGCTTTCTGAGCTGAGAAATGCATTTTGTGACAAAGTGCTTCAGTGGATGATGAGAATGTCAGTTTTGACAAAGAACACTGTTCATTACTAAAATGCTCTAATTGAGCTGTTAGAATGTCAGAAACAAGCTTTCTGAGCTGAGAAATGCATTTTGTGACATAGTTCATCAGTGGATGATGAGAATGTCAGTTTTGACAAAGAAAACTGTTCATTACTAAAATGCTCTAATTGAGCTGTTAGAATGTTAGAAACAAGCTTTCTGAGCTGAGAACTGCATTTTGTGACAAAGTGCATCAGTGGATGATGAGAATGTCACTTTTGACAAAGAACACTGTTCATTACTAAAATGCTCTAATTGAGCTGTTAGAATGTCAGAAACAAGCTTTCTGAGCTGAGAACTGCATTTTGTGACAAAAAGCATCAGTGGATGATGAGAATGTCAGTTTTGACAAAGAACACTGATCATTACTAAAATGCTCCAATTGAGCTGTTAGAATGTCAGAAACAAGCTTTCTGAGCTGAGAAATGCATTTTGTGACATAGTTCATCAGTGGATGATGAGAATGTCAGTTTTGACAAAGAAAACTGTTCATTACTAAAATGCTCTAATTGAGCTGTTAGAATGTTAGAAACAAGCTTTCTGAGCTGAGAACTGCATTTTGTGACAAAGTGCATCAGTGGATGATGAGAATGTCACTTTTGACAAAGAACACTGTTCATTACTAAAATGCTCTAATTGAGCTGTTAGAATGTCAGAAACAAGCTTTCTGAGCTGAGAACTGCATTTTGTGACAAAAAGCATCAGTGGATGATGAGAATGTCAGTTTTGACAAAGAACACTGATCATTACTAAAATGCTCCAATTGAGCTGTTAGAATGTCAGAAACAAGCTTTCTGAGCTGAGAAATGCATTTTGTGACAAAGTGCTTCAGTGGATGATGAGAATGTCAGTTTTGACAAAGAACACTGTTCATTACTAAAATGCTCTAATTGAGCTGTTAGAATGTCAGAAACAAGCTTTCTGAGCTGAGAAATGCATTTTGTGACATAGTTCATCAGTGGATGATGAGAATGTCAGTTTTGACAAAGAAAACTGTTCATTACTAAAATGCTCTAATTGAGCTGTTAGAATGTTAGAAACAAGCTTTCTGAGCTGAGAACTGCATTTTGTGACAAAGTGCATCAGTGGATGATGAGAATGTCACTTTTGACAAAGAACACTGTTCATTACTAAAATGCTCTAATTGAGCTGTTAGAATGTCAGAAACAAGCTTTCTGAGCTGAGAACTGCATTTTGTGACAAAAAGCATCAGTGGATGATGAGAATGTCAGTTTTGACAAAGAACACTGATCATTACTAAAATGCTCCAATTGAGCTGTTAGAATGTCAGAAACAAGCTTTCTGAGCTGAGAAATGAATTTTGTGACAAAGTGAATTAGTGGATGAATGAGAATGTCACTTTTGACAAAGAACACTGATCATTACTAAAATGCTCCAATTGAGCTGTTAGAATGTCAGAAACAAGCTTTCTGAGCTGAGAAATGAATTTTGTGACAAAGTGCTTCAGTGGATGATGAGAATGTCAGTTTTGACAAAGAACACTGTTCATTACTGAAATGCTCCAATTGAGCTGTTAGAATGTCAGAAACAAGCTTTCTGAGCTGAGAAATGCATTTTGTGACAAAGTGCTTCAGTGGATGATGAGAATGTCAGTTTTGACAAAGAACACTGTTCATTACTGAAATTCTCCAATTGAGCTGTTAGAATGTCAGAAACAAGCTTTCTGAGCTGAGAAATGCATTTTGTGACAAAGTGCATCAGTGGATGATGAGAATGTCACTTTTGACAAAGAACACTGTTCATTACTGAAATGCGCTAATTGAGCTGTTAGAATGTCAGAAACAAGCTTTCTGAGCTGAGAACTGCATTTTGTGACATAGTTCATCAGTGGATGATGAGAATGTCAGTTTTGACAAAGAACACTGTTCATTACTGAAATGCTCCAATTGAGCTGTTAGAATGTCAGAAACAAGCTTTCTGAGCTGAGAAATGCATTTTGTGACAAAGTGCATCAGTGGATGATGAGAATGTCACTTTTGACAAAGAACACTGTTCATTACTAAAATGCTCTAATTGAGCTGTTAGAATGTCAGAAACAAGCTTTCTGAGCTGAGAACTGCATTTTGTGACAAAAAGCATCAGTGGATGATGAGAATGTCAGTTTTGACAAAGAAAACTGTTCATTTCTAAAATGCTCTAATTGAGCTGTTAGAATGTTAGAAACAAGCTTTCTGAGCTGAGAACTGCATTTTGTGACATAGTTCATCAGTGGATGATGAGAATGTCAGTTTTGACAAAGAACACTGATCATTACTAAAATGCTCCAATTGAGCTGTTAGAATGTCAGAAACAAGCTTTCTGAGCTGAGAAATGCATTTTGTGACAAAGTGCTTCAGTGGATGATGAGAATGTCAGTTTTGACAAAGAACACTGTTCATTACTAAAATGCTCTAATTGAGCTGTTAGAATGTCAGAAACAAGCTTTCTGAGCTGAGAACTGCATTTTGTGACAAAGTGCTTCAGTGGATGATGAGAATGTCAGTTTTGACAAAGAACACTGTTCATTACTTAAATGCTCCAATTGAGCTGTTAGAATGTCAGAAACAAGCTTTCTGAGCTGAGAAATGCATTTTGTGACAAAGTGCATCAGTGGATGATGAGAATGTCACTTTTGACAAAGAACACTGTTCATTACTAAAATGCTCTAATTGAGCTGTTAGAATGTCAGAAACAAGCTTTCTGAGCTGAGAACTGCATTTTGTGACATAGTTCATCAGTGGATGATGAGAATGTCAGTTTTGACAAAGAACACTGTTCATTACTAAAATGCTCTAATTGAGCTGTTAGAATGTCAGAAACAAGCTTTCTGAGCTGAGAACTGCATTTTGTGACATAGTTCATCAGTGGATGATGAGAATGTCAGTTTTGACAAAGAACACTGATCATTACTAAAATGCTCCAATTTGAGCTGTTAGAATGTCAGAAACAAGCTTTCTGAGCTGAGAAATGCATTTTGTGACAAAGTGCTTCAGTGGATGATGAGAATGTCAGTTTTGACAAAGAACACTGTTCATTACTAAAATGCTCTAAATGAGCTGTTAGAATGTCAGAAACAAGCTTTCTGAGCTGAGAACTGCATTTTGTGACAAAGTGCTTCAGTGGATGATGAGAATGTCAGTTTTGACAAAGAACACTGTTCATTACTTAAATGCTCCAATTGAGCTGTTAGAATGTCAGAAACAAGCTTTCTGAGCTGAGAAATGCATTTTGTGACAAAGTGCATCAGTGGATGATGAGAATGTCACTTTTGACAAAGAACACTGTTCATTACTAAAATGCTCTAATTGAGCTGTTAGAATGTCAGAAACAAGCTTTCTGAGCTGAGAACTGCATTTTGTGACAAAAAGCATCAGTGGATGATGAGAATGTCAGTTTTGACAAAGAACACTGTTCATTACTAAAATGCTCTAATTGAGCTGTTAGAATGTCAGAAACAAGCTTTCTGAGCTGAGAACTGCATTTTGTGACATAGTTTATCAGTGGATGATGAGAATGTCACTTTTGACAAAGAACACTGTTCATTACTAAAATGCTCTAATTGAGCTGTTAGAATGTCAGAAACAAGCTTTCTGAGCTGAGAACTGCATTTTGTGACATAGTTCATCAGTGGATGATGAGAATGTCAGTTTTGACAAAGAACACTGATCATTACTAAAATGCTCCAATTTGAGCTGTTAGAATGTCAGAAACAAGCTTTCTGAGCTGAGAAATGCATTTTGTGACAAAGTGCTTCAGTGGATGATGAGAATGTCAGTTTTGACAAAGAACACTGTTCATTACTAAAATGCTCTAATTGAGCTGTTAGAATGTCAGAAACAAGCTTTCTGAGCTGAGAACTGCATTTTGTGACATAGTTCATCAGTGGATGATGAGAATGTCACTTTTGACAAAGAACACTGTTCATTACTAAAATGCTCTAATTGAGCTGTTAGAATGTCAGAAACAAGCTTTCTGAGCTGAGAACTGCATTTTGTGACAAAGTGCATCAGTGGATGATGAGAATGTCACTTTTGACAAAGAACACTGTTCATTACTAAAATGCTCTAATTGAGCTGTTAGAATGTCAGAAACAAGCTTTCTGAGCTGAGAACTGCATTTTGTGACAAAAAGCATCAGTGGATGATGAGAATGTCAGTTTTGACAAAGAACACTGATCATTACTAAAATGCTCCAATTGAGCTGTTAGAATGTCAGAAACAAGCTTTCTGAGCTGAGAAATGCATTTTGTGACAAAGTGCTTCAGTGGATGATGAGAATGTCAGTTTTGACAAAGAACACTGTTCATTACTAAAATGCTCTAATTGAGCTGTTAGAATGTCAGAAACAAGCTTTCTGAGCTGAGAACTGCATTTTGTGACATAGTTCATCAGTGGATGATGAGAATGTCAGTTTTGACAAAGAACACTGATCATTACTAAAATGCTCCAATTGAGCTGTTAGAATGTCAGAAACAAGCTTTCTGAGCTGAGAAATGCATTTTGTGACAAAGTGCTTCAGTGGATGATTAGAATGTCAGTTTTGACAAAGAACACTGTTCATTACTGAAATGCTCCAATTAAGCTGTTAGAATGTCAGAAACAAGCTTTCTGAGCTGAGAAATGCATTTTGTGACAAAGTGCATCAGTGGATGATGAGAATGTCACTTTTGACAAAGAACACTGTTCATTACTAAAATGCTCTAATTGAGCTGTTAGAATGTCAGAAACAAGCTTTCTGAGCTGAGAACTGCATTTTGTGACAAAAAGCATCAGTGGATGATGAGAATGTCAGTTTTGACAAAGAACACTGATCATTACTAAAATGCTCCAATTGAGCTGTTAGAATGTCAGAAACAAGCTTTCTGAGCTGAGAAATGCATTTTGTGACAAAGTGCTTCAGTGGATGATGAGAATGTCAGTTTTGACAAAGAACACTGTTCATTACTAAAATGCTCTAATTGAGCTGTTAGAATGTCAGAAACAAGCTTTCTGAGCTGAGAAATGCATTTTGTGACATAGTTCATCAGTGGATGATGAGAATGTCAGTTTTGACAAAGAACACTGATCATTACTAAAATGCTCCAATTGAGCTGTTAGAATGTCAGAAACAAGCTTTCTGAGCTGAGAAATGCATTTTGTGACAAAGTGCTTCAGTGGATGATGAGAATGTCAGTTTTGACAAAGAACACTGTTCATTACTAAAATGCTCTAATTGAGCTGTTAGAATGTCAGAAACAAGCTTTCTGAGCTGAGAACTGCATTTTGTGACAAAAAGCATCAGTGGATGATGAGAATGTCAGTTTTGACAAAGAACACTGATCATTACTAAAATGCTCCAATTGAGCTGTTAGAATGTCAGAAACAAGCTTTCTGAGCTGAGAAATGCATTTTGTGACAAAGTGCTTCAGTGGATGATTAGAATGTCAGTTTTGACAAAGAACACTGATCATTACTAAAATGCTCCAATTGAGCTGTTAGAATGTCAGAAACAAGCTTTCTGAGCTGAGAAATGCATTTTGTGACAAAGTGCTTCAGTGGATGATGAGAATGTCAGTTTTGACAAAGAACACTGTTCATTACTAAAATGCTCTAATTGAGCTGTTAGAATGTCAGAAACAAGCTTTCTGAGCTGAGAACTGCATTTTGTGACATAGTTCATCAGTGGATGATGAGAATGTCAGTTTTGACAAAGAACACTGATCATTACTAAAATGCTCCAATTGAGCTGTTAGAATGTCAGAAACAAGCTTTCTGAGCTGAGAAATGCATTTTGTGACAAAGTGCTTCAGTGGATGATTAGAATGTCAGTTTTGACAAAGAACACTGTTCATTACTGAAATGCTCCAATTAAGCTGTTAGAATGTCAGAAACAAGCTTTCTGAGCTGAGAAATGCATTTTGTGACAAAGTGCATCAGTGGATGATGAGAATGTCACTTTTGACAAAGAACACTGTTCATTACTAAAATGCTCTAATTGAGCTGTTAGAATGTCAGAAACAAGCTTTCTGAGCTGAGAACTGCATTTTGTGAAAAAAAGCATCAGTGGATGATGAGAATGTCAGTTTTGACAAAGAACACTGATCATTACTAAAATGCTCCAATTGAGCTGTTAGAATGTCAGAAACAAGCTTTCTGAGCTGAGAAATGCATTTTGTGACAAAGTGCTTCAGTGGATGATGAGAATGTCAGTTTTGACAAAGAACACTGTTCATTACTAAAATGCTCTAATTGAGCTGTTAGAATGTCAGAAACAAGCTTTCTGAGCTGAGAAATGCATTTTGTGACATAGTTCATCAGTGGATGATGAGAATGTCAGTTTTGACAAAGAAAACTGTTCATTACTAAAATGCTCTAATTGAGCTGTTAGAATGTTAGAAACAAGCTTTCTGAGCTGAGAACTGCATTTTGTGACAAAGTGCATCAGTGGATGATGAGAATGTCACTTTTGACAAAGAACACTGTTCATTACTAAAATGCTCTAATTGAGCTGTTAGAATGTCAGAAACAAGCTTTCTGAGCTGAGAAAAGCATTTTGTGACAAAGTGCTTCAGTGGATGATTAGAATGTCAGTTTTGACAAAGAACACTGTTCATTACTGAAATGCTCCAATTAAGCTGTTAGAATGTCAGAAACAAGCTTTCTGAGCTGAGAAATGCATTTTGTGACAAAGTGCATCAGTGGATGATGAGAATGTCACTTTTGACAAAGAACACTGTTCATTACTAAAATGCTCTAATTGAGCTGTTAGAATGTCAGAAACAAGCTTTCTGAGCTGAGAACTGCATTTTGTGAAAAAAAGCATCAGTGGATGATGAGAATGTCAGTTTTGACAAAGAACACTGATCATTACTAAAATGCTCCAATTGAGCTGTTAGAATGTCAGAAACAAGCTTTCTGAGCTGAGAAATGCATTTTGTGACAAAGTGCTTCAGTGGATGATGAGAATGTCAGTTTTGACAAAGAACACTGTTCATTACTAAAATGCTCTAATTGAGCTGTTAGAATGTCAGAAACAAGCTTTCTGAGCTGAGAAATGCATTTTGTGACATAGTTCATCAGTGGATGATGAGAATGTCAGTTTTGACAAAGAAAACTGTTCATTACTAAAATGCTCTAATTGAGCTGTTAGAATGTTAGAAACAAGCTTTCTGAGCTGAGAACTGCATTTTGTGACAAAGTGCATCAGTGGATGATGAGAATGTCACTTTTGACAAAGAACACTGTTCATTACTAAAATGCTCTAATTGAGCTGTTAGAATGTCAGAAACAAGCTTTCTGAGCTGAGAACTGCATTTTGTGACAAAAAGCATCAGTGGATGATGAGAATGTCAGTTTTGACAAAGAACACTGTTCATTACTGAAATTCTCCAATTGAGCTGTTAGAATGTCAGAAACAAGCTTTCTGAGCTGAGAAATGCATTTTGTGACAAAGTGCATCAGTGGATGATGAGAATGTCACTTTTGACAAAGAACACTGTTCATTACTGAAATGCGCTAATTGAGCTGTTAGAATGTCAGAAACAAGCTTTCTGAGCTGAGAACTGCATTTTGTGACATAGTTCATCAGTGGATGATGAGAATGTCAGTTTTGACAAAGAACACTGTTCATTACTGAAATGCTCCAATTGAGCTGTTAGAATGTCAGAAACAAGCTTTCTGAGCTGAGAAATGCATTTTGTGACAAAGTGCATCAGTGGATGATGAGAATGTCACTTTTGACAAAGAACACTGTTCATTACTAAAATGCTCTAATTGAGCTGTTAGAATGTCAGAAACAAGCTTTCTGAGCTGAGAACTGCATTTTGTGACAAAAAGCATCAGTGGATGATGAGAATGTCAGTTTTGACAAAGAAAACTGTTCATTTCTAAAATGCTCTAATTGAGCTGTTAGAATGTTAGAAACAAGCTTTCTGAGCTGAGAACTGCATTTTGTGACATAGTTCATCAGTGGATGATGAGAATGTCAGTTTTGACAAAGAACACTGATCATTACTAAAATGCTCCAATTGAGCTGTTAGAATGTCAGAAACAAGCTTTCTGAGCTGAGAAATGCATTTTGTGACAAAGTGCTTCAGTGGATGATGAGAATGTCAGTTTTGACAAAGAACACTGTTCATTACTAAAATGCTCTAATTGAGCTGTTAGAATGTCAGAAACAAGCTTTCTGAGCTGAGAACTGCATTTTGTGACAAAGTGCTTCAGTGGATGATGAGAATGTCAGTTTTGACAAAGAACACTGTTCATTACTTAAATGCTCCAATTGAGCTGTTAGAATGTCAGAAACAAGCTTTCTGAGCTGAGAAATGCATTTTGTGACAAAGTGCATCAGTGGATGATGAGAATGTCACTTTTGACAAAGAACACTGTTCATTACTAAAATGCTCTAATTGAGCTGTTAGAATGTCAGAAACAAGCTTTCTGAGCTGAGAACTGCATTTTGTGACATAGTTCATCAGTGGATGATGAGAATGTCAGTTTTGACAAAGAACACTGTTCATTACTAAAATGCTCTAATTGAGCTGTTAGAATGTCAGAAACAAGCTTTCTGAGCTGAGAACTGCATTTTGTGACATAGTTCATCAGTGGATGATGAGAATGTCAGTTTTGACAAAGAACACTGATCATTACTAAAATGCTCCAATTTGAGCTGTTAGAATGTCAGAAACAAGCTTTCTGAGCTGAGAAATGCATTTTGTGACAAAGTGCTTCAGTGGATGATGAGAATGTCAGTTTTGACAAAGAACACTGTTCATTACTAAAATGCTCTAATTGAGCTGTTAGAATGTCAGAAACAAGCTTTCTGAGCTGAGAACTGCATTTTGTGACAAAGTGCTTCAGTGGATGATGAGAATGTCAGTTTTGACAAAGAACACTGTTCATTACTTAAATGCTCCAATTGAGCTGTTAGAATGTCAGAAACAAGCTTTCTGAGCTGAGAAATGCATTTTGTGACAAAGTGCATCAGTGGATGATGAGAATGTCACTTTTGACAAAGAACACTGTTCATTACTAAAATGCTCTAATTGAGCTGTTAGAATGTCAGAAACAAGCTTTCTGAGCTGAGAACTGCATTTTGTGACATAGTTTATCAGTGGATGATGAGAATGTCACTTTTGACAAAGAACACTGTTCATTACTAAAATGCTCTAATTGAGCTGTTAGAATGTCAGAAACAAGCTTTCTGAGCTGAGAACTGCATTTTGTGACATAGTTCATCAGTGGATGATGAGAATGTCACTTTTGACAAAGAACACTGTTCATTACTAAAATGCTCTAATTGAGCTGTTAGAATGTCAGAAACAAGCTTTCTGAGCTGAGAACTGCATTTTGTGACAAAGTGCATCAGTGGATGATGAGAATGTCACTTTTGACAAAGAACACTGTTCATTACTAAAATGCTCTAATTGAGCTGTTAGAATGTCAGAAACAAGCTTTCTGAGCTGAGAACTGCATTTTGTGACAAAAAGCATCAGTGGATGATGAGAATGTCAGTTTTGACAAAGAACACTGATCATTACTAAAATGCTCCAATTGAGCTGTTAGAATGTCAGAAACAAGCTTTCTGAGCTGAGAAATGCATTTTGTGACAAAGTGCTTCAGTGGATGATGAGAATGTCAGTTTTGACAAAGAACACTGTTCATTACTAAAATGCTCTAATTGAGCTGTTAGAATGTCAGAAACAAGCTTTCTGAGCTGAGAACTGCATTTTGTGACATAGTTCATCAGTGGATGATGAGAATGTCAGTTTTGACAAAGAACACTGATCATTACTAAAATGCTCCAATTGAGCTGTTAGAATGTCAGAAACAAGCTTTCTGAGCTGAGAAATGCATTTTGTGACAAAGTGCTTCAGTGGATGATTAGAATGTCAGTTTTGACAAAGAACACTGTTCATTACTGAAATGCTCCAATTAAGCTGTTAGAATGTCAGAAACAAGCTTTCTGAGCTGAGAAATGCATTTTGTGACAAAGTGCATCAGTGGATGATGAGAATGTCACTTTTGACAAAGAACACTGTTCATTACTAAAATGCTCTAATTGAGCTGTTAGAATGTCAGAAACAAGCTTTCTGAGCTGAGAACTGCATTTTGTGACAAAAAGCATCAGTGGATGATGAGAATGTCAGTTTTGACAAAGAACACTGATCATTACTAAAATGCTCCAATTGAGCTGTTAGAATGTCAGAAACAAGCTTTCTGAGCTGAGAAATGCATTTTGTGACAAAGTGCTTCAGTGGATGATGAGAATGTCAGTTTTGACAAAGAACACTGTTCATTACTAAAATGCTCTAATTGAGCTGTTAGAATGTCAGAAACAAGCTTTCTGAGCTGAGAAATGCATTTTGTGACATAGTTCATCAGTGGATGATGAGAATGTCAGTTTTGACAAAGAACACTGATCATTACTAAAATGCTCCAATTGAGCTGTTAGAATGTCAGAAACAAGCTTTCTGAGCTGAGAAATGCATTTTGTGACAAAGTGCTTCAGTGGATGATGAGAATGTCAGTTTTGACAAAGAACACTGTTCATTACTAAAATGCTCTAATTGAGCTGTTAGAATGTCAGAAACAAGCTTTCTGAGCTGAGAACTGCATTTTGTGACAAAAAGCATCAGTGGATGATGAGAATGTCAGTTTTGACAAAGAACACTGATCATTACTAAAATGCTCCAATTGAGCTGTTAGAATGTCAGAAACAAGCTTTCTGAGCTGAGAAATGCATTTTGTGACAAAGTGCTTCAGTGGATGATTAGAATGTCAGTTTTGACAAAGAACACTGATCATTACTAAAATGCTCCAATTGAGCTGTTAGAATGTCAGAAACAAGCTTTCTGAGCTGAGAAATGCATTTTGTGACAAAGTGCTTCAGTGGATGATGAGAATGTCAGTTTTGACAAAGAACACTGTTCATTACTAAAATGCTCTAATTGAGCTGTTAGAATGTCAGAAACAAGCTTTCTGAGCTGAGAACTGCATTTTGTGACATAGTTCATCAGTGGATGATGAGAATGTCAGTTTTGACAAAGAACACTGATCATTACTAAAATGCTCCAATTGAGCTGTTAGAATGTCAGAAACAAGCTTTCTGAGCTGAGAAATGCATTTTGTGACAAAGTGCTTCAGTGGATGATGAGAATGTCAGTTTTGACAAAGAACACTGATCATTACTAAAATGCTCCAATTGAGCTGTTAGAATGTCAGAAACAAGCTTTCTGAGCTGAGAAATGCATTTTGTGACAAAGTGCTTCAGTGGATGATTAGAATGTCAGTTTTGACAAAGAACACTGTTCATTACTAAAATGCTCTAATTGAGCTGTTAGAATGTCAGAAACAAGCTTTCTGAGCTGAGAACTGCATTTTGTGAAAAAAAGCATCAGTGGATGATGAGAATGTCAGTTTTGACAAAGAACACTGATCATTACTAAAATGCTCCAATTGAGCTGTTAGAATGTCAGAAACAAGCTTTCTGAGCTGAGAAATGCATTTTGTGACAAAGTGCTTCAGTGGATGATGAGAATGTCAGTTTTGACAAAGAACACTGTTCATTACTAAAATGCTCTAATTGAGCTGTTAGAATGTCAGAAACAAGCTTTCTGAGCTGAAAAATGCATTTTGTGACATAGTTCATCAGTGGATGATGAGAATGTCAGTTTTGACAAAGAAAACTGTTCATTACTAAAATGCTCTAATTGAGCTGTTAGAATGTTAGAAACAAGCTTTCTGAGCTGAGAACTGCATTTTGTGACAAAGTGCATCAGTGGATGATGAGAATGTCAGTTTTGACAAAGAACACTGTTCATTACTAAAATGCTCTAATTGAGCTGTTAGAATGTCAGAAACAAGCTTTCTGAGCTGAGAAAAGCATTTTGTGACAAAGTGCTTCAGTGGATGATTAGAATGTCAGTTTTGACAAAGAACACTGTTCATTACTGAAATGCTCCAATTAAGCTGTTAGAATGTCAGAAACAAGCTTTCTGAGCTGAGAAATGCATTTTGTGACAAAGTGCATCAGTGGATGATGAGAATGTCACTTTTGACAAAGAACACTGTTCATTACTAAAATGCTCTAATTGAGCTGTTAGAATGTCAGAAACAAGCTTTCTGAGCTGAGAACTGCATTTTGTGAAAAAAAGCATCAGTGGATGATGAGAATGTCAGTTTTGACAAAGAACACTGATCATTACTAAAATGCTCCAATTGAGCTGTTAGAATGTCAGAAACAAGCTTTCTGAGCTGAGAAATGCATTTTGTGACAAAGTGCTTCAGTGGATGATGAGAATGTCAGTTTTGACAAAGAACACTGTTCATTACTAAAATGCTCTAATTGAGCTGTTAGAATGTCAGAAACAAGCTTTCTGAGCTGAGAAATGCATTTTGTGACATAGTTCATCAGTGGATGATGAGAATGTCAGTTTTGACAAAGAAAACTGTTCATTACTAAAATGCTCTAATTGAGCTGTTAGAATGTTAGAAACAAGCTTTCTGAGCTGAGAACTGCATTTTGTGACAAAGTGCATCAGTGGATGATGAGAATGTCACTTTTGACAAAGAACACTGTTCATTACTAAAATGCTCTAATTGAGCTGTTAGAATGTCAGAAACAAGCTTTCTGAGCTGAGAACTGCATTTTGTGACAAAAAGCATCAGTGGATGATGAGAATGTCAGTTTTGACAAAGAACACTGATCATTACTAAAATGCTCCAATTGAGCTGTTAGAATGTCAGAAACAAGCTTTCTGAGCTGAGAAATGCATTTTGTGACAAAGTGAATTAGTGGATGAATGAGAATGTCACTTTTGACAAAGAACACTGATCATTACTAAAATGCTCCAATTGAGCTGTTAGAATGTCAGAAACAAGCTTTCTGAGCTGAGAAATGCATTTTGTGACAAAGTGCTTCAGTGGATGATGAGAATGTCAGTTTTGACAAAGAACACTGTTCATTACTGAAATTCTCCAATTGAGCTGTTAGAATGTCAGAAACAAGCTTTCTGAGCTGAGAAATGCATTTTGTGACAAAGTGCATCAGTGGATGATGAGAATGTCACTTTTGACAAAGAACACTGTTCATTACTGAAATGCGCTAATTGAGCTGTTAGAATGTCAGAAACAAGCTTTCTGAGCTGAGAACTGCATTTTGTGACATAGTTCATCAGTGGATGATGAGAATGTCAGTTTTGACAAAGAACACTGTTCATTACTGAAATGCTCCAATTGAGCTGTTAGAATGTCAGAAACAAGCTTTCTGAGCTGAGAAATGCATTTTGTGACAAAGTGCATCAGTGGATGATGAGAATGTCACTTTTGTCAAAGAACACTGTTCATTACTAAAATGCTCTAATTGAGCTGTTAGAATGTCAGAAACAAGCTTTCTGAGCTGAGAACTGCATTTTGTGACAAAAAGCATCAGTGGATGATGAGAATGTCAGTTTTGACAAAGAAAACTGTTCATTTCTAAAATGCTCTAATTGAGCTGTTAGAATGTTAGAAACAAGCTTTCTGAGCTGAGAACTGCATTTTGTGACATAGTTCATCAGTGGATGATGAGAATGTCAGTTTTGACAAAGAACACTGATCATTACTAAAATGCTCCAATTTGAGCTGTTAGAATGTCAGAAACAAGCTTTCTGAGCTGAGAAATGCATTTTGTGACAAAGTGCTTCAGTGGATGATGAGAATGTCAGTTTTGACAAAGAACACTGTTCATTACTAAAATGCTCTAATTGAGCTGTTAGAATGTCAGAAACAAGCTTTCTGAGCTGAGAAATGCATTTTGTGACATAGTTCATCAGTGGATGATGAGAATGTCACTTTTGACAAAGAACACTGTTCATTACTAAAATGCTCTAATTGAGCTGTTAGAATGTCAGAAACAAGCTTTCTGAGCTGAGAACTGCATTTTGTGACATAGTTCATCAGTGGATGATGAGAATGTCAGTTTTGACAAAGAACACTGATCATTACTAAAATGCTCCAATTGAGCTGTTAGAATGTCAGAAACAAGCTTTCTGAGCTGAGAAATGCATTTTGTGACAAAGTGCTTCAGTGGATGATTAGAATGTCAGTTTTGACAAAGAACACTGTTCATTACTGAAATGCTCCAATTAAGCTGTTAGAATGTCAGAAACAAGCTTTCTGAGCTGAGAAATGCATTTTGTGACAAAGTGCATCAGTGGATGATGAGAATGTCACTTTTGACAAAGAACACTGTTCATTACTGAAATGCTCTAATTGAGCTGTTAGAATGTCAGAAACAAGCTTTCTGAGCTGAGAAATGCATTTTGTGACAAAGTGCATCAGTGGATGATGAGAATGTCACTTTTGTCAAAGAACACTGTTCATTACTAAAATGCTCTAATTGAGCTGTTAGAATGTCAGAAACAAGCTTTCTGAGCTGAGAACTGCATTTTGTGACAAAAAGCATCAGTGGATGATGAGAATGTCAGTTTTGACAAAGAAAACTGTTCATTTCTAAAATGCTCTAATTGAGCTGTTAGAATGTTAGAAACAAGCTTTCTGAGCTGAGAACTGCATTTTGTGACATAGTTCATCAGTGGATGATGAGAATGTCAGTTTTGACAAAGAACACTGATCATTACTAAAATGCTCCAATTTGAGCTGTTAGAATGTCAGAAACAAGCTTTCTGAGCTGAGAAATGCATTTTGTGACAAAGTGCTTCAGTGGATGATGAGAATGTCAGTTTTGACAAAGAACACTGTTCATTACTAAAATGCTCTAATTGAGCTGTTAGAATGTCAGAAACAAGCTTTCTGAGCTGAGAACTGCATTTTGTGACATAGTTCATCAGTGGATGATGAGAATGTCACTTTTGACAAAGAACACTGTTCATTACTAAAATGCTCTAATTGAGCTGTTAGAATGTCAGAAACAAGCTTTCTGAGCTGAGAACTGCATTTTGTGACATAGTTCATCAGTGGATGATGAGAATGTCAGTTTTGACAAAGAACACTGATCATTACTAAAATGCTCCAATTGAGCTGTTAGAATGTCAGAAACAAGCTTTCTGAGCTGAGAAATGCATTTTGTGACAAAGTGCTTCAGTGGATGATTAGAATGTCAGTTTTGACAAAGAACACTGTTCATTACTGAAATGCTCCAATTAAGCTGTTAGAATGTCAGAAACAAGCTTTCTGAGCTGAGAAATGCATTTTGTGACAAAGTGCATCAGTGGATGATGAGAATGTCACTTTTGACAAAGAACACTGTTCATTACTAAAATGCTCTAATTGAGCTGTTAGAATGTCAGAAACAAGCTTTCTGAGCTGAGAACTGCATTTTGTGACAAAAAGCATCAGTGGATGATGAGAATGTCAGTTTTGACAAAGAACACTGATCATTACTAAAATGCTCCAATTGAGCTGTTAGAATGTCAGAAACAAGCTTTCTGAGCTGAGAAATGCATTTTGTGACAAAGTGCTTCAGTGGATGATGAGAATGTCAGTTTTGACAAAGAACACTGTTCATTACTAAAATGCTCTAATTGAGCTGTTAGAATGTCAGAAACAAGCTTTCTGAGCTGAGAAATGCATTTTGTGACATAGTTCATCAGTGGATGATGAGAATGTCAGTTTTGACAAAGAAAACTGTTCATTACTAAAATGCTCTAATTGAGCTGTTAGAATGTTAGAAACAAGCTTTCTGAGCTGAGAACTGCATTTTGTGACATAGTTTATCAGTGGATGATGAGAATGTCAGTTTTGACAAAGAACACTGATCATTACTAAAATGCTCCAATTGAGCTGTTAGAATGTCAGAAACAAGCTTTCTGAGCTGAGAAATGCATTTTGTGACAAAGTGCTTCAGTGGATGATGAGAATGTCAGTTTTGACAAAGAACACTGTTCATTACTAAAATGCTCTAATTGAGCTGTTAGAATGTCAGAAACAAGCTTTCTGAGCTGAGAACTGCATTTTGTGACATAGTTCATCAGTGGATGATGAGAATGTCGGTTTTGACAAAGAACACTGTTCATTACTGAAATGCTCTAATTGAGCTGTTAGAATGTCAGAAACAAGCTTTCTGAGCTGAGAACTGCATTTTGTGACATAGTTCATCAGTGGATGATGAGAATGTCAGTTTTGACAAAGAACACTGTTCATTACTGAAATGCTCCAATTGAGCTGTTAGAATGTCAGAAACAAGCTTTCTGAGCTGAGAAATGCATTTTGTGACAAAGTGCTTCAGTGGATGATGAGAATGTCAGTTTTGACAAAGAACACTGTTCATTACTGAAATGCTCCAATTGAGCTGTTAGAATGTCAGAAACAAGCTTTCTGAGCTGAGAAATGCATTTTGTGACAAAAAGCATCAGTGGATGATGAGAATGTCAGTTTTGACAAAGAACACTGATCATTACTAAAATGCTCCAATTGAGCTGTTAGAATGTCAGAAACAAGCTTTCTGAGCTGAGAAATGCATTTTGTGACAAAGTGCTTCAGTGGATGATGAGAATGTCAGTTTTGACAAAGAACACTGTTCATTACTAAAATGCTCTAATTGAGCTGTTAGAATGTCAGAAACAAGCTTTCTGAGCTGAGAACTGCATTTTGTGACGAAGTGCTTCAGTGGATGATGAGAATGTCAGTTTTGACAAAGAACACTGTTCATTACTGAAATTCTCCAATTGAGCTGTTAGAATGTCAGAAACAAGCTTTCTGAGCTGAGAAATGCATTTTGTGACAAAGTGCATCAGTGGATGATGAGAATGTCACTTTTGACAAAGAACACTGTTCATTACTGAAATGCGCTAATTGAGCTGTTAGAATGTCAGAAACAAGCTTTCTGAGCTGAGAACTGCATTTTGTGACATAGTTCATCAGTGGATGATGAGAATGTCAGTTTTGACAAAGAACACTGTTCATTACTGAAATGCTCCAATTGAGCTGTTAGAATGTCAGAAACAAGCTTTCTGAGCTGAGAAATGCATTTTGTGACAAAGTGCATCAGTGGATGATGAGAATGTCACTTTTGTCAAAGAACACTGTTCATTACTAAAATGCTCTAATTGAGCTGTTAGAATGTCAGAAACAAGCTTTCTGAGCTGAGAACTGCATTTTGTGACAAAAAGCATCAGTGGATGATGAGAATGTCACTTTTGACAAAGAACACTGTTCATTACTAAAATGCTCTAATTGAGCTGTTAGAATGTCAGAAACAAGCTTTCTGAGCTGAGAACTGCATTTTGTGACATAGTTCATCAGTGGATGATGAGAATGTCAGTTTTGACAAAGAACACTGATCATTACTAAAATGCTCCAATTGAGCTGTTAGAATGTCAGAAACAAGCTTTCTGAGCTGAGAAATGCATTTTGTGACAAAGTGCTTCAGTGGATGATTAGAATGTCAGTTTTGACAAAGAACACTGTTCATTACTGAAATGCTCCAATTAAGCTGTTAGAATGTCAGAAACAAGCTTTCTGAGCTGAGAAATGCATTTTGTGACAAAGTGCATCAGTGGATGATGAGAATGTCACTTTTGACAAAGAACACTGTTCATTACTAAAATGCTCTAATTGAGCTGTTAGAATGTCAGAAACAAGCTTTCTGAGCTGAGAACTGCATTTTGTGACAAAAAGCATCAGTGGATGATGAGAATGTCAGTTTTGACAAAGAACACTGATCATTACTAAAATGCTCCAATTGAGCTGTTAGAATGTCAGAAACAAGCTTTCTGAGCTGAGAAATGCATTTTGTGACAAAGTGCTTCAGTGGATGATGAGAATGTCAGTTTTGACAAAGAACACTGTTCATTACTAAAATGCTCTAATTGAGCTGTTAGAATGTCAGAAACAAGCTTTCTGAGCTGAGAAATGCATTTTGTGACATAGTTCATCAGTGGATGATGAGAATGTCAGTTTTGACAAAGAAAACTGTTCATTACTAAAATGCTCTAATTGAGCTGTTAGAATGTTAGAAACAAGCTTTCTGAGCTGAGAACTGCATTTTGTGACATAGTTTATCAGTGGATGATGAGAATGTCAGTTTTGACAAAGAACACTGATCATTACTAAAATGCTCCAATTGAGCTGTTAGAATGTCAGAAACAAGCTTTCTGAGCTGAGAAATGCATTTTGTGACAAAGTGCTTCAGTGGATGATGAGAATGTCAGTTTTGACAAAGAACACTGTTCATTACTAAAATGCTCTAATTGAGCTGTTAGAATGTCAGAAACAAGCTTTCTGAGCTGAGAACTGCATTTTGTGACATAGTTCATCAGTGGATGATGAGAATGTCGGTTTTGACAAAGAACACTGTTCATTACTGAAATGCTCTAATTGAGCTGTTAGAATGTCAGAAACAAGCTTTCTGAGCTGAGAACTGCATTTTGTGACATAGTTCATCAGTGGATGATGAGAATGTCAGTTTTGACAAAGAACACTGTTCATTACTGAAATGCTCCAATTGAGCTGTTAGAATGTCAGAAACAAGCTTTCTGAGCTGAGAAATGCATTTTGTGACAAAGTGCTTCAGTGGATGATGAGAATGTCAGTTTTGACAAAGAACACTGTTCATTACTGAAATGCTCCAATTGAGCTGTTAGAATGTCAGAAACAAGCTTTCTGAGCTGAGAAATGCATTTTGTGACAAAAAGCATCAGTGGATGATGAGAATGTCAGTTTTGACAAAGAACACTGATCATTACTAAAATGCTCCAATTGAGCTGTTAGAATGTCAGAAACAAGCTTTCTGAGCTGAGAAATGCATTTTGTGACAAAGTGCTTCAGTGGATGATGAGAATGTCAGTTTTGACAAAGAACACTGTTCATTACTAAAATGCTCTAATTGAGCTGTTAGAATGTCAGAAACAAGCTTTCTGAGCTGAGAACTGCATTTTGTGACGAAGTGCTTCAGTGGATGATGAGAATGTCAGTTTTGACAAAGAACACTGTTCATTACTTAAATGCTCCAATTGAGCTGTTAGAATGTCAGAAACAAGCTTTCTGAGCTGAGAAATGCATTTTGTGACAAAGTGCATCAGTGGATGATGAGAATGTCACTTTTGACAAAGAACACTGTTCATTACTAAAATGCTCTAATTGAGCTGTTAGAATGTCAGAAACAAGCTTTCTGAGCTGAGAACTGCATTTTGTGACAAAAAGCATCAGTGGATGATGAGAATGTCAGTTTTGACAAAGAACACTGTTCATTACTAAAATGCTCTAATTGAGCTGTTAGAATGTCAGAAACAAGCTTTCTGAGCTGAGAACTGCATTTTGTGACAAAAAGCATCAGTGGATGATGAGAATGTCAGTTTTGACAAAGAACACTGATCATTACTAAAATGCTCCAATTGAGCTGTTAGAATGTCAGAAACAAGCTTTCTGAGCTGAGAAATGCATTTTGTGACAAAGTGCTTCAGTGGATGATGAGAATGTCAGTTTTGACAAAGAACACTGTTCATTACTAAAATGCTCTAATTGAGCTGTTAGAATGTCAGAAACAAGCTTTCTGAGCTGAGAACTGCATTTTGTGACAAAGTGCTTCAGTGGATGATGAGAATGTCAGTTTTGACAAAGAACACTGTTCATTACTTAAATGCTCCAATTGAGCTGTTAGAATGTCAGAAACAAGCTTTCTGAGCTGAGAAATGCATTTTGTGACAAAGTGCATCAGTGGATGATGAGAATGTCACTTTTGACAAAGAACACTGTTCATTACTAAAATGCTCTAATTGAGCTGTTAGAATGTCAGAAACAAGCTTTCTGAGCTGAGAACTGCATTTTGTGACAAAAAGCATCAGTGGATGATGAGAATGTCAGTTTTGACAAAGAACACTGATCATTACTAAAATGCTCCAATTGAGCTGTTAGAATGTCAGAAACAAGCTTTCTGAGCTGAGAAATGCATTTTGTGACAAAGTGAATTAGTGGATGGATGAGAATGTCACTTTTGACAAAGAACACTGATCATTACTAAAATGCTCCAATTGAGCTGTTAGAATGTCAGAAACAAGCTTTCTGAGCTGAGAAATGCATTTTGTGACAAAGTGCTTCAGTGGATGATGAGAATGTCAGTTTTGACAAAGAACACTGTTCATTACTGAAATGCTCCAATTGAGCTGTTAGAATGTCAGAAACAAGCTTTCTGAGCTGAGAAATGCATTTTGTGACAAAGTGCATCAGTGGATGATGAGAATGTCACTTTTGACAAAGAACACTGTTCATTACTGAAATGCTCTAATTGAGCTGTTAGAATGTCAGAAACAAGCTTTCTGAGCTGAGAACTGCATTTTGTGACATAGTTCATCAGTGGATGATGAGAATGTCAGTTTTGACAAAGAACACTGTTCATTACTGAAATGCTCCAATTGAGCTGTTAGAATGTCAGAAACAAGCTTTCTGAGCTGAGAAATGCATTTTGTGACAAAGTGCATCAGTGGATGATGAGAATGTCACTTTTGACAAAGAACACTGTTCATTACTAAAATGCTCTAATTGAGCTGTTAGAATGTCAGAAACAAGCTTTCTGAGCTGAGAACTGCATTTTGTGACAAAAAGCATCAGTGGATGATGAGAATGTCAGTTTTGACAAAGAAAACTGTTCATTACTAAAATGCTCTAATTGAGCTGTTAGAATGTTAGAAACAAGCTTTCTGAGCTGAGAACTGCATTTTGTGACATAGTTCATCAGTGGATGATGAGAATGTCAGTTTTGACAAAGAACACTGATCTTTACTAAAATGCTCCAATTTGAGCTGTTAGAATGTCAGAAACAAGCTTTCTGAGCTGAGAAATGCATTTTGTGACAAAGTGCTTCAGTGGATGATGAGAATGTCAGTTTTGACAAAGAACACTGTTCATTACTAAAATGCTCTAATTGAGCTGTTAGAATGTCAGAAACAAGCTTTCTGAGCTGAGAACTGCATTTTGTGACATAGTTCATCAGTGGATGATGAGAATGTCACTTTTGACAAAGAACACTGTTCATTACTAAAATGCTCTAATTGAGCTGTTAGAATGTCAGAAACAAGCTTTCTGAGCTGAGAACTGCATTTTGTGACATAGTTCATCAGTGGATGATGAGAATGTCAGTTTTGACAAAGAACACTGATCATTACTAAAATGCTCCAATTGAGCTGTTAGAATGTCAGAAACAAGCTTTCTGAGCTGAGAAATGCATTTTGTGACAAAGTGCTTCAGTGGATGATTAGAATGTCAGTTTTGACAAAGAACACTGTTCATTACTGAAATGCTCCAATTAAGCTGTTAGAATGTCAGAAACAAGCTTTCTGAGCTGAGAAATGCATTTTGTGACAAAGTGCATCAGTGGATGATGAGAATGTCACTTTTGACAAAGAACACTGTTCATTACTAAAATGCTCTAATTGAGCTGTTAGAATGTCAGAAACAAGCTTTCTGAGCTGAGAACTGCATTTTGTGACAAAAAGCATCAGTGGATGATGAGAATGTCAGTTTTGACAAAGAACACTGATCATTACTAAAATGCTCCAATTGAGCTGTTAGAATGTCAGAAACAAGCTTTCTGAGCTGAGAAATGCATTTTGTGACAAAGTGCTTCAGTGGATGATGAGAATGTCAGTTTTGACAAAGAACACTGTTCATTACTAAAATGCTCTAATTGAGCTGTTAGAATGTCAGAAACAAGCTTTCTGAGCTGAGAAATGCATTTTGTGACATAGTTCATCAGTGGATGATGAGAATGTCAGTTTTGACAAAGAAAACTGTTCATTACTAAAATGCTCTAATTGAGCTGTTAGAATGTTAGAAACAAGCTTTCTGAGCTGAGAACTGCATTTTGTGACATAGTTCATCAGTGGATGATGAGAATGTCAGTTTTGACAAAGAACACTGATCATTACTAAAATGCTCCAATTGAGCTGTTAGAATGTCAGAAACAAGCTTTCTGAGCTGAGAAATGCATTTTGTGACAAAGTGCTTCAGTGGATGATGAGAATGTCAGTTTTGACAAAGAACACTGTTCATTAGTAAAATGCTCTAATTGAGCTGTTAGAATGTCAGAAACAAGCTTTCTGAGCTGAGAACTGCATTTTGTGACATAGTTCATCAGTGGATGATGAGAATGTCGGTTTTGACAAAGAACACTGTTCATTACTGAAATGCTCTAATTGAGCTGTTAGAATGTCAGAAACAAGCTTTCTGAGCTGAGAAATGCATTTTGTGACAAAGTGAATTAGTGGATGGATGAGAATGTCACTTTTGACAAAGAACACTGATCATTACTAAAATGCTCCAATTGAGCTGTTAGAATGTCAGAAACAAGCTTTCTGAGCTGAGAAATGCATTTTGTGACAAAGTGCTTCAGTGGATGATGAGAATGTCAGTTTTGACAAAGAACACTGTTCATTACTGAAATGCTCCAATTGAGCTGTTAGAATGTCAGAAACAAGCTTTCTGAGCTGAGAAATGCATTTTGTGACAAAGTGCATCAGTGGATGATGAGAATGTCACTTTTGACAAAGAACACTGTTCATTACTGAAATGCTCTAATTGAGCTGTTAGAATGTCAGAAACAAGCTTTCTGAGCTGAGAACTGCATTTTGTGACATAGTTCATCAGTGGATGATGAGAATGTCAGTTTTGACAAAGAACACTGTTCATTACTTAAATGCTCCAATTGAGCTGTTAGAATGTCAGAAACAAGCTTTCTGAGCTGAGAAATGCATTTTGTGACAAAGTGCATCAGTGGATCATGAGAATGTCACTTTTGACAAAGAACACTGTTCATTACTAAAATGCTCTAATTGAGCTGTTAGAATGTCAGAAACAAGCTTTCTGAGCTGAGAACTGCATTTTGTGACAAAAAGCATCAGTGGATGATGAGAATGTCAGTTTTGACAAAGAACACTGATCATTACTAAAATGCTCCAATTGAGCTGTTAGAATGTCAGAAACAAGCTTTCTGAGCTGAGAAATGCATTTTGTGACAAAGTGAATTAGTGGATGGATGAGAATGTCACTTTTGACAAAGAACACTGATCATTACTAAAATGCTCCAATTGAGCTGTTAGAATGTCAGAAACAAGCTTTCTGAGCTGAGAAATGCATTTTGTGACAAAGTGCTTCAGTGGATGATGAGAATGTCACTTTTGACAAAGAACACTGTTCATTACTGAAATGCTCTAATTGAGCTGTTAGAATGTCAGAAACAAGCTTTCTGAGCTGAGAACTGCATTTTGTGACATAGTTCATCAGTGGATGATGAGAATGTCAGTTTTGACAAAGAACACTGTTCATTACTGAAATGCTCCAATTGAGCTGTTAGAATGTCAGAAACAAGCTTTCTGAGCTGAGAAATGCATTTTGTGACAAAGTGCATCAGTGGATGATGAGAATGTCACTTTTGACAAAGAACACTGTTCATTACTAAAATGCTCTAATTGAGCTGTTAGAATGTCAGAAACAAGCTTTCTGAGCTGAGAACTGCATTTTGTGACAAAAAGCATCAGTGGATGATGAGAATGTCAGTTTTGACAAAGAAAACTGTTCATTACTAAAATGCTCTAATTGAGCTGTTAGAATGTTAGAAACAAGCTTTCTGAGCTGAGAACTGCATTTTGTGACATAGTTCATCAGTGGATGATGAGAATGTCAGTTTTGACAAAGAACACTGATCATTACTAAAATGCTCCAATTTGAGCTGTTAGAATGTCAGAAACAAGCTTTCTGAGCTGAGAAATGCATTTTGTGACAAAGTGCTTCAGTGGATGATGAGAATGTCAGTTTTGACAAAGAACACTGTTCATTACTAAAATGCTCTAATTGAGCTGTTAGAATGTCAGAAACAAGCTTTCTGAGCTGAGAACTGCATTTTGTGACATAGTTCATCAGTGGATGATGAGAATGTCACTTTTGACAAAGAACACTGTTCATTACTAAAATGCTCTAATTGAGCTGTTAGAATGTCAGAAACAAGCTTTCTGAGCTGAGAACTGCATTTTGTGACATAGTTCATCAGTGGATGATGAGAATGTCAGTTTTGACAAAGAACACTGTTCATTACTGAAATGCTCCAATTAAGCTGTTAGAATGTCAGAAACAAGCTTTCTGAGCTGAGAAATGCATTTTGTGACAAAGTGCTTCAGTGGATGATTAGAATGTCAGTTTTGACAAAGAACACTGTTCATTACTGAAATGCTCCAATTAAGCTGTTAGAATGTCAGAAACAAGCTTTCTGAGCTGAGAAATGCATTTTGTGACAAAGTGCTTCAGTGGATGATGAGAATGTCAGTTTTGACAAAGAACACTGATCATTACTAAAATGCTCCAATTTGAGCTGTTAGAATGTCAGAAACAAGCTTTCTGAGCTGAGAAATGCATTTTGTGACAAAGTGCTTCAGTGGATGATGAGAATGTCAGTTTTGACAAAGAACACTGTTCATTACTAAAATGCTCTAATTGAGCTGTTAGAATGTCAGAAACAAGCTTTCTGAGCTGAGAACTGCATTTTGTGACATAGTTCATCAGTGGATGATGAGAATGTCACTTTTGACAAAGAACACTGTTCATTACTAAAATGCTCTAATTGAGCTGTTAGAATGTCAGAAACAAGCTTTCTGAGCTGAGAACTGCATTTTGTGACATAGTTCATCAGTGGATGATGAGAATGTCAGTTTTGACAAAGAACACTGTTCATTACTGAAATGCTCCAATTAAGCTGTTAGAATGTCAGAAACAAGCTTTCTGAGCTGAGAAATGCATTTTGTGACAAAGTGCTTCAGTGGATGATTAGAATGTCAGTTTTGACAAAGAACACTGTTCATTACTGAAATGCTCCAATTAAGCTGTTAGAATGTCAGAAACAAGCTTTCTGAGCTGAGAAATGCATTTTGTGACAAAGTGCATCAGTGGATGATGAGAATGTCACTTTTGACAAAGAACACTGTTCATTACTAAAATGCTCTAATTGAGCTGTTAGAATGTCAGAAACAAGCTTTCTGAGCTGAGAACTGCATTTTGTGACAAAAAGCATCAGTGGATGATGAGAATGTCAGTTTTGACAAAGAACACTGATCATTACTAAAATGCTCCAATTTGAGCTGTTAGAATGTCAGAAACAAGCTTTCTGAGCTGAGAAATGCATTTTGTGACAAAGTGCTTCAGTGGATGATGAGAATGTCAGTTTTGACAAAGAACACTGTTCATTACTAAAATGCTCTAATTGAGCTGTTAGAATGTCAGAAACAAGCTTTCTGAGCTGAGAACTGCATTTTGTGACATAGTTCATCAGTGGATGATGAGAATGTCACTTTTGACAAAGAACACTGTTCATTACTAAAATGCTCTAATTGAGCTGTTAGAATGTCAGAAACAAGCTTTCTGAGCTGAGAAATGCATTTTGTGACAAAGTGCATCAGTGGATGATGAGAATGTCACTTTTGACAAAGAACACTGTTCATTACTAAAATGCTCTAATTGAGCTGTTAGAATGTCAGAAACAAGCTTTCTGAGCTGAGAACTGCATTTTGTGACAAAAAGCATCAGTGGATGATGAGAATGTCAGTTTTGACAAAGAACACTGTTCATTACTAAAATGCTCTAATTGAGCTGTTAGAATGTCAGAAACAAGCTTTCTGAGCTGAGAACTGCATTTTGTGACAAAAAGCATCAGTGGATGATGAGAATGTCAGTTTTGACAAAGAACACTGATCATTACTAAAATGCTCCAATTGAGCTGTTAGAATGTCAGAAACAAGCTTTCTGAGCTGAGAAATGCATTTTGTGACAAAGTGCTTCAGTGGATGATGAGAATGTCAGTTTTGACAAAGAACACTGTTCATTACTAAAATGCTCTAATTGAGCTGTTAGAATGTCAGAAACAAGCTTTCTGAGCTGAGAACTGCATTTTGTGACATAGTTCATCAGTGGATGATGAGAATGTCACTTTTGACAAAGAACACTGTTCATTACTAAAATGCTCTAATTGAGCTGTTAGAATGTCAGAAACAAGCTTTCTGAGCTGAGAACTGCATTTTGTGACATAGTTCATCAGTGGATGATGAGAATGTCAGTTTTGACAAAGAACACTGATCATTACTAAAATGCTACAATTGAGCTGTTAGAATGTCAGAAACAAGCTTTCTGAGCTGAGAAATGCATTTTGTGACAAAGTGCTTCAGTGGATGATTAGAATGTCAGTTTTGACAAAGAACACTGTTCATTACTGAAATGCTCCAATTAAGCTGTTAGAATGTCAGAAACAAGCTTTCTGAGCTGAGAAATGCATTTTGTGACAAAGTGCATCAGTGGATGATGAGAATGTCACTTTTGACAAAGAACACTGTTCATTACTAAAATGCTCTAATTGAGCTGTTAGAATGTCAGAAACAAGCTTTCTGAGCTGAGAACTGCATTTTGTGACAAAAAGCATCAGTGGATGATGAGAATGTCAGTTTTGACAAAGAACACTGATCATTACTAAAATGCTCCAATTTGAGCTGTTAGAATGTCAGAAACAAGCTTTCTGAGCTGAGAAATGCATTTTGTGACAAAGTGCTTCAGTGGATGATGAGAATGTCAGTTTTGACAAAGAACACTGTTCATTACTAAAATGCTCTAATTGAGCTGTTAGAATGTCAGAAACAAGCTTTCTGAGCTGAGAACTGCATTTTGTGACATAGTTCATCAGTGGATGATGAGAATGTCACTTTTGACAAAGAACACTGTTCATTACTAAAATGCTCTAATTGAGCTGTTAGAATGTCAGAAACAAGCTTTCTGAGCTGAGAACTGCATTTTGTGACATAGTTCATCAGTGGATGATGAGAATGTCAGTTTTGACAAAGAACACTGATCATTACTAAAATGCTCCAATTGAGCTGTTAGAATGTCAGAAACAAGCTTTCTGAGCTGAGAAATGCATTTTGTGACAAAGTGCTTCAGTGGATGATTAGAATGTCAGTTTTGACAAAGAACACTGTTCATTACTAAAATGCTCTAATTGAGCTGTTAGAATGTCAGAAACAAGCTTTCTGAGCTGAGAACTGCATTTTGTGACAAAAAGCATCAGTGGATGATGAGAATGTCAGTTTTGACAAAGAACACTGATCATTACTAAAATGCTCCAATTGAGCTGTTAGAATGTCAGAAACAAGCTTTCTGAGCTGAGAAATGCATTTTGTGACAAAGTGCTTCAGTGGATGATGAGAATGTCAGTTTTGACAAAGAACACTGTTCATTACTAAAATGCTCTAATTGAGCTGTTAGAATGTCAGAAACAAGCTTTCTGAGCTGAGAAATGCATTTTGTGACATAGTTCATCAGTGGATGATGAGAATGTCAGTTTTGACAAAGAAAACTGTTCATTACTAAAATGCTCTAATTGAGCTGTTAGAATGTTAGAAACAAGCTTTCTGAGCTGAGAACTGCATTTTGTGACATAGTTCATCAGTGGATGATGAGAATGTCAGTTTTGACAAAGAACACTGATCATTACTAAAATGCTCCAATTGAGCTGTTAGAATGTCAGAAACAAGCTTTCTGAGCTGAGAAATGCATTTTGTGACAAAGTGCTTCAGTGGATGATGAGAATGTCAGTTTTGACAAAGAACACGGTTCATTAGTAAAATGCTCTAATTGAGCTGTTAGAATGTCAGAAACAAGCTTTCTGAGCTGAGAACTGCATTTTGTGACATAGTTCATCAGTGGATGATGAGAATGTCACTTTTGACAAAGAACACTGTTCATTACTGAAATGCTCTAATTGAGCTGTTAGAATGTCAGAAACAAGCTTTCTGAGCTGAGAAATGCATTTTGTGACAAAGTGAATTAGTGGATGGATGAGAATGTCACTTTTGACAAAGAACACTGATCATTACTAAAATGCTCCAATTGAGCTGTTAGAATGTCAGAAACAAGCTTTCTGAGCTGAGAAATGCATTTTGTGACAAAGTGCTTCAGTGGATGATGAGAATGTCAGTTTTGACAAAGAACACTGTTCATTACTGAAATGCTCCAATTGAGCTGTTAGAATGTCAGAAACAAGCTTTCTGAGCTGAGAAATGCATTTTGTGACAAAGTGCATCAGTGGATGATGAGAATGTCACTTTTGACAAAGAACACTGTTCATTACTGAAATGCTCTAATTGAGCTGTTAGAATGTCAGAAACAAGCTTTCTGAGCTGAGAACTGCATTTTGTGACATAGTTCATCAGTGGATGATGAGAATGTCAGTTTTGACAAAGAACACTGTTCATTACTTAAATGCTCCAATTGAGCTGTTAGAATGTCAGAAACAAGCTTTCTGAGCTGAGAAATGCATTTTGTGACAAAGTGCATCAGTGGATGATGAGAATGTCACTTTTGACAAAGAACACTGTTCATTACTAAAATGCTCTAATTGAGCTGTTAGAATGTCAGAAACAAGCTTTCTGAGCTGAGAACTGCATTTTGTGACATAGTTCATCAGTGGATGATGAGAATGTCAGTTTTGACAAAGAACACTGTTCATTACTGAAATGCTCCAATTGAGCTGTTAGAATGTCAGAAACAAGCTTTCTGAGCTGAGAAATGCATTTTGTGACAAAGTGCATCAGTGGATGATGAGAATGTCACTTTTGACAAAGAACACTGTTCATTACTAAAATGCTCTAATTGAGCTGTTAGAATGTCAGAAACAAGCTTTCTGAGCTGAGAACTGCATTTTGTGACAAAAAGCATCAGTGGATGATGAGAATGTCAGTTTTGACAAAGAACACTGATCATTACTAAAATGCTCCAATTGAGCTGTTAGAATGTCAGAAACAAGCTTTCTGAGCTGAGAAATGCATTTTGTGACAAAGTGCTTCAGTGGATGATTAGAATGTCAGTTTTGACAAAGAACACTGTTCATTACTGAAATGCTCCAATTAAGCTGTTAGAATGTCAGAAACAAGCTTTCTGAGCTGAGAAATGCATTTTGTGACAAAGTGCATCAGTGGATGATGAGAATGTCACTTTTGACAAAGAACACTGTTCATTACTAAAATGCTCTAATTGAGCTGTTAGAATGTCAGAAACAAGCTTTCTGAGCTGAGAACTGCATTTTGTGACAAAAAGCATCAGTGGATGATGAGAATGTCAGTTTTGACAAAGAACACTGATCATTACTAAAATGCTCCAATTGAGCTGTTAGAATGTCAGAAACAAGCTTTCTGAGCTGAGAAATGCATTTTGTGACAAAGTGCTTCAGTGGATGATGAGAATGTCAGTTTTGACAAAGAACACTGTTCATTACTAAAATGCTCTAATTGAGCTGTTAGAATGTCAGAAACGTCTCAGGTTACGACTGTAACCGTAGTTCCCTGAGACAGGGAACGAGACACTGCGTCAATGTTGACACTTTGGGGAACGCCAGCAGCGTGACGCATCTGAATACGTTGTGTGAAACTAATCTCGCGACTTATCGTCGCGCCGCGATTTATCGTCGCGCCGCGATGACGTCACTATGACGTCACGAGTGACGCGCGGCACCGGAAGGTATAAATAGGAAGCGGACGCAATGCAAATCAGCTTCTGCAAAAATTATTGAAGCAAATGCTCCAGGCACAGGGAGTTATGGCACAACGACGCAGTGTCTCGTTCCCTGTCTCAGGGAACTACGGTTACAGTCGTAACCTGAGACGTTCCCTTTCGAGGGAACTCTACACTGCGTCAATGTTGACACTTTGGGGAACGAAATGCCCACTACGCCATAATGCATTGTGTCTGTCCAAGTGTGAAGGTGTCCACGCACATCTCAGGACAAAAGTGCCTGGGTTCCAGGTAAAGAAAAGAGGTCCAGTTTGTAGTACCATATAAACATCCCGCATAGACGCCCGACAGAAGGGCCCGCGAGGAAGCCATACTCCGAGTTGAATGTGCCCTTACTAGCAGAGGTGAAGGTATTCCACGCACCTCGTAAGCTAAAGAAATTGCCTCTACCATCCATTTACAAATGGGCTGCTTAGAGGTTGGTTGACCTCTGTTACGAGGTCCAAAACAGACCAACAGTCGGTTAGAATTTCGTCATAAAGAAGACCTGCACATATTCTTCTAACGCCCAGACAGGGCATGACAATTATTACCTTCGGTTATCCGCTATCTCGTGAGGTGGAGGATGAAAAGCCTGGAGCTAACTCCAAACAAGATTGAGAAGCTGATAAAGCTTGAAGGTCGCCTACCCTCCAAAGAGAGGTAATGACTACCAGACAGGCTAGCTTGAGGGATAAATGAATGTCCCAGCTAGACTCAATGGCCTTAAAAGGCATCTGGGAAAGCCCTTCTAGAATCACAGTCTAGAGCAGGAACTTTCACCTGAGATGAAGGCCTCATCCTCATGGTTCCATGCAGGAACCGAACAGCTAAGGGATGTCTCCCCAGAGAACCCTCGGGTATAGGGGGTGACAGGCCGAGATAGCTGCCACATACACTTTAATGTATGTCGGACTCTTTCTAGAAGTCCTGGGAGCAGAGCGATCGGAGGGAAAGCTTACAGATGCCGTTGTGGCAATGTCTGTACCAGGGCGTCCAGTCCCAACGGAGCTGGGCGTGTAAATGAAGACCACAGAGGACAATGAAACGTCTCTTGGGACGCAAACAGGTCGATGGAGTCTCCTCTCCCCCGGGCCTCAGCCCCTGCCTTGACAGCGTGTCTGCTCCCACATTCTGGACTCCAGGGATGTACACTGCCCTGAGCGATGTAAACTTCTCCTGGGCCCATAGGAGAACCTAGTGCGCCAGTCTGCAGAGAGGGCGTAGTCTCAGGCCCCCTTGAAGATTTATGTAAGAGAACTATCGTATTCTGTTGATAAGAACATGATGGCCTCTAAGGACTGGAAGGAAGTACCTCAGTACTTGTAGTACAGCTAATCTCCAGGCAATATTTGTGCAGTTGGTGATGCTGCACTCCAATTTCAACCCTTGATTGAGAAACCAAGGATTCTTCCATATAACCAGGAAACGAAGGCATCTGCGCGTTAACCTGATCATACAGAACGGGTTACCTCTCGAGGAAAACCTTTTGCCTTTTAGCCACCACTGTAAAGATCTCATGTGCAGGAGGCCAAAGGAATCACGTTGGACGCTGCTGCCATTAGACCAAAAAATTCACAGAAATGCTTGACAGTGTAAGCATGACCTTACTTGATCCTGGACACTGCTGTCAGGATCTATTCGACACGTGCAGGGGACAATCGTGCCTGCATCGTGACCGAATCCTATACTACCTCTATTGAGGAGTTTAGTTGCTCTTTTTGGCATTGAGCCGTAACCCCCCACGCTTCCTATGGTCGAGAACGAGATCTCAATGTCGAATCGCCATATTGTGAAACTGAACTAATATTAACCAGTTGTCTATGTAATTTAGTATATGGATCCCTTGAAGTCTCAATGGAGCAAGGGCTGAATCCATGCATTTTGTGAAGGTGCGTGAGGAAAGAACAAGGCCGTATGGAAGAACTCGATATAGGTAAGCTTTGCCCCCGAAAGCAAACCTGAGAAACTTCCGATATTGAGGAAGGATAAGAGTGTGGAAGTATGCAAATTTCAGCACTATTGTGGTTAACCAGTCTTCTGATCTGATTCCGGCCACAATAATAGGGACAGTGAGTATCTTGAGCTTGTATCTCTTCAGATTTGTTGAGATTTCTCAGATATAAAAATGGGCCTCAGCCCTTCATCCTTCTTCCGACTGTGAAGTACCGGCTGTTTAAAGCCGATCTGACTCTCATGGGGGGGGAACATATTCTATGGCCCCTTTCACCAAGAGAGACAACTCTTACCCTTCTACTACCCCATTAGAATTTGTAAAGCTTTCTCCACTCGTGGAGAAAGGTATGCTAAGGGGTCAACCTTTCGACATTGATGTCGGTTGTGTGAAGCCCGATGCCCTGAAGCGGCTGACCGGCAGGGGATGGTCGGACTGTTGATTTTATTTGCAGATTCACTAGGTCTACAGCATCTTCGGGTAGACTCTGATGATTCCATGTAATAGAAACGGACGTGCCCCGAAACGTCTTGGACGGCGGGGTTAACGTAAAGATTTTCTGAGGACTTCTTGGAAGGATCGAACTTTTCAGTCCTCCAAGAGGAGCCGCCCTCGGATGTCCTGAAAACACATCAGGACCTCTTTGCAGCAGCCTTCCGGTTTGAGACGATGACTGTTCTCAGATCCGGCTTCGCCTGCCTAGCAGGTTTAGGAGGTTGCTGCCTCGACCCCCAAGCTCTCTGAGGGGGGGTTCGAGTAGCTACACTCTGCTTCTGCTGCTGCCTATATGAGGAGCTTGTAGATGGCTGGGGCTGTCCTTGGACTGCAGACCCCTGGGGATAAGAGCGGAGAGGTAAATATTTATGAAACGCAGCAGCCTGGCGTTTTGTCTCCTGGAAACGGTCAACAACTGTCTCGACCGCACCACCAAAGAGGCCTTCCGAGGAGAGAGGTGCATCAAGCAGCACAGTTTTATCTCTCTCCTTAATGCCTGACAGATTTACCCACAGGTGTCTCTCTGTGGCTACCAGTGCTGACATGGAGCGCCCAACAGCTTGGGCTGTCTCCTTAGTGGCCCGAAGAGTAAGATCTGCTGCTGTTCTCAACTCGTTGAGCAGACTTGGATCTATTACCTCGCCCTCTTTAATATCCCCCAGCAAGTCGGCCTGGTATGCCTGCAATAGACCCATGGTGTGTAGGCATGATCCAGCCCGACCTGAAGCCATATATGCCTTGCCTACCAAATTAGATGTCACTCTACATGGTTTGGAGGGCAATGTCGGGGATTTCAAAGATGATGCCGAATCTGGTGAAAGATACACGGCCAACGTATCTTCTACCCTTGGCATCATGCCATACCCCTTATCTCTAGCCCCTAACACATTCGAAAAATTCGTGGATGTGGAAGAAATGCGAGAAGAGTATGGTTTTTTCCACGATTTGGACACCTCTGAGTGTAAATCGGGGAAAAAAGGCAACCCCCGACGCTGAGGTTGTATCCGTTTTTCCAAGAATCTTTCATCCAATTTACTGACAGACAAAACTTCTTGTTGCTCTGTGGGCCAGTCAATGCCAAGTCTGGCTACCGCCCGGCCAACAACCTCTAACAGCTCCTCATACCCAGGGGAAAGGGGAATTTCATTGGGCTCATCTATGTCCCGTGCATGAAAACCAACACTCTCTAACTCCTCAGAGCTAGAGCAGTGCGTTGGGCTTCTGGATGGGGCGGGAGAAGCCGCCATGCGGGCTCCCGTATCCCTTCCAGAGGCAATGGAACTGGTGGGTTGAGAAAAGGCCGAAGCCGTCTCAACACCCTCATAAACATCCATCTGCGAGCCCCACGAACGGAGACGCCGCGCTGCCTCGGCAGTAGCGGGTCCCGATCCGTGAGGCTGGCGAATTTTGCCTGACTATTCAAACAAAGCAGCACGAGAGTTGAGTGTTTTTAGTGATAGCCACAAACAATGTTCACAGGGATCCCCTTAAGAGCTGCCTTAGCATGCTCAAATCCCAAACACTCAACACAGAGTTCATGTGTATCCCCACCCGTAATAAAACGAGGACAAGGGGAAACACATGGCTTAAAGGTCTTTTGTCTACTCATTTCTAATAAAGTTTTCAATAAACAATCTAGACAACGTCGTAAACAAACAGACAATAAACTTCACACACACAGAGCGCTTTGCTGAAATGGCAGAAGCTGATTTGCATTGCGTCCGCTTCCTATTTATACCTTCCGGTGCCGCGCGTCACTCGTGACGTCATAGTGACGTCATCGCGGCGCGACGATAAATCGCGGCGCGACGATAAGTCGCGAGATTAGTTTCACACAACGTATTCAGATGCGTCACGCTGCTGGCGTTCCCCAAAGTGTCAACATTGACGCAGTGTAGAGTTCCCTCGAAAGGGAACAAGCTTTCTGAGCTGAGAAATGCATTTTGTGACATAGTTCATCAGTGGATGATGAGAATGTCAGTTTTGACAAAGAACACTGATCATTACTAAAATGCTCCAATTGAGCTGTTAGAATGTCAGAAACAAGCTTTCTGAGCTGAGAAATGCATTTTGTGACAAAGTGCTTCAGTGGATGATTAGAATGTCAGTTTTGACAAAGAACACTGTTCATTACTGAAATGCTCCAATTAAGCTGTTAGAATGTCAGAAACAAGCTTTCTGAGCTGAGAAATGCATTTTGTGACAAAGTGCATCAGTGGATGATGAGAATGTCACTTTTGACAAAGAACACTGTTCATTACTAAAATGCTCTAATTGAGCTGTTAGAATGTCAGAAACAAGCTTTCTGAGCTGAGAACTGCATTTTGTGACAAAAAGCATCAGTGGATGATGAGAATGTCAGTTTTGACAAAGAACACTGATCATTACTAAATGCTCCAATTGAGCTGTTAGAATGTCAGAAACAAGCTTTCTGAGCTGAGAAATGCATTTTGTGACAAAGTGCTTCAGTGGATGATGAGAATGTCAGTTTTGACAAAGAACACTGTTCATTACTAAAATGCTCTAATTGAGCTGTTAGAATGTCAGAAACAAGCTTTCTGAGCTGAGAAATGCATTTTGTGACATAGTTCATCAGTGGATGATGAGAATGTCAGTTTTGACAAAGAACACTGATCATTACTAAAATGCTCCAATTGAGCTGTTAGAATGTCAGAAACAAGCTTTCTGAGCTGAGAAATGCATTTTGTGACAAAGTGCATCAGTGGATGATGAGAATGTCACTTTTGACAAAGAACACTGTTCATTACTAAAATGCTCTAATTGAGCTGTTAGAATGTCAGAAACAAGCTTTCTGAGCTGAGAACTGCATTTTGTGACAAAAAGCATCAGTGGATGATGAGAATGTCAGTTTTGACAAAGAACACTGATCATTACTAAAATGCTCCAATTGAGCTGTTAGAATGTCAGAAACAAGCTTTCTGAGCTGAGAAATGCATTTTGTGACAAAGTGAATTAGTGGATGAATGAGAATGTCACTTTTGACAAAGAACACTGATCATTACTAAAATGCTCCAATTGAGCTGTTAGAATGTCAGAAACAAGCTTTCTGAGCTGAGAAATGCATTTTGTGACAAAGTGCTTCAGTGGATGATGAGAATGTCAGTTTTGACAAAGAACACTGTTCATTACTGAAATTCTCCAATTGAGCTGTTAGAATGTCAGAAACAAGCTTTCTGAGCTGAGAAATGCATTTTGTGACAAAGTGCATCAGTGGATGATGAGAATGTCACTTTTGACAAAGAACACTGTTCATTACTGAAATGCGCTAATTGAGCTGTTAGAATGTCAGAAACAAGCTTTCTGAGCTGAGAACTGCATTTTGTGACATAGTTCATCAGTGGATGATGAGAATGTCAGTTTTGACAAAGAACACTGTTCATTACTGAAATGCTCCAATTGAGCTGTTAGAATGTCAGAAACAAGCTTTCTGAGCTGAGAAATGCATTTTGTGACAAAGTGCATCAGTGGATGATGAGAATGTCACTTTTGACAAAGAACACTGTTCATTACTAAAATGCTCTAATTGAGCTGTTAGAATGTCAGAAACAAGCTTTCTGAGCTGAGAACTGCATTTTGTGACAAAAAGCATCAGTGGATGATGAGAATGTCAGTTTTGACAAAGAAAACTGTTCATTTCTAAAATGCTCTAATTGAGCTGTTAGAATGTTAGAAACAAGCTTTCTGAGCTGAGAACTGCATTTTGTGACATAGTTCATCAGTGGATGATGAGAATGTCAGTTTTGTCAAAGAACACTGATCATTACTAAAATGCTCCAATTTGAGCTGTTAGAATGTCAGAAACAAGCTTTCTGAGCTGAGAAATGCATTTTGTGACAAAGTGCTTCAGTGGATGATGAGAATGTCAGTTTTGACAAAGAACACTGTTCATTACTAAAATGCTCTAATTGAGCTGTTAGAATGTCAGAAACAAGCTTTCTGAGCTGAGAACTGCATTTTGTGACATAGTTCATCAGTGGATGATGAGAATGTCACTTTTGACAAAGAACACTGTTCATTACTAAAATGCTCTAATTGAGCTGTTAGAATGTCAGAAACAAGCTTTCTGAGCTGAGAACTGCATTTTGTGACATAGTTCATCAGTGGATGATGAGAATGTCAGTTTTGACAAAGAACACTGATCATTACTAAAATGCTCCAATTGAGCTGTTAGAATGTCAGAAACAAGCTTTCTGAGCTGAGAAATGCATTTTGTGACAAAGTGCTTCAGTGGATGATTAGAATGTCAGTTTTGACAAAGAACACTGTTCATTACTGAAATGCTCCAATTAAGCTGTTAGAATGTCAGAAACAAGCTTTCTGAGCTGAGAAATGCATTTTGTGACAAAGTGCATCAGTGGATGATGAGAATGTCACTTTTGACAAAGAACACTGTTCATTACTAAAATGCTCTAATTGAGCTGTTAGAATGTCAGAAACAAGCTTTCTGAGCTGAGAACTGCATTTTGTGACAAAAAGCATCAGTGGATGATGAGAATGTCAGTTTTGACAAAGAACACTGATCATTACTAAAATGCTCCAATTGAGCTGTTAGAATGTCAGAAACAAGCTTTCTGAGCTGAGAAATGCATTTTGTGACAAAGTGCTTCAGTGGATGATGAGAATGTCAGTTTTGACAAAGAACACTGTTCATTACTAAAATGCTCTAATTGAGCTGTTAGAATGTCAGAAACAAGCTTTCTGAGCTGAGAAATGCATTTTGTGACATAGTTCATCAGTGGATGATGAGAATGTCAGTTTTGACAAAGAAAACTGTTCATTACTAAAATGCTCTAATTGAGCTGTTAGAATGTTAGAAACAAGCTTTCTGAGCTGAGAACTGCATTTTGTGACATAGTTTATCAGTGGATGATGAGAATGTCAGTTTTGACAAAGAACACTGATCATTACTAAAATGCTCCAATTAAGCTGTTAGAATGTCAGAAACAAGCTTTCTGAGCTGAGAAATGCATTTTGTGACAAAGTGCATCAGTGGATGATGAGAATGTCACTTTTGACAAAGAACACTGTTCATTACTAAAATGCTCTAATTGAGCTGTTAGAATGTCAGAAACAAGCTTTCTGAGCTGAGAAATGCATTTTGTGACAAAGTGCTTCAGTGGATGATGAGAATGTCAGTTTTGACAAAGAACACTGTTCATTACTAAAATGCTCTAATTGAGCTGTTAGAATGTCAGAAACAAGCTTTCTGAGCTGAGAAATGCATTTTGTGACATAGTTCATCAGTGGATGATGAGAATGTCAGTTTTGACAAAGAACACTGATCATTACTAAAATGCTCCAATTGAGCTGTTAGAATGTCAGAAACAAGCTTTCTGAGCTGAGAAATGCATTTTGTGACAAAGTGCTTCAGTGGATGATTAGAATGTCAGTTTTGACAAAGAACACTGTTCATTACTGAAATGCTCCAATTAAGCTGTTAGAATGTCAGAAACAAGCTTTCTGAGCTGAGAAATGCATTTTGTGACAAAGTGCTTCAGTGGATGATTAGAATGTCAGTTTTGACAAAGAACACTGTTCATTACTGAAATGCTCCAATTAAGCTGTTAGAATGTCAGAAACAAGCTTTCTGAGCTGAGAAATGCATTTTGTGACAAAGTGCATCAGTGGATGATGAGAATGTCACTTTTGACAAAGAACACTGTTCATTACTAAAATGCTCTAATTGAGCTGTTAGAATGTCAGAAACAAGCTTTCTGAGCTGAGAACTGCATTTTGTGACAAAAAGCATCAGTGGATGATGAGAATGTCAGTTTTGACAAAGAACACTGATCATTACTAAATGCTCCAATTGAGCTGTTAGAATGTCAGAAACAAGCTTTCTGAGCTGAGAAATGCATTTTGTGACAAAGTGCTTCAGTGGATGATGAGAATGTCAGTTTTGACAAAGAACACTGTTCATTACTAAAATGCTCTAATTGAGCTGTTAGAATGTCAGAAACAAGCTTTCTGAGCTGAGAAATGCATTTTGTGACATAGTTCATCAGTGGATGATGAGAATGTCAGTTTTGACAAAGAACACTGATCATTACTAAAATGCTCCAATTGAGCTGTTAGAATGTCAGAAACAAGCTTTCTGAGCTGAGAAATGCATTTTGTGACAAAGTGCTTCAGTGGATGATTAGAATGTCAGTTTTGACAAAGAACACTGTTCATTACTGAAATGCTCCAATTAAGCTGTTAGAATGTCAGAAACAAGCTTTCTGAGCTGAGAAATGCATTTTGTGACAAAGTGCATCAGTGGATGATGAGAATGTCACTTTTGACAAAGAACACTGTTCATTACTAAAATGCTCTAATTGAGCTGTTAGAATGTCAGAAACAAGCTTTCTGAGCTGAGAACTGCATTTTGTGACAAAAAGCATCAGTGGATGATGAGAATGTCAGTTTTGACAAAGAACACTGATCATTACTAAAATGCTCCAATTGAGCTGTTAGAATGTCAGAAACAAGCTTTCTGAGCTGAGAAATGCATTTTGTGACAAAGTGCTTCAGTGGATGATGAGAATGTCAGTTTTGACAAAGAACACTGTTCATTACTAAAATGCTCTAATTGAGCTGTTAGAATGTCAGAAACAAGCTTTCTGAGCTGAGAAATGCATTTTGTGACATAGTTCATCAGTGGATGATGAGAATGTCAGTTTTGACAAAGAAAACTGTTCATTACTAAAATGCTCTAATTGAGCTGTTAGAATGTTAGAAACAAGCTTTCTGAGCTGAGAACTGCATTTTGTGACAAAGTGCATCAGTGGATGATGAGAATGTCACTTTTGACAAAGAACACTGTTCATTACTAAAATGCTCTAATTGAGCTGTTAGAATGTCAGAAACAAGCTTTCTGAGCTGAGAACTGCATTTTGTGACAAAAAGCATCAGTGGATGATGAGAATGTCAGTTTTGACAAAGAACACTGATCATTACTAAAATGCTCCAATTGAGCTGTTAGAATGTCAGAAACAAGCTTTCTGAGCTGAGAAATGCATTTTGTGACAAAGTGAATTAGTGGATGAATGAGAATGTCACTTTTGACAAAGAACACTGATCATTACTAAAATGCTCCAATTGAGCTGTTAGAATGTCAGAAACAAGCTTTCTGAGCTGAGAAATGCATTTTGTGACAAAGTGCTTCAGTGGATGATGAGAATGTCAGTTTTGACAAAGAACACTGTTCATTACTGAAATTCTCCAATTGAGCTGTTAGAATGTCAGAAACAAGCTTTCTGAGCTGAGAAATGCATTTTGTGACAAAGTGCATCAGTGGATGATGAGAATGTCACTTTTGACAAAGAACACTGTTCATTACTGAAATGCGCTAATTGAGCTGTTAGAATGTCAGAAACAAGCTTTCTGAGCTGAGAACTGCATTTTGTGACATAGTTCATCAGTGGATGATGAGAATGTCAGTTTTGACAAAGAACACTGTTCATTACTGAAATGCTCCAATTGAGCTGTTAGAATGTCAGAAACAAGCTTTCTGAGCTGAGAAATGCATTTTGTGACAAAGTGCATCAGTGGATGATGAGAATGTCACTTTTGACAAAGAACACTGTTCATTACTAAAATGCTCTAATTGAGCTGTTAGAATGTCAGAAACAAGCTTTCTGAGCTGAGAACTGCATTTTGTGACAAAAAGCATCAGTGGATGATGAGAATGTCAGTTTTGACAAAGAAAACTGTTCATTTCTAAAATGCTCTAATTGAGCTGTTAGAATGTTAGAAACAAGCTTTCTGAGCTGAGAACTGCATTTTGTGACATAGTTCATCAGTGGATGATGAGAATGTCAGTTTTGTCAAAGAACACTGATCATTACTAAAATGCTCCAATTTGAGCTGTTAGAATGTCAGAAACAAGCTTTCTGAGCTGAGAAATGCATTTTGTGACAAAGTGCTTCAGTGGATGATGAGAATGTCAGTTTTGACAAAGAACACTGTTCATTACTAAAATGCTCTAATTGAGCTGTTAGAATGTCAGAAACAAGCTTTCTGAGCTGAGAACTGCATTTTGTGACATAGTTCATCAGTGGATGATGAGAATGTCACTTTTGACAAAGAACACTGTTCATTACTAAAATGCTCTAATTGAGCTGTTAGAATGTCAGAAACAAGCTTTCTGAGCTGAGAACTGCATTTTGTGACATAGTTCATCAGTGGATGATGAGAATGTCAGTTTTGACAAAGAACACTGATCATTACTAAAATGCTCCAATTGAGCTGTTAGAATGTCAGAAACAAGCTTTCTGAGCTGAGAAATGCATTTTGTGACAAAGTGCTTCAGTGGATGATTAGAATGTCAGTTTTGACAAAGAACACTGTTCATTACTGAAATGCTCCAATTAAGCTGTTAGAATGTCAGAAACAAGCTTTCTGAGCTGAGAAATGCATTTTGTGACAAAGTGCATCAGTGGATGATGAGAATGTCACTTTTGACAAAGAACACTGTTCATTACTAAAATGCTCTAATTGAGCTGTTAGAATGTCAGAAACAAGCTTTCTGAGCTGAGAACTGCATTTTGTGACAAAAAGCATCAGTGGATGATGAGAATGTCAGTTTTGACAAAGAACACTGATCATTACTAAAATGCTCCAATTGAGCTGTTAGAATGTCAGAAACAAGCTTTCTGAGCTGAGAAATGCATTTTGTGACAAAGTGCTTCAGTGGATGATGAGAATGTCAGTTTTGACAAAGAACACTGTTCATTACTAAAATGCTCTAATTGAGCTGTTAGAATGTCAGAAACAAGCTTTCTGAGCTGAGAAATGCATTTTGTGACATAGTTCATCAGTGGATGATGAGAATGTCAGTTTTGACAAAGAAAACTGTTCATTACTAAAATGCTCTAATTGAGCTGTTAGAATGTTAGAAACAAGCTTTCTGAGCTGAGAACTGCATTTTGTGACATAGTTTATCAGTGGATGATGAGAATGTCAGTTTTGACAAAGAACACTGATCATTACTAAAATGCTCCAATTAAGCTGTTAGAATGTCAGAAACAAGCTTTCTGAGCTGAGAAATGCATTTTGTGACAAAGTGCATCAGTGGATGATGAGAATGTCACTTTTGACAAAGAACACTGTTCATTACTAAAATGCTCTAATTGAGCTGTTAGAATGTCAGAAACAAGCTTTCTGAGCTGAGAAATGCATTTTGTGACAAAGTGCTTCAGTGGATGATGAGAATGTCAGTTTTGACAAAGAACACTGTTCATTACTAAAATGCTCTAATTGAGCTGTTAGAATGTCAGAAACAAGCTTTCTGAGCTGAGAAATGCATTTTGTGACATAGTTCATCAGTGGATGATGAGAATGTCAGTTTTGACAAAGAACACTGATCATTACTAAAATGCTCCAATTGAGCTGTTAGAATGTCAGAAACAAGCTTTCTGAGCTGAGAAATGCATTTTGTGACAAAGTGCTTCAGTGGATGATTAGAATGTCAGTTTTGACAAAGAACACTGTTCATTACTGAAATGCTCCAATTAAGCTGTTAGAATGTCAGAAACAAGCTTTCTGAGCTGAGAAATGCATTTTGTGACAAAGTGCTTCAGTGGATGATTAGAATGTCAGTTTTGACAAAGAACACTGTTCATTACTGAAATGCTCCAATTAAGCTGTTAGAATGTCAGAAACAAGCTTTCTGAGCTGAGAAATGCATTTTGTGACAAAGTGCATCAGTGGATGATGAGAATGTCACTTTTGACAAAGAACACTGTTCATTACTAAAATGCTCTAATTGAGCTGTTAGAATGTCAGAAACAAGCTTTCTGAGCTGAGAACTGCATTTTGTGACAAAAAGCATCAGTGGATGATGAGAATGTCAGTTTTGACAAAGAACACTGATCATTACTAAATGCTCCAATTGAGCTGTTAGAATGTCAGAAACAAGCTTTCTGAGCTGAGAAATGCATTTTGTGACAAAGTGCTTCAGTGGATGATGAGAATGTCAGTTTTGACAAAGAACACTGTTCATTACTAAAATGCTCTAATTGAGCTGTTAGAATGTCAGAAACAAACTTTCTGAGCTGAGAAATGCATTTTGTGACATAGTTCATCAGTGGATGATGAGAATGTCAGTTTTGACAAAGAACACTGATCATTACTAAAATGCTCCAATTGAGCTGTTAGAATGTCAGAAACAAGCTTTCTGAGCTGAGAAATGCATTTTGTGACAAAGTGCTTCAGTGGATGATTAGAATGTCAGTTTTGACAAAGAACACTGTTCATTACTGAAATGCTCCAATTAAGCTGTTAGAATGTCAGAAACAAGCTTTCTGAGCTGAGAAATGCATTTTGTGACAAAGTGCATCAGTGGATGATGAGAATGTCACTTTTGACAAAGAACACTGTTCATTACTAAAATGCTCTAATTGAGCTGTTAGAATGTCAGAAACAAGCTTTCTGAGCTGAGAACTGCATTTTGTGACAAAAAGCATCAGTGGATGATGAGAATGTCAGTTTTGACAAAGAACACTGATCATTACTAAAATGCTCCAATTGAGCTGTTAGAATGTCAGAAACAAGCTTTCTGAGCTGAGAAATGCATTTTGTGACAAAGTGCTTCAGTGGATGATGAGAATGTCAGTTTTGACAAAGAACACTGTTCATTACTAAAATGCTCTAATTGAGCTGTTAGAATGTCAGAAACAAGCTTTCTGAGCTGAGAAATGCATTTTGTGACATAGTTCATCAGTGGATGATGAGAATGTCAGTTTTGACAAAGAAAACTGTTCATTACTAAAATGCTCTAATTGAGCTGTTAGAATGTTAGAAACAAGCTTTCTGAGCTGAGAACTGCATTTTGTGACAAAGTGCATCAGTGGATGATGAGAATGTCACTTTTGACAAAGAACACTGTTCATTACTAAAATGCTCTAATTGAGCTGTTAGAATGTCAGAAACAAGCTTTCTGAGCTGAGAACTGCATTTTGTGACAAAAAGCATCAGTGGATGATGAGAATGTCAGTTTTGACAAAGAACACTGATCATTACTAAAATGCTCCAATTGAGCTGTTAGAATGTCAGAAACAAGCTTTCTGAGCTGAGAAATGCATTTTGTGACAAAGTGAATTAGTGGATGAATGAGAATGTCACTTTTGACAAAGAACACTGATCATTACTAAAATGCTCCAATTGAGCTGTTAGAATGTCAGAAACAAGCTTTCTGAGCTGAGAAATGCATTTTGTGACAAAGTGCTTCAGTGGATGATGAGAATGTCAGTTTTGACAAAGAACACTGTTCATTACTGAAATTCTCCAATTGAGCTGTTAGAATGTCAGAAACAAGCTTTCTGAGCTGAGAAATGCATTTTGTGACAAAGTGCATCAGTGGATGATGAGAATGTCACTTTTGACAAAGAACACTGTTCATTACTGAAATGCGCTAATTGAGCTGTTAGAATGTCAGAAACAAGCTTTCTGAGCTGAGAACTGCATTTTGTGACATAGTTCATCAGTGGATGATGAGAATGTCAGTTTTGACAAAGAACACTGTTCATTACTGAAATGCTCCAATTGAGCTGTTAGAATGTCAGAAACAAGCTTTCTGAGCTGAGAAATGCATTTTGTGACAAAGTGCATCAGTGGATGATGAGAATGTCACTTTTGACAAAGAACACTGTTCATTACTAAAATGCTCTAATTGAGCTGTTAGAATGTCAGAAACAAGCTTTCTGAGCTGAGAACTGCATTTTGTGACAAAAAGCATCAGTGGATGATGAGAATGTCAGTTTTGACAAAGAAAACTGTTCATTTCTAAAATGCTCTAATTGAGCTGTTAGAATGTTAGAAACAAGCTTTCTGAGCTGAGAACTGCATTTTGTGACATAGTTCATCAGTGGATGATGAGAATGTCAGTTTTGTCAAAGAACACTGATCATTACTAAAATGCTCCAATTTGAGCTGTTAGAATGTCAGAAACAAGCTTTCTGAGCTGAGAAATGCATTTTGTGACAAAGTGCTTCAGTGGATGATGAGAATGTCAGTTTTGACAAAGAACACTGTTCATTACTAAAATGCTCTAATTGAGCTGTTAGAATGTCAGAAACAAGCTTTCTGAGCTGAGAACTGCATTTTGTGACATAGTTCATCAGTGGATGATGAGAATGTCACTTTTGACAAAGAACACTGTTCATTACTAAAATGCTCTAATTGAGCTGTTAGAATGTCAGAAACAAGCTTTCTGAGCTGAGAACTGCATTTTGTGACATAGTTCATCAGTGGATGATGAGAATGTCAGTTTTGACAAAGAACACTGATCATTACTAAAATGCTCCAATTGAGCTGTTAGAATGTCAGAAACAAGCTTTCTGAGCTGAGAAATGCATTTTGTGACAAAGTGCTTCAGTGGATGATTAGAATGTCAGTTTTGACAAAGAACACTGTTCATTACTGAAATGCTCCAATTAAGCTGTTAGAATGTCAGAAACAAGCTTTCTGAGCTGAGAAATGCATTTTGTGACAAAGTGCATCAGTGGATGATGAGAATGTCACTTTTGACAAAGAACACTGTTCATTACTAAAATGCTCTAATTGAGCTGTTAGAATGTCAGAAACAAGCTTTCTGAGCTGAGAACTGCATTTTGTGACAAAAAGCATCAGTGGATGATGAGAATGTCAGTTTTGACAAAGAACACTGATCATTACTAAAATGCTCCAATTGAGCTGTTAGAATGTCAGAAACAAGCTTTCTGAGCTGAGAAATGCATTTTGTGACAAAGTGCTTCAGTGGATGATGAGAATGTCAGTTTTGACAAAGAACACTGTTCATTACTAAAATGCTCTAATTGAGCTGTTAGAATGTCAGAAACAAGCTTTCTGAGCTGAGAAATGCATTTTGTGACATAGTTCATCAGTGGATGATGAGAATGTCAGTTTTGACAAAGAAAACTGTTCATTACTAAAATGCTCTAATTGAGCTGTTAGAATGTTAGAAACAAGCTTTCTGAGCTGAGAACTGCATTTTGTGACATAGTTTATCAGTGGATGATGAGAATGTCAGTTTTGACAAAGAACACTGATCATTACTAAAATGCTCCAATTGAGCTGTTAGAATGTCAGAAACAAGCTTTCTGAGCTGAGAAATGCATTTTGTGACAAAGTGCTTCAGTGGATGATGAGAATGTCAGTTTTGACAAAGAACACTGTTCATTACTAAAATGCTCTAATTGAGCTGTTAGAATGTCAGAAACAAGCTTTCTGAGCTGAGAACTGCATTTTGTGACATAGTTCATCAGTGGATGATGAGAATGTCGGTTTTGACAAAGAACACTGTTCATTACTGAAATGCTCTAATTGAGCTGTTAGAATGTCAGAAACAAGCTTTCTGAGCTGAGAACTGCATTTTGTGACATAGTTCATCAGTGGATGATGAGAATGTCACTTTTGACAAAGAACACTGTTCATTACTGAAATGCTCCAATTGAGCTGTTAGAATGTCAGAAACAAGCTTTCTGAGCTGAGAAATGCATTTTGTGACAAAGTGCTTCAGTGGATGATGAGAATGTCAGTTTTGACAAAGAACACTGTTCATTACTGAAATGCTCCAATTGAGCTGTTAGAATGTCAGAAACAAGCTTTCTGAGCTGAGAAATGCATTTTGTGACAAAAAGCATCAGTGGATGATGAGAATGTCAGTTTTGACAAAGAACACTGATCATTACTAAAATGCTCCAATTGAGCTGTTAGAATGTCAGAAACAAGCTTTCTGAGCTGAGAAATGCATTTTGTGACAAAGTGCTTCAGTGGATGGATGAGAATGTCAGTTTTGACAAAGAACACTGTTCATTACTAAAATGCTCTAATTGAGCTGTTAGAATGTCAGAAACAAGCTTTCTGAGCTGAGAACTGCATTTTGTGACAAAGTGCTTCAGTGGATGATGAGAATGTCAGTTTTGACAAAGAACACTGTTCATTACTTAAATGCTCCAATTGAGCTGTTAGAATGTCAGAAACAAGCTTTCTGAGCTGAGAAATGCATTTTGTGACAAAGTGCATCAGTGGATGATGAGAATGTCACTTTTGACAAAGAACACTGTTCATTACTAAAATGCTCTAATTGAGCTGTTAGAATGTCAGAAACAAGCTTTCTGAGCTGAGAACTGCATTTTGTGACATAGTTCATCAGTGGATGATGAGAATGTCACTTTTGACAAAGAACACTGTTCATTACTAAAATGCTCTAATTGAGCTGTTAGAATGTCAGAAACAAGCTTTCTGAGCTGAGAACTGCATTTTGTGACATAGTTCATCAGTGGATGATGAGAATGTCAGTTTTGACAAAGAACACTGATCATTACTAAAATGCTCCAATTTGAGCTGTTAGAATGTCAGAAACAAGCTTTCTGAGCTGAGAAATGCATTTTGTGACAAAGTGCTTCAGTGGATGATGAGAATGTCAGTTTTGACAAAGAACACTGTTCATTACTAAAATGCTCTAATTGAGCTGTTAGAATGTCAGAAACAAGCTTTCTGAGCTGAGAACTGCATTTTGTGACATAGTTCATCAGTGGATGATGAGAATGTCACTTTTGACAAAGAACACTGTTCATTACTAAAATGCTCTAATTGAGCTGTTAGAATGTCAGAAACAAGCTTTCTGAGCTGAGAACTGCATTTTGTGACATAGTTCATCAGTGGATGATGAGAATGTCAGTTTTGACAAAGAACACTGATCATTACTAAAATGCTCCAATTGAGCTGTTAGAATGTCAGAAACAAGCTTTCTGAGCTGAGAAATGCATTTTGTGACAAAGTGCTTCAGTGGATGATTAGAATGTCACTTTTGACAAAGAACACTGTTCATTACTAAAATGCTCTAATTGAGCTGTTAGAATGTCAGAAACAAGCTTTCTGAGCTGAGAACTGCATTTTGTGACATAGTTCATCAGTGGATGATGAGAATGTCAGTTTTGACAAAGAACACTGATCATTACTAAAATGCTCCAATTAAGCTGTTAGAATGTCAGAAACAAGCTTTCTGAGCTGAGAAATGCATTTTGTGACAAAGTGCATCAGTGGATGATGAGAATGTCACTTTTGACAAAGAACACTGTTCATTACTAAAATGCTCTAATTGAGCTGTTAGAATGTCAGAAACAAGCTTTCTGAGCTGAGAACTGCATTTTGTGACAAAAAGCATCAGTGGATGATGAGAATGTCAGTTTTGACAAAGAACACTGATCATTACTAAAATGCTCCAATTGAGCTGTTAGAATGTCAGAAACAAGCTTTCTGAGCTGAGAAATGCATTTTGTGACAAAGTGCTTCAGTGGATGATGAGAATGTCAGTTTTGACAAAGAACACTGTTCATTACTAAAATGCTCTAATTGAGCTGTTAGAATGTCAGAAACAAGCTTTCTGAGCTGAGAACTGCATTTTGTGACATAGTTCATCAGTGGATGATGAGAATGTCAGTTTTGACAAAGAACACTGATCATTACTAAAATGCTCCAATTGAGCTGTTAGAATGTCAGAAACAAGCTTTCTGAGCTGAGAAATGCATTTTGTGACAAAGTGCTTCAGTGGATGATTAGAATGTCAGTTTTGACAAAGAACACTGTTCATTACTGAAATGCTCCAATTAAGCTGTTAGAATGTCAGAAACAAGCTTTCTGAGCTGAGAAATGCATTTTGTGACAAAGTGCATCAGTGGATGATGAGAATGTCACTTTTGACAAAGAACACTGTTCATTACTAAAATGCTCTAATTGAGCTGTTAGAATGTCAGAAACAAGCTTTCTGAGCTGAGAACTGCATTTTGTGACAAAAAGCATCAGTGGATGATGAGAATGTCAGTTTTGACAAAGAACACTGATCATTACTAAAATGCTCCAATTGAGCTGTTAGAATGTCAGAAACAAGCTTTCTGAGCTGAGAAATGCATTTTGTGACAAAGTGCTTCAGTGGATGATGAGAATGTCAGTTTTGACAAAGAACACTGTTCATTACTAAAATGCTCTAATTGAGCTGCTGGAATGTCAGAAACAAGCTTTCTGAGCTGAGAAATGCATTTTGTGACATAGTTCATCAGTGGATGATGAGAATGTCAGTTTTGACAAAGAACACTGATCATTACTAAAATGCTCCAATTGAGCTGTTAGAATGTCAGAAACAAGCTTTCTGAGCTGAGAAATGCATTTTGTGACAAAGTGCTTCAGTGGATGATTAGAATGTCAGTTTTGACAAAGAACACTGTTCATTACTGAAATGCTCCAATTAAGCTGTTAGAATGTCAGAAACAAGCTTTCTGAGCTGAGAAATGCATTTTGTGACAAAGTGCATCAGTGGATGATGAGAATGTCACTTTTGACAAAGAACACTGTTCATTACTAAAATGCTCTAATTGAGCTGTTAGAATGTCAGAAACAAGCTTTCTGAGCTGAGAACTGCATTTTGTGACAAAAAGCATCAGTGGATGATGAGAATGTCAGTTTTGACAAAGAACACTGATCATTACTAAAATGCTCCAATTGAGCTGTTAGAATGTCAGAAACAAGCTTTCTGAGCTGAGAAATGCATTTTGTGACAAAGTGCTTCAGTGGATGATGAGAATGTCAGTTTTGACAAAGAACACTGTTCATTACTAAAATGCTCTAATTGAGCTGTTAGAATGTCAGAAACAAGCTTTCTGAGCTGAGAACTGCATTTTGTGACATAGTTCATCAGTGGATGATGAGAATGTCAGTTTTGACAAAGAACACTGATCATTACTAAAATGCTCCAATTGAGCTGTTAGAATGTCAGAAACAAGCTTTCTGAGCTGAGAAATGCATTTTGTGACAAAGTGCTTCAGTGGATGATTAGAATGTCAGTTTTGACAAAGAACACTGTTCATTACTGAAATGCTCCAATTAAGCTGTTAGAATGTCAGAAACAAGCTTTCTGAGCTGAGAAATGCATTTTGTGACAAAGTGCATCAGTGGATGATGAGAATGTCACTTTTGACAAAGAACACTGTTCATTACTAAAATGCTCTAATTGAGCTGTTAGAATGTCAGAAACAAGCTTTCTGAGCTGAGAACTGCATTTTGTGACAAAAAGCATCAGTGGATGATGAGAATGTCAGTTTTGACAAAGAACACTGTTCATTACTAAAATGCTCTAATTGAGCTGTTAGAATGTCAGAAACAAGCTTTCTGAGCTGAGAAATGCATTTTGTGACATAGTTCATCAGTGGATGATGAGAATGTCAGTTTTGACAAAGAAAACTGTTCATTACTAAAATGCTCTAATTGAGCTGTTAGAATGTTAGAAACAAGCTTTCTGAGCTGAGAACTGCATTTTGTGACAAAGTGCATCAGTGGATGATGAGAATGTCACTTTTGACAAAGAACACTGTTCATTACTAAAATGCTCTAATTGAGCTGTTAGAATGTCAGAAACAAGCTTTCTGAGCTGAGAACTGCATTTTGTGACAAAAAGCATCAGTGGATGATGAGAATGTCAGTTTTGACAAAGAACACTGATCATTACTAAAATGCTCCAATTGAGCTGTTAGAATGTCAGAAACAAGCTTTCTGAGCTGAGAAATGCATTTTGTGACAAAGTGAATTAGTGGATGAATGAGAATGTCACTTTTGACAAAGAACACTGATCATTACTAAAATGCTCCAATTGAGCTGTTAGAATGTCAGAAACAAGCTTTCTGAGCTGAGAAATGCATTTTGTGACAAAGTGCTTCAGTGGATGATGAGAATGTCAGTTTTGACACAGAACACTGTTCATTACTGAAATTCTCCAATTGAGCTGTTAGAATGTCAGAAACAAGCTTTCTGAGCTGAGAAATGCATTTTGTGACAAAGTGCATCAGTGGATGATGAGAATGTCACTTTTGACAAAGAACACTGTTCATTACTGAAATGCGCTAATTGAGCTGTTAGAATGTCAGAAACAAGCTTTCTGAGCTGAGAACTGCATTTTGTGACATAGTTCATCAGTGGATGATGAGAATGTCAGTTTTGACAAAGAACACTGTTCATTACTGAAATGCTCCAATTGAGCTGTTAGAATGTCAGAAACAAGCTTTCTGAGCTGAGAAATGCATTTTGTGACAAAGTGCATCAGTGGATGATGAGAATGTCACTTTTGACAAAGAACACTGTTCATTACTAAAATGCTCTAATTGAGCTGTTAGAATGTCAGAAACAAGCTTTCTGAGCTGAGAACTGCATTTTGTGACAAAAAGCATCAGTGGATGATGAGAATGTCAGTTTTGACAAAGAAAACTGTTCATTTCTAAAATGCTCTAATTGAGCTGTTAGAATGTTAGAAACAAGCTTTCTGAGCTGAGAACTGCATTTTGTGACATAGTTCATCAGTGGATGATGAGAATGTCAGTTTTGACAAAGAACACTGATCATTACTAAAATGCTCCAATTTGAGCTGTTAGAATGTCAGAAACAAGCTTTCTGAGCTGAGAAATGCATTTTGTGACAAAGTGCTTCAGTGGATGATGAGAATGTCAGTTTTGACAAAGAACACTGTTCATTACTAAAATGCTCTAATTGAGCTGTTAGAATGTCAGAAACAAGCTTTCTGAGCTGAGAACTGCATTTTGTGACATAGTTCATCAGTGGATGATGAGAATGTCACTTTTGACAAAGAACACTGTTCATTACTAAAATGCTCTAATTGAGCTGTTAGAATGTCAGAAACAAGCTTTCTGAGCTGAGAACTGCATTTTGTGACATAGTTCATCAGTGGATGATGAGAATGTCAGTTTTGACAAAGAACACTGATCATTACTAAAATGCTCCAATTGAGCTGTTAGAATGTCAGAAACAAGCTTTCTGAGCTGAGAAATGCATTTTGTGACAAAGTGCTTCAGTGGATGATTAGAATGTCAGTTTTGACAAAGAACACTGTTCATTACTGAAATGCTCCAATTAAGCTGTTAGAATGTCAGAAACAAGCTTTCTGAGCTGAGAAATGCATTTTGTGACAAAGTGCATCAGTGGATGATGAGAATGTAACTTTTGACAAAGAACACTGTTCATTACTAAAATGCTCTAATTGAGCTGTTAGAATGTCAGAAACAAGCTTTCTGAGCTGAGAACTGCATTTTGTGACAAAAAGCATCAGTGGATGATGAGAATGTCAGTTTTGACAAAGAACACTGATCATTACTAAAATGCTCCAATTGAGCTGTTAGAATGTCAGAAACAAGCTTTCTGAGCTGAGAACTGCATTTTGTGACAAAGTGCTTCAGTGGATGATGAGAATGTCAGTTTTGACAAAGAACACTGTTCATTACTAAAATGCTCTAATTGAGCTGTTAGAATGTCAGAAACAAGCTTTCTGAGCTGAGAAATGCATTTTGTGACATAGTTCATCAGTGGATGATGAGAATGTCAGTTTTGACAAAGAAAACTGTTCATTACTAAAATGCTCTAATTGAGCTGTTAGAATGTTAGAAACAAGCTTTCTGAGCTGAGAACTGCATTTTGTGACATAGTTTATCAGTGGATGATGAGAATGTCAGTTTTGACAAAGAACACTGATCATTACTAAAATGCTCCAATTGAGCTGTTAGAATGTCAGAAACAAGCTTTCTGAGCTGAGAAATGCATTTTGTGACAAAGTGCTTCAGTGGATGATGAGAATGTCAGTTTTGACAAAGAACACTGTTCATTACTAAAATGCTCTAATTGAGCTGTTAGAATGTCAGAAACAAGCTTTCTGAGCTGAGAACTGCATTTTGTGACATAGTTCATCAGTGGATGATGAGAATGTCGGTTTTGACAAAGAACACTGTTCATTACTGAAATGCTCTAATTGAGCTGTTAGAATGTCAGAAACAAGCTTTCTGAGCTGAGAACTGCATTTTGTGACATAGTTCATCAGTGGATGATGAGAATGTCAGTTTTGACAAAGAACACTGTTCATTACTGAAATGCTCCAATTGAGCTGTTAGAATGTCAGAAACAAGCTTTCTGAGCTGAGAAATGCATTTTGTGACAAAGTGCTTCAGTGGATGATGAGAATGTCAGTTTTGACAAAGAACACTGTTCATTACTGAAATGCTCCAATTGAGCTGTTAGAATGTCAGAAACAAGCTTTCTGAGCTGAGAAATGCATTTTGTGACAAAAAGCATCAGTGGATGATGAGAATGTCAGTTTTGACAAAGAACACTGATCATTACTAAAATGCTCCAATTGAGCTGTTAGAATGTCAGAAACAAGCTTTCTGAGCTGAGAAATGCATTTTGTGACAAAGTGCTTCAGTGGATGATGAGAATGTCAGTTTTGACAAAGAACACTGTTCATTACTAAAATGCTCTAATTGAGCTGTTAGAATGTCAGAAACAAGCTTTCTGAGCTGAGAACTGCATTTTGTGACGAAGTGCTTCAGTGGATGATGAGAATGTCAGTTTTGACAAAGAACACTGTTCATTACTTAAATGCTCCAATTGAGCTGTTAGAATGTCAGAAACAAGCTTTCTGAGCTGAGAAATGCATTTTGTGACAAAGTGCATCAGTGGATGATGAGAATGTCACTTTTGACAAAGAACACTGTTCATTACTAAAATGCTCTAATTGAGCTGTTAGAATGTCAGAAACAAGCTTTCTGAGCTGAGAACTGCATTTTGTGACAAAAAGCATCAGTGGATGATGAGAATGTCAGTTTTGACAAAGAACACTGTTCATTACTAAAATGCTCTAATTGAGCTGTTAGAATGTCAGAAACAAGCTTTCTGAGCTGAGAACTGCATTTTGTGACAAAAAGCATCAGTGGATGATGAGAATGTCAGTTTTGACAAAGAACACTGATCATTACTAAAATGCTCCAATTGAGCTGTTAGAATGTCAGAAACAAGCTTTCTGAGCTGAGAAATGCATTTTGTGACAAAGTGCTTCAGTGGATGATGAGAATGTCAGTTTTGACAAAGAACACTGTTCATTACTAAAATGCTCTAATTGAGCTGTTAGAATGTCAGAAACAAGCTTTCTGAGCTGAGAACTGCATTTTGTGACAAAGTGCTTCAGTGGATGATGAGAATGTCAGTTTTGACAAAGAACACTGTTCATTACTTAAATGCTCCAATTGAGCTGTTAGAATGTCAGAAACAAGCTTTCTGAGCTGAGAAATGCATTTTGTGACAAAGTGCATCAGTGGATGATGAGAATGTCACTTTTGACAAAGAACACTGTTCATTACTAAAATGCTCTAATTGAGCTGTTAGAATGTCAGAAACAAGCTTTCTGAGCTGAGAACTGCATTTTGTGACAAAAAGCATCAGTGGATGATGAGAATGTCAGTTTTGACAAAGAACACTGATCATTACTAAAATGCTCCAATTGAGCTGTTAGAATGTCAGAAACAAGCTTTCTGAGCTGAGAAATGCATTTTGTGACAAAGTGAATTAGTGGATGGATGAGAATGTCACTTTTGACAAAGAACACTGATCATTACTAAAATGCTCCAATTGAGCTGTTAGAATGTCAGAAACAAGCTTTCTGAGCTGAGAAATGCATTTTGTGACAAAGTGCTTCAGTGGATGATGAGAATGTCAGTTTTGACAAAGAACACTGTTCATTACTGAAATGCTCCAATTGAGCTGTTAGAATGTCAGAAACAAGCTTTCTGAGCTGAGAAATGCATTTTGTGACAAAGTGCATCAGTGGATGATGAGAATGTCACTTTTGACAAAGAACACTGTTCATTACTGAAATGCTCTAATTGAGCTGTTAGAATGTCAGAAACAAGCTTTCTGAGCTGAGAAATGCATTTTGTGACATAGTTCATCAGTGGATGATGAGAATGTCAGTTTTGACAAAGAAAACTGTTCATTACTAAAATGCTCTAATTGAGCTGTTAGAATGTCAGAAACAAGCTTTCTGAGCTGAGAAATGCATTTTGTGACAAAGTGCATCAGTGGATGATGAGAATGTCACTTTTGACAAAGAACACTGTTCATTACTAAAATGCTCTAATTGAGCTGTTAGAATGTCAGAAACAAGCTTTCTGAGCTGAGAACTGCATTTTGTGACAAAAAGCATCAGTGGATGATGAGAATGTCAGTTTTGACAAAGAAAACTGTTCATTACTAAAATGCTCTAATTGAGCTGTTAGAATGTTAGAAACAAGCTTTCTGAGCTGAGAACTGCATTTTGTGACATAGTTCATCAGTGGATGATGAGAATGTCAGTTTTGACAAAGAACACTGATCATTACTAAAATGCTCCAATTTGAGCTGTTAGAATGTCAGAAACAAGCTTTCTGAGCTGAGAAATGCATTTTGTGACAAAGTGCTTCAGTGGATGATGAGAATGTCAGTTTTGACAAAGAACACTGTTCATTACTAAAATGCTCTAATTGAGCTGTTAGAATGTCAGAAACAAGCTTTCTGAGCTGAGAACTGCATTTTGTGACATAGTTCATCAGTGGATGATGAGAATGTCAGTTTTGACAAAGAACACTGATCATTACTAAAATGCTCCAATTGAGCTGTTAGAATGTCAGAAACAAGCTTTCTGAGCTGAGAAATGCATTTTGTGACAAAGTGCTTCAGTGGATGATTAGAATGTCAGTTTTGACAAAGAACACTGTTCATTACTGAAATGCTCCAATTAAGCTGTTAGAATGTCAGAAACAAGCTTTCTGAGCTGAGAAATGCATTTTGTGACAAAGTGCATCAGTGGATGATTAGAATGTCAGTTTTGACAAAGAACACTGTTCATTACTGAAATGCTCCAATTAAGCTGTTAGAATGTCAGAAACAAGCTTTCTGAGCTGAGAAATGCATTTTGTGACAAAGTGCATCAGTGGATGATGAGAATGTCACTTTTGACAAAGAACACTGTTCATTACTAAAATGCTCTAATTGAGCTGTTAGAATGTCAGAAACAAGCTTTCTGAGCTGAGAACTGCATTTTGTGACAAAAAGCATCAGTGGATGATGAGAATGTCAGTTTTGACAAAGAACACTGATCATTACTAAAATGCTCCAATTGAGCTGTTAGAATGTCAGAAACAAGCTTTCTGAGCTGAGAAATGCATTTTGTGACAAAGTGCTTCAGTGGATGATGAGAATGTCAGTTTTGACAAAGAACACTGTTCATTACTAAAATGCTCTAATTGAGCTGTTAGAATGTCAGAAACAAGCTTTCTGAGCTGAGAAATGCATTTTGTGACATAGTTCATCAGTGGATGATGAGAATGTCAGTTTTGACAAAGAACACTGATCATTACTAAAATGCTCCAATTGAGCTGTTAGAATGTCAGAAACAAGCTTTCTGAGCTGAGAAATGCATTTTGTGACAAAGTGCTTCAGTGGATGATTAGAATGTCAGTTTTGACAAAGAACACTGTTCATTACTGAAATGCTCCAATTAAGCTGTTAGAATGTCAGAAACAAGCTTTCTGAGCTGAGAAATGCATTTTGTGACAAAGTGCATCAGTGGATGATGAGAATGTCACTTTTGACAAAGAACACTGTTCATTACTAAAATGCTCTAATTGAGCTGTTAGAATGTCAGAAACAAGCTTTCTGAGCTGAGAACTGCATTTTGTGACAAAAAGCATCAGTGGATGATGAGAATGTCAGTTTTGACAAAGAACACTGATCATTACTAAATGCTCCAATTGAGCTGTTAGAATGTCAGAAACAAGCTTTCTGAGCTGAGAAATGCATTTTGTGACAAAGTGCTTCAGTGGATGATGAGAATGTCAGTTTTGACAAAGAACACTGTTCATTACTAAAATGCTCTAATTGAGCTGTTAGAATGTCAGAAACAAGCTTTCTGAGCTGAGAAATGCATTTTGTGACATAGTTCATCAGTGGATGATGAGAATGTCAGTTTTGACAAAGAACACTGATCATTACTAAAATGCTCCAATTGAGCTGTTAGAATGTCAGAAACAAGCTTTCTGAGCTGAGAAATGCATTTTGTGACAAAGTGCTTCAGTGGATGATTAGAATGTCAGTTTTGACAAAGAACACTGTTCATTACTGAAATGCTCCAATTAAGCTGTTAGAATGTCAGAAACAAGCTTTCTGAGCTGAGAAATGCATTTTGTGACAAAGTGCATCAGTGGATGATGAGAATGTCACTTTTGACAAAGAACACTGTTCATTACTAAAATGCTCTAATTGAGCTGTTAGAATGTCAGAAACAAGCTTTCTGAGCTGAGAACTGCATTTTGTGACAAAAAGCATCAGTGGATGATGAGAATGTCAGTTTTGACAAAGAACACTGATCATTACTAAAATGCTCCAATTGAGCTGTTAGAATGTCAGAAACAAGCTTTCTGAGCTGAGAAATGCATTTTGTGACAAAGTGCTTCAGTGGATGATGAGAATGTCAGTTTTGACAAAGAACACTGTTCATTACTAAAATGCTCTAATTGAGCTGTTAGAATGTCAGAAACAAGCTTTCTGAGCTGAGAAATGCATTTTGTGACATAGTTCATCAGTGGATGATGAGAATGTCAGTTTTGACAAAGAAAACTGTTCATTACTAAAATGCTCTAATTGAGCTGTTAGAATGTTAGAAACAAGCTTTCTGAGCTGAGAACTGCATTTTGTGACAAAGTGCATCAGTGGATGATGAGAATGTCACTTTTGACAAAGAACACTGTTCATTACTAAAATGCTCTAATTGAGCTGTTAGAATGTCAGAAACAAGCTTTCTGAGCTGAGAACTGCATTTTGTGACAAAAAGCATCAGTGGATGATGAGAATGTCAGTTTTGACAAAGAACACTGATCATTACTAAAATGCTCCAATTGAGCTGTTAGAATGTCAGAAACAAGCTTTCTGAGCTGAGAAATGCATTTTGTGACAAAGTGAATTAGTGGATGAATGAGAATGTCACTTTTGACAAAGAACACTGATCATTACTAAAATGCTCCAATTGAGCTGTTAGAATGTCAGAAACAAGCTTTCTGAGCTGAGAAATGCATTTTGTGACAAAGTGCTTCAGTGGATGATGAGAATGTCAGTTTTGACAAAGAACACTGTTCATTACTGAAATTCTCCAATTGAGCTGTTAGAATGTCAGAAACAAGCTTTCTGAGCTGAGAAATGCATTTTGTGACAAAGTGCATCAGTGGATGATGAGAATGTCACTTTTGACAAAGAACACTGTTCATTACTGAAATGCGCTAATTGAGCTGTTAGAATGTCAGAAACAAGCTTTCTGAGCTGAGAACTGCATTTTGTGACATAGTTCATCAGTGGATGATGAGAATGTCAGTTTTGACAAAGAACACTGTTCATTACTGAAATGCTCCAATTGAGCTGTTAGAATGTCAGAAACAAGCTTTCTGAGCTGAGAAATGCATTTTGTGACAAAGTGCATCAGTGGATGATGAGAATGTCACTTTTGACAAAGAACACTGTTCATTACTAAAATGCTCTAATTGAGCTGTTAGAATGTCAGAAACAAGCTTTCTGAGCTGAGAACTGCATTTTGTGACAAAAAGCATCAGTGGATGATGAGAATGTCAGTTTTGACAAAGAAAACTGTTCATTTCTAAAATGCTCTAATTGAGCTGTTAGAATGTTAGAAACAAGCTTTCTGAGCTGAGAACTGCATTTTGTGACATAGTTCATCAGTGGATGATGAGAATGTCAGTTTTGTCAAAGAACACTGATCATTACTAAAATGCTCCAATTTGAGCTGTTAGAATGTCAGAAACAAGCTTTCTGAGCTGAGAAATGCATTTTGTGACAAAGTGCTTCAGTGGATGATGAGAATGTCAGTTTTGACAAAGAACACTGTTCATTACTAAAATGCTCTAATTGAGCTGTTAGAATGTCAGAAACAAGCTTTCTGAGCTGAGAACTGCATTTTGTGACATAGTTCATCAGTGGATGATGAGAATGTCACTTTTGACAAAGAACACTGTTCATTACTAAAATGCTCTAATTGAGCTGTTAGAATGTCAGAAACAAGCTTTCTGAGCTGAGAACTGCATTTTGTGACATAGTTCATCAGTGGATGATGAGAATGTCAGTTTTGACAAAGAACACTGATCATTACTAAAATGCTCCAATTGAGCTGTTAGAATGTCAGAAACAAGCTTTCTGAGCTGAGAAATGCATTTTGTGACAAAGTGCTTCAGTGGATGATTAGAATGTCAGTTTTGACAAAGAACACTGTTCATTACTGAAATGCTCCAATTAAGCTGTTAGAATGTCAGAAACAAGCTTTCTGAGCTGAGAAATGCATTTTGTGACAAAGTGCATCAGTGGATGATGAGAATGTCACTTTTGACAAAGAACACTGTTCATTACTAAAATGCTCTAATTGAGCTGTTAGAATGTCAGAAACAAGCTTTCTGAGCTGAGAACTGCATTTTGTGACAAAAAGCATCAGTGGATGATGAGAATGTCAGTTTTGACAAAGAACACTGATCATTACTAAAATGCTCCAATTGAGCTGTTAGAATGTCAGAAACAAGCTTTCTGAGCTGAGAAATGCATTTTGTGACAAAGTGCTTCAGTGGATGATGAGAATGTCAGTTTTGACAAAGAACACTGTTCATTACTAAAATGCTCTAATTGAGCTGTTAGAATGTCAGAAACAAGCTTTCTGAGCTGAGAAATGCATTTTGTGACATAGTTCATCAGTGGATGATGAGAATGTCAGTTTTGACAAAGAAAACTGTTCATTACTAAAATGCTCTAATTGAGCTGTTAGAATGTTAGAAACAAGCTTTCTGAGCTGAGAACTGCATTTTGTGACATAGTTTATCAGTGGATGATGAGAATGTCAGTTTTGACAAAGAACACTGATCATTACTAAAATGCTCCAATTGAGCTGTTAGAATGTCAGAAACAAGCTTTCTGAGCTGAGAAATGCATTTTGTGACAAAGTGCTTCAGTGGATGATGAGAATGTCAGTTTTGACAAAGAACACTGTTCATTACTAAAATGCTCTAATTGAGCTGTTAGAATGTCAGAAACAAGCTTTCTGAGCTGAGAACTGCATTTTGTGACATAGTTCATCAGTGGATGATGAGAATGTCGGTTTTGACAAAGAACACTGTTCATTACTGAAATGCTCTAATTGAGCTGTTAGAATGTCAGAAACAAGCTTTCTGAGCTGAGAACTGCATTTTGTGACATAGTTCATCAGTGGATGATGAGAATGTCACTTTTGACAAAGAACACTGTTCATTACTGAAATGCTCCAATTGAGCTGTTAGAATGTCAGAAACAAGCTTTCTGAGCTGAGAAATGCATTTTGTGACAAAGTGCTTCAGTGGATGATGAGAATGTCAGTTTTGACAAAGAACACTGTTCATTACTGAAATGCTCCAATTGAGCTGTTAGAATGTCAGAAACAAGCTTTCTGAGCTGAGAAATGCATTTTGTGACAAAAAGCATCAGTGGATGATGAGAATGTCAGTTTTGACAAAGAACACTGATCATTACTAAAATGCTCCAATTGAGCTGTTAGAATGTCAGAAACAAGCTTTCTGAGCTGAGAAATGCATTTTGTGACAAAGTGCTTCAGTGGATGGATGAGAATGTCAGTTTTGACAAAGAACACTGTTCATTACTAAAATGCTCTAATTGAGCTGTTAGAATGTCAGAAACAAGCTTTCTGAGCTGAGAACTGCATTTTGTGACAAAGTGCTTCAGTGGATGATGAGAATGTCAGTTTTGACAAAGAACACTGTTCATTACTTAAATGCTCCAATTGAGCTGTTAGAATGTCAGAAACAAGCTTTCTGAGCTGAGAAATGCATTTTGTGACAAAGTGCATCAGTGGATGATGAGAATGTCACTTTTGACAAAGAACACTGTTCATTACTAAAATGCTCTAATTGAGCTGTTAGAATGTCAGAAACAAGCTTTCTGAGCTGAGAACTGCATTTTGTGACATAGTTCATCAGTGGATGATGAGAATGTCACTTTTGACAAAGAACACTGTTCATTACTAAAATGCTCTAATTGAGCTGTTAGAATGTCAGAAACAAGCTTTCTGAGCTGAGAACTGCATTTTGTGACATAGTTCATCAGTGGATGATGAGAATGTCAGTTTTGACAAAGAACACTGATCATTACTAAAATGCTCCAATTTGAGCTGTTAGAATGTCAGAAACAAGCTTTCTGAGCTGAGAAATGCATTTTGTGACAAAGTGCTTCAGTGGATGATGAGAATGTCAGTTTTGACAAAGAACACTGTTCATTACTAAAATGCTCTAATTGAGCTGTTAGAATGTCAGAAACAAGCTTTCTGAGCTGAGAACTGCATTTTGTGACATAGTTCATCAGTGGATGATGAGAATGTCACTTTTGACAAAGAACACTGTTCATTACTAAAATGCTCTAATTGAGCTGTTAGAATGTCAGAAACAAGCTTTCTGAGCTGAGAACTGCATTTTGTGACATAGTTCATCAGTGGATGATGAGAATGTCAGTTTTGACAAAGAACACTGATCATTACTAAAATGCTCCAATTGAGCTGTTAGAATGTCAGAAACAAGCTTTCTGAGCTGAGAAATGCATTTTGTGACAAAGTGCTTCAGTGGATGATTAGAATGTCACTTTTGACAAAGAACACTGTTCATTACTAAAATGCTCTAATTGAGCTGTTAGAATGTCAGAAACAAGCTTTCTGAGCTGAGAACTGCATTTTGTGACATAGTTCATCAGTGGATGATGAGAATGTCAGTTTTGACAAAGAACACTGATCATTACTAAAATGCTCCAATTAAGCTGTTAGAATGTCAGAAACAAGCTTTCTGAGCTGAGAAATGCATTTTGTGACAAAGTGCATCAGTGGATGATGAGAATGTCACTTTTGACAAAGAACACTGTTCATTACTAAAATGCTCTAATTGAGCTGTTAGAATGTCAGAAACAAGCTTTCTGAGCTGAGAACTGCATTTTGTGACAAAAAGCATCAGTGGATGATGAGAATGTCAGTTTTGACAAAGAACACTGATCATTACTAAAATGCTCCAATTGAGCTGTTAGAATGTCAGAAACAAGCTTTCTGAGCTGAGAAATGCATTTTGTGACAAAGTGCTTCAGTGGATGATGAGAATGTCAGTTTTGACAAAGAACACTGTTCATTACTAAAATGCTCTAATTGAGCTGTTAGAATGTCAGAAACAAGCTTTCTGAGCTGAGAACTGCATTTTGTGACATAGTTCATCAGTGGATGATGAGAATGTCAGTTTTGACAAAGAACACTGATCATTACTAAAATGCTCCAATTGAGCTGTTAGAATGTCAGAAACAAGCTTTCTGAGCTGAGAAATGCATTTTGTGACAAAGTGCTTCAGTGGATGATTAGAATGTCAGTTTTGACAAAGAACACTGTTCATTACTGAAATGCTCCAATTAAGCTGTTAGAATGTCAGAAACAAGCTTTCTGAGCTGAGAAATGCATTTTGTGACAAAGTGCATCAGTGGATGATGAGAATGTCACTTTTGACAAAGAACACTGTTCATTACTAAAATGCTCTAATTGAGCTGTTAGAATGTCAGAAACAAGCTTTCTGAGCTGAGAACTGCATTTTGTGACAAAAAGCATCAGTGGATGATGAGAATGTCAGTTTTGACAAAGAACACTGATCATTACTAAAATGCTCCAATTGAGCTGTTAGAATGTCAGAAACAAGCTTTCTGAGCTGAGAAATGCATTTTGTGACAAAGTGCTTCAGTGGATGATGAGAATGTCAGTTTTGACAAAGAACACTGTTCATTACTAAAATGCTCTAATTGAGCTGTTAGAATGTCAGAAACAAGCTTTCTGAGCTGAGAAATGCATTTTGTGACATAGTTCATCAGTGGATGATGAGAATGTCAGTTTTGACAAAGAACACTGATCATTACTAAAATGCTCCAATTGAGCTGTTAGAATGTCAGAAACAAGCTTTCTGAGCTGAGAAATGCATTTTGTGACAAAGTGCTTCAGTGGATGATTAGAATGTCAGTTTTGACAAAGAACACTGTTCATTACTGAAATGCTCCAATTAAGCTGTTAGAATGTCAGAAACAAGCTTTCTGAGCTGAGAAATGCATTTTGTGACAAAGTGCATCAGTGGATGATGAGAATGTCACTTTTGACAAAGAACACTGTTCATTACTAAAATGCTCTAATTGAGCTGTTAGAATGTCAGAAACAAGCTTTCTGAGCTGAGAACTGCATTTTGTGACAAAAAGCATCAGTGGATGATGAGAATGTCAGTTTTGACAAAGAACACTGATCATTACTAAAATGCTCCAATTGAGCTGTTAGAATGTCAGAAACAAGCTTTCTGAGCTGAGAAATGCATTTTGTGACAAAGTGCTTCAGTGGATGATGAGAATGTCAGTTTTGACAAAGAACACTGTTCATTACTAAAATGCTCTAATTGAGCTGTTAGAATGTCAGAAACAAGCTTTCTGAGCTGAGAACTGCATTTTGTGACATAGTTCATCAGTGGATGATGAGAATGTCAGTTTTGACAAAGAACACTGATCATTACTAAAATGCTCCAATTGAGCTGTTAGAATGTCAGAAACAAGCTTTCTGAGCTGAGAAATGCATTTTGTGACAAAGTGCTTCAGTGGATGATTAGAATGTCAGTTTTGACAAAGAACACTGTTCATTACTGAAATGCTCCAATTAAGCTGTTAGAATGTCAGAAACAAGCTTTCTGAGCTGAGAAATGCATTTTGTGACAAAGTGCATCAGTGGATGATGAGAATGTCACTTTTGACAAAGAACACTGTTCATTACTAAAATGCTCTAATTGAGCTGTTAGAATGTCAGAAACAAGCTTTCTGAGCTGAGAACTGCATTTTGTGACAAAAAGCATCAGTGGATGATGAGAATGTCAGTTTTGACAAAGAACACTGTTCATTACTAAAATGCTCTAATTGAGCTGTTAGAATGTCAGAAACAAGCTTTCTGAGCTGAGAAATGCATTTTGTGACATAGTTCATCAGTGGATGATGAGAATGTCAGTTTTGACAAAGAAAACTGTTCATTACTAAAATGCTCTAATTGAGCTGTTAGAATGTTAGAAACAAGCTTTCTGAGCTGAGAACTGCATTTTGTGACAAAGTGCATCAGTGGATGATGAGAATGTCACTTTTGACAAAGAACACTGTTCATTACTAAAATGCTCTAATTGAGCTGTTAGAATGTCAGAAACAAGCTTTCTGAGCTGAGAACTGCATTTTGTGACAAAAAGCATCAGTGGATGATGAGAATGTCAGTTTTGACAAAGAACACTGATCATTACTAAAATGCTCCAATTGAGCTGTTAGAATGTCAGAAACAAGCTTTCTGAGCTGAGAAATGCATTTTGTGACAAAGTGAATTAGTGGATGAATGAGAATGTCACTTTTGACAAAGAACACTGATCATTACTAAAATGCTCCAATTGAGCTGTTAGAATGTCAGAAACAAGCTTTCTGAGCTGAGAAATGCATTTTGTGACAAAGTGCTTCAGTGGATGATGAGAATGTCAGTTTTGACACAGAACACTGTTCATTACTGAAATTCTCCAATTGAGCTGTTAGAATGTCAGAAACAAGCTTTCTGAGCTGAGAAATGCATTTTGTGACAAAGTGCATCAGTGGATGATGAGAATGTCACTTTTGACAAAGAACACTGTTCATTACTGAAATGCGCTAATTGAGCTGTTAGAATGTCAGAAACAAGCTTTCTGAGCTGAGAACTGCATTTTGTGACATAGTTCATCAGTGGATGATGAGAATGTCAGTTTTGACAAAGAACACTGTTCATTACTGAAATGCTCCAATTGAGCTGTTAGAATGTCAGAAACAAGCTTTCTGAGCTGAGAAATGCATTTTGTGACAAAGTGCATCAGTGGATGATGAGAATGTCACTTTTGACAAAGAACACTGTTCATTACTAAAATGCTCTAATTGAGCTGTTAGAATGTCAGAAACAAGCTTTCTGAGCTGAGAACTGCATTTTGTGACAAAAAGCATCAGTGGATGATGAGAATGTCAGTTTTGACAAAGAAAACTGTTCATTTCTAAAATGCTCTAATTGAGCTGTTAGAATGTTAGAAACAAGCTTTCTGAGCTGAGAACTGCATTTTGTGACATAGTTCATCAGTGGATGATGAGAATGTCAGTTTTGACAAAGAACACTGATCATTACTAAAATGCTCCAATTTGAGCTGTTAGAATGTCAGAAACAAGCTTTCTGAGCTGAGAAATGCATTTTGTGACAAAGTGCTTCAGTGGATGATGAGAATGTCAGTTTTGACAAAGAACACTGTTCATTACTAAAATGCTCTAATTGAGCTGTTAGAATGTCAGAAACAAGCTTTCTGAGCTGAGAACTGCATTTTGTGACATAGTTCATCAGTGGATGATGAGAATGTCACTTTTGACAAAGAACACTGTTCATTACTAAAATGCTCTAATTGAGCTGTTAGAATGTCAGAAACAAGCTTTCTGAGCTGAGAACTGCATTTTGTGACATAGTTCATCAGTGGATGATGAGAATGTCAGTTTTGACAAAGAACACTGATCATTACTAAAATGCTCCAATTGAGCTGTTAGAATGTCAGAAACAAGCTTTCTGAGCTGAGAAATGCATTTTGTGACAAAGTGCTTCAGTGGATGATTAGAATGTCAGTTTTGACAAAGAACACTGTTCATTACTGAAATGCTCCAATTAAGCTGTTAGAATGTCAGAAACAAGCTTTCTGAGCTGAGAAATGCATTTTGTGACAAAGTGCATCAGTGGATGATGAGAATGTCACTTTTGACAAAGAACACTGTTCATTACTAAAATGCTCTAATTGAGCTGTTAGAATGTCAGAAACAAGCTTTCTGAGCTGAGAACTGCATTTTGTGACAAAAAGCATCAGTGGATGATGAGAATGTCAGTTTTGACAAAGAACACTGATCATTACTAAAATGCTCCAATTGAGCTGTTAGAATGTCAGAAACAAGCTTTCTGAGCTGAGAACTGCATTTTGTGACAAAGTGCTTCAGTGGATGATGAGAATGTCAGTTTTGACAAAGAACACTGTTCATTACTAAAATGCTCTAATTGAGCTGTTAGAATGTCAGAAACAAGCTTTCTGAGCTGAGAAATGCATTTTGTGACATAGTTCATCAGTGGATGATGAGAATGTCAGTTTTGACAAAGAAAACTGTTCATTACTAAAATGCTCTAATTGAGCTGTTAGAATGTTAGAAACAAGCTTTCTGAGCTGAGAACTGCATTTTGTGACATAGTTTATCAGTGGATGATGAGAATGTCAGTTTTGACAAAGAACACTGATCATTACTAAAATGCTCCAATTGAGCTGTTAGAATGTCAGAAACAAGCTTTCTGAGCTGAGAAATGCATTTTGTGACAAAGTGCTTCAGTGGATGATGAGAATGTCAGTTTTGACAAAGAACACTGTTCATTACTAAAATGCTCTAATTGAGCTGTTAGAATGTCAGAAACAAGCTTTCTGAGCTGAGAACTGCATTTTGTGACATAGTTCATCAGTGGATGATGAGAATGTCGGTTTTGACAAAGAACACTGTTCATTACTGAAATGCTCTAATTGAGCTGTTAGAATGTCAGAAACAAGCTTTCTGAGCTGAGAACTGCATTTTGTGACATAGTTCATCAGTGGATGATGAGAATGTCAGTTTTGACAAAGAACACTGTTCATTACTGAAATGCTCCAATTGAGCTGTTAGAATGTCAGAAACAAGCTTTCTGAGCTGAGAAATGCATTTTGTGACAAAGTGCTTCAGTGGATGATGAGAATGTCAGTTTTGACAAAGAACACTGTTCATTACTGAAATGCTCCAATTGAGCTGTTAGAATGTCAGAAACAAGCTTTCTGAGCTGAGAAATGCATTTTGTGACAAAAAGCATCAGTGGATGATGAGAATGTCAGTTTTGACAAAGAACACTGATCATTACTAAAATGCTCCAATTGAGCTGTTAGAATGTCAGAAACAAGCTTTCTGAGCTGAGAAATGCATTTTGTGACAAAGTGCTTCAGTGGATGATGAGAATGTCAGTTTTGACAAAGAACACTGTTCATTACTAAAATGCTCTAATTGAGCTGTTAGAATGTCAGAAACAAGCTTTCTGAGCTGAGAACTGCATTTTGTGACGAAGTGCTTCAGTGGATGATGAGAATGTCAGTTTTGACAAAGAACACTGTTCATTACTTAAATGCTCCAATTGAGCTGTTAGAATGTCAGAAACAAGCTTTCTGAGCTGAGAAATGCATTTTGTGACAAAGTGCATCAGTGGATGATGAGAATGTCACTTTTGACAAAGAACACTGTTCATTACTAAAATGCTCTAATTGAGCTGTTAGAATGTCAGAAACAAGCTTTCTGAGCTGAGAACTGCATTTTTGTGACAAAAAGCATCAGTGGATGATGAGAATGTCAGTTTTGACAAAGAACACTGTTCATTACTAAAATGCTCTAATTGAGCTGTTAGAATGTCAGAAACAAGCTTTCTGAGCTGAGAACTGCATTTTGTGACAAAAAGCATCAGTGGATGATGAGAATGTCAGTTTTGACAAAGAACACTGATCATTACTAAAATGCTCCAATTGAGCTGTTAGAATGTCAGAAACAAGCTTTCTGAGCTGAGAAATGCATTTTGTGACAAAGTGCTTCAGTGGATGATGAGAATGTCAGTTTTGACAAAGAACACTGTTCATTACTAAAATGCTCTAATTGAGCTGTTAGAATGTCAGAAACAAGCTTTCTGAGCTGAGAACTGCATTTTGTGACAAAGTGCTTCAGTGGATGATGAGAATGTCAGTTTTGACAAAGAACACTGTTCATTACTTAAATGCTCCAATTGAGCTGTTAGAATGTCAGAAACAAGCTTTCTGAGCTGAGAAATGCATTTTGTGACAAAGTGCATCAGTGGATGATGAGAATGTCACTTTTGACAAAGAACACTGTTCATTACTAAAATGCTCTAATTGAGCTGTTAGAATGTCAGAAACAAGCTTTCTGAGCTGAGAACTGCATTTTGTGACAAAAAGCATCAGTGGATGATGAGAATGTCAGTTTTGACAAAGAACACTGATCATTACTAAAATGCTCCAATTGAGCTGTTAGAATGTCAGAAACAAGCTTTCTGAGCTGAGAAATGCATTTTGTGACAAAGTGAATTAGTGGATGGATGAGAATGTCACTTTTGACAAAGAACACTGATCATTACTAAAATGCTCCAATTGAGCTGTTAGAATGTCAGAAACAAGCTTTCTGAGCTGAGAAATGCATTTTGTGACAAAGTGCTTCAGTGGATGATGAGAATGTCAGTTTTGACAAAGAACACTGTTCATTACTGAAATGCTCCAATTGAGCTGTTAGAATGTCAGAAACAAGCTTTCTGAGCTGAGAAATGCATTTTGTGACAAAGTGCATCAGTGGATGATGAGAATGTCACTTTTGACAAAGAACACTGTTCATTACTGAAATGCTCTAATTGAGCTGTTAGAATGTCAGAAACAAGCTTTCTGAGCTGAGAAATGCATTTTGTGACATAGTTCATCAGTGGATGATGAGAATGTCAGTTTTGACAAAGAAAACTGTTCATTACTAAAATGCTCTAATTGAGCTGTTAGAATGTCAGAAACAAGCTTTCTGAGCTGAGAAATGCATTTTGTGACAAAGTGCATCAGTGGATGATGAGAATGTCACTTTTGACAAAGAACACTGTTCATTACTAAAATGCTCTAATTGAGCTGTTAGAATGTCAGAAACAAGCTTTCTGAGCTGAGAACTGCATTTTGTGACAAAAAGCATCAGTGGATGATGAGAATGTCAGTTTTGACAAAGAAAACTGTTCATTACTAAAATGCTCTAATTGAGCTGTTAGAATGTTAGAAACAAGCTTTCTGAGCTGAGAACTGCATTTTGTGACATAGTTCATCAGTGGATGATGAGAATGTCAGTTTTGACAAAGAACACTGATCATTACTAAAATGCTCCAATTTGAGCTGTTAGAATGTCAGAAACAAGCTTTCTGAGCTGAGAAATGCATTTTGTGACAAAGTGCTTCAGTGGATGATGAGAATGTCAGTTTTGACAAAGAACACTGTTCATTACTAAAATGCTCTAATTGAGCTGTTAGAATGTCAGAAACAAGCTTTCTGAGCTGAGAACTGCATTTTGTGACATAGTTCATCAGTGGATGATGAGAATGTCACTTTTGACAAAGAACACTGTTCATTACTAAAATGCTCTAATTGAGCTGTTAGAATGTCAGAAACAAGCTTTCTGAGCTGAGAACTGCATTTTGTGACATAGTTCATCAGTGGATGATGAGAATGTCAGTTTTGACAAAGAACACTGATCATTACTAAAATGCTCCAATTGAGCTGTTAGAATGTCAGAAACAAGCTTTCTGAGCTGAGAAATGCATTTTGTGACAAAGTGCTTCAGTGGATGATTAGAATGTCAGTTTTGACAAAGAACACTGTTCATTACTGAAATGCTCCAATTAAGCTGTTAGAATGTCAGAAACAAGCTTTCTGAGCTGAGAAATGCATTTTGTGACAAAGTGCATCAGTGGATGATGAGAATGTCACTTTTGACAAAGAACACTGTTCATTACTAAAATGCTCTAATTGAGCTGTTAGAATGTCAGAAACAAGCTTTCTGAGCTGAGAACTGCATTTTGTGACAAAAAGCATCAGTGGATGATGAGAATGTCAGTTTTGACAAAGAACACTGATCATTACTAAAATGCTCCAATTGAGCTGTTAGAATGTCAGAAACAAGCTTTCTGAGCTGAGAAATGCATTTTGTGACAAAGTGCTTCAGTGGATGATGAGAATGTCAGTTTTGACAAAGAACACTGTTCATTACTAAAATGCTCTAATTGAGCTGTTAGAATGTCAGAAACAAGCTTTCTGAGCTGAGAAATGCATTTTGTGACATAGTTCATCAGTGGATGATGAGAATGTCAGTTTTGACAAAGAAAACTGTTCATTACTAAAATGCTCTAATTGAGCTGTTAGAATGTTAGAAACAAGCTTTCTGAGCTGAGAACTGCATTTTGTGACATAGTTCATCAGTGGATGATGAGAATGTCAGTTTTGACAAAGAACACTGATCATTACTAAAATGCTCCAATTGAGCTGTTAGAATGTCAGAAACAAGCTTTCTGATCTGAGAAATGCATTTTGTGACAAAGTGCTTCAGTGGATGATGAGAATGTCAGTTTTGACAAAGAACACTGTTCATTAGTAAAATGCTCTAATTGAGCTGTTAGAATGTCAGAAACAAGCTTTCTGAGCTGAGAACTGCATTTTGTGACATAGTTCATCAGTGGATGATGAGAATGTCGGTTTTGACAAAGAACACTGTTCATTACTGAAATGCTCTAATTGAGCTGTTAGAATGTCAGAAACAAGCTTTCTGAGCTGAGAAATGCATTTTGTGACAAAGTGAATTAGTGGATGGATGAGAATGTCACTTTTGACAAAGAACACTGATCATTACTAAAATGCTCCAATTGAGCTGTTAGAATGTCAGAAACAAGCTTTCTGAGCTGAGAAATGCATTTTGTGACAAAGTGCTTCAGTGGATGATGAGAATGTCAGTTTTGACAAAGAACACTGTTCATTACTGAAATGCTCCAATTGAGCTGTTAGAATGTCAGAAACAAGCTTTCTGAGCTGAGAAATGCATTTTGTGACAAAGTGCATCAGTGGATGATGAGAATGTCACTTTTGACAAAGAACACTGTTCATTACTGAAATGCTCTAATTGAGCTGTTAGAATGTCAGAAACAAGCTTTCTGAGCTGAGAACTGCATTTTGTGACATAGTTCATCAGTGGATGATGAGAATGTCAGTTTTGACAAAGAACACTGTTCATTACTTAAATGCTCCAATTGAGCTGTTAGAATGTCAGAAACAAGCTTTCTGAGCTGAGAAATGCATTTTGTGACAAAGTGCATCAGTGGATGATGAGAATGTCACTTTTGACAAAGAACACTGTTCATTACTAAAATGCTCTAATTGAGCTGTTAGAATGTCAGAAACAAGCTTTCTGAGCTGAGAACTGCATTTTGTGACAAAAAGCATCAGTGGATGATGAGAATGTCAGTTTTGACAAAGAACACTGATCATTACTAAAATGCTCCAATTGAGCTGTTAGAATGTCAGAAACAAGCTTTCTGAGCTGAGAAATGCATTTTGTGACAAAGTGAATTAGTGGATGGATGAGAATGTCACTTTTGACAAAGAACACTGATCATTACTAAAATGCTCCAATTGAGCTGTTAGAATGTCAGAAACAAGCTTTCTGAGCTGAGAAATGCATTTTGTGACAAAGTGCTTCAGTGGATGATGAGAATGTCAGTTTTGACAAAGAACACTGTTCATTACTGAAATGCTCCAATTGAGCTGTTAGAATGTCAGAAACAAGCTTTCTGAGCTGAGAAATGCATTTTGTGACAAAGTGCATCAGTGGATGATGAGAATGTCACTTTTGACAAAGAACACTGTTCATTACTGAAATGCTCTAATTGAGCTGTTAGAATGTCAGAAACAAGCTTTCTGAGCTGAGAACTGCATTTTGTGACATAGTTCATCAGTGGATGATGAGAATGTCAGTTTTGACAAAGAACACTGTTCATTACTGAAATGCTCCAATTGAGCTGTTAGAATGTCAGAAACAAGCTTTCTGAGCTGAGAAATGCATTTTGTGACAAAGTGCATCAGTGGATGATGAGAATGTCACTTTTGACAAAGAACACTGTTCATTACTAAAATGCTCTAATTGAGCTGTTAGAATGTCAGAAACAAGCTTTCTGAGCTGAGAACTGCATTTTGTGACAAAAAGCATCAGTGGATGATGAGAATGTCAGTTTTGACAAAGAAAACTGTTCATTACTAAAATGCTCTAATTGAGCTGTTAGAATGTCAGAAACAAGCTTTCTGAGCTGAGAACTGCATTTTGTGACATAGTTCATCAGTGGATGATGAGAATGTCACTTTTGACAAAGAACACTGTTCATTACTAAAATGCTCTAATTGAGCTGTTAGAATGTCAGAAACAAGCTTTCTGAGCTGAGAACTGCATTTTGTGACATAGTTCATCAGTGGATGATGAGAATGTCAGTTTTGACAAAGAACACTGATCATTACTAAAATGCAACAATTGAGCTGTTAGAATGTCAGAAACAAGCTTTCTGAGCTGAGAAATGCATTTTGTGACAAAGTGCTTCAGTGGATGATTAGAATGTCAGTTTTGACAAAGAACACTGTTCATTACTGAAATGCTCCAATTAAGCTGTTAGAATGTCAGAAACAAGCTTTCTGAGCTGAGAAATGCATTTTGTGACAAAGTGCATCAGTGGATGATGAGAATGTCACTTTTGACAAAGAACACTGTTCATTACTAAAATGCTCTAATTGAGCTGTTAGAATGTCAGAAACAAGCTTTCTGAGCTGAGAACTGCATTTTGTGACAAAAAGCATCAGTGGATGATGAGAATGTCAGTTTTGACAAAGAACACTGATCATTACTAAAATGCTCCAATTTGAGCTGTTAGAATGTCAGAAACAAGCTTTCTGAGCTGAGAAATGCATTTTGTGACAAAGTGCTTCAGTGGATGATGAGAATGTCAGTTTTGACAAAGAACACTGTTCATTACTAAAATGCTCTAATTGAGCTGTTAGAATGTCAGAAACAAGCTTTCTGAGCTGAGAACTGCATTTTGTGACATAGTTCATCAGTGGATGATGAGAATGTCACTTTTGACAAAGAACACTGTTCATTACTAAAATGCTCTAATTGAGCTGTTAGAATGTCAGAAACAAGCTTTCTGAGCTGAGAACTGCATTTTGTGACATAGTTCATCAGTGGATGATGAGAATGTCAGTTTTGACAAAGAACACTGATCATTACTAAAATGCTCCAATTGAGCTGTTAGAATGTCAGAAACAAGCTTTCTGAGCTGAGAAATGCATTTTGTGACAAAGTGCTTCAGTGGATGATTAGAATGTCAGTTTTGACAAAGAACACTGTTCATTACTGAAATGCTCCAATTAAGCTGTTAGAATGTCAGAAACAAGCTTTCTGAGCTGAGAAATGCATTTTGTGACAAAGTGCATCAGTGGATGATGAGAATGTCACTTTTGACAAAGAACACTGTTCATAACTAAAATGCTCTAATTGAGCTGTTAGAATGTCAGAAACAAGCTTTCTGAGCTGAGAAATGCATTTTGTGACAAAGTGCTTCAGTGGATGATGAGAATGTCAGTTTTGACAAAGAACACTGTTCATTACTGAAATGCTCCAATTGAGCTGTTAGAATGTCAGAAACAAGCTTTCTGAGCTGAGAAATGCATTTTGTGACAAAAAGCATCAGTGGATGATGAGAATGTCAGTTTTGACAAAGAACACTGATCATTACTAAAATGCTCCAATTGAGCTGTTAGAATGTCAGAAACAAGCTTTCTGAGCTGAGAAATGCATTTTGTGACAAAGTGCTTCAGTGGATGATGAGAATGTCAGTTTTGACAAAGAACACTGTTCATTACTAAAATGCTCTAATTGAGCTGTTAGAATGTCAGAAACAAGCTTTCTGAGCTGAGAACTGCATTTTGTGACAAAAAGCATCAGTGGATGATGAGAATGTCAGTTTTGACAAAGAACACTGATCATTACTAAAATGCTCCAATTGAGCTGTTAGAATGTCAGAAACAAGCTTTCTGAGCTGAGAAATGCATTTTGTGACAAAGTGCTTCAGTGGATGATGAGAATGTCAGTTTTGACAAAGAACACTGTTCATTACTAAAATGCTCTAATTGAGCTGTTAGAATGTCAGAAACAAGCTTTCTGAGCTGAGAACTGCATTTTGTGACAAAGTGCTTCAGTGGATGATGAGAATGTCAGTTTTGACAAAGAACACTGTTCATTACTTAAATGCTCCAATTGAGCTGTTAGAATGTCAGAAACAAGCTTTCTGAGCTGAGAAATGCATTTTGTGACAAAGTGCATCAGTGGATGATGAGAATGTCACTTTTGACAAAGAACACTGTTCATTACTAAAATGCTCTAATTGAGCTGTTAGAATGTCAGAAACAAGCTTTCTGAGCTGAGAACTGCATTTTGTGACAAAAAGCATCAGTGGATGATGAGAATGTCAGTTTTGACAAAGAACACTGATCATTACTAAAATGCTCCAATTGAGCTGTTAGAATGTCAGAAACAAGCTTTCTGAGCTGAGAAATGCATTTTGTGACAAAGTGCTTCAGTGGATGATGAGAATGTCAGTTTTGACAAAGAACACTGTTCATTACTGAAATGCTCCAATTGAGCTGTTAGAATGTCAGAAACAAGCTTTCTGAGCTGAGAAATGCATTTTGTGACAAAGTGCATCAGTGGATGATGAGAATGTCACTTTTGACAAAGAACACTGTTCATTACTGAAATGCTCTAATTGAGCTGTTAGAATGTCAGAAACAAGCTTTCTGAGCTGAGAACTGCATTTTGTGACATAGTTCATCAGTGGATGATGAGAATGTCAGTTTTGACAAAGAACACTGTTCATTACTGAAATGCTCCAATTGAGCTGTTAGAATGTCAGAAACAAGCTTTCTGAGCTGAGAAATGCATTTTGTGACAAAGTGCATCAGTGGATGATGAGAATGTCACTTTTGACAAAGAACACTGTTCATTACTAAAATGCTCTAATTGAGCTGTTAGAATGTCAGAAACAAGCTTTCTGAGCTGAGAACTGCATTTTGTGACAAAAAGCATCAGTGGATGATGAGAATGTCAGTTTTGACAAAGAAAACTGTTCATTACTAAAATGCTCTAATTGAGCTGTTAGAATGTTAGAAACAAGCTTTCTGAGCTGAGAACTGCATTTTGTGACATAGTTCATCAGTGGATGATGAGAATGTCAGTTTTGACAAAGAACACTGATCATTACTAAAATGCTCCAATTTGAGCTGTTAGAATGTCAGAAACAAGCTTTCTGAGCTGAGAAATGCATTTTGTGACAAAGTGCTTCAGTGGATGATGAGAATGTCAGTTTTGACAAAGAACACTGTTCATTACTAAAATGCTCTAATTGAGCTGTTAGAATGTCAGAAACAAGCTTTCTGAGCTGAGAACTGCATTTTGTGACATAGTTCATCAGTGGATGATGAGAATGTCACTTTTGACAAAGAACACTGTTCATTACTAAAATGCTCTAATTGAGCTGTTAGAATGTCAGAAACAAGCTTTCTGAGCTGAGAACTGCATTTTGTGACATAGTTCATCAGTGGATGATGAGAATGTCAGTTTTGACAAAGAACACTGATCATTACTAAAATGCTCCAATTGAGCTGTTAGAATGTCAGAAACAAGCTTTCTGAGCTGAGAAATGCATTTTGTGACAAAGTGCTTCAGTGGATGATTAGAATGTCAGTTTTGACAAAGAACACTGTTCATTACTGAAATGCTCCAATTAAGCTGTTAGAATGTCAGAAACAAGCTTTCTGAGCTGAGAAATGCATTTTGTGACAAAGTGCATCAGTGGATGATGAGAATGTCACTTTTGACAAAGAACACTGTTCATTACTAAAATGCTCTAATTGAGCTGTTAGAATGTCAGAAACAAGCTTTCTGAGCTGAGAACTGCATTTTGTGACAAAAAGCATCAGTGGATGATGAGAATGTCAGTTTTGACAAAGAACACTGATCATTACTAAAATGCTCCAATTGAGCTGTTAGAATGTCAGAAACAAGCTTTCTGAGCTGAGAAATGCATTTTGTGACAAAGTGCTTCAGTGGATGATGAGAATGTCAGTTTTGACAAAGAACACTGTTCATTACTAAAATGCTCTAATTGAGCTGTTAGAATGTCAGAAACAAGCTTTCTGAGCTGAGAAATGCATTTTGTGACATAGTTCATCAGTGGATGATGAGAATGTCAGTTTTGACAAAGAAAACTGTTCATTACTAAAATGCTCTAATTGAGCTGTTAGAATGTTAGAAACAAGCTTTCTGAGCTGAGAACTGCATTTTGTGACATAGTTCATCAGTGGATGATGAGAATGTCAGTTTTGACAAAGAACACTGATCATTACTAAAATGCTCCAATTTGAGCTGTTAGAATGTCAGAAACAAGCTTTCTGAGCTGAGAAATGCATTTTGTGACAAAGTGCTTCAGTGGATGATGAGAATGTCAGTTTTGACAAAGAACACTGTTCATTACTAAAATGCTCTAATTGAGCTGTTAGAATGTCAGAAACAAGCTTTCTGAGCTGAGAACTGCATTTTGTGACATAGTTCATCAGTGGATGATGAGAATGTCACTTTTGACAAAGAACACTGTTCATTACTAAAATGCTCTAATTGAGCTGTTAGAATGTCAGAAACAAGCTTTCTGAGCTGAGAACTGCATTTTGTGACATAGTTCATCAGTGGATGATGAGAATGTCAGTTTTGACAAAGAACACTGATCATTACTAAAATGCTCCAATTGAGCTGTTAGAATGTCAGAAACAAGCTTTCTGAGCTGAGAAATGCATTTTGTGACAAAGTGCTTCAGTGGATGATTAGAATGTCAGTTTTGACAAAGAACACTGTTCATTACTGAAATGCTCCAATTAAGCTGTTAGAATGTCAGAAACAAGCTTTCTGAGCTGAGAAATGCATTTTGTGACAAAGTGCATCAGTGGATGATGAGAATGTCACTTTTGACAAAGAACACTGTTCATAACTAAAATGCTCTAATTGAGCTGTTAGAATGTCAGAAACAAGCTTTCTGAGCTGAGAAATGCATTTTGTGACAAAGTGCTTCAGTGGATGATGAGAATGTCAGTTTTGACAAAGAACACTGTTCATTACTGAAATGCTCCAATTGAGCTGTTAGAATGTCAGAAACAAGCTTTCTGAGCTGAGAAATGCATTTTGTGACAAAAAGCATCAGTGGATGATGAGAATGTCAGTTTTGACAAAGAACACTGATCATTACTAAAATGCTCCAATTGAGCTGTTAGAATGTCAGAAACAAGCTTTCTGAGCTGAGAAATGCATTTTGTGACAAAGTGCTTCAGTGGATGATGAGAATGTCAGTTTTGACAAAGAACACTGTTCATTACTAAAATGCTCTAATTGAGCTGTTAGAATGTCAGAAACAAGCTTTCTGAGCTGAGAACTGCATTTTGTGACAAAAAGCATCAGTGGATGATGAGAATGTCAGTTTTGACAAAGAACACTGATCATTACTAAAATGCTCCAATTGAGCTGTTAGAATGTCAGAAACAAGCTTTCTGAGCTGAGAAATGCATTTTGTGACAAAGTGCTTCAGTGGATGATGAGAATGTCAGTTTTGACAAAGAACACTGTTCATTACTAAAATGCTCTAATTGAGCTGTTAGAATGTCAGAAACAAGCTTTCTGAGCTGAGAACTGCATTTTGTGACAAAGTGCTTCAGTGGATGATGAGAATGTCAGTTTTGACAAAGAACACTGTTCATTACTTAAATGCTCCAATTGAGCTGTTAGAATGTCAGAAACAAGCTTTCTGAGCTGAGAAATGCATTTTGTGACAAAGTGCATCAGTGGATGATGAGAATGTCACTTTTGACAAAGAACACTGTTCATTACTAAAATGCTCTAATTGAGCTGTTAGAATGTCAGAAACAAGCTTTCTGAGCTGAGAACTGCATTTTGTGACAAAAAGCATCAGTGGATGATGAGAATGTCAGTTTTGACAAAGAACACTGATCATTACTAAAATGCTCCAATTGAGCTGTTAGAATGTCAGAAACAAGCTTTCTGAGCTGAGAAATGCATTTTGTGACAAAGTGCTTCAGTGGATGATGAGAATGTCAGTTTTGACAAAGAACACTGTTCATTACTGAAATGCTCCAATTGAGCTGTTAGAATGTCAGAAACAAGCTTTCTGAGCTGAGAAATGCATTTTGTGACAAAGTGCATCAGTGGATGATGAGAATGTCACTTTTGACAAAGAACACTGTTCATTACTGAAATGCTCTAATTGAGCTGTTAGAATGTCAGAAACAAGCTTTCTGAGCTGAGAACTGCATTTTGTGACATAGTTCATCAGTGGATGATGAGAATGTCAGTTTTGACAAAGAACACTGTTCATTACTGAAATGCTCCAATTGAGCTGTTAGAATGTCAGAAACAAGCTTTCTGAGCTGAGAAATGCATTTTGTGACAAAGTGCATCAGTGGATGATGAGAATGTCACTTTTGACAAAGAACACTGTTCATTACTAAAATGCTCTAATTGAGCTGTTAGAATGTCAGAAACAAGCTTTCTGAGCTGAGAACTGCATTTTGTGACAAAAAGCATCAGTGGATGATGAGAATGTCAGTTTTGACAAAGAAAACTGTTCATTACTAAAATGCTCTAATTGAGCTGTTAGAATGTTAGAAACAAGCTTTCTGAGCTGAGAACTGCATTTTGTGACATAGTTCATCAGTGGATGATGAGAATGTCAGTTTTGACAAAGAACACTGATCATTACTAAAATGCTCCAATTTGAGCTGTTAGAATGTCAGAAACAAGCTTTCTGAGCTGAGAAATGCATTTTGTGACAAAGTGCTTCAGTGGATGATGAGAATGTCAGTTTTGACAAAGAACACTGTTCATTACTAAAATGCTCTAATTGAGCTGTTAGAATGTCAGAAACAAGCTTTCTGAGCTGAGAACTGCATTTTGTGACATAGTTCATCAGTGGATGATGAGAATGTCACTTTTGACAAAGAACACTGTTCATTACTAAAATGCTCTAATTGAGCTGTTAGAATGTCAGAAACAAGCTTTCTGAGCTGAGAACTGCATTTTGTGACATAGTTCATCAGTGGATGATGAGAATGTCAGTTTTGACAAAGAACACTGATCATTACTAAAATGCTCCAATTGAGCTGTTAGAATGTCAGAAACAAGCTTTCTGAGCTGAGAAATGCATTTTGTGACAAAGTGCTTCAGTGGATGATTAGAATGTCAGTTTTGACAAAGAACACTGTTCATTACTGAAATGCTCCAATTAAGCTGTTAGAATGTCAGAAACAAGCTTTCTGAGCTGAGAAATGCATTTTGTGACAAAGTGCATCAGTGGATGATGAGAATGTCACTTTTGACAAAGAACACTGTTCATTACTAAAATGCTCTAATTGAGCTGTTTGAATGTCAGAAACAAGCTTTCTGAGCTGAGAACTGCATTTTGTGACAAAAAGCATCAGTGGATGATGAGAATGTCAGTTTTGACAAAGAACACTGATCATTACTAAAATGCTCCAATTGAGCTGTTAGAATGTCAGAAACAAGCTTTCTGAGCTGAGAAATGCATTTTGTGACAAAGTGCTTCAGTGGATGATGAGAATGTCAGTTTTGACAAAGAACACTGTTCATTACTAAAATGCTCTAATTGAGCTGTTAGAATGTCAGAAACAAGCTTTCTGAGCTGAGAAATGCATTTTGTGACATAGTTCATCAGTGGATGATGAGAATGTCAGTTTTGACAAAGAAAACTGTTCATTACTAAAATGCTCTAATTGAGCTGTTAGAATGTTAGAAACAAGCTTTCTGAGCTGAGAACTGCATTTTGTGACATAGTTCATCAGTGGATGATGAGAATGTCAGTTTTGACAAAGAACACTGATCATTACTAAAATGCTCCAATTGAGCTGTTAGAATGTCAGAAACAAGCTTTCTGATCTGAGAAATGCATTTTGTGACAAAGTGCTTCAGTGGATGATGAGAATGTCAGTTTTGACAAAGAACACTGTTCATTAGTAAAATGCTCTAATTGAGCTGTTAGAATGTCAGAAACAAGCTTTCTGAGCTGAGAACTGCATTTTGTGACATAGTTCATCAGTGGATGATGAGAATGTCGGTTTTGACAAAGAACACTGTTCATTACTGAAATGCTCTAATTGAGCTGTTAGAATGTCAGAAACAAGCTTTCTGAGCTGAGAAATGCATTTTGTGACAAAGTGAATTAGTGGATGGATGAGAATGTCACTTTTGACAAAGAACACTGATCATTACTAAAATGCTCCAATTGAGCTGTTAGAATGTCAGAAACAAGCTTTCTGAGCTGAGAAATGCATTTTGTGACAAAGTGCTTCAGTGGATGATGAGAATGTCAGTTTTGACAAAGAACACTGTTCATTACTAAAATGCTCTAATTGAGCTGTTAGAATGTTAGAAACAAGCTTTCTGAGCTGAGAACTGCATTTTGTGACATAGTTTATCAGTGGATGATGAGAATGTCACTTTTGACAAAGAACACTGTTCATTACTAAAATGCTCTAATTGAGCTGTTAGAATGTCAGAAACAAGCTTTCTGAGCTGAGAACTGCATTTTGTGACATAGTTCATCAGTGGATGATGAGAATGTCAGTTTTGACAAAGAACACTGATCATTACTAAAATGCTCCAATTGAGCTGTTAGAATGTCAGAAACAAGCTTTCTGAGCTGAGAAATGCATTTTGTGACAAAGTGCTTCAGTGGATGATTAGAATGTCAGTTTTGACAAAGAACACTGTTCATTACTGAAATGCTCCAATTAAGCTGTTAGAATGTCAGAAACAAGCTTTCTGAGCTGAGAAATGCATTTTGTGACAAAGTGCATCAGTGGATGATGAGAATGTCACTTTTGACAAAGAACACTGTTCATTACTAAAATGCTCTAATTGAGCTGTTAGAATGTCAGAAACAAGCTTTCTGAGCTGAGAACTGCATTTTGTGACAAAAAGCATCAGTGGATGATGAGAATGTCAGTTTTGACAAAGAACACTGATCATTACTAAAATGCTCCAATTGAGCTGTTAGAATGTCAGAAACAAGCTTTCTGAGCTGAGAAATGCATTTTGTGACAAAGTGCTTCAGTGGATGATGAGAATGTCAGTTTTGACAAAGAACACTGTTCATTACTAAAATGCTCTAATTGAGCTGTTAGAATGTCAGAAACAAGCTTTCTGAGCTGAGAACTGCATTTTGTGACATAGTTCATCAGTGGATGATGAGAATGTCAGTTTTGACAAAGAACACTGATCATTACTAAAATGCTCCAATTGAGCTGTTAGAATGTCAGAAACAAGCTTTCTGAGCTGAGAAATGCATTTTGTGACAAAGTGCTTCAGTGGATGATTAGAATGTCAGTTTTGACAAAGAACACTGTTCATTACTGAAATGCTCCAATTAAGCTGTTAGAATGTCAGAAACAAGCTTTCTGAGCTGAGAAATGCATTTTGTGACAAAGTGCATCAGTGGATGATGAGAATGTCACTTTTGACAAAGAACACTGTTCATTACTAAAATGCTCTAATTGAGCTGTTAGAATGTCAGAAACAAGCTTTCTGAGCTGAGAACTGCATTTTGTGACAAAAAGCATCAGTGGATGATGAGAATGTCAGTTTTGACAAAGAACACTGATCATTACTAAAATGCTCCAATTGAGCTGTTAGAATGTCAGAAACAAGCTTTCTGAGCTGAGAAATGCATTTTGTGACAAAGTGCTTCAGTGGATGATGAGAATGTCAGTTTTGACAAAGAACACTGTTCATTACTAAAATGCTCTAATTGAGCTGTTAGAATGTCAGAAACAAGCTTTCTGAGCTGAGAAATGCATTTTGTGACATAGTTCATCAGTGGATGATGAGAATGTCAGTTTTGACAAAGAACACTGATCATTACTAAAATGCTCCAATTGAGCTGTTAGAATGTCAGAAACAAGCTTTCTGAGCTGAGAAATGCATTTTGTGACAAAGTGCTTCAGTGGATGATTAGAATGTCAGTTTTGACAAAGAACACTGTTCATTACTGAAATGCTCCAATTAAGCTGTTAGAATGTCAGAAACAAGCTTTCTGAGCTGAGAAATGCATTTTGTGACAAAGTGCATCAGTGGATGATGAGAATGTCACTTTTGACAAAGAACACTGTTCATTACTAAAATGCTCTAATTGAGCTGTTAGAATGTCAGAAACAAGCTTTCTGAGCTGAGAACTGCATTTTGTGACAAAAAGCATCAGTGGATGATGAGAATGTCAGTTTTGACAAAGAACACTGATCATTACTAAAATGCTCCAATTGAGCTGTTAGAATGTCAGAAACAAGCTTTCTGAGCTGAGAAATGCATTTTGTGACAAAGTGCTTCAGTGGATGATGAGAATGTCAGTTTTGACAAAGAACACTGTTCATTACTAAAATGCTCTAATTGAGCTGTTAGAATGTCAGAAACAAGCTTTCTGAGCTGAGAACTGCATTTTGTGACATAGTTCATCAGTGGATGATGAGAATGTCAGTTTTGACAAAGAACACTGATCATTACTAAAATGCTCCAATTGAGCTGTTAGAATGTCAGAAACAAGCTTTCTGAGCTGAGAAATGCATTTTGTGACAAAGTGCTTCAGTGGATGATTAGAATGTCAGTTTTGACAAAGAACACTGTTCATTACTGAAATGCTCCAATTAAGCTGTTAGAATGTCAGAAACAAGCTTTCTGAGCTGAGAAATGCATTTTGTGACAAAGTGCATCAGTGGATGATGAGAATGTCACTTTTGACAAAGAACACTGTTCATTACTAAAATGCTCTAATTGAGCTTTTAGAATGTCAGAAACAAGCTTTCTGAGCTGAGAACTGCATTTTGTGACAAAAAGCATCAGTGGATGATGAGAATGTCAGTTTTGACAAAGAACACTGTTCATTACTAAAATGCTCTAATTGAGCTGTTAGAATGTCAGAAACAAGCTTTCTGAGCTGAGAAATGCATTTTGTGACATAGTTCATCAGTGGATGATGAGAATGTCAGTTTTGACAAAGAAAACTGTTCATTACTAAAATGCTCTAATTGAGCTGTTAGAATGTTAGAAACAAGCTTTCTGAGCTGAGAACTGCATTTTGTGACAAAGTGCATCAGTGGATGATGAGAATGTCACTTTTGACAAAGAACACTGTTCATTACTAAAATGCTCTAATTGAGCTGTTAGAATGTCAGAAACAAGCTTTCTGAGCTGAGAACTGCATTTTGTGACAAAAAGCATCAGTGGATGATGAGAATGTCAGTTTTGACAAAGAACACTGATCATTACTAAAATGCTCCAATTGAGCTGTTAGAATGTCAGAAACAAGCTTTCTGAGCTGAGAAATGCATTTTGTGACAAAGTGAATTAGTGGATGAATGAGAATGTCACTTTTGACAAAGAACACTGATCATTACTAAAATGCTCCAATTGAGCTGTTAGAATGTCAGAAACAAGCTTTCTGAGCTGAGAAATGCATTTTGTGACAAAGTGCTTCAGTGGATGATGAGAATGTCAGTTTTGACACAGAACACTGTTCATTACTGAAATTCTCCAATTGAGCTGTTAGAATGTCAGAAACAAGCTTTCTGAGCTGAGAAATGCATTTTGTGACAAAGTGCATCAGTGGATGATGAGAATGTCACTTTTGACAAAGAACACTGTTCATTACTGAAATGCGCTAATTGAGCTGTTAGAATGTCAGAAACAAGCTTTCTGAGCTGAGAACTGCATTTTGTGACATAGTTCATCAGTGGATGATGAGAATGTCAGTTTTGACAAAGAACACTGTTCATTACTGAAATGCTCCAATTGAGCTGTTAGAATGTCAGAAACAAGCTTTCTGAGCTGAGAAATGCATTTTGTGACAAAGTGCATCAGTGGATGATGAGAATGTCACTTTTGACAAAGAACACTGTTCATTACTAAAATGCTCTAATTGAGCTGTTAGAATGTCAGAAACAAGCTTTCTGAGCTGAGAACTGCATTTTGTGACAAAAAGCATCAGTGGATGATGAGAATGTCAGTTTTGACAAAGAAAACTGTTCATTTCTAAAATGCTCTAATTGAGCTGTTAGAATGTTAGAAACAAGCTTTCTGAGCTGAGAACTGCATTTTGTGACATAGTTCATCAGTGGATGATGAGAATGTCAGTTTTGACAAAGAACACTGATCATTACTAAAATGCTCCAATTTGAGCTGTTAGAATGTCAGAAACAAGCTTTCTGAGCTGAGAAATGCATTTTGTGACAAAGTGCTTCAGTGGATGATGAGAATGTCAGTTTTGACAAAGAACACTGTTCATTACTAAAATGCTCTAATTGAGCTGTTAGAATGTCAGAAACAAGCTTTCTGAGCTGAGAACTGCATTTTGTGACATAGTTCATCAGTGGATGATGAGAATGTCACTTTTGACAAAGAACACTGTTCATTACTAAAATGCTCTAATTGAGCTGTTAGAATGTCAGAAACAAGCTTTCTGAGCTGAGAACTGCATTTTGTGACATAGTTCATCAGTGGATGATGAGAATGTCAGTTTTGACAAAGAACACTGATCATTACTAAAATGCTCCAATTGAGCTGTTAGAATGTCAGAAACAAGCTTTCTGAGCTGAGAAATGCATTTTGTGACAAAGTGCTTCAGTGGATGATTAGAATGTCAGTTTTGACAAAGAACACTGTTCATTACTGAAATGCTCCAATTAAGCTGTTAGAATGTCAGAAACAAGCTTTCTGAGCTGAGAAATGCATTTTGTGACAAAGTGCATCAGTGGATGATGAGAATGTCACTTTTGACAAAGAACACTGTTCATTACTAAAATGCTCTAATTGAGCTGTTAGAATGTCAGAAACAAGCTTTCTGAGCTGAGAACTGCATTTTGTGACAAAAAGCATCAGTGGATGATGAGAATGTCAGTTTTGACAAAGAACACTGATCATTACTAAAATGCTCCAATTGAGCTGTTAGAATGTCAGAAACAAGCTTTCTGAGCTGAGAAATGCATTTTGTGACAAAGTGCTTCAGTGGATGATGAGAATGTCAGTTTTGACAAAGAACACTGTTCATTACTAAAATGCTCTAATTGAGCTGTTAGAATGTCAGAAACAAGCTTTCTGAGCTGAGAAATGCATTTTGTGACATAGTTCATCAGTGGATGATGAGAATGTCAGTTTTGACAAAGAAAACTGTTCATTACTAAAATGCTCTAATTGAGCTGTTAGAATGTTAGAAACAAGCTTTCTGAGCTGAGAACTGCATTTTGTGACATAGTTTATCAGTGGATGATGAGAATGTCAGTTTTGACAAAGAACACTGATCATTACTAAAATGCTCCAATTGAGCTGTTAGAATGTCAGAAACAAGCTTTCTGAGCTGAGAAATGCATTTTGTGACAAAGTGCTTCAGTGGATGATGAGAATGTCAGTTTTGACAAAGAACACTGTTCATTACTAAAATGCTCTAATTGAGCTGTTAGAATGTCAGAAACAAGCTTTCTGAGCTGAGAACTGCATTTTGTGACATAGTTCATCAGTGGATGATGAGAATGTCGGTTTTGACAAAGAACACTGTTCATTACTGAAATGCTCTAATTGAGCTGTTAGAATGTCAGAAACAAGCTTTCTGAGCTGAGAACTGCATTTTGTGACATAGTTCATCAGTGGATGATGAGAATGTCAGTTTTGACAAAGAACACTGTTCATTACTGAAATGCTCCAATTGAGCTGTTAGAATGTCAGAAACAAGCTTTCTGAGCTGAGAAATGCATTTTGTGACAAAGTGCTTCAGTGGATGATGAGAATGTCAGTTTTGACAAAGAACACTGTTCATTACTGAAATGCTCCAATTGAGCTGTTAGAATGTCAGAAACAAGCTTTCTGAGCTGAGAAATGCATTTTTTGACAAAAAGCATCAGTGGATGATGAGAATGTCAGTTTTGACAAAGAACACTGATCATTACTAAAATGCTCCAATTGAGCTGTTAGAATGTCAGAAACAAGCTTTCTGAGCTGAGAAATGCATTTTGTGACAAAGTGCTTCAGTGGATGATGAGAATGTCAGTTTTGACAAAGAACACTGTTCATTACTAAAATGCTCTAATTGAGCTGTTAGAATGTCAGAAACAAGCTTTCTGAGCTGAGAACTGCATTTTGTGACGAAGTGCTTCAGTGGATGATGAGAATGTCAGTTTTGACAAAGAACACTGTTCATTACTTAAATGCTCCAATTGAGCTGTTAGAATGTCAGAAACAAGCTTTCTGAGCTGAGAAATGCATTTTGTGACAAAGTGCATCAGTGGATGATGAGAATGTCACTTTTGACAAAGAACACTGTTCATTACTAAAATGCTCTAATTGAGCTGTTAGAATGTCAGAAACAAGCTTTCTGAGCTGAGAACTGCATTTTGTGACAAAAAGCATCAGTGGATGATGAGAATGTCAGTTTTGACAAAGAACACTGTTCATTACTAAAATGCTCTAATTGAGCTGTTAGAATGTCAGAAACAAGCTTTCTGAGCTGAGAACTGCATTTTGTGACAAAAAGCATCAGTGGATGATGAGAATGTCAGTTTTGACAAAGAACACTGATCATTACTAAAATGCTCCAATTGAGCTGTTAGAATGTCAGAAACAAGCTTTCTGAGCTGAGAAATGCATTTTGTGACAAAGTGCTTCAGTGGATGATGAGAATGTCAGTTTTGACAAAGAACACTGTTCATTACTAAAATGCTCTAATTGAGCTGTTAGAATGTCAGAAACAAGCTTTCTGAGCTGAGAACTGCATTTTGTGACAAAGTGCTTCAGTGGATGATGAGAATGTCAGTTTTGACAAAGAACACTGTTCATTACTTAAATGCTCCAATTGAGCTGTTAGAATGTCAGAAACAAGCTTTCTGAGCAGAGAAATGCATTTTGTGACAAAGTGCATCAGTGGATGATGAGAATGTCACTTTTGACAAAGAACACTGTTCATTACTAAAATGCTCTAATTGAGCTGTTAGAATGTCAGAAACAAGCTTTCTGAGCTGAGAACTGCATTTTGTGACAAAAAGCATCAGTGGATGATGAGAATGTCAGTTTTGACAAAGAACACTGATCATTACTAAAATGCTCCAATTGAGCTGTTAGAATGTCAGAAACAAGCTTTCTGAGCTGAGAAATGCATTTTGTGACAAAGTGAATTAGTGGATGGATGAGAATGTCACTTTTGACAAAGAACACTGATCATTACTAAAATGCTCCAATTGAGCTGTTAGAATGTCAGAAACAAGCTTTCTGAGCTGAGAAATGCATTTTGTGACAAAGTGCTTCAGTGGATGATGAGAATGTCAGTTTTGACAAAGAACACTGTTCATTACTGAAATGCTCCAATTGAGCTGTTAGAATGTCAGAAACAAGCTTTCTGAGCTGAGAAATGCATTTTGTGACAAAGTGCATCAGTGGATGATGAGAATGTCACTTTTGACAAAGAACACTGTTCATTACTGAAATGCTCTAATTGAGCTGTTAGAATGTCAGAAACAAGCTTTCTGAGCTGAGAACTGCATTTTGTGACATAGTTCATCAGTGGATGATGAGAATGTCAGTTTTGACAAAGAACACTGTTCATTACTGAAATGCTCCAATTGAGCTGTTAGAATGTCAGAAACAAGCTTTCTGAGCTGAGAAATGCATTTTGTGACAAAGTGCATCAGTGGATGATGAGAATGTCACTTTTGACAAAGAACACTGTTCATTACTAAAATGCTCTAATTGAGCTGTTAGAATGTCAGAAACAAGCTTTCTGAGCTGAGAACTGCATTTTGTGACAAAAAGCATCAGTGGATGATGAGAATGTCAGTTTTGACAAAGAAAACTGTTCATTACTAAAATGCTCTAATTGAGCTGTTAGAATGTTAGAAACAAGCTTTCTGAGCTGAGAACTGCATTTTGTGACATAGTTCATCAGTGGATGATGAGAATGTCAGTTTTGACAAAGAACACTGATCATTACTAAAATGCTCCAATTTGAGCTGTTAGAATGTCAGAAACAAGCTTTCTGAGCTGAGAAATGCATTTTGTGACAAAGTGCTTCAGTGGATGATGAGAATGTCAGTTTTGACAAAGAACACTGTTCATTACTAAAATGCTCTAATTGAGCTGTTAGAATGTCAGAAACAAGCTTTCTGAGCTGAGAACTGCATTTTGTGACATAGTTCATCAGTGGATGATGAGAATGTCAGTTTTGACAAAGAACACTGATCATTACTAAAATGCTCCAATTGAGCTGTTAGAATGTCAGAAACAAGCTTTCTGAGCTGAGAAATGCATTTTGTGACAAAGTGCTTCAGTGGATGATTAGAATGTCAGTTTTGACAAAGAACACTGTTCATTACTAAAATGCTCTAATTGAGCTGTTAGAATGTCAGAAACAAGCTGTCTGAGCTGAGAACTGCATTTTGTGACATAGTTCATCAGTGGATGATGAGAATGTCAGTTTTGACAAAGAACACTGATCATTACTAAAATGCTCCAATTGAGCTGTTAGAATGTCAGAAACAAGCTTTCTGAGCTGAGAAATGCATTTTGTGACAAAGTGCTTCAGTGGATGATTAGAATGTCAGTTTTGACAAAGAACACTGTTCATTACTGAAATGCTCCAATTAAGCTGTTAGAATGTCAGAAACAAGCTTTCTGAGCTGAGAAATGCATTTTGTGACAAAGTGCATCAGTGGATGATGAGAATGTCACTTTTGACAAAGAACACTGTTCATTACTAAAATGCTCTAATTGAGCTGTTAGAATGTCAGAAACAAGCTTTCTGAGCTGAGAACTGCATTTTGTGACAAAAAGCATCAGTGGATGATGAGAATGTCAGTTTTGACAAAGAACACTGATCATTACTAAAATGCTCCAATTGAGCTGTTAGAATGTCAGAAACAAGCTTTCTGAGCTGAGAAATGCATTTTGTGACAAAGTGCTTCAGTGGATGATGAGAATGTCAGTTTTGACAAAGAACACTGTTCATTACTAAAATGCTCTAATTGAGCTGTTAGAATGTCAGAAACAAGCTTTCTGAGCTGAGAACTGCATTTTGTGACATAGTTCATCAGTGGATGATGAGAATGTCAGTTTTGACAAAGAACACTGATCATTACTAAAATGCTCCAATTGAGCTGTTAGAATGTCAGAAACAAGCTTTCTGAGCTGAGAAATGCATTTTGTGACAAAGTGCTTCAGTGGATGATTAGAATGTCAGTTTTGACAAAGAACACTGTTCATTACTGAAATGCTCCAATTAAGCTGTTAGAATGTCAGAAACAAGCTTTCTGAGCTGAGAAATGCATTTTGTGACAAAGTGCATCAGTGGATGATGAGAATGTCACTTTTGACAAAGAACACTGTTCATTACTAAAATGCTCTAATTGAGCTGTTAGAATGTCAGAAACAAGCTTTCTGAGCTGAGAACTGCATTTTGTGACAAAAAGCATCAGTGGATGATGAGAATGTCAGTTTTGACAAAGAACACTGATCATTACTAAAATGCTCCAATTGAGCTGTTAGAATGTCAGAAACAAGCTTTCTGAGCTGAGAAATGCATTTTGTGACAAAGTGCTTCAGTGGATGATGAGAATGTCAGTTTTGACAAAGAACACTGTTCATTACTAAAATGCTCTAATTGAGCTGTTAGAATGTCAGAAACAAGCTTTCTGAGCTGAGAAATGCATTTTGTGACATAGTTCATCAGTGGATGATGAGAATGTCAGTTTTGACAAAGAACACTGATCATTACTAAAATGCTCCAATTGAGCTGTTAGAATGTCAGAAACAAGCTTTCTGAGCTGAGAAATGCATTTTGTGACAAAGTGCTTCAGTGGATGATTAGAATGTCAGTTTTGACAAAGAACACTGTTCATTACTGAAATGCTCCAATTAAGCTGTTAGAATGTCAGAAACAAGCTTTCTGAGCTGAGAAATGCATTTTGTGACAAAGTGCATCAGTGGATGATGAGAATGTCACTTTTGACAAAGAACACTGTTCATTACTAAAATGCTCTAATTGAGCTGTTAGAATGTCAGAAACAAGCTTTCTGAGCTGAGAACTGCATTTTGTGACAAAAAGCATCAGTGGATGATGAGAATGTCAGTTTTGACAAAGAACACTGATCATTACTAAAATGCTCCAATTGAGCTGTTAGAATGTCAGAAACAAGCTTTCTGAGCTGAGAAATGCATTTTGTGACAAAGTGCTTCAGTGGATGATGAGAATGTCAGTTTTGACAAAGAACACTGTTCATTACTAAAATGCTCTAATTGAGCTGTTAGAATGTCAGAAACAAGCTTTCTGAGCTGAGAACTGCATTTTGTGACATAGTTCATCAGTGGATGATGAGAATGTCAGTTTTGACAAAGAACACTGATCATTACTAAAATGCTCCAATTGAGCTGTTAGAATGTCAGAAACAAGCTTTCTGAGCTGAGAAATGCATTTTGTGACAAAGTGCTTCAGTGGATGATTAGAATGTCAGTTTTGACAAAGAACACTGTTCATTACTGAAATGCTCCAATTAAGCTGTTAGAATGTCAGAAACAAGCTTTCTGAGCTGAGAAATGCATTTTGTGACAAAGTGCATCAGTGGATGATGAGAATGTCACTTTTGACAAAGAACACTGTTCATTACTAAAATGCTCTAATTGAGCTTTTAGAATGTCAGAAACAAGCTTTCTGAGCTGAGAACTGCATTTTGTGACAAAAAGCATCAGTGGATGATGAGAATGTCAGTTTTGACAAAGAACACTGTTCATTACTAAAATGCTCTAATTGAGCTGTTAGAATGTCAGAAACAAGCTTTCTGAGCTGAGAAATGCATTTTGTGACATAGTTCATCAGTGGATGATGAGAATGTCAGTTTTGACAAAGAAAACTGTTCATTACTAAAATGCTCTAATTGAGCTGTTAGAATGTTAGAAACAAGCTTTCTGAGCTGAGAACTGCATTTTGTGACAAAGTGCATCAGTGGATGATGAGAATGTCACTTTTGACAAAGAACACTGTTCATTACTAAAATGCTCTAATTGAGCTGTTAGAATGTCAGAAACAAGCTTTCTGAGCTGAGAACTGCATTTTGTGACAAAAAGCATCAGTGGATGATGAGAATGTCAGTTTTGACAAAGAACACTGATCATTACTAAAATGCTCCAATTGAGCTGTTAGAATGTCAGAAACAAGCTTTCTGAGCTGAGAAATGCATTTTGTGACAAAGTGAATTAGTGGATGAATGAGAATGTCACTTTTGACAAAGAACACTGATCATTACTAAAATGCTCCAATTGAGCTGTTAGAATGTCAGAAACAAGCTTTCTGAGCTGAGAAATGCATTTTGTGACAAAGTGCTTCAGTGGATGATGAGAATGTCAGTTTTGACACAGAACACTGTTCATTACTGAAATTCTCCAATTGAGCTGTTAGAATGTCAGAAACAAGCTTTCTGAGCTGAGAAATGCATTTTGTGACAAAGTGCATCAGTGGATGATGAGAATGTCACTTTTGACAAAGAACACTGTTCATTACTGAAATGCGCTAATTGAGCTGTTAGAATGTCAGAAACAAGCTTTCTGAGCTGAGAACTGCATTTTGTGACATAGTTCATCAGTGGATGATGAGAATGTCAGTTTTGACAAAGAACACTGTTCATTACTGAAATGCTCCAATTGAGCTGTTAGAATGTCAGAAACAAGCTTTCTGAGCTGAGAAATGCATTTTGTGACAAAGTGCATCAGTGGATGATGAGAATGTCACTTTTGACAAAGAACACTGTTCATTACTAAAATGCTCTAATTGAGCTGTTAGAATGTCAGAAACAAGCTTTCTGAGCTGAGAACTGCATTTTGTGACAAAAAGCATCAGTGGATGATGAGAATGTCAGTTTTGACAAAGAAAACTGTTCATTTCTAAAATGCTCTAATTGAGCTGTTAGAATGTTAGAAACAAGCTTTCTGAGCTGAGAACTGCATTTTGTGACATAGTTCATCAGTGGATGATGAGAATGTCAGTTTTGACAAAGAACACTGATCATTACTAAAATGCTCCAATTTGAGCTGTTAGAATGTCAGAAACAAGCTTTCTGAGCTGAGAAATGCATTTTGTGACAAAGTGCTTCAGTGGATGATGAGAATGTCAGTTTTGACAAAGAACACTGTTCATTACTAAAATGCTCTAATTGAGCTGTTAGAATGTCAGAAACAAGCTTTCTGAGCTGAGAACTGCATTTTGTGACATAGTTCATCAGTGGATGATGAGAATGTCACTTTTGACAAAGAACACTGTTCATTACTAAAATGCTCTAATTGAGCTGTTAGAATGTCAGAAACAAGCTTTCTGAGCTGAGAACTGCATTTTGTGACATAGTTCATCAGTGGATGATGAGAATGTCAGTTTTGACAAAGAACACTGATCATTACTAAAATGCTCCAATTGAGCTGTTAGAATGTCAGAAACAAGCTTTCTGAGCTGAGAAATGCATTTTGTGACAAAGTGCTTCAGTGGATGATTAGAATGTCAGTTTTGACAAAGAACACTGTTCATTACTGAAATGCTCCAATTAAGCTGTTAGAATGTCAGAAACAAGCTTTCTGAGCTGAGAAATGCATTTTGTGACAAAGTGCATCAGTGGATGATGAGAATGTCACTTTTGACAAAGAACACTGTTCATTACTAAAATGCTCTAATTGAGCTGTTAGAATGTCAGAAACAAGCTTTCTGAGCTGAGAACTGCATTTTGTGACAAAAAGCATCAGTGGATGATGAGAATGTCAGTTTTGACAAAGAACACTGATCATTACTAAAATGCTCCAATTGAGCTGTTAGAATGTCAGAAACAAGCTTTCTGAGCTGAGAAATGCATTTTGTGACAAAGTGCTTCAGTGGATGATGAGAATGTCAGTTTTGACAAAGAACACTGTTCATTACTAAAATGCTCTAATTGAGCTGTTAGAATGTCAGAAACAAGCTTTCTGAGCTGAGAAATGCATTTTGTGACATAGTTCATCAGTGGATGATGAGAATGTCAGTTTTGACAAAGAAAACTGTTCATTACTAAAATGCTCTAATTGAGCTGTTAGAATGTTAGAAACAAGCTTTCTGAGCTGAGAACTGCATTTTGTGACATAGTTTATCAGTGGATGATGAGAATGTCAGTTTTGACAAAGAACACTGATCATTACTAAAATGCTCCAATTGAGCTGTTAGAATGTCAGAAACAAGCTTTCTGAGCTGAGAAATGCATTTTGTGACAAAGTGCTTCAGTGGATGATGAGAATGTCAGTTTTGACAAAGAACACTGTTCATTACTAAAATGCTCTAATTGAGCTGTTAGAATGTCAGAAACAAGCTTTCTGAGCTGAGAACTGCATTTTGTGACATAGTTCATCAGTGGATGATGAGAATGTCGGTTTTGACAAAGAACACTGTTCATTACTGAAATGCTCTAATTGAGCTGTTAGAATGTCAGAAACAAGCTTTCTGAGCTGAGAACTGCATTTTGTGACATAGTTCATCAGTGGATGATGAGAATGTCAGTTTTGACAAAGAACACTGTTCATTACTGAAATGCTCCAATTGAGCTGTTAGAATGTCAGAAACAAGCTTTCTGAGCTGAGAAATGCATTTTGTGACAAAGTGCTTCAGTGGATGATGAGAATGTCAGTTTTGACAAAGAACACTGTTCATTACTGAAATGCTCCAATTGAGCTGTTAGAATGTCAGAAACAAGCTTTCTGAGCTGAGAAATGCATTTTTTGACAAAAAGCATCAGTGGATGATGAGAATGTCAGTTTTGACAAAGAACACTGATCATTACTAAAATGCTCCAATTGAGCTGTTAGAATGTCAGAAACAAGCTTTCTGAGCTGAGAAATGCATTTTGTGACAAAGTGCTTCAGTGGATGATGAGAATGTCAGTTTTGACAAAGAACACTGTTCATTACTAAAATGCTCTAATTGAGCTGTTAGAATGTCAGAAACAAGCTTTCTGAGCTGAGAACTGCATTTTGTGACGAAGTGCTTCAGTGGATGATGAGAATGTCAGTTTTGACAAAGAACACTGTTCATTACTTAAATGCTCCAATTGAGCTGTTAGAATGTCAGAAACAAGCTTTCTGAGCTGAGAAATGCATTTTGTGACAAAGTGCATCAGTGGATGATGAGAATGTCACTTTTGACAAAGAACACTGTTCATTACTAAAATGCTCTAATTGAGCTGTTAGAATGTCAGAAACAAGCTTTCTGAGCTGAGAACTGCATTTTGTGACAAAAAGCATCAGTGGATGATGAGAATGTCAGTTTTGACAAAGAACACTGTTCATTACTAAAATGCTCTAATTGAGCTGTTAGAATGTCAGAAACAAGCTTTCTGAGCTGAGAACTGCATTTTGTGACAAAAAGCATCAGTGGATGATGAGAATGTCAGTTTTGACAAAGAACACTGATCATTACTAAAATGCTCCAATTGAGCTGTTAGAATGTCAGAAACAAGCTTTCTGAGCTGAGAAATGCATTTTGTGACAAAGTGCTTCAGTGGATGATGAGAATGTCAGTTTTGACAAAGAACACTGTTCATTACTAAAATGCTCTAATTGAGCTGTTAGAATGTCAGAAACAAGCTTTCTGAGCTGAGAACTGCATTTTGTGACAAAGTGCTTCAGTGGATGATGAGAATGTCAGTTTTGACAAAGAACACTGTTCATTACTTAAATGCTCCAATTGAGCTGTTAGAATGTCAGAAACAAGCTTTCTGAGCAGAGAAATGCATTTTGTGACAAAGTGCATCAGTGGATGATGAGAATGTCACTTTTGACAAAGAACACTGTTCATTACTAAAATGCTCTAATTGAGCTGTTAGAATGTCAGAAACAAGCTTTCTGAGCTGAGAACTGCATTTTGTGACAAAAAGCATCAGTGGATGATGAGAATGTCAGTTTTGACAAAGAACACTGATCATTACTAAAATGCTCCAATTGAGCTGTTAGAATGTCAGAAACAAGCTTTCTGAGCTGAGAAATGCATTTTGTGACAAAGTGAATTAGTGGATGGATGAGAATGTCACTTTTGACAAAGAACACTGATCATTACTAAAATGCTCCAATTGAGCTGTTAGAATGTCAGAAACAAGCTTTCTGAGCTGAGAAATGCATTTTGTGACAAAGTGCTTCAGTGGATGATGAGAATGTCAGTTTTGACAAAGAACACTGTTCATTACTGAAATGCTCCAATTGAGCTGTTAGAATGTCAGAAACAAGCTTTCTGAGCTGAGAAATGCATTTTGTGACAAAGTGCATCAGTGGATGATGAGAATGTCACTTTTGACAAAGAACACTGTTCATTACTGAAATGCTCTAATTGAGCTGTTAGAATGTCAGAAACAAGCTTTCTGAGCTGAGAACTGCATTTTGTGACATAGTTCATCAGTGGATGATGAGAATGTCAGTTTTGACAAAGAACACTGTTCATTACTGAAATGCTCCAATTGAGCTGTTAGAATGTCAGAAACAAGCTTTCTGAGCTGAGAAATGCATTTTGTGACAAAGTGCATCAGTGGATGATGAGAATGTCACTTTTGACAAAGAACACTGTTCATTACTAAAATGCTCTAATTGAGCTGTTAGAATGTCAGAAACAAGCTTTCTGAGCTGAGAACTGCATTTTGTGACAAAAAGCATCAGTGGATGATGAGAATGTCAGTTTTGACAAAGAAAACTGTTCATTACTAAAATGCTCTAATTGAGCTGTTAGAATGTTAGAAACAAGCTTTCTGAGCTGAGAACTGCATTTTGTGACATAGTTCATCAGTGGATGATGAGAATGTCAGTTTTGACAAAGAACACTGATCATTACTAAAATGCTCCAATTTGAGCTGTTAGAATGTCAGAAACAAGCTTTCTGAGCTGAGAAATGCATTTTGTGACAAAGTGCTTCAGTGGATGATGAGAATGTCAGTTTTGACAAAGAACACTGTTCATTACTAAAATGCTCTAATTGAGCTGTTAGAATGTCAGAAACAAGCTTTCTGAGCTGAGAACTGCATTTTGTGACATAGTTCATCAGTGGATGATGAGAATGTCAGTTTTGACAAAGAACACTGATCATTACTAAAATGCTCCAATTGAGCTGTTAGAATGTCAGAAACAAGCTTTCTGAGCTGAGAAATGCATTTTGTGACAAAGTGCTTCAGTGGATGATTAGAATGTCAGTTTTGACAAAGAACACTGTTCATTACTAAAATGCTCTAATTGAGCTGTTAGAATGTCAGAAACAAGCTGTCTGAGCTGAGAACTGCATTTTGTGACATAGTTCATCAGTGGATGATGAGAATGTCAGTTTTGACAAAGAACACTGATCATTACTAAAATGCTCCAATTGAGCTGTTAGAATGTCAGAAACAAGCTTTCTGAGCTGAGAAATGCATTTTGTGACAAAGTGCTTCAGTGGATGATTAGAATGTCAGTTTTGACAAAGAACACTGTTCATTACTGAAATGCTCCAATTAAGCTGTTAGAATGTCAGAAACAAGCTTTCTGAGCTGAGAAATGCATTTTGTGACAAAGTGCATCAGTGGATGATGAGAATGTCACTTTTGACAAAGAACACTGTTCATTACTAAAATGCTCTAATTGAGCTGTTAGAATGTCAGAAACAAGCTTTCTGAGCTGAGAACTGCATTTTGTGACAAAAAGCATCAGTGGATGATGAGAATGTCAGTTTTGACAAAGAACACTGATCATTACTAAAATGCTCCAATTGAGCTGTTAGAATGTCAGAAACAAGCTTTCTGAGCTGAGAAATGCATTTTGTGACAAAGTGCTTCAGTGGATGATGAGAATGTCAGTTTTGACAAAGAACACTGTTCATTACTAAAATGCTCTAATTGAGCTGTTAGAATGTCAGAAACAAGCTTTCTGAGCTGAGAAATGCATTTTGTGACATAGTTCATCAGTGGATGATGAGAATGTCAGTTTTGACAAAGAAAACTGTTCATTACTAAAATGCTCTAATTGAGCTGTTAGAATGTTAGAAACAAGCTTTCTGAGCTGAGAACTGCATTTTGTGACATAGTTCATCAGTGGATGATGAGAATGTCAGTTTTGACAAAGAACACTGATCATTACTAAAATGCTCCAATTGAGCTGTTAGAATGTCAGAAACAAGCTTTCTGATCTGAGAAATGCATTTTGTGACAAAGTGCTTCAGTGGATGATGAGAATGTCAGTTTTGACAAAGAACACTGTTCATTAGTAAAATGCTTTAATTGAGCTGTTAGAATGTCAGAAACAAGCTTTCTGAGCTGAGAACTGCATTTTGTGACATAGTTCATCAGTGGATGATGAGAATGTCGGTTTTGACAAAGAACACTGTTCATTACTGAAATGCTCTAATTGAGCTGTTAGAATGTCAGAAACAAGCTTTCTGAGCTGAGAAATGCATTTTGTGACAAAGTGAATTAGTGGATGGATGAGAATGTCACTTTTGACAAAGAACACTGATCATTACTAAAATGCTCCAATTGAGCTGTTAGAATGTCAGAAACAAGCTTTCTGAGCTGAGAAATGCATTTTGTGACAAAGTGCTTCAGTGGATGATGAGAATGTCAGTTTTGACAAAGAACACTGTTCATTACTGAAATGCTCCAATTGAGCTGTTAGAATGTCAGAAACAAGCTTTCTGAGCTGAGAAATGCATTTTGTGACAAAGTGCATCAGTGGATGATGAGAATGTCACTTTTGACAAAGAACACTGTTCATTACTGAAATGCTCTAATTGAGCTGTTAGAATGTCAGAAACAAGCTTTCTGAGCTGAGAACTGCATTTTGTGACATAGTTCATCAGTGGATGATGAGAATGTCAGTTTTGACAAAGAACACTGTTCATTACTTAAATGCTCCAATTGAGCTGTTAGAATGTCAGAAACAAGCTTTCTGAGCTGAGAAATGCATTTTGTGACAAAGTGCATCAGTGGATGATGAGAATGTCACTTTTGACAAAGAACACTGTTCATTACTAAAATGCTCTAATTGAGCTGTTAGAATGTCAGAAACAAGCTTTCTGAGCTGAGAACTGCATTTTGTGACAAAAAGCATCAGTGGATGATGAGAATGTCAGTTTTGACAAAGAACACTGATCATTACTAAAATGCTCCAATTGAGCTGTTAGAATGTCAGAAACAAGCTTTCTGAGCTGAGAAATGCATTTTGTGACAAAGTGAATTAGTGGATGGATGAGAATGTCACTTTTGACAAAGAACACTGATCATTACTAAAATGCTCCAATTGAGCTGTTAGAATGTCAGAAACAAGCTTTCTGAGCTGAGAAATGCATTTTGTGACAAAGTGCTTCAGTGGATGATGAGAATGTCAGTTTTGACAAAGAACACTGTTCATTACTGAAATGCTCCAATTGAGCTGTTAGAATGTCAGAAACAAGCTTTCTGAGCTGAGAAATGCATTTTGTGACAAAGTGCATCAGTGGATGATGAGAATGTCACTTTTGACAAAGAACACTGTTCATTACTGAAATGCTCTAATTGAGCTGTTAGAATGTCAGAAACAAGCTTTCTGAGCTGAGAACTGCATTTTGTGACATAGTTCATCAGTGGATGATGAGAATGTCAGTTTTGACAAAGAACACTGTTCATTACTGAAATGCTCCAATTGAGCTGTTAGAATGTCAGAAACAAGCTTTCTGAGCTGAGAAATGCATTTTGTGACAAAGTGCATCAGTGGATGATGAGAATGTCACTTTTGACAAAGAACACTGTTCATTACTAAAATGCTCTAATTGAGCTGTTAGAATGTCAGAAACAAGCTTTCTGAGCTGAGAACTGCATTTTGTGACAAAAAGCATCAGTGGATGATGAGAATGTCAGTTTTGACAAAGAAAACTGTTCATTACTAAAATGCTCTAATTGAGCTGTTAGAATGTCAGAAACAAGCTTTCTGAGCTGAGAACTGCATTTTGTGACATAGTTCATCAGTGGATGATGAGAATGTCACTTTTGACAAAGAACACTGTTCATTACTAAAATGCTCTAATTGAGCTGTTAGAATGTCAGAAACAAGCTTTCTGAGCTGAGAACTGCATTTTGTGACATAGTTCATCAGTGGATGATGAGAATGTCAGTTTTGACAAAGAACACTGATCATTACTAAAATGCTACAATTGAGCTGTTAGAATGTCAGAAACAAGCTTTCTGAGCTGAGAAATGCATTTTGTGACAAAGTGCTTCAGTGGATGATTAGAATGTCAGTTTTGACAAAGAACACTGTTCATTACTGAAATGCTCCAATTAAGCTGTTAGAATGTCAGAAACAAGCTTTCTGAGCTGAGAAATGCATTTTGTGACAAAGTGCATCAGTGGATGATGAGAATGTCACTTTTGACAAAGAACACTGTTCATTACTAAAATGCTCTAATTGAGCTGTTAGAATGTCAGAAACAAGCTTTCTGAGCTGAGAACTGCATTTTGTGACAAAAAGCATCAGTGGATGATGAGAATGTCAGTTTTGACAAAGAACACTGATCATTACTAAAATGCTCCAATTTGAGCTGTTAGAATGTCAGAAACAAGCTTTCTGAGCTGAGAAATGCATTTTGTGACAAAGTGCTTCAGTGGATGATGAGAATGTCAGTTTTGACAAAGAACACTGTTCATTACTAAAATGCTCTAATTGAGCTGTTAGAATGTCAGAAACAAGCTTTCTGAGCTGAGAACTGCATTTTGTGACATAGTTCATCAGTGGATGATGAGAATGTCACTTTTGACAAAGAACACTGTTCATTACTAAAATGCTCTAATTGAGCTGTTAGAATGTCAGAAACAAGCTTTCTGAGCTGAGAACTGCATTTTGTGACATAGTTCATCAGTGGATGATGAGAATGTCAGTTTTGACAAAGAACACTGATCATTACTAAAATGCTCCAATTGAGCTGTTAGAATGTCAGAAACAAGCTTTCTGAGCTGAGAAATGCATTTTGTGACAAAGTGCTTCAGTGGATGATTAGAATGTCAGTTTTGACAAAGAACACTGTTCATTACTGAAATGCTCCAATTAAGCTGTTAGAATGTCAGAAACAAGCTTTCTGAGCTGAGAAATGCATTTTGTGACAAAGTGCATCAGTGGATGATGAGAATGTCACTTTTGACAAAGAACACTGTTCATAACTAAAATGCTCTAATTGAGCTGTTAGAATGTCAGAAACAAGCTTTCTGAGCTGAGAAATGCATTTTGTGACAAAGTGCTTCAGTGGATGATGAGAATGTCAGTTTTGACAAAGAACACTGTTCATTACTGAAATGCTCCAATTGAGCTGTTAGAATGTCAGAAACAAGCTTTCTGAGCTGAGAAATGCATTTTGTGACAAAAAGCATCAGTGGATGATGAGAATGTCAGTTTTGACAAAGAACACTGATCATTACTAAAATGCTCCAATTGAGCTGTTAGAATGTCAGAAACAAGCTTTCTGAGCTGAGAAATGCATTTTGTGACAAAGTGCTTCAGTGGATGATGAGAATGTCAGTTTTGACAAAGAACACTGTTCATTACTAAAATGCTCTAATTGAGCTGTTAGAATGTCAGAAACAAGCTTTCTGAGCTGAGAACTGCATTTTGTGACAAAAAGCATCAGTGGATGATGAGAATGTCAGTTTTGACAAAGAACACTGATCATTACTAAAATGCTCCAATTGAGCTGTTAGAATGTCAGAAACAAGCTTTCTGAGCTGAGAAATGCATTTTGTGACAAAGTGCTTCAGTGGATGATGAGAATGTCAGTTTTGACAAAGAACACTGTTCATTACTAAAATGCTCTAATTGAGCTGTTAGAATGTCAGAAACAAGCTTTCTGAGCTGAGAACTGCATTTTGTGACAAAGTGCTTCAGTGGATGATGAGAATGTCAGTTTTGACAAAGAACACTGTTCATTACTTAAATGCTCCAATTGAGCTGTTAGAATGTCAGAAACAAGCTTTCTGAGCTGAGAAATGCATTTTGTGACAAAGTGCATCAGTGGATGATGAGAATGTCACTTTTGACAAAGAACACTGTTCATTACTAAAATGCTCTAATTGAGCTGTTAGAATGTCAGAAACAAGCTTTCTGAGCTGAGAACTGCATTTTGTGACAAAAAGCATCAGTGGATGATGAGAATGTCAGTTTTGACAAAGAACACTGATCATTACTAAAATGCTCCAATTGAGCTGTTAGAATGTCAGAAACAAGCTTTCTGAGCTGAGAAATGCATTTTGTGACAAAGTGCTTCAGTGGATGATGAGAATGTCAGTTTTGACAAAGAACACTGTTCATTACTGAAATGCTCCAATTGAGCTGTTAGAATGTCAGAAACAAGCTTTCTGAGCTGAGAAATGCATTTTGTGACAAAGTGCATCAGTGGATGATGAGAATGTCACTTTTGACAAAGAACACTGTTCATTACTGAAATGCTCTAATTGAGCTGTTAGAATGTCAGAAACAAGCTTTCTGAGCTGAGAACTGCATTTTGTGACATAGTTCATCAGTGGATGATGAGAATGTCAGTTTTGACAAAGAACACTGTTCATTACTGAAATGCTCCAATTGAGCTGTTAGAATGTCAGAAACAAGCTTTCTGAGCTGAGAAATGCATTTTGTGACAAAGTGCATCAGTGGATGATGAGAATGTCACTTTTGACAAAGAACACTGTTCATTACTAAAATGCTCTAATTGAGCTGTTAGAATGTCAGAAACAAGCTTTCTGAGCTGAGAACTGCATTTTGTGACAAAAAGCATCAGTGGATGATGAGAATGTCAGTTTTGACAAAGAAAACTGTTCATTACTAAAATGCTCTAATTGAGCTGTTAGAATGTTAGAAACAAGCTTTCTGAGCTGAGAACTGCATTTTGTGACATAGTTCATCAGTGGATGATGAGAATGTCAGTTTTGACAAAGAACACTGATCATTACTAAAATGCTCCAATTTGAGCTGTTAGAATGTCAGAAACAAGCTTTCTGAGCTGAGAAATGCATTTTGTGACAAAGTGCTTCAGTGGATGATGAGAATGTCAGTTTTGACAAAGAACACTGTTCATTACTAAAATGCTCTAATTGAGCTGTTAGAATGTCAGAAACAAGCTTTCTGAGCTGAGAACTGCATTTTGTGACATAGTTCATCAGTGGATGATGAGAATGTCACTTTTGACAAAGAACACTGTTCATTACTAAAATGCTCTAATTGAGCTGTTAGAATGTCAGAAACAAGCTTTCTGAGCTGAGAACTGCATTTTGTGACATAGTTCATCAGTGGATGATGAGAATGTCAGTTTTGACAAAGAACACTGATCATTACTAAAATGCTCCAATTGAGCTGTTAGAATGTCAGAAACAAGCTTTCTGAGCTGAGAAATGCATTTTGTGACAAAGTGCTTCAGTGGATGATTAGAATGTCAGTTTTGACAAAGAACACTGTTCATTACTGAAATGCTCCAATTAAGCTGTTAGAATGTCAGAAACAAGCTTTCTGAGCTGAGAAATGCATTTTGTGACAAAGTGCATCAGTGGATGATGAGAATGTCACTTTTGACAAAGAACACTGTTCATTACTAAAATGCTCTAATTGAGCTGTTAGAATGTCAGAAACAAGCTTTCTGAGCTGAGAACTGCATTTTGTGACAAAAAGCATCAGTGGATGATGAGAATGTCAGTTTTGACAAAGAACACTGATCATTACTAAAATGCTCCAATTGAGCTGTTAGAATGTCAGAAACAAGCTTTCTGAGCTGAGAAATGCATTTTGTGACAAAGTGCTTCAGTGGATGATGAGAATGTCAGTTTTGACAAAGAACACTGTTCATTACTAAAATGCTCTAATTGAGCTGTTAGAATGTCAGAAACAAGCTTTCTGAGCTGAGAAATGCATTTTGTGACATAGTTCATCAGTGGATGATGAGAATGTCAGTTTTGACAAAGAAAACTGTTCATTACTAAAATGCTCTAATTGAGCTGTTAGAATGTTAGAAACAAGCTTTCTGAGCTGAGAACTGCATTTTGTGACATAGTTCATCAGTGGATGATGAGAATGTCAGTTTTGACAAAGAACACTGATCATTACTAAAATGCTCCAATTGAGCTGTTAGAATGTCAGAAACAAGCTTTCTGATCTGAGAAATGCATTTTGTGACAAAGTGCTTCAGTGGATGATGAGAATGTCAGTTTTGACAAAGAACACTGTTCATTAGTAAAATGCTCTAATTGAGCTGTTAGAATGTCAGAAACAAGCTTTCTGAGCTGAGAACTGCATTTTGTGACATAGTTCATCAGTGGATGATGAGAATGTCGGTTTTGACAAAGAACACTGTTCATTACTGAAATGCTCTAATTGAGCTGTTAGAATGTCAGAAACAAGCTTTCTGAGCTGAGAAATGCATTTTGTGACAAAGTGAATTAGTGGATGGATGAGAATGTCACTTTTGACAAAGAACACTGATCATTACTAAAATGCTCCAATTGAGCTGTTAGAATGTCAGAAACAAGCTTTCTGAGCTGAGAAATGCATTTTGTGACAAAGTGCTTCAGTGGATGATGAGAATGTCAGTTTTGACAAAGAACACTGTTCATTACTGAAATGCTCCAATTGAGCTGTTAGAATGTCAGAAACAAGCTTTCTGAGCTGAGAAATGCATTTTGTGACAATGTGCATCAGTGGATGATGAGAATGTCACTTTTGACAAAGAACACTGTTCATTACTGAAATGCTCTAATTGAGCTGTTAGAATGTCAGAAACAAGCTTTCTGAGCTGAGAACTGCATTTTGTGACATAGTTCATCAGTGGATGATGAGAATGTCAGTTTTGACAAAGAACACTGTTCATTACTTAAATGCTCCAATTGAGCTGTTAGAATGTCAGAAACAAGCTTTCTGAGCTGAGAAATGCATTTTGTGACAAAGTGCATCAGTGGATGATGAGAATGTCACTTTTGACAAAGAACACTGTTCATTACTAAAATGCTCTAATTGAGCTGTTAGAATGTCAGAAACAAGCTTTCTGAGCTGAGAACTGCATTTTGTGACAAAAAGCATCAGTGGATGATGAGAATGTCAGTTTTGACAAAGAACACTGATCATTACTAAAATGATCCAATTGAGCTGTTAGAATGTCAGAAATAAGCTTTCTGAGCTGAGAAATGCATTTTGTGACAAAGTGAATTAGTGGATGGATGAGAATGTCACTTTTGACAAAGAACACTGATCATTACTAAAATGCTCCAATTGAGCTGTTAGAATGTCAGAAACAAGCTTTCTGAGCTGAGAAATGCATTTTGTGACAAAGTGCTTCAGTGGATGATGAGAATGTCAGTTTTGACAAAGAACACTGTTCATTACTGAAATGCTCCAATTGAGCTGTTAGAATGTCAGAAACAAGCTTTCTGAGCTGAGAAATGCATTTTGTGACAAAGTGCATCAGTGGATGATGAGAATGTCACTTTTGACAAAGAACACTGTTCATTACTGAAATGCTCTAATTGAGCTGTTAGAATGTCAGAAACAAGCTTTCTGAGCTGAGAACTGCATTTTGTGACATAGTTCATCAGTGGATGATGAGAATGTCAGTTTTGACAAAGAACACTGTTCATTACTGAAATGCTCCAATTGAGCTGTTAGAATGTCAGAAACAAGCTTTCTGAGCTGAGAAATGCATTTTGTGACAAAGTGCATCAGTGGATGATGAGAATGTCACTTTTGACAAAGAACACTGTTCATTACTAAAATGCTCTAATTGAGCTGTTAGAATGTCAGAAACAAGCTTTCTGAGCTGAGAACTGCATTTTGTGACAAAAAGCATCAGTGGATGATGAGAATGTCAGTTTTGACAAAGAAAACTGTTCATTACTAAAATGCTCTAATTGAGCTGTTAGAATGTTAGAAACAAGCTTTCTGAGCTGAGAACTGCATTTTGTGACATAGTTCATCAGTGGATGATGAGAATGTCAGTTTTGACAAAGAACACTGATCATTACTAAAATGCTCCAATTTGAGCTGTTAGAATGTCAGAAACAAGCTTTCTGAGCTGAGAAATGCATTTTGTGACAAAGTGCTTCAGTGGATGATGAGAATGTCAGTTTTGACAAAGAACACTGTTCATTACTAAAATGCTCTAATTGAGCTGTTAGAATGTCAGAAACAAGCTTTCTGAGCTGAGAACTGCATTTTGTGACATAGTTCATCAGTGGATGATGAGAATGTCACTTTTGACAAAGAACACTGTTCATTACTAAAATGCTCTAATTGAGCTGTTAGAATGTCAGAAACAAGCTTTCTGAGCTGAGAACTGCATTTTGTGACATAGTTCATCAGTGGATGATGAGAATGTCAGTTTTGACAAAGAACACTGATCATTACTAAAATGCTACAATTGAGCTGTTAGAATGTCAGAAACAAGCTTTCTGAGCTGAGAAATGCATTTTGTGACAAAGTGCTTCAGTGGATGATTAGAATGTCAGTTTTGACAAAGAACACTGTTCATTACTGAAATGCTCCAATTAAGCTGTTAGAATGTCAGAAACAAGCTTTCTGAGCTGAGAAATGCATTTTGTGACAAAGTGCATCAGTGGATGATGAGAATGTCACTTTTGACAAAGAACACTGTTCATTACTAAAATGCTCTAATTGAGCTGTTAGAATGTCAGAAACAAGCTTTCTGAGCTGAGAACTGCATTTTGTGACAAAAAAGCATCAGTGGATGATGAGAATGTCAGTTTTGACAAAGAACACTGATCATTACTAAAATGCTCCAATTTGAGCTGTTAGAATGTCAGAAACAAGCTTTCTGAGCTGAGAAATGCATTTTGTGACAAAGTGCTTCAGTGGATGATGAGAATGTCAGTTTTGACAAAGAACACTGTTCATTACTAAAATGCTCTAATTGAGCTGTTAGAATGTCAGAAACAAGCTTTCTGAGCTGAGAACTGCATTTTGTGACATAGTTCATCAGTGGATGATGAGAATGTCACTTTTGACAAAGAACACTGTTCATTACTAAAATGCTCTAATTGAGCTGTTAGAATGTCAGAAACAAGCTTTCTGAGCTGAGAACTGCATTTTGTGACATAGTTCATCAGTGGATGATGAGAATGTCAGTTTTGACAAAGAACACTGATCATTACTAAAATGCTCCAATTGAGCTGTTAGAATGTCAGAAACAAGCTTTCTGAGCTGAGAAATGCATTTTGTGACAAAGTGCTTCAGTGGATGATTAGAATGTCAGTTTTGACAAAGAACACTGTTCATTACTGAAATGCTCCAATTAAGCTGTTAGAATGTCAGAAACAAGCTTTCTGAGCTGAGAAATGCATTTTGTGACAAAGTGCATCAGTGGATGATGAGAATGTCACTTTTGACAAAGAACACTGTTCATTACTAAAATGCTCTAATTGAGCTGTTAGAATGTCAGAAACAAGCTTTCTGAGCTGAGAACTGCATTTTGTGACAAAAAGCATCAGTGGATGATGAGAATGTCAGTTTTGACAAAGAACACTGATCATTACTAAAATGCTCCAATTGAGCTGTTAGAATGTCAGAAACAAGCTTTCTGAGCTGAGAAATGCATTTTGTGACAAAGTGCTTCAGTGGATGATGAGAATGTCAGTTTTGACAAAGAACACTGTTCATTACTAAAATGCTCTAATTGAGCTGTTAGAATGTCAGAAACAAGCTTTCTGAGCTGAGAAATGCATTTTGTGACATAGTTCATCAGTGGATGATGAGAATGTCAGTTTTGACAAAGAAAACTGTTCATTACTAAAATGCTCTAATTGAGCTGTTAGAATGTTAGAAACAAGCTTTCTGAGCTGAGAACTGCATTTTGTGACATAGTTCATCAGTGGATGATGAGAATGTCAGTTTTGACAAAGAACACTGATCATTACTAAAATGCTCCAATTGAGCTGTTAGAATGTCAGAAACAAGCTTTCTGAGCTGAGAAATGCATTTTGTGACAAAGTGCTTCAGTGGATGATGAGAATGTCAGTTTTGACAAAGAACACTGTTCATTAGTAAAATGCTCTAATTGAGCTGTTAGAATGTCAGAAACAAGCTTTCTGAGCTGAGAACTGCATTTTGTGACATAGTTCATCAGTGGATGATGAGAATGTCAGTTTTGACAAAGAACACTGTTCATTACTGAAATGCTCTAATTGAGCTGTTAGAATGTCAGAAACAAGCTTTCTGAGCTGAGAAATGCATTTTGTGACAAAGTGAATTAGTGGATGGATGAGAATGTCACTTTTGACAAAGAACACTGATCATTACTAAAATGCTCCAATTGAGCTGTTAGAATGTCAGAAACAAGCTTTCTGAGCTGAGAAATGCATTTTGTGACAAAGTGCTTCAGTGGATGATGAGAATGTCAGTTTTGACAAAGAACACTGTTCATTACTGAAATGCTCCAATTGAGCTGTTAGAATGTCAGAAACAAGCTTTCTGAGCTGAGAAATGCATTTTGTGACAAAGTGCATCAGTGGATGATGAGAATGTCACTTTTGACAAAGAACACTGTTCATTACTGAAATGCTCTAATTGAGCTGTTAGAATGTCAGAAACAAGCTTTCTGAGCTGAGAACTGCATTTTGTGACATAGTTCATCAGTGGATGATGAGAATGTCAGTTTTGACAAAGAACACTGTTCATTACTTAAATGCTCCAATTGAGCTGTTAGAATGTCAGAAACAAGCTTTCTGAGCTGAGAAATGCATTTTGTTACAAAGTGCATCAGTGGATGATGAGAATGTCACTTTTGACAAAGAACACTGTTCATTACTAAAATGCTCTAATTGAGCTGTTAGAATGTCAGAAACAAGCTTTCTGAGCTGAGAACTGCATTTTGTGACAAAAAGCATCAGTGGATGATGAGAATGTCAGTTTTGACAAAGAACACTGATCATTACTAAAATGCTCCAATTGAGCTGTTAGAATGTCAGAAACAAGCTTTCTGAGCTGAGAAATGCATTTTGTGACAAAGTGAATTAGTGGATGGATGAGAATGTCACTTTTGACAAAGAACACTGATCATTACTAAAATGCTCCAATTGAGCTGTTAGAATGTCAGAAACAAGCTTTCTGAGCTGAGAAATGCATTTTGTGACAAAGTGCTTCAGTGGATGATGAGAATGTCAGTTTTGACAAAGAACACTGTTCATTACTGAAATGCTCCAATTGAGCTGTTAGAATGTCAGAAACAAGCTTTCTGAGCTGAGAAATGCATTTTGTGACAAAGTGCATCAGTGGATGATGAGAATGTCACTTTTGACAAAGAACACTGTTCATTACTAAAATGCTCTAATTGAGCTGTTAGAATGTCAGAAACAAGCTTTCTGAGCTGAGAAATGCATTTTGTGACAAAGTGCATCAGTGGATGATGAGAATGTCACTTTTGACAAAGAACACTGTTCATTACTGAAATGCTCTAATTGAGCTGTTAGAATGTCAGAAACAAGCTTTCTGAGCTGAGAACTGCATTTTGTGACATAGTTCATCAGTGGATGATGAGAATGTCAGTTTTGACAAAGAAAACTGTTCATTACTAAAATGCTCTAATTGAGCTGTTAGAATGTTAGAAACAAGCTTTCTGAGCTGAGAACTGCATTTTGTGACATAGTTTATCAGTGGATGATGAGAATGTCAGTTTTGACAAAGAACACTGATCATTACTAAAATGCTCCAATTGAGCTGTTAGAATGTCAGAAACAAGCTTTCTGAGCTGAGAAATGCATTTTGTGACAAAGTGCTTCAGTGGATGATGAGAATGTCAGTTTTGACAAAGAACACTGTTCATTACTAAAATGCTCTAATTGAGCTGTTAGAATGTCAGAAACAAGCTTTCTGAGCTGAGAACTGCATTTTGTGACATAGTTCATCAGTGGATGATGAGAATGTCGGTTTTGACAAAGAACACTGTTCATTACTGAAATGCTCTAATTGAGCTGTTAGAATGTCAGAAACAAGCTTTCTGAGCTGAGAACTGCATTTTGTGACATAGTTCATCAGTGGATGATGAGAATGTCAGTTTTGACAAAGAACACTGTTCATTACTGAAATGCTCCAATTGAGCTGTTAGAATGTCAGAAACAAGCTTTCTGAGCTGAGAAATGCATTTTGTGACAAAGTGCTTCAGTGGATGATGAGAATGTCAGTTTTGACAAAGAACACTGTTCATTACTGAAATGCTCCAATTGAGCTGTTAGAATGTCAGAAACAAGCTTTCTGAGCTGAGAAATGCATTTTGTGACAAAAAGCATCAGTGGATGATGAGAATGTCAGTTTTGACAAAGAACACTGATCATTACTAAAATGCTCCAATTGAGCTGTTAGAATGTCAGAAACAAGCTTTCTGAGCTGAGAACTGCATTTTGTGACAAAGTGCTTCAGTGGATGATGAGAATGTCAGTTTTGACAAAGAACACTGTTCATTACTAAAATGCTCTAATTGAGCTGTTAGAATGTCAGAAACAAGCTTTCTGAGCTGAGAACTGCATTTTGTGACGAAGTGCTTCAGTGGATGATGAGAATGTCAGTTTTGACAAAGAACACTGTTCATTACTTAAATGCTCCAATTGAGCTGTTAGAATGTCAGAAACAAGCTTTCTGAGCTGAGAAATGCATTTTGTGACAAAGTGCATCAGTGGATGATGAGAATGTCACTTTTGACAAAGAACACTGTTCATTACTAAAATGCTCTAATTGAGCTGTTAGAATGTCAGAAACAAGCTTTCTGAGCTGAGAACTGCATTTTGTGACAAAAAGCATCAGTGGATGATGAGAATGTCAGTTTTGACAAAGAACACTGTTCATTACTAAAATGCTCTAATTGAGCTGTTAGAATGTCAGAAACAAGCTTTCTGAGCTGAGAACTGCATTTTGTGACAAAAAGCATCAGTGGATGATGAGAATGTCAGTTTTGACAAAGAACACTGATCATTACTAAAATGCTCCAATTGAGCTGTTAGAATGTCAGAAACAAGCTTTCTGAGCTGAGAAATGCATTTTGTGACAAAGTGCTTCAGTGGATGATGAGAATGTCAGTTTTGACAAAGAACACTGTTCATTACTAAAATGCTCTAATTGAGCTGTTAGAATGTCAGAAACAAGCTTTCTGAGCTGAGAACTGCATTTTGTGACAAAGTGCTTCAGTGGATGATGAGAATGTCAGTTTTGACAAAGAACACTGTTCATTACTTAAATGCTCCAATTGAGCTGTTAGAATGTCAGAAACAAGCTTTCTGAGCTGAGAAATGCATTTTGTGACAAAGTGCATCAGTGGATGATGAGAATGTCACTTTTGACAAAGAACACTGTTCATTACTAAAATGCTCTAATTGAGCTGTTAGAATGTCAGAAACAAGCTTTCTGAGCTGAGAACTGCATTTTGTGACAAAAAGCATCAGTGGATGATGAGAATGTCAGTTTTGACAAAGAACACTGATCATTACTAAAATGCTCCAATTGAGCTGTTAGAATGTCAGAAACAAGCTTTCTGAGCTGAGAAATGCATTTTGTGACAAAGTGAATTAGTGGATGGATGAGAATGTCACTTTTGACAAAGAACACTGATCATTACTAAAAGGCTCCAATTGAGCTGTTAGAATGTCAGAAACAAGCTTTCTGAGCTGAGAAATGCATTTTGTGACAAAGTGCTTCAGTGGATGATGAGAATGTCAGTTTTGACAAAGAACACTGTTCATTACTGAAATGCTCCAATTGAGCTGTTAGAATGTCAGAAACAAGCTTTCTGAGCTGAGAACTGCATTTTGTGACAAAAAGCATCAGTGGATGATGAGAATGTCAGTTTTGACAAAGAACACTGATCATTACTAAAATGCTCCAATTGAGCTGTTAGAATGTCAGAAACAAGCTTTCTGAGCTGAGAAATGCATTTTGTGACAAAGTGCTTCAGTGGATGATGAGAATGTCAGTTTTGACAAAGAACACTGTTCATTACTAAAATGCTCTAATTGAGCTGTTAGAATGTCAGAAACAAGCTTTCTGAGCTGAGAAATGCATTTTGTGACATAGTTCATCAGTGGATGATGAGAATGTCAGTTTTGACAAAGAAAACTGTTCATTACTAAAATGCTCTAATTGAGCTGTTAGAATGTCAGAAACAAGCTTTCTGAGCTGAGAAATGCATTTTGTGACAAAGTGCTTCAGTGGATGATGAGAATGTCAGTTTTGACAAAGAACACTGTTCATTACTAAAATGCTCTAATTGAGCTGTTAGAATGTCAGAAACAAGCTTTCTGAGCTGAGAACTGCATTTTGTGACATAGTTCATCAGTGGATGATGAGAATGTCGGTTTTGACAAAGAACACTGTTCATTACTGAAATGCTCTAATTGAGCTGTTAGAATGTCAGAAACAAGCTTTCTGAGCTGAGAACTGCATTTTGTGACATAGTTCATCAGTGGATGATGAGAATGTCAGTTTTGACAAAGAACACTGTTCATTACTGAAATGCTCCAATTGAGCTGTTAGAATGTCAGAAACAAGCTTTCTGAGCTGAGAAATGCATTTTGTGACAAAGTGCTTCAGTGGATGATGAGAATGTCAGTTTTGACAAAGAACACTGTTCATTACTGAAATGCTCCAATTGAGCTGTTAGAATGTCAGAAACAAGCTTTCTGAGCTGAGAAATGCATTTTGTGACATAGTTCATCAGTGGATGATGAGAATGTCAGTTTTGACAAAGAACACTGATCATTACTAAAATGCTCCAATTGAGCTGTTAGAATGTCAGAAACAAGCTTTCTGAGCTGAGAAATGCATTTTGTGACAAAGTGCTTCAGTGGATGATGAGAATGTCAGTTTTGACAAAGAACACTGTTCATTACTAAAATGCTCTAATTGAGCTGTTAGAATGTCAGAAACAAGCTTTCTGAGCTGAGAACTGCATTTTGTGACGAAGTGCTTCAGTGGATGATGAGAATGTCAGTTTTGACAAAGAACACTGTTCATTACTTAAATGCTCCAATTGAGCTGTTAGAATGTCAGAAACAAGCTTTCTGAGCTGAGAAATGCATTTTGTGACAAAGTGCATCAGTGGATGATGAGAATGTCACTTTTGACAAAGAACACTGTTCATTACTAAAATGCTCTAATTGAGCTGTTAGAATGTCAGAAACAAGCTTTCTGAGCTGAGAACTGCATTTTGTGACAAAAAGCATCAGTGGATGATGAGAATGTCAGTTTTGACAAAGAACACTGTTCATTACTAAAATGCTCTAATTGAGCTGTTAGAATGTCAGAAACAAGCTTTCTGAGCTGAGAACTGCATTTTGTGACAAAAAGCATCAGTGGATGATGAGAATGTCAGTTTTGACAAAGAACACTGATCATTACTAAAATGCTCCAATTGAGCTGTTAGAATGTCAGAAACAAGCTTTCTGAGCTGAGAAATGCATTTTGTGACAAAGTGCTTCAGTGGATGATGAGAATGTCAGTTTTGACAAAGAACACTGTTCATTACTAAAATGCTCTAATTGAGCTGTTAGAATGTCAGAAACAAGCTTTCTGAGCTGAGAACTGCATTTTGTGACAAAGTGCTTCAGTGGATGATGAGAATGTCAGTTTTGACAAAGAACACTGTTCATTACTCAAATGCTCCAATTGAGCTGTTAGAATGTCAGAAACAAGCTTTCTGAGCTGAGAAATGCATTTTGTGACAAAGTGCATCAGTGGATGATGAGAATGTCACTTTTGACAAAGAACACTGTTCATTACTAAAATGCTCTAATTGAGCTGTTAGAATGTCAGAAACAAGCTTTCTGAGCTGAGAACTGCATTTTGTGACAAAAAGCATCAGTGGATGATGAGAATGTCAGTTTTGACAAAGAACACTGATCATTACTAAAATGCTCCAATTGAGCTGTTAGAATGTCAGAAACAAGCTTTCTGAGCTGAGAAATGCATTTTGTGACAAAGTGAATTAGTGGATGGATGAGAATGTCACTTTTGACAAAGAACACTGATCATTACTAAAATGCTCCAATTGAGCTGTTAGAATGTCAGAAACAAGCTTTCTGAGCTGAGAAATGCATTTTGTGACAAAGTGCTTCAGTGGATGATGAGAATGTCAGTTTTGACAAAGAACACTGTTCATTACTGAAATGCTCCAATTGAGCTGTTAGAATGTCAGAAACAAGCTTTCTGAGCTGAGAAATGCATTTTGTGACAAAGTGCATCAGTGGATGATGAGAATGTCACTTTTGACAAAGAACACTGTTCATTACTGAAATGCTCTAATTGAGCTGTTAGAATGTCAGAAACAAGCTTTCTGAGCTGAGAACTGCATTTTGTGACATAGTTCATCAGTGGATGATGAGAATGTCAGTTTTGACAAAGAACACTGTTCATTACTGAAATGCTCCAATTGAGCTGTTAGAATGTCAGAAACAAGCTTTCTGAGCTGAGAAATGCATTTTGTGACAAAGTGCATCAGTGGATGATGAGAATGTCACTTTTGACAAAGAACACTGTTCATTACTAAAATGCTCTAATTGAGCTGTTAGAATGTCAGAAACAAGCTTTCTGAGCTGAGAACTGCATTTTGTGACAAAAAGCATCAGTGGATGATGAGAATGTCAGTTTTGACAAAGAAAACTGTTCATTACTAAAATGCTCTAATTGAGCTGTTAGAATGTTAGAAACAAGCTTTCTGAGCTGAGAACTGCATTTTGTGACATAGTTCATCAGTGGATGATGAGAATGTCAGTTTTGACAAAGAACACTGATCATTACTAAAATGCTCCAATTTGAGCTGTTAGAATGTCAGAAACAAGCTTTCTGAGCTGAGAAATGCATTTTGTGACAAAGTGCTTCAGTGGATGATGAGAATGTCAGTTTTGACAAAGAACACTGTTCATTACTAAAATGCTCTAATTGAGCTGTTAGAATGTCAGAAACAAGCTTTCTGAGCTGAGAACTGCATTTTGTGACATAGTTCATCAGTGGATGATGAGAATGTCACTTTTGACAAAGAACACTGTTCATTACTAAAATGCTCTAATTGAGCTGTTAGAATGTCAGAAACAAGCTTTCTGAGCTGAGAACTGCATTTTGTGACATAGTTCATCAGTGGATGATGAGAATGTCAGTTTTGACAAAGAACACTGATCATTACTAAAATGCTCCAATTGAGCTGTTAGAATGTCAGAAACAAGCTTTCTGAGCTGAGAAATGCATTTTGTGACAAAGTGCTTCAGTGGATGATTAGAATGTCAGTTTTGACAAAGAACACTGTTCATTACTGAAATGCTCCAATTAAGCTGTTAGAATGTCAGAAACAAGCTTTCTGAGCTGAGAACTGCATTTTGTGACAAAAAGCATCAGTGGATGATGAGAATGTCAGTTTTGACAAAGAACACTGATCATTACTAAAATGCTCCAATTGAGCTGTTAGAATGTCAGAAACAAGCTTTCTGAGCTGAGAAATGCATTTTGTGACAAAGTGCTTCAGTGGATGATGAGAATGTCAGTTTTGACAAAGAACACTGTTCATTACTGAAATGCTCCAATTGAGCTGTTAGAATGTCAGAAACAAGCTTTCTGAGCTGAGAAATGCATTTTGTGACAAAGTGCATCAGTGGATGATGAGAATGTCACTTTTGACAAAGAACACTGTTCATTACTAAAATGCTCTAATTGAGCTGTTAGAATGTCAGAAACAAGCTTTCTGAGCTGAGAACTGCATTTTGTGACAAAAAGCATCAGTGGATGATGAGAATGTCAGTTTTGACAAAGAAAACTGTTCATTACTAAAATGCTCTAATTGAGCTGTTAGAATGTTAGAAACAAGCTTTCTGAGCTGAGAACTGCATTTTGTGACATAGTTCATCAGTGGATGATGAGAATGTCAGTTTTGACAAAGAACACTGATCATTACTAAAATGCTCCAATTTGAGCTGTTAGAATGTCAGAAACAAGCTTTCTGAGCTGAGAAATGCATTTTGTGACAAAGTGCTTCAGTGGATGATGAGAATGTCAGTTTTGACAAAGAACACTGTTCATTACTAAAATGCTCTAATTGAGCTGTTAGAATGTCAGAAACAAGCTTTCTGAGCTGAGAACTGCATTTTGTGACATAGTTCATCAGTGGATGATGAGAATGTCAGTTTTGACAAAGAACACTGTTCATTACTAAAATGCTCTAATTGAGCTGTTAGAATGTCAGAAACAAGCTTTCTGAGCTGAGAACTGCATTTTGTGACATAGTTCATCAGTGGATGATGAGAATGTCAGTTTTGACAAAGAACACTGATCATTACTAAAATGCTCCAATTGAGCTGTTAGAATGTCAGAAACAAGCTTTCTGAGCTGAGAAATGCATTTTGTGACAAAGTGCTTCAGTGGATGATTAGAATGTCAGTTTTGACAAAGAACACTGTTCATTACTGAAATGCTCCAATTAAGCTGTTAGAATGTCAGAAACAAGCTTTCTGAGCTGAGAAATGCATTTTGTGACAAAGTGCATCAGTGGATGATGAGAATGTCACTTTTGACAAAGAACACTGTTCATTACTAAAATGCTCTAATTGAGCTGTTAGAATGTCAGAAACAAGCTTTCTGAGCTGAGAACTGCATTTTGTGACAAAAAGCATCAGTGGATGATGAGAATGTCAGTTTTGACAAAGAACACTGATCATTACTAAAATGCTCCAATTGAGCTGTTAGAATGTCAGAAACAAGCTTTCTGAGCTGAGAAATGCATTTTGTGACAAAGTGCTTCAGTGGATGATGAGAATGTCAGTTTTGACAAAGAACACTGTTCATTACTAAAATGCTCTAATTGAGCTGTTAGAATGTCAGAAACAAGCTTTCTGAGCTGAGAAATGCATTTTGTGACATAGTTCATCAGTGGATGATGAGAATGTCAGTTTTGACAAAGAAAACTGTTCATTACTAAAATGCTCTAATTGAGCTGTTAGAATGTTAGAAACAAGCTTTCTGAGCTGAGAACTGCATTTTGTGACATAGTTCATCAGTGGATGATGAGAATGTCAGTTTTGACAAAGAACACTGATCATTACTAAAATGCTCCAATTGAGCTGTTAGAATGTCAGAAACAAGCTTTCTGAGCTGAGAAATGCATTTTGTGACAAAGTGCTTCAGTGGATGATGAGAATGTCAGTTTTGACAAAGAACACTGTTCATTAGTAAAATGCTCTAATTGAGCTGTTAGAATGTCAGAAACAAGCTTTCTGAGCTGAGAACTGCATTTTGTGACAAAAAGCATCAGTGGATGATGAGAATGTCAGTTTTGACAAAGAACACTGATCATTACTAAAATGCTCCAATTGAGCTGTTAGAATGTCAGAAACAAGCTTTCTGAGCTGAGAAATGCATTTTGTGACAAAGTGCTTCAGTGGATGATGAGAATGTCAGTTTTGACAAAGAACACTGTTCATTACTGAAATGCTCCAATTGAGCTGTTAGAATGTCAGAAACAAGCTTTCTGAGCTGAGAAATGCATTTTGTGACAAAGTGCATCAGTGGATGATGAGAATGTCACTTTTGACAAAGAACACTGTTCATTACTAAAATGCTCTAATTGAGCTGTTAGAATGTCAGAAACAAGCTTTCTGAGCTGAGAACTGCATTTTGTGACAAAAAGCATCAGTGGATGATGAGAATGTCAGTTTTGACAAAGAAAACTGTTCATTACTAAAATGCTCTAATTGAGCTGTTAGAATGTTAGAAACAAGCTTTCTGAGCTGAGAACTGCATTTTGTGACATAGTTCATCAGTGGATGATGAGAATGTCAGTTTTGACAAAGAACACTGATCATTACTAAAATGCTCCAATTTGAGCTGTTAGAATGTCAGAAACAAGCTTTCTGAGCTGAGAAATGCATTTTGTGACAAAGTGCTTCAGTGGATGATGAGAATGTCAGTTTTGACAAAGAACACTGTTCATTACTAAAATGCTCTAATTGAGCTGTTAGAATGTCAGAAACAAGCTTTCTGAGCTGAGAACTGCATTTTGTGACATAGTTCATCAGTGGATGATGAGAATGTCAGTTTTGACAAAGAACACTGTTCATTACTAAAATGCTCTAATTGAGCTGTTAGAATGTCAGAAACAAGCTTTCTGAGCTGAGAACTGCATTTTGTGACATAGTTCATCAGTGGATGATGAGAATGTCAGTTTTGACAAAGAACACTGATCATTACTAAAATGCTCCAATTGAGCTGTTAGAATGTCAGAAACAAGCTTTCTGAGCTGAGAAATGCATTTTGTGACAAAGTGCTTCAGTGGATGATTAGAATGTCAGTTTTGACAAAGAACACTGTTCATTACTGAAATGCTCCAATTAAGCTGTTAGAATGTCAGAAACAAGCTTTCTGAGCTGAGAAATGCATTTTGTGACAAAGTGCATCAGTGGATGATGAGAATGTCACTTTTGACAAAGAACACTGTTCATTACTAAAATGCTCTAATTGAGCTGTTAGAATGTCAGAAACAAGCTTTCTGAGCTGAGAACTGCATTTTGTGACAAAAAGCATCAGTGGATGATGAGAATGTCAGTTTTGACAAAGAACACTGATCATTACTAAAATGCTCCAATTGAGCTGTTAGAATGTCAGAAACAAGCTTTCTGAGCTGAGAAATGCATTTTGTGACAAAGTGCTTCAGTGGATGATGAGAATGTCAGTTTTGACAAAGAACACTGTTCATTACTAAAATGCTCTAATTGAGCTGTTAGAATGTCAGAAACAAGCTTTCTGAGCTGAGAAATGCATTTTGTGACATAGTTCATCAGTGGATGATGAGAATGTCAGTTTTGACAAAGAAAACTGTTCATTACTAAAATGCTCTAATTGAGCTGTTAGAATGTTAGAAACAAGCTTTCTGAGCTGAGAACTGCATTTTGTGACATAGTTCATCAGTGGATGATGAGAATGTCAGTTTTGACAAAGAACACTGATCATTACTAAAATGCTCCAATTGAGCTGTTAGAATGTCAGAAACAAGCTTTCTGAGCTGAGAAATGCATTTTGTGACAAAGTGCTTCAGTGGATGATGAGAATGTCAGTTTTGACAAAGAACACTGTTCATTACTAAAATGCTCTAATTGAGCTGTTAGAATGTCAGAAACAAGCTTTCTGAGCTGAGAACTGCATTTTGTGACATAGTTCATCAGTGGATGATGAGAATGTCAGTTTTGACAAAGAACACTGATCATTACTAAAATGCTCCAATTGAGCTGTTAGAATGTCAGAAACAAGCTTTCTGAGCTGAGAAATGCATTTTGTGACAAAGTGCTTCAGTGGATGATGAGAATGTCAGTTTTGACAAAGAACACTGTTCATTACTGAAATGCTCCAATTGAGCTGTTAGAATGTCAGAAACAAGCTTTCTGAGCTGAGAAATGCATTTTGTGACAAAGTGCATCAGTGGATGATGAGAATGTCACTTTTGACAAAGAACACTGTTCATTACTGAAATGCTCTAATTGAGCTGTTAGAATGTCAGAAACAAGCTTTCTGAGCTGAGAACTGCATTTTGTGACATAGTTCATCAGTGGATGATGAGAATGTCAGTTTTGACAAAGAACACTGTTCATTACTTAAATGCTCCAATTGAGCTGTTAGAATGTCAGAAACAAGCTTTCTGAGCTGAGAAATGCATTTTGTGACAAAAAGCATCAGTGGATGATGAGAATGTCAGTTTTGACAAAGAACACTGATCATTACTAAAATGCTCCAATTGAGCTGTTAGAATGTCAGAAACAAGCTTTCTGAGCTGAGAAATGCATTTTGTGACAAAGTGAATTAGTGGATGGATGAGAATGTCACTTTTGACAAAGAACACTGATCATTACTAAAATGCTCCAATTGAGCTGTTAGAATGTCAGAAACAAGCTTTCTGAGCTGAGAAATGCATTTTGTGACAAAGTGCTTCAGTGGATGATGAGAATGTCAGTTTTGACAAAGAACACTGTTCATTACTGAAATGCTCCAATTGAGCTGTTAGAATGTCAGAAACAAGCTTTCTGAGCTGAGAAATGCATTTTGTGACAAAGTGCATCAGTGGATGATGAGAATGTCACTTTTGACAAAGAACACTGTTCATTACTGAAATGCTCTAATTGAGCTGTTAGAATGTCAGAAACAAGCTTTCTGAGCTGAGAACTGCATTTTGTGACATAGTTCATCAGTGGATGATGAGAATGTCAGTTTTGACAAACAACACTGTTCATTACTGAAATGCTCCAATTGAGCTGTTAGAATGTCAGAAACAAGCTTTCTGAGCTGAGAAATGCATTTTGTGACAAAGTGCATCAGTGGATGATGAGAATGTCACTTTTGACAAAGAACACTGTTCATTACTAAAATGCTCTAATTGAGCTGTTAGAATGTCAGAAACAAGCTTTCTGAGCTGAGAACTGCATTTTGTGACAAAAAGCATCAGTGGATGATGAGAATGTCAGTTTTGACAAAGAAAACTGTTCATTACTAAAATGCTCTAATTGAGCTGTTAGAATGTTAGAAACAAGCTTTCTGAGCTGAGAACTGCATTTTGTGACATAGTTCATCAGTGGATGATGAGAATGTCAGTTTTGACAAAGAACACTGATCATTACTAAAATGCTCCAATTTGAGCTGTTAGAATGTCAGAAACAAGCTTTCTGAGCTGAGAAATGCATTTTGTGACAAAGTGCTTCAGTGGATGATGAGAATGTCAGTTTTGACAAAGAACACTGTTCATTACTAAAATGCTCTAATTGAGCTGTTAGAATGTCAGAAACAAGCTTTCTGAGCTGAGAACTGCATTTTGTGACATAGTTCATCAGTGGATGATGAGAATGTCACTTTTGACAAAGAACACTGTTCATTACTAAAATGCTCTAATTGAGCTGTTAGAATGTCAGAAACAAGCTTTCTGAGCTGAGAAATGCATTTTGTGACAAAGTGCTTCAGTGGATGATTAGAATGTCAGTTTTGACAAAGAACACTGTTCATTACTGAAATGCTCCAATTAAGCTGTTAGAATGTCAGAAACAAGCTTTCTGAGCTGAGAAATGCATTTTGTGACAAAGTGCATCAGTGGATGATGAGAATGTCACTTTTGACAAAGAACACTGTTCATTACTAAAATGCACTAATTGAGCTGTTAGAATGTCAGAAACAAGCTTTCTGAGCTGAGAACTGCATTTTGTGACAAAAAGCATCAGTGGATGATGAGAATGTCAGTTTTGACAAAGAACACTGATCATTACTAAAATGCTCCAATTTGAGCTGTTTAGAATGTCAGAAACAAGCTTTCTGAGCTGAGAAATGCATTTTGTGACAAAGTGCTTCAGTGGATGATGAGAATGTCAGTTTTGACAAAGAACACTGTTCATTACTAAAATGCTCTAATTGAGCTGTTAGAATGTCAGAAACAAGCTTTCTGAGCTGAGAACTGCATTTTGTGACATAGTTCATCAGTGGATGATGAGAATGTCACTTTTGACAAAGAACACTGTTCATTACTAAAATGCTCTAATTGAGCTGTTAGAATGTCAGAAACAAGCTTTCTGAGCTGAGAAATGCATTTTGTGACAAAGTGCATCAGTGGATGATGAGAATGTCACTTTTGACAAAGAACACTGTTCATTACTAAAATGCTCTAATTGAGCTGTTAGAATGTCAGAAACAAGCTTTCTGAGCTGAGAACTAAATTTTGTGACAAAAAGCATCAGTGGATGATGAGAATGTCAGTTTTGACAAAGAACACTGTTCATTACTAAAATGCTCTAATTGAGCTGTTAGAATGTCAGAAACAAGCTTTCTGAGCTGAGAACCAAATTTTGTGACAAAAAGCATCAGTGGATGATGAGAATGTCAGTTTTGACAAAGAACACTGTTCATTACTAAAATGCTCCAATTGAGCTGTTAGAATGTCAGAAACAAGCTTTCTGAGCTGAGAAATGCATTTTGTGACAAAGTGCTTCAGTGGATGATGAGAATGTCAGTTTTGACAAAGAACACTGTTCATTACTAAAATGCTCTAATTGAGCTGTTAGAATGTCAGAAACAAGCTTTCTGAGCTGAGAACTGCATTTTGTGACATAGTTCATCAGTGGATGATGAGAATGTCACTTTTGACAAAGAACACTGTTCATTACTAAAATGCTCTAATTGAGCTGTTAGAATGTCAGAAACAAGCTTTCTGAGCTGAGAACTGCATTTTGTGACATAGTTCATCAGTGGATGATGAGAATGTCAGTTTTGACAAAGAACACTGATCATTACTAAAATGCTACAATTGAGCTGTTAGAATGTCAGAAACAAGCTTTCTGAGCTGAGAAATGCATTTTGTGACAAAGTGCTTCAGTGGATGATTAGAATGTCAGTTTTGACAAAGAACACTGTTCATTACTGAAATGCTCCAATTAAGCTGTTAGAATGTCAGAAACAAGCTTTCTGAGCTGAGAAATGCATTTTGTGACAAAGTGCATCAGTGGATGATGAGAATGTCACTTTTGACAAAGAACACTGTTCATTACTAAAATGCTCTAATTGAGCTGTTAGAATGTCAGAAACAAGCTTTCTGAGCTGAGAACTGCATTTTGTGACAAAAAGCATCAGTGGATGATGAGAATGTCAGTTTTGACAAAGAACACTGATCATTACTAAAATGCTCCAATTTGAGCTGTTAGAATGTCAGAAACAAGCTTTCTGAGCTGAGAAATGCATTTTGTGACAAAGTGCTTCAGTGGATGATGAGAATGTCAGTTTTGACAAAGAACACTGTTCATTACTAAAATGCTCTAATTGAGCTGTTAGAATGTCAGAAACAAGCTTTCTGAGCTGAGAACTGCATTTTGTGACATAGTTCATCAGTGGATGATGAGAATGTCACTTTTGACAAAGAACACTGTTCATTACTAAAATGCTCTAATTGAGCTGTTAGAATGTCAGAAACAAGCTTTCTGAGCTGAGAACTGCATTTTGTGACATAGTTCATCAGTGGATGATGAGAATGTCAGTTTTGACAAAGAACACTGATCATTACTAAAATGCTCCAATTGAGCTGTTAGAATGTCAGAAACAAGCTTTCTGAGCTGAGAAATGCATTTTGTGACAAAGTGCTTCAGTGGATGATTAGAATGTCAGTTTTGACAAAGAACACTGTTCATTACTGAAATGCTCCAATTAAGCTGTTAGAATGTCAGAAACAAGCTTTCTGAGCTGAGAAATGCATTTTGTGACAAAGTGCATCAGTGGATGATGAGAATGTCACTTTTGACAAAGAACACTGTTCATTACTAAAATGCTCTAATTGAGCTGTTAGAATGTCAGAAACAAGCTTTCTGAGCTGAGAACTGCATTTTGTGACAAAAAGCATCAGTGGATGATGAGAATGTCAGTTTTGACAAAGAACACTGATCATTACTAAAATGCTCCAATTGAGCTGTTAGAATGTCAGAAACAAGCTTTCTGAGCTGAGAAATGCATTTTGTGACAAAGTGCTTCAGTGGATGATGAGAATGTCAGTTTTGACAAAGAACACTGTTCATTACTAAAATGCTCTAATTGAGCTGTTAGAATGTCAGAAACAAGCTTTCTGAGCTGAGAAATGCATTTTGTGACATAGTTCATCAGTGGATGATGAGAATGTCAGTTTTGACAAAGAAAACTGTTCATTACTAAAATGCTCTAATTGAGCTGTTAGAATGTTAGAAACAAGCTTTCTGAGCTGAGAACTGCATTTTGTGACATAGTTCATCAGTGGATGATGAGAATGTCAGTTTTGACAAAGAACACTGATCATTACTAAAATGCTCCAATTGAGCTGTTAGAATGTCAGAAACAAGCTTTCTGAGCTGAGAAATGCATTTTGTGACAAAGTGCTTCAGTGGATGATGAGAATGTCAGTTTTGACAAAGAACACTGTTCATTAGTAAAATGCTCTAATTGAGCTGTTAGAATGTCAGAAACAAGCTTTCTGAGCTGAGAACTGCATTTTGTGACATAGTTCATCAGTGGATGATGAGAATGTCGGTTTTGACAAAGAACACTGTTCATTACTGAAATGCTCTAATTGAGCTGTTAGAATGTCAGAAACAAGCTTTCTGAGCTGAGAAATGCATTTTGTGACAAAGTGAATTAGTGGATGGATGAGAATGTCACTTTTGACAAAGAACACTGATCATTACTAAAATGCTCCAATTGAGCTGTTAGAATGTCAGAAACAAGCTTTCTGAGCTGAGAAATGCATTTTGTGACAAAGTGCTTCAGTGGATGATGAGAATGTCAGTTTTGACAAAGAACACTGTTCATTACTGAAATGCTCCAATTGAGCTGTTAGAATGTCAGAAACAAGCTTTCTGAGCTGAGAAATGCATTTTGTGACAAAGTGCATCAGTGGATGATGAGAATGTCACTTTTGACAAAGAACACTGTTCATTACTGAAATGCTCTAATTGAGCTGTTAGAATGTCAGAAACAAGCTTTCTGAGCTGAGAACTGCATTTTGTGACATAGTTCATCAGTGGATGATGAGAATGTCAGTTTTGACAAAGAACACTGTTCATTACTTAAATGCTCCAATTGAGCTGTTAGAATGTCAGAAACAAGCTTTCTGAGCTGAGAAATGCATTTTGTGACAAAGTGCATCAGTGGATGATGAGAATGTCACTTTTGACAAAGAACACTGTTCATTACTAAAATGCTCTAATTGAGCTGTTAGAATGTCAGAAACAAGCTTTCTGAGCTGAGAACTGCATTTTGTGACATAGTTCATCAGTGGATGATGAGAATGTCAGTTTTGACAAAGAACACTGTTCATTACTGAAATGCTCCAATTGAGCTGTTAGAATGTCAGAAACAAGCTTTCTGAGCTGAGAAATGCATTTTGTGACTAGGGGCATCAGTGGATGATGAGAATGTCACTTTTGACAAAGAACACTGTTCATTACTAAAATGCTCTAATTGAGCTGTTAGAATGTCAGAAACAAGCTTTCTGAGCTGAGAACTGCATTTTGTGACAAAAAGCATCAGTGGATGATGAGAATGTCAGTTTTGACAAAGAAAACTGTTCATTTCTAAAATGCTCTAATTGAGCTGTTAGAATGTTAGAAACAAGCTTTCTGAGCTGAGAACTGCATTTTGTGACATAGTTCATCAGTGGATGATGAGAATGTCAGTTTTGACAAAGAACACTGATCATTACTAAAATGCTCCAATTTGAGCTGTTAGAATGTCAGAAACAAGCTTTCTGAGCTGAGAAATGCATTTTGTGACAAAGTGCTTCAGTGGATGATGAGAATGTCAGTTTTGACAAAGAACACTGTTCATTACTAAAATGCTCTAATTGAGCTGTTAGAATGTCAGAAACAAGCTTTCTGAGCTGAGAACTGCATTTTGTGACATAGTTCATCAGTGGATGATGAGAATGTCACTTTTGACAAAGAACACTGTTCATTACTAAAATGCTCTAATTGAGCTGTTAGAATGTCAGAAACAAGCTTTCTGAGCTGAGAACTGCATTTTGTGACATAGTTCATCAGTGGATGATGAGAATGTCAGTTTTGACAAAGAACACTGATCATTACTAAAATGCTCCAATTGAGCTGTTAGAATGTCAGAAACAAGCTTTCTGAGCTGAGAAATGCATTTTGTGACAAAGTGCTTCAGTGGATGATTAGAATGTCAGTTTTGACAAAGAACACTGTTCATTACTGAAATGCTCCAATTAAGCTGTTAGAATGTCAGAAACAAGCTTTCTGAGCTGAGAAATGCATTTTGTGACAAAGTGCATCAGTGGATGATGAGAATGTCACTTTTGACAAAGAACACTGTTCATTACTAAAATGCTCTAATTGAGCTGTTAGAATGTCAGAAACAAGCTTTCTGAGCTGAGAACTGCATTTTGTGACAAAAAGCATCAGTGGATGATGAGAATGTCAGTTTTGACAAAGAACACTGATCATTACTAAAATGCTCCAATTGAGCTGTTAGAATGTCAGAAACAAGCTTTCTGAGCTGAGAAATGCATTTTGTGACAAAGTGCTTCAGTGGATGATGAGAATGTCAGTTTTGACAAAGAACACTGTTCATTACTAAAATGCTCTAATTGAGCTGTTAGAATGTCAGAAACAAGCTTTCTGAGCTGAGAACTGCATTTTGTGACATAGTTCATCAGTGGATGATGAGAATGTCAGTTTTGACAAAGAACACTGATCATTACTAAAATGCTCCAATTGAGCTGTTAGAATGTCAGAAACAAGCTTTCTGAGCTGAGAAATGCATTTTGTGACAAAGTGCTTCAGTGGATGATTAGAATGTCAGTTTTGACAAAGAACACTGTTCATTACTGAAATGCTCCAATTAAGCTGTTAGAATGTCAGAAACAAGCTTTCTGAGCTGAGAAATGCATTTTGTGACAAAGTGCATCAGTGGATGATGAGAATGTCACTTTTGACAAAGAACACTGTTCATTACTAAAATGCTCTAATTGAGCTGTTAGAATGTCAGAAACAAGCTTTCTGAGCTGAGAACTGCATTTTGTGACAAAAAGCATCAGTGGATGATGAGAATGTCAGTTTTGACAAAGAACACTGATCATTACTAAAATGCTCCAATTGAGCTGTTAGAATGTCAGAAACAAGCTTTCTGAGCTGAGAAATGCATTTTGTGACAAAGTGCTTCAGTGGATGATGAGAATGTCAGTTTTGACAAAGAACACTGTTCATTACTAAAATGCTCTAATTGAGCTGTTAGAATGTCAGAAACAAGCTTTCTGAGCTGAGAAATGCATTTTGTGACATAGTTCATCAGTGGATGATGAGAATGTCAGTTTTGACAAAGAACACTGATCATTACTAAAATGCTCCAATTGAGCTGTTAGAATGTCAGAAACAAGCTTTCTGAGCTGAGAAATGCATTTTGTGACAAAGTGCTTCAGTGGATGATTAGAATGTCAGTTTTGACAAAGAACACTGTTCATTACTGAAATGCTCCAATTAAGCTGTTAGAATGTCAGAAACAAGCTTTCTGAGCTGAGAAATGCATTTTGTGACAAAGTGCATCAGTGGATGATGAGAATGTCACTTTTGACAAAGAACACTGTTCATTACTAAAATGCTCTAATTGAGCTGTTAGAATGTCAGAAACAAGCTTTCTGAGCTGAGAACTGCATTTTGTGACAAAAAGCATCAGTGGATGATGAGAATGTCAGTTTTGACAAAGAACACTGATCATTACTAAAATGCTCCAATTGAGCTGTTAGAATGTCAGAAACAAGCTTTCTGAGCTGAGAAATGCATTTTGTGACAAAGTGCTTCAGTGGATGATGAGAATGTCAGTTTTGACAAAGAACACTGTTCATTACTAAAATGCTCTAATTGAGCTGTTAGAATGTCAGAAACAAGCTTTCTGAGCTGAGAAATGCATTTTGTGACATAGTTCATCAGTGGATGATGAGAATGTCAGTTTTGACAAAGAACACTGATCATTACTAAAATGCTCCAATTGAGCTGTTAGAATGTCAGAAACAAGCTTTCTGAGCTGAGAAATGCATTTTGTGACAAAGTGCTTCAGTGGATGATTAGAATGTCAGTTTTGACAAAGAACACTGTTCATTACTGAAATGCTCCAATTAAGCTGTTAGAATGTCAGAAACAAGCTTTCTGAGCTGAGAAATGCATTTTGTGACAAAGTGCATCAGTGGATGATGAGAATGTCACTTTTGACAAAGAACACTGTTCATTACTAAAATGCTCTAATTGAGCTGTTAGAATGTCAGAAACAAGCTTTCTGAGCTGAGAACTGCATTTTGTGACAAAAAGCATCAGTGGATGATGAGAATGTCAGTTTTGACAAAGAACACTGATCATTACTAAAATGCTCCAATTGAGCTGTTAGAATGTCAGAAACAAGCTTTCTGAGCTGAGAAATGCATTTTGTGACAAAGTGCTTCAGTGGATGATGAGAATGTCAGTTTTGACAAAGAACACTGTTCATTACTAAAATGCTCTAATTGAGCTGTTAGAATGTCAGAAACAAGCTTTCTGAGCTGAGAAATGCATTTTGTGACATAGTTCATCAGTGGATGATGAGAATGTCAGTTTTGACAAAGAAAACTGTTCATTACTAAAATGCTCTAATTGAGCTGTTAGAATGTTAGAAACAAGCTTTCTGAGCTGAGAACTGCATTTTGTGACAAAGTGCATCAGTGGATGATGAGAATGTCACTTTTGACAAAGAACACTGTTCATTACTAAAATGCTCTAATTGAGCTGTTAGAATGTCAGAAACAAGCTTTCTGAGCTGAGAACTGCATTTTGTGACAAAAAGCATCAGTGGATGATGAGAATGTCAGTTTTGACAAAGAACACTGATCATTACTAAAATGCTCCAATTGAGCTGTTAGAATGTCAGAAACAAGCTTTCTGAGCTGAGAAATGAATTTTGTGACAAAGTGAATTAGTGGATGAATGAGAATGTCACTTTTGACAAAGAACACTGATCATTACTAAAATGCTCCAATTGAGCTGTTAGAATGTCAGAAACAAGCTTTCTGAGCTGAGAAATGAATTTTGTGACAAAGTGCTTCAGTGGATGATGAGAATGTCAGTTTTGACAAAGAACACTGTTCATTACTGAAATGCTCCAATTGAGCTGTTAGAATGTCAGAAACAAGCTTTCTGAGCTGAGAAATGCATTTTGTGACAAAGTGCTTCAGTGGATGATGAGAATGTCAGTTTTGACAAAGAACACTGTTCATTACTGAAATTCTCCAATTGAGCTGTTAGAATGTCAGAAACAAGCTTTCTGAGCTGAGAAATGCATTTTGTGACAAAGTGCATCAGTGGATGATGAGAATGTCACTTTTGACAAAGAACACTGTTCATTACTGAAATGCGCTAATTGAGCTGTTAGAATGTCAGAAACAAGCTTTCTGAGCTGAGAACTGCATTTTGTGACATAGTTCATCAGTGGATGATGAGAATGTCAGTTTTGACAAAGAACACTGTTCATTACTGAAATGCTCCAATTGAGCTGTTAGAATGTCAGAAACAAGCTTTCTGAGCTGAGAAATGCATTTTGTGACAAAGTGCATCAGTGGATGATGAGAATGTCACTTTTGACAAAGAACACTGTTCATTACTAAAATGCTCTAATTGAGCTGTTAGAATGTCAGAAACAAGCTTTCTGAGCTGAGAACTGCATTTTGTGACAAAAAGCATCAGTGGATGATGAGAATGTCAGTTTTGACAAAGAAAACTGTTCATTTCTAAAATGCTCTAATTGAGCTGTTAGAATGTTAGAAACAAGCTTTCTGAGCTGAGAACTGCATTTTGTGACATAGTTCATCAGTGGATGATGAGAATGTCAGTTTTGACAAAGAACACTGATCATTACTAAAATGCTCCAATTGAGCTGTTAGAATGTCAGAAACAAGCTTTCTGAGCTGAGAAATGCATTTTGTGACAAAGTGCTTCAGTGGATGATGAGAATGTCAGTTTTGACAAAGAACACTGTTCATTACTAAAATGCTCTAATTGAGCTGTTAGAATGTCAGAAACAAGCTTTCTGAGCTGAGAACTGCATTTTGTGACAAAGTGCTTCAGTGGATGATGAGAATGTCAGTTTTGACAAAGAACACTGTTCATTACTTAAATGCTCCAATTGAGCTGTTAGAATGTCAGAAACAAGCTTTCTGAGCTGAGAAATGCATTTTGTGACAAAGTGCATCAGTGGATGATGAGAATGTCACTTTTGACAAAGAACACTGTTCATTACTAAAATGCTCTAATTGAGCTGTTAGAATGTCAGAAACAAGCTTTCTGAGCTGAGAACTGCATTTTGTGACATAGTTCATCAGTGGATGATGAGAATGTCACTTTTGACAAAGAACACTGTTCATTACTAAAATGCTCTAATTGAGCTGTTAGAATGTCAGAAACAAGCTTTCTGAGCTGAGAACTGCATTTTGTGACATAGTTCATCAGTGGATGATGAGAATGTCAGTTTTGACAAAGAACACTGATCATTACTAAAATGCTCCAATTTGAGCTGTTAGAATGTCAGAAACAAGCTTTCTGAGCTGAGAAATGCATTTTGTGACAAAGTGCTTCAGTGGATGATGAGAATGTCAGTTTTGACAAAGAACACTGTTCATTACTAAAATGCTCTAATTGAGCTGTTAGAATGTCAGAAACAAGCTTTCTGAGCTGAGAACTGCATTTTGTGACAAAGTGCTTCAGTGGATGATGAGAATGTCAGTTTTGACAAAGAACACTGTTCATTACTTAAATGCTCCAATTGAGCTGTTAGAATGTCAGAAACAAGCTTTCTGAGCTGAGAAATGCATTTTGTGACAAAGTGCATCAGTGGATGATGAGAATGTCACTTTTGACAAAGAACACTGTTCATTACTAAAATGCTCTAATTGAGCTGTTAGAATGTCAGAAACAAGCTTTCTGAGCTGAGAACTGCATTTTGTGACAAAAAGCATCAGTGGATGATGAGAATGTCAGTTTTGACAAAGAACACTGTTCATTACTAAAATGCTCTAATTGAGCTGTTAGAATGTCAGAAACAAGCTTTCTGAGCTGAGAACTGCATTTTGTAACATAGTTTATCAGTGGATGATGAGAATGTCACTTTTGACAAAGAACACTGTTCATTACTAAAATGCTCTAATTGAGCTGTTAGAATGTCAGAAACAAGCTTTCTGAGCTGAGAACTGCATTTTGTGACATAGTTCATCAGTGGATGATGAGAATGTCAGTTTTGACAAAGAACACTGATCATTACTAAAATGCTCCAATTTGAGCTGTTAGAATGTCAGAAACAAGCTTTCTGAGCTGAGAAATGCATTTTGTGACAAAGTGCTTCAGTGGATGATGAGAATGTCAGTTTTGACAAAGAACACTGTTCATTACTAAAATGCTCTAATTGAGCTGTTAGAATGTCAGAAACAAGCTTTCTGAGCTGAGAACTGCATTTTGTGACATAGTTCATCAGTGGATGATGAGAATGTCACTTTTGACAAAGAACACTGTTCATTACTAAAATGCTCTAATTGAGCTGTTAGAATGTCAGAAACAAGCTTTCTGAGCTGAGAACTGCATTTTGTGACATAGTTCATCAGTGGATGATGAGAATGTCAGTTTTGACAAAGAACACTGATCATTACTAAAATGCTCCAATTGAGCTGTTAGAATGTCAGAAACAAGCTTTCTGAGCTGAGAAATGCATTTTGTGACAAAGTGCTTCAGTGGATGATTAGAATGTCAGTTTTGACAAAGAACACTGTTCATTACTGAAATGCTCCAATTAAGCTGTTAGAATGTCAGAAACAAGCTTTCTGAGCTGAGAAATGCATTTTGTGACAAAGTGCATCAGTGGATGATGAGAATGTCACTTTTGACAAAGAACACTGTTCATTACTAAAATGCTCTAATTGAGCTGTTAGAATGTCAGAAACAAGCTTTCTGAGCTGAGAACTGCATTTTGTGACAAAAAGCATCAGTGGATGATGAGAATGTCAGTTTTGACAAAGAACACTGATCATTACTAAAATGCTCCAATTGAGCTGTTAGAATGTCAGAAACAAGCTTTCTGAGCTGAGAAATGCATTTTGTGACAAAGTGCTTCAGTGGATGATGAGAATGTCAGTTTTGACAAAGAACACTGTTCATTACTAAAATGCTCTAATTGAGCTGTTAGAATGTCAGAAACAAGCTTTCTGAGCTGAGAACTGCATTTTGTGACATAGTTCATCAGTGGATGATGAGAATGTCAGTTTTGACAAAGAACACTGATCATTACTAAAATGCTCCAATTGAGCTGTTAGAATGTCAGAAACAAGCTTTCTGAGCTGAGAAATGCATTTTGTGACAAAGTGCTTCAGTGGATGATTAGAATGTCAGTTTTGACAAAGAACACTGTTCATTACTGAAATGCTCCAATTAAGCTGTTAGAATGTCAGAAACAAGCTTTCTGAGCTGAGAACTGCATTTTGTGACATAGTTCATCAGTGGATGATGAGAATGTCACTTTTGACAAAGAACACTGATCATTACTAAAATGCTCCAATTGAGCTGTTAGAATGTCAGAAACAAGCTTTCTGAGCTGAGAAATGCATTTTGTGACAAAGTGCTTCAGTGGATGATGAGAATGTCAGTTTTGACAAAGAACACTGTTCATTACTAAAATGCTCTAATTGAGCTGTTAGAATGTCAGAAACAAGCTTTCTGAGCTGAGAACTGCATTTTGTGACATAGTTCATCAGTGGATGATGAGAATGTCACTTTTGACAAAGAACACTGTTCATTACTAAAATGCTCTAATTGAGCTGTTAGAATGTCAGAAACAAGCTTTCTGAGCTGAGAACTGCATTTTGTGACATAGTTCATCAGTGGATGATGAGAATGTCAGTTTTGACAAAGAACACTGATCATTACTAAAATGCTCCAATTGAGCTGTTAGAATGTCAGAAACAAGCTTTCTGAGCTGAGAAATGCATTTTGTGACAAAGTGCTTCAGTGGATGATTAGAATGTCAGTTTTGACAAAGAACACTGTTCATTACTGAAATGCTCCAATTAAGCTGTTAGAATGTCAGAAACAAGCTTTCTGAGCTGAGAAATGCATTTTGTGACAAAGTGCATCAGTGGATGATGAGAATGTCACTTTTGACAAAGAACACTGTTCATTACTAAAATGCTCTAATTGAGCTGTTAGAATGTCAGAAACAAGCTTTCTGAGCTGAGAACTGCATTTTGTGACAAAAAGCATCAGTGGATGATGAGAATGTCAGTTTTGACAAAGAACACTGATCATTACTAAAATGCTCCAATTGAGCTGTTAGAATGTCAGAAACAAGCTTTCTGAGCTGAGAAATGCATTTTGTGACAAAGTGCTTCAGTGGATGATGAGAATGTCAGTTTTGACAAAGAACACTGTTCATTACTAAAATGCTCTAATTGAGCTGTTAGAATGTCAGAAACAAGCTTTCTGAGCTGAGAACTGCATTTTGTGACATAGTTCATCAGTGGATGATGAGAATGTCAGTTTTGACAAAGAACACTGATCATTACTAAAATGCTCCAATTGAGCTGTTAGAATGTCAGAAACAAGCTTTCTGAGCTGAGAAATGCATTTTGTGACAAAGTGCTTCAGTGGATGATTAGAATGTCAGTTTTGACAAAGAACACTGTTCATTACTGAAATGCTCCAATTAAGCTGTTAGAATGTCAGAAACAAGCTTTCTGAGCTGAGAAATGCATTTTGTGACAAAGTGCATCAGTGGATGATGAGAATGTCACTTTTGACAAAGAACACTGTTCATTACTAAAATGCTCTAATTGAGCTGTTAGAATGTCAGAAACAAGCTTTCTGAGCTGAGAACTGCATTTTGTGACAAAAAGCATCAGTGGATGATGAGAATGTCAGTTTTGACAAAGAACACTGATCATTACTAAAATGCTCCAATTGAGCTGTTAGAATGTCAGAAACAAGCTTTCTGAGCTGAGAAATGCATTTTGTGACAAAGTGCTTCAGTGGATGATGAGAATGTCAGTTTTGACAAAGAACACTGTTCATTACTAAAATGCTCTAATTGAGCTGTTAGAATGTCAGAAACAAGCTTTCTGAGCTGAGAAATGCATTTTGTGACATAGTTCATCAGTGGATGATGAGAATGTCAGTTTTGACAAAGAACACTGATCATTACTAAAATGCTCCAATTGAGCTGTTAGAATGTCAGAAACAAGCTTTCTGAGCTGAGAAATGCATTTTGTGACAAAGTGCTTCAGTGGATGATGAGAATGTCAGTTTTGACAAAGAACACTGTTCATTACTAAAATGCTCTAATTGAGCTGTTAGAATGTCAGAAACAAGCTTTCTGAGCTGAGAACTGCATTTTGTGACAAAAAGCATCAGTGGATGATGAGAATGTCAGTTTTGACAAAGAACACTGATCATTACTAAAATGCTCCAATTGAGCTGTTAGAATGTCAGAAACAAGCTTTCTGAGCTGAGAAATGCATTTTGTGACAAAGTGCTTCAGTGGATGATTAGAATGTCAGTTTTGACAAAGAACACTGATCATTACTAAAATGCTCCAATTGAGCTGTTAGAATGTCAGAAACAAGCTTTCTGAGCTGAGAAATGCATTTTGTGACAAAGTGCTTCAGTGGATGATGAGAATGTCAGTTTTGACAAAGAACACTGTTCATTACTAAAATGCTCTAATTGAGCTGTTAGAATGTCAGAAACAAGCTTTCTGAGCTGAGAACTGCATTTTGTGACATAGTTCATCAGTGGATGATGAGAATGTCAGTTTTGACAAAGAACACTGATCATTACTAAAATGCTCCAATTGAGCTGTTAGAATGTCAGAAACAAGCTTTCTGAGCTGAGAAATGCATTTTGTGACAAAGTGCTTCAGTGGATGATTAGAATGTCAGTTTTGACAAAGAACACTGTTCATTACTGAAATGCTCCAATTAAGCTGTTAGAATGTCAGAAACAAGCTTTCTGAGCTGAGAAATGCATTTTGTGACAAAGTGCATCAGTGGATGATGAGAATGTCACTTTTGACAAAGAACACTGTTCATTACTAAAATGCTCTAATTGAGCTGTTAGAATGTCAGAAACAAGCTTTCTGAGCTGAGAACTGCATTTTGTGAAAAAAAGCATCAGTGGATGATGAGAATGTCAGTTTTGACAAAGAACACTGATCATTACTAAAATGCTCCAATTGAGCTGTTAGAATGTCAGAAACAAGCTTTCTGAGCTGAGAAATGCATTTTGTGACAAAGTGCTTCAGTGGATGATGAGAATGTCAGTTTTGACAAAGAACACTGTTCATTACTAAAATGCTCTAATTGAGCTGTTAGAATGTCAGAAACAAGCTTTCTGAGCTGAGAAATGCATTTTGTGACATAGTTCATCAGTGGATGATGAGAATGTCAGTTTTGACAAAGAAAACTGTTCATTACTAAAATGCTCTAATTGAGCTGTTAGAATGTTAGAAACAAGCTTTCTGAGCTGAGAACTGCATTTTGTGACAAAGTGCATCAGTGGATGATGAGAATGTCACTTTTGACAAAGAACACTGTTCATTACTAAAATGCTCTAATTGAGCTGTTAGAATGTCAGAAACAAGCTTTCTGAGCTGAGAACTGCATTTTGTGACAAAAAGCATCAGTGGATGATGAGAATGTCAGTTTTGACAAAGAACACTGATCATTACTAAAATGCTCCAATTGAGCTGTTAGAATGTCAGAAACAAGCTTTCTGAGCTGAGAAATGCATTTTGTGACAAAGTGAATTAGTGGATGAATGAGAATGTCACTTTTGACAAAGAACACTGATCATTACTAAAATGCTCCAATTGAGCTGTTAGAATGTCAGAAACAAGCTTTCTGAGCTGAGAAATGCATTTTGTGACAAAGTGCTTCAGTGGATGATGAGAATGTCAGTTTTGACAAAGAACACTGTTCATTACTGAAATTCTCCAATTGAGCTGTTAGAATGTCAGAAACAAGCTTTCTGAGCTGAGAAATGCATTTTGTGACAAAGTGCATCAGTGGATGATGAGAATGTCACTTTTGACAAAGAACACTGTTCATTACTGAAATGCGCTAATTGAGCTGTTAGAATGTCAGAAACAAGCTTTCTGAGCTGAGAACTGCATTTTGTGACATAGTTCATCAGTGGATGATGAGAATGTCAGTTTTGACAAAGAACACTGTTCATTACTGAAATGCTCCAATTGAGCTGTTAGAATGTCAGAAACAAGCTTTCTGAGCTGAGAAATGCATTTTGTGACAAAGTGCATCAGTGGATGATGAGAATGTCACTTTTGTCAAAGAACACTGTTCATTACTAAAATGCTCTAATTGAGCTGTTAGAATGTCAGAAACAAGCTTTCTGAGCTGAGAACTGCATTTTGTGACAAAAAGCATCAGTGGATGATGAGAATGTCAGTTTTGACAAAGAAAACTGTTCATTTCTAAAATGCTCTAATTGAGCTGTTAGAATGTTAGAAACAAGCTTTCTGAGCTGAGAACTGCATTTTGTGACATAGTTCATCAGTGGATGATGAGAATGTCAGTTTTGACAAAGAACACTGATCATTACTAAAATGCTCCAATTTGAGCTGTTAGAATGTCAGAAACAAGCTTTCTGAGCTGAGAAATGCATTTTGTGACAAAGTGCTTCAGTGGATGATGAGAATGTCAGTTTTGACAAAGAACACTGTTCATTACTAAAATGCTCTAATTGAGCTGTTAGAATGTCAGAAACAAGCTTTCTGAGCTGAGAACTGCATTTTGTGACATAGTTCATCAGTGGATGATGAGAATGTCACTTTTGACAAAGAACACTGTTCATTACTAAAATGCTCTAATTGAGCTGTTAGAATGTCAGAAACAAGCTTTCTGAGCTGAGAACTGCATTTTGTGACATAGTTCATCAGTGGATGATGAGAATGTCAGTTTTGACAAAGAACACTGATCATTACTAAAATGCTCCAATTGAGCTGTTAGAATGTCAGAAACAAGCTTTCTGAGCTGAGAAATGCATTTTGTGACAAAGTGCTTCAGTGGATGATTAGAATGTCAGTTTTGACAAAGAACACTGTTCATTACTGAAATGCTCCAATTAAGCTGTTAGAATGTCAGAAACAAGCTTTCTGAGCTGAGAAATGCATTTTGTGACAAAGTGCATCAGTGGATGATGAGAATGTCACTTTTGACAAAGAACACTGTTCATTACTGAAATGCTCTAATTGAGCTGTTAGAATGTCAGAAACAAGCTTTCTGAGCTGAGAAATGCATTTTGTGACAAAGTGCATCAGTGGATGATGAGAATGTCACTTTTGTCAAAGAACACTGTTCATTACTAAAATGCTCTAATTGAGCTGTTAGAATGTCAGAAACAAGCTTTCTGAGCTGAGAACTGCATTTTGTGACAAAAAGCATCAGTGGATGATGAGAATGTCAGTTTTGACAAAGAAAACTGTTCATTTCTAAAATGCTCTAATTGAGCTGTTAGAATGTTAGAAACAAGCTTTCTGAGCTGAGAACTGCATTTTGTGACATAGTTCATCAGTGGATGATGAGAATGTCAGTTTTGACAAAGAACACTGATCATTACTAAAATGCTCCAATTTGAGCTGTTAGAATGTCAGAAACAAGCTTTCTGAGCTGAGAAATGCATTTTGTGACAAAGTGCTTCAGTGGATGATGAGAATGTCAGTTTTGACAAAGAACACTGTTCATTACTAAAATGCTCTAATTGAGCTGTTAGAATGTCAGAAACAAGCTTTCTGAGCTGAGAACTGCATTTTGTGACATAGTTCATCAGTGGATGATGAGAATGTCACTTTTGACAAAGAACACTGTTCATTACTAAAATGCTCTAATTGAGCTGTTAGAATGTCAGAAACAAGCTTTCTGAGCTGAGAACTGCATTTTGTGACATAGTTCATCAGTGGATGATGAGAATGTCAGTTTTGACAAAGAACACTGATCATTACTAAAATGCTCCAATTGAGCTGTTAGAATGTCAGAAACAAGCTTTCTGAGCTGAGAAATGCATTTTGTGACAAAGTGCTTCAGTGGATGATTAGAATGTCAGTTTTGACAAAGAACACTGTTCATTACTGAAATGCTCCAATTAAGCTGTTAGAATGTCAGAAACAAGCTTTCTGAGCTGAGAAATGCATTTTGTGACAAAGTGCATCAGTGGATGATGAGAATGTCACTTTTGACAAAGAACACTGTTCATTACTAAAATGCTCTAATTGAGCTGTTAGAATGTCAGAAACAAGCTTTCTGAGCTGAGAACTGCATTTTGTGACATAGTTCATCAGTGGATGATGAGAATGTCAGTTTTGACAAAGAACACTGTTCATTACTAAAATGCTCTAATTGAGCTGTTAGAATGTCAGAAACAAGCTTTCTGAGCTGAGAAATGCATTTTGTGACATAGTTCATCAGTGGATGATGAGAATGTCAGTTTTGACAAAGAAAACTGTTCATTACTAAAATGCTCTAATTGAGCTGTTAGAATGTTAGAAACAAGCTTTCTGAGCTGAGAACTGCATTTTGTGACATAGTTTATCAGTGGATGATGAGAATGTTAGTTTTGACAAAGAACACTGATCATTACTAAAATGCTCCAATTGAGCTGTTAGAATGTCAGAAACAAGCTTTCTGAGCTGAGAAATGCATTTTGTGACAAAGTGCTTCAGTGGATGATGAGAATGTCAGTTTTGACAAAGAACACTGTTCATTACTAAAATGCTCTAATTGAGCTGTTAGAATGTCAGAAACAAGCTTTCTGAGCTGAGAACTGCATTTTGTGACATAGTTCATCAGTGGATGATGAGAATGTCGGTTTTGACAAAGAACACTGTTCATTACTGAAATGCTCTAATTGAGCTGTTAGAATGTCAGAAACAAGCTTTCTGAGCTGAGAACTGCATTTTGTGACATAGTTCATCAGTGGATGATGAGAATGTCAGTTTTGACAAAGAACACTGTTCATTACTGAAATGCTCCAATTGAGCTGTTAGAATGTCAGAAACAAGCTTTCTGAGCTGAGAAATGCATTTTGTGACAAAGTGCTTCAGTGGATGATGAGAATGTCAGTTTTGACAAAGAACACTGTTCATTACTGAAATGCTCCAATTGAGCTGTTAGAATGTCAGAAACAAGCTTTCTGAGCTGAGAAATGCATTTTGTGACAAAAAGCATCAGTGGATGATGAGAATGTCAGTTTTGACAAAGAACACTGATCATTACTAAAATGCTCCAATTGAGCTGTTAGAATGTCAGAAACAAGCTTTCTGAGCTGAGAAATGCATTTTGTGACAAAGTGCTTCAGTGGATGATGAGAATGTCAGTTTTGACAAAGAACACTGTTCATTACTAAAATGCTCTAATTGAGCTGTTAGAATGTCAGAAACAAGCTTTCTGAGCTGAGAACTGCATTTTGTGACGAAGTGCTTCAGTGGATGATGAGAATGTCAGTTTTGACAAAGAACACTGTTCATTACTGAAATTCTCCAATTGAGCTGTTAGAATGTCAGAAACAAGCTTTCTGAGCTGAGAAATGCATTTTGTGACAAAGTGCATCAGTGGATGATGAGAATGTCACTTTTGACAAAGAACACTGTTCATTACTGAAATGCGCTAATTGAGCTGTTAGAATGTCAGAAACAAGCTTTCTGAGCTGAGAACTGCATTTTGTGACATAGTTCATCAGTGGATGATGAGAATGTCAGTTTTGACAAAGAACACTGTTCATTACTGAAATGCTCCAATTGAGCTGTTAGAATGTCAGAAACAAGCTTTCTGAGCTGAGAAATGCATTTTGTGACAAAGTGCATCAGTGGATGATGAGAATGTCACTTTTGTCAAAGAACACTGTTCATTACTAAAATGCTCTAATTGAGCTGTTAGAATGTCAGAAACAAGCTTTCTGAGCTGAGAACTGCATTTTGTGACAAAAAGCATCAGTGGATGATGAGAATGTCAGTTTTGACAAAGAAAACTGTTCATTTCTAAAATGCTCTAATTGAGCTGTTAGAATGTTAGAAACAAGCTTTCTGAGCTGAGAACTGCATTTTGTGACATAGTTCATCAGTGGATGATGAGAATGTCAGTTTTGACAAAGAACACTGATCATTACTAAAATGCTCCAATTTGAGCTGTTAGAATGTCAGAAACAAGCTTTCTGAGCTGAGAAATGCATTTTGTGACAAAGTGCTTCAGTGGATGATGAGAATGTCAGTTTTGACAAAGAACACTGTTCATTACTAAAATGCTCTAATTGAGCTGTTAGAATGTCAGAAACAAGCTTTCTGAGCTGAGAACTGCATTTTGTGACATAGTTCATCAGTGGATGATGAGAATGTCACTTTTGACAAAGAACACTGTTCATTACTAAAATGCTCTAATTGAGCTGTTAGAATGTCAGAAACAAGCTTTCTGAGCTGAGAACTGCATTTTGTGACATAGTTCATCAGTGGATGATGAGAATGTCAGTTTTGACAAAGAACACTGATCATTACTAAAATGCTCCAATTGAGCTGTTAGAATGTCAGAAACAAGCTTTCTGAGCTGAGAAATGCATTTTGTGACAAAGTGCTTCAGTGGATGATTAGAATGTCAGTTTTGACAAAGAACACTGTTCATTACTGAAATGCTCCAATTAAGCTGTTAGAATGTCAGAAACAAGCTTTCTGAGCTGAGAAATGCATTTTGTGACAAAGTGCATCAGTGGATGATGAGAATGTCACTTTTGACAAAGAACACTGTTCATTACTAAAATGCTCTAATTGAGCTGTTAGAATGTCAGAAACAAGCTTTCTGAGCTGAGAACTGCATTTTGTGACAAAAAGCATCAGTGGATGATGAGAATGTCAGTTTTGACAAAGAACACTGATCATTACTAAAATGCTCCAATTGAGCTGTTAGAATGTCAGAAACAAGCTTTCTGAGCTGAGAAATGCATTTTGTGACAAAGTGCTTCAGTGGATGATGAGAATGTCAGTTTTGACAAAGAACACTGTTCATTACTAAAATGCTCTAATTGAGCTGTTAGAATGTCAGAAACAAGCTTTCTGAGCTGAGAAATGCATTTTGTGACATAGTTCATCAGTGGATGATGAGAATGTCAGTTTTGACAAAGAAAACTGTTCATTACTAAAATGCTCTAATTGAGCTGTTAGAATGTCAGAAACAAGCTTTCTGAGCTGAGAAATGCATTTTGTGACAAAGTGCTTCAGTGGATGATGAGAATGTCAGTTTTGACAAAGAACACTGTTCATTACTAAAATGCTCTAATTGAGCTGTTAGAATGTCAGAAACAAGCTTTCTGAGCTGAGAACTGCATTTTGTGACATAGTTCATCAGTGGATGATGAGAATGTCGGTTTTGACAAAGAACACTGTTCATTACTGAAATGCTCTAATTGAGCTGTTAGAATGTCAGAAACAAGCTTTCTGAGCTGAGAACTGCATTTTGTGACATAGTTCATCAGTGGATGATGAGAATGTCAGTTTTGACAAAGAACACTGTTCATTACTGAAATGCTCCAATTGAGCTGTTAGAATGTCAGAAACAAGCTTTCTGAGCTGAGAAATGCATTTTGTGACAAAGTGCTTCAGTGGATGATGAGAATGTCAGTTTTGACAAAGAACACTGTTCATTACTGAAATGCTCCAATTGAGCTGTTAGAATGTCAGAAACAAGCTTTCTGAGCTGAGAAATGCATTTTGTGACAAAAAGCATCAGTGGATGATGAGAATGTCAGTTTTGACAAAGAACACTGATCATTACTAAAATGCTCCAATTGAGCTGTTAGAATGTCAGAAACAAGCTTTCTGAGCTGAGAAATGCATTTTGTGACAAAGTGCTTCAGTGGATGATGAGAATGTCAGTTTTGACAAAGAACACTGTTCATTACTAAAATGCTCTAATTGAGCTGTTAGAATGTCAGAAACAAGCTTTCTGAGCTGAGAACTGCATTTTGTGACGAAGTGCTTCAGTGGATGATGAGAATGTCAGTTTTGACAAAGAACACTGTTCATTACTTAAATGCTCCAATTGAGCTGTTAGAATGTCAGAAACAAGCTTTCTGAGCTGAGAAATGCATTTTGTGACAAAGTGCATCAGTGGATGATGAGAATGTCACTTTTGACAAAGAACACTGTTCATTACTAAAATGCTCTAATTGAGCTGTTAGAATGTCAGAAACAAGCTTTCTGAGCTGAGAACTGCATTTTGTGACAAAAAGCATCAGTGGATGATGAGAATGTCAGTTTTGACAAAGAACACTGTTCATTACTAAAATGCTCTAATTGAGCTGTTAGAATGTCAGAAACAAGCTTTCTGAGCTGAGAACTGCATTTTGTGACAAAAAGCATCAGTGGATGATGAGAATGTCAGTTTTGACAAAGAACACTGATCATTACTAAAATGCTCCAATTGAGCTGTTAGAATGTCAGAAACAAGCTTTCTGAGCTGAGAAATGCATTTTGTGACAAAGTGCTTCAGTGGATGATGAGAATGTCAGTTTTGACAAAGAACACTGTTCATTACTAAAATGCTCTAATTGAGCTGTTAGAATGTCAGAAACAAGCTTTCTGAGCTGAGAACTGCATTTTGTGACAAAGTGCTTCAGTGGATGATGAGAATGTCAGTTTTGACAAAGAACACTGTTCATTACTTAAATGCTCCAATTGAGCTGTTAGAATGTCAGAAACAAGCTTTCTGAGCTGAGAAATGCATTTTGTGACAAAGTGCTTCAGTGGATGATGAGAATGTCAGTTTTGACAAAGAACACTGTTCATTACTAAAATGCTCTAATTGAGCTGTTAGAATGTCAGAAACAAGCTTTCTGAGCTGAGAACTGCATTTTGTGACATAGTTCATCAGTGGATGATGAGAATGTCAGTTTTGACAAAGAACACTGATCATTACTAAAATGCTCCAATTGAGCTGTTAGAATGTCAGAAACAAGCTTTCTGAGCTGAGAAATGCATTTTGTGACAAAGTGCTTCAGTGGATGATTAGAATGTCAGTTTTGACAAAGAACACTGTTCATTACTGAAATGCTCCAATTAAGCTGTTAGAATGTCAGAAACAAGCTTTCTGAGCTGAGAAATGCATTTTGTGACAAAGTGCATCAGTGGATGATGAGAATGTCACTTTTGACAAAGAACACTGTTCATTACTAAAATGCTCTAATTGAGCTGTTAGAATGTCAGAAACAAGCTTTCTGAGCTGAGAACTGCATTTTGTGACAAAAAGCATCAGTGGATGATGAGAATGTCAGTTTTGACAAAGAACACTGATCATTACTAAAATGCTCCAATTGAGCTGTTAGAATGTCAGAAACAAGCTTTCTGAGCTGAGAAATGCATTTTGTGACAAAGTGCTTCAGTGGATGATGAGAATGTCAGTTTTGACAAAGAACACTGTTCATTACTAAAATGCTCTAATTGAGCTCTTAGAATGTCAGAAACAAGCTTTCTGAGCTGAGAAATGCATTTTGTGACATAGTTCATCAGTGGATGATGAGAATGTCAGTTTTGACAAAGAACCCTGATCATTACTAAAATGCTCCAATTGAGCTGTTAGAATGTCAGAAACAAGCTTTCTGAGCTGAGAAATGCATTTTGTGACAAAGTGCTTCAGTGGATGATTAGAATGTCAGTTTTGACAAAGAACACTGTTCATTACTGAAATGCTCCAATTAAGCTGTTAGAATGTCAGAAACAAGCTTTCTGAGCTGAGAAATGCATTTTGTGACAAAGTGCATCAGTGGATGATGAGAATGTCACTTTTGACAAAGAACACTGTTCATTACTAAAATGCTCTAATTGAGCTGTTAGAATGTCAGAAACAAGCTTTCTGAGCTGAGAACTGCATTTTGTGACAAAAAGCATCAGTGGATGATGAGAATGTCAGTTTTGACAAAGAACACTGATCATTACTAAAATGCTCCAATTGAGCTGTTAGAATGTCAGAAACAAGCTTTCTGAGCTGAGAAATGCATTTTGTGACAAAGTGCTTCAGTGGATGATGAGAATGTCAGTTTTGACAAAGAACACTGTTCATTACTAAAATGCTCTAATTGAGCTGTTAGAATGTCAGAAACAAGCTTTCTGAGCTGAGAAATGCATTTTGTGACATAGTTCATCAGTGGATGATGAGAATGTCAGTTTTGACAAAGAACACTGATCATTACTAAAATGCTCCAATTGAGCTGTTAGAATGTCAGAAACAAGCTTTCTGAGCTGAGAAATGCATTTTGTGACAAAGTGCTTCAGTGGATGATTAGAATGTCAGTTTTGACAAAGAACACTGTTCATTACTGAAATGCTCCAATTAAGCTGTTAGAATGTCAGAAACAAGCTTTCTGAGCTGAGAAATGCATTTTGTGACAAAGTGCATCAGTGGATGATGAGAATGTCACTTTTGACAAAGAACACTGTTCATTACTAAAATGCTCTAATTGAGCTGTTAGAATGTCAGAAACAAGCTTTCTGAGCTGAGAACTGCATTTTGTGACAAAAAGCATCAGTGGATGATGAGAATGTCAGTTTTGACAAAGAACACTGATCATTACTAAAATGCTCCAATTGAGCTGTTAGAATGTCAGAAACAAGCTTTCTGAGCTGAGAAATGCATTTTGTGACAAAGTGCTTCAGTGGATGATGAGAATGTCAGTTTTGACAAAGAACACTGTTCATTACTAAAATGCTCTAATTGAGCTGTTAGAATGTCAGAAACAAGCTTTCTGAGCTGAGAAATGCATTTTGTGACATAGTTCATCAGTGGATGATGAGAATGTCAGTTTTGACAAAGAAAACTGTTCATTACTAAAATGCTCTAATTGAGCTGTTAGAATGTTAGAAACAAGCTTTCTGAGCTGAGAACTGCATTTTGTGACAAAGTGCATCAGTGGATGATGAGAATGTCACTTTTGACAAAGAACACTGTTCATTACTAAAATGCTCTAATTGAGCTGTTAGAATGTCAGAAACAAGCTTTCTGAGCTGAGAACTGCATTTTGTGACAAAAAGCATCAGTGGATGATGAGAATGTCAGTTTTGACAAAGAACACTGATCATTACTAAAATGCTCCAATTGAGCTGTTAGAATGTCAGAAACAAGCTTTCTGAGCTGAGAAATGAATTTTGTGACAAAGTGAATTAGTGGATGAATGAGAATGTCACTTTTGACAAAGAACACTGATCATTACTAAAATGCTCCAATTGAGCTGTTAGAATGTCAGAAACAAGCTTTCTGAGCTGAGAAATGAATTTTGTGACAAAGTGCTTCAGTGGATGATGAGAATGTCAGTTTTGACAAAGAACACTGTTCATTACTGAAATGCTCCAATTGAGCTGTTAGAATGTCAGAAACAAGCTTTCTGAGCTGAGAAATGCATTTTGTGACAAAGTGCTTCAGTGGATGATGAGAATGTCAGTTTTGACAAAGAACACTGTTCATTACTGAAATTCTCCAATTGAGCTGTTAGAATGTCAGAAACAAGCTTTCTGAGCTGAGAAATGCATTTTGTGACAAAGTGCATCAGTGGATGATGAGAATGTCACTTTTGACAAAGAACACTGTTCATTACTGAAATGCGCTAATTGAGCTGTTAGAATGTCAGAAACAAGCTTTCTGAGCTGAGAACTGCATTTTGTGACATAGTTCATCAGTGGATGATGAGAATGTCAGTTTTGACAAAGAACACTGTTCATTACTGAAATGCTCCAATTGAGCTGTTAGAATGTCAGAAACAAGCTTTCTGAGCTGAGAAATGCATTTTGTGACAAAGTGCATCAGTGGATGATGAGAATGTCACTTTTGACAAAGAACACTGTTCATTACTAAAATGCTCTAATTGAGCTGTTAGAATGTCAGAAACAAGCTTTCTGAGCTGAGAACTGCATTTTGTGACAAAAAGCATCAGTGGATGATGAGAATGTCAGTTTTGACAAAGAAAACTGTTCATTTCTAAAATGCTCTAATTGAGCTGTTAGAATGTTAGAAACAAGCTTTCTGAGCTGAGAACTGCATTTTGTGACATAGTTCATCAGTGGATGATGAGAATGTCAGTTTTGACAAAGAACACTGATCATTACTAAAATGCTCCAATTGAGCTGTTAGAATGTCAGAAACAAGCTTTCTGAGCTGAGAAATGCATTTTGTGACAAAGTGCTTCAGTGGATGATGAGAATGTCAGTTTTGACAAAGAACACTGTTCATTACTAAAATGCTCTAATTGAGCTGTTAGAATGTCAGAAACAAGCTTTCTGAGCTGAGAACTGCATTTTGTGAGAAAATGCTTCAGTGGATGATGAGAATGTCAGTTTTGACAAAGAACACTGTTCATTACTTAAATGCTCCAATTGAGCTGTTAGAATGTCAGAAACAAGCTTTCTGAGCTGAGAAATGCATTTTGTGACAAAGTGCATCAGTGGATGATGAGAATGTCACTTTTGACAAAGAACACTGTTCATTACTAAAATGCTCTAATTGAGCTGTTAGAATGTCAGAAACAAGCTTTCTGAGCTGAGAACTGCATTTTGTGACATAGTTCATCAGTGGATGATGAGAATGTCAGTTTTGACAAAGAACACTGTTCATTACTAAAATGCTCTAATTGAGCTGTTAGAATGTCAGAAACAAGCTTTCTGAGCTGAGAACTGCATTTTGTGACATAGTTCATCAGTGGATGATGAGAATGTCAGTTTTGACAAAGAACACTGATCATTACTAAAATGCTCCAATTTGAGCTGTTAGAATGTCAGAAACAAGCTTTCTGAGCTGAGAAATGCATTTTGTGACAAAGTGCTTCAGTGGATGATGAGAATGTCAGTTTTGACAAAGAACACTGTTCATTACTAAAATGCTCTAATTGAGCTGTTAGAATGTCAGAAACAAGCTTTCTGAGCTGAGAACTGCATTTTGTGACAAAGTGCTTCAGTGGATGATGAGAATGTCAGTTTTGACAAAGAACACTGTTCATTACTTAAATGCTCCAATTGAGCTGTTAGAATGTCAGAAACAAGCTTTCTGAGCTGAGAAATGCATTTTGTGACAAAGTGCATCAGTGGATGATGAGAATGTCACTTTTGACAAAGAACACTGTTCATTACTAAAATGCTCTAATTGAGCTGTTAGAATGTCAGAAACAAGCTTTCTGAGCTGAGAACTGCATTTTGTGACAAAAAGCATCAGTGGATGATGAGAATGTCAGTTTTGACAAAGAACACTGTTCATTACTAAAATGCTCTAATTGAGCTGTTAGAATGTCAGAAACAAGCTTTCTGAGCTGAGAACTGCATTTTGTGACATAGTTTATCAGTGGATGATGAGAATGTCACTTTTGACAAAGAACACTGTTCATTACTAAAATGCTCTAATTGAGCTGTTAGAATGTCAGAAACAAGCTTTCTGAGCTGAGAACTGCATTTTGTGACATAGTTCATCAGTGGATGATGAGAATGTCAGTTTTGACAAAGAACACTGATCATTACTAAAATGCTCCAATTTGAGCTGTTAGAATGTCAGAAACAAGCTTTCTGAGCTGAGAAATGCATTTTGTGACAAAGTGCTTCAGTGGATGATGAGAATGTCAGTTTTGACAAAGAACACTGTTCATTACTAAAATGCTCTAATTGAGCTGTTAGAATGTCAGAAACAAGCTTTCTGAGCTGAGAACTGCATTTTGTGACATAGTTCATCAGTGGATGATGAGAATGTCACTTTTGACAAAGAACACTGTTCATTACTAAAATGCTCTAATTGAGCTGTTAGAATGTCAGAAACAAGCTTTCTGAGCTGAGAACTGCATTTTGTGACATAGTTCATCAGTGGATGATGAGAATGTCAGTTTTGACAAAGAACACTGATCATTACTAAAATGCTCCAATTGAGCTGTTAGAATGTCAGAAACAAGCTTTCTGAGCTGAGAAATGCATTTTGTGACAAAGTGCTTCAGTGGATGATTAGAATGTCAGTTTTGACAAAGAACACTGTTCATTACTGAAATGCTCCAATTAAGCTGTTAGAATGTCAGAAACAAGCTTTCTGAGCTGAGAAATGCATTTTGTGACAAAGTGCATCAGTGGATGATGAGAATGTCACTTTTGACAAAGAACACTGTTCATTACTAAAATGCTCTAATTGAGCTGTTAGAATGTCAGAAACAAGCTTTCTGAGCTGAGAACTGCATTTTGTGACAAAAAGCATCAGTGGATGATGAGAATGTCAGTTTTGACAAAGAACACTGATCATTACTAAAATGCTCCAATTGAGCTGTTAGAATGTCAGAAACAAGCTTTCTGAGCTGAGAAATGCATTTTGTGACAAAGTGCTTCAGTGGATGATGAGAATGTCAGTTTTGACAAAGAACACTGTTCATTACTAAAATGCTCTAATTGAGCTGTTAGAATGTCAGAAACAAGCTTTCTGAGCTGAGAACTGCATTTTGTGACATAGTTCATCAGTGGATGATGAGAATGTCAGTTTTGACAAAGAACACTGATCATTACTAAAATGCTCCAATTGAGCTGTTAGAATGTCAGAAACAAGCTTTCTGAGCTGAGAAATGCATTTTGTGACAAAGTGCTTCAGTGGATGATTAGAATGTCAGTTTTGACAAAGAACACTGTTCATTACTGAAATGCTCCAATTAAGCTGTTAGAATGTCAGAAACAAGCTTTCTGAGCTGAGAAATGCATTTTGTGACAAAGTGCATCAGTGGATGATGAGAATGTCACTTTTGACAAAGAACACTGTTCATTACTAAAATGCTCTAATTGAGCTGTTAGAATGTCAGAAACAAGCTTTCTGAGCTGAGAACTGCATTTTGTGACAAAAAGCATCAGTGGATGATGAGAATGTCAGTTTTGACAAAGAACACTGATCATTACTAAAATGCTCCAATTGAGCTGTTAGAATGTCAGAAACAAGCTTTCTGAGCTGAGAAATGCATTTTGTGACAAAGTGCTTCAGTGGATGATGAGAATGTCAGTTTTGACAAAGAACACTGTTCATTACTAAAATGCTCTAATTGAGCTGTTAGAATGTCAGAAACAAGCTTTCTGAGCTGAGAAATGCATTTTGTGACATAGTTCATCAGTGGATGATGAGAATGTCAGTTTTGACAAAGAACACTGATCATTACTAAAATGCTCCAATTGAGCTGTTAGAATGTCAGAAACAAGCTTTCTGAGCTGAGAAATGCATTTTGTGACAAAGTGCTTCAGTGGATGATGAGAATGTCAGTTTTGACAAAGAACACTGTTCATTACTAAAATGCTCTAATTGAGCTGTTAGAATGTCAGAAACAAGCTTTCTGAGCTGAGAACTGCATTTTGTGACAAAAAGCATCAGTGGATGATGAGAATGTCAGTTTTGACAAAGAACACTGATCATTACTAAAATGCTCCAATTGAGCTGTTAGAATGTCAGAAACAAGCTTTCTGAGCTGAGAAATGCATTTTGTGACAAAGTGCTTCAGTGGATGATTAGAATGTCAGTTTTGACAAAGAACACTGATCATTACTAAAATGCTCCAATTGAGCTGTTAGAATGTCAGAAACAAGCTTTCTGAGCTGAGAAATGCATTTTGTGACAAAGTGCTTCAGTGGATGATGAGAATGTCAGTTTTGACAAAGAACACTGTTCATTACTAAAATGCTCTAATTGAGCTGTTAGAATGTCAGAAACAAGCTTTCTGAGCTGAGAACTGCATTTTGTGACATAGTTCATCAGTGGATGATGAGAATGTCAGTTTTGACAAAGAACACTGATCATTACTAAAATGCTCCAATTGAGCTGTTAGAATGTCAGAAACAAGCTTTCTGAGCTGAGAAATGCATTTTGTGACAAAGTGCTTCAGTGGATGATTAGAATGTCAGTTTTGACAAAGAACACTGTTCATTACTGAAATGCTCCAATTAAGCTGTTAGAATGTCAGAAACAAGCTTTCTGAGCTGAGAAATGCATTTTGTGACAAAGTGCATCAGTGGATGATGAGAATGTCACTTTTGACAAAGAACACTGTTCATTACTAAAATGCTCTAATTGAGCTGTTAGAATGTCAGAAACAAGCTTTCTGAGCTGAGAACTGCATTTTGTGAAAAAAAGCATCAGTGGATGATGAGAATGTCAGTTTTGACAAAGAACACTGATCATTACTAAAATGCTCCAATTGAGCTGTTAGAATGTCAGAAACAAGCTTTCTGAGCTGAGAAATGCATTTTGTGACAAAGTGCTTCAGTGGATGATGAGAATGTCAGTTTTGACAAAGAACACTGTTCATTACTAAAATGCTCTAATTGAGCTGTTAGAATGTCAGAAACAAGCTTTCTGAGCTGAGAAATGCATTTTGTGACATAGTTCATCAGTGGATGATGAGAATGTCAGTTTTGACAAAGAAAACTGTTCATTACTAAAATGCTCTAATTGAGCTGTTAGAATGTTAGAAACAAGCTTTCTGAGCTGAGAACTGCATTTTGTGACAAAGTGCATCAGTGGATGATGAGAATGTCACTTTTGACAAAGAACACTGTTCATTACTAAAATGCTCTAATTGAGCTGTTAGAATGTCAGAAACAAGCTTTCTGAGCTGAGAAAAGCATTTTGTGACAAAGTGCTTCAGTGGATGATTAGAATGTCAGTTTTGACAAAGAACACTGTTCATTACTGAAATGCTCCAATTAAGCTGTTAGAATGTCAGAAACAAGCTTTCTGAGCTGAGAAATGCATTTTGTGACAAAGTGCATCAGTGGATGATGAGAATGTCACTTTTGACAAAGAACACTGTTCATTACTAAAATGCTCTAATTGAGCTGTTAGAATGTCAGAAACAAGCTTTCTGAGCTGAGAACTGCATTTTGTGAAAAAAAGCATCAGTGGATGATGAGAATGTCAGTTTTGACAAAGAACACTGATCATTACTAAAATGCTCCAATTGAGCTGTTAGAATGTCAGAAACAAGCTTTCTGAGCTGAGAAATGCATTTTGTGACAAAGTGCTTCAGTGGATGATGAGAATGTCAGTTTTGACAAAGAACACTGTTCATTACTAAAATGCTCTAATTGAGCTGTTAGAATGTCAGAAACAAGCTTTCTGAGCTGAGAAATGCATTTTGTGACATAGTTCATCAGTGGATGATGAGAATGTCAGTTTTGACAAAGAAAACTGTTCATTACTAAAATGCTCTAATTGAGCTGTTAGAATGTTAGAAACAAGCTTTCTGAGCTGAGAACTGCATTTTGTGACAAAGTGCATCAGTGGATGATGAGAATGTCACTTTTGACAAAGAACACTGTTCATTACTAAAATGCTCTAATTGAGCTGTTAGAATGTCAGAAACAAGCTTTCTGAGCTGAGAACTGCATTTTGTGACAAAAAGCATCAGTGGATGATGAGAATGTCAGTTTTGACAAAGAACACTGATCATTACTAAAATGCTCCAATTGAGCTGTTAGAATGTCAGAAACAAGCTTTCTGAGCTGAGAAATGCATTTTGTGACAAAGTGAATTAGTGGATGAATGAGAATGTCACTTTTGACAAAGAACACTGATCATTACTAAAATGCTCCAATTGAGCTGTTAGAATGTCAGAAACAAGCTTTCTGAGCTGAGAAATGCATTTTGTGACAAAGTGCTTCAGTGGATGATGAGAATGTCAGTTTTGACAAAGAACACTGTTCATTACTGAAATTCTCCAATTGAGCTGTTAGAATGTCAGAAACAAGCTTTCTGAGCTGAGAAATGCATTTTGTGACAAAGTGCATCAGTGGATGATGAGAATGTCACTTTTGACAAAGAACACTGTTCATTACTGAAATGCGCTAATTGAGCTGTTAGAATGTCAGAAACAAGCTTTCTGAGCTGAGAACTGCATTTTGTGACATAGTTCATCAGTGGATGATGAGAATGTCACTTTTGTCAAAGAACACTGTTCATTACTAAAATGCTCTAATTGAGCTGTTAGAATGTCAGAAACAAGCTTTCTGAGCTGAGAACTGCATTTTGTGACAAAAAGCATCAGTGGATGATGAGAATGTCAGTTTTGACAAAGAAAACTGTTCATTTCTAAAATGCTCTAATTGAGCTGTTAGAATGTTAGAAACAAGCTTTCTGAGCTGAGAACTGCATTTTGTGACATAGTTCATCAGTGGATGATGAGAATGTCAGTTTTGACAAAGAACACTGATCATTACTAAAATGCTCCAATTTGAGCTGTTAGAATGTCAGAAACAAGCTTTCTGAGCTGAGAAATGCATTTTGTGACAAAGTGCTTCAGTGGATGATGAGAATGTCAGTTTTGACAAAGAACACTGTTCATTACTAAAATGCTCTAATTGAGCTGTTAGAATGTCAGAAACAAGCTTTCTGAGCTGAGAAATGCATTTTGTGACATAGTTCATCAGTGGATGATGAGAATGTCACTTTTGACAAAGAACACTGTTCATTACTGAAATGCTCTAATTGAGCTGTTAGAATGTCAGAAACAAGCTTTCTGAGCTGAGAAATGCATTTTGTGACATAGTTCATCAGTGGATGATGAGAATGTCACTTTTGACAAAGAACACTGTTCATTACTGAAATGCTCCAATTGAGCTGTTAGAATGTCAGAAACAAGCTTTCTGAGCTGAGAAATGCATTTTGTGACAAAGTGCATCAGTGGATGATGAGAATGTCACTTTTGTCAAAGAACACTGTTCATTACTAAAATGCTCTAATTGAGCTGTTAGAATGTCAGAAACAAGCTTTCTGAGCTGAGAACTGCATTTTGTGACAAAAAGCATCAGTGGATGATGAGAATGTCAGTTTTGACAAAGAAAACTGTTCATTTCTAAAATGCTCTAATTGAGCTGTTAGAATGTTAGAAACAAGCTTTCTGAGCTGAGAACTGCATTTTGTGACATAGTTCATCAGTGGATGATGAGAATGTCAGTTTTGACAAAGAACACTGATCATTACTAAAATGCTCCAATTTGAGCTGTTAGAATGTCAGAAACAAGCTTTCTGAGCTGAGCAATGCATTTTGTGACAAAGTGCTTCAGTGGATGATGAGAATGTCAGTTTTGACAAAGAACACTGTTCATTACTAAAATGCTCTAATTGAGCTGTTAGAATGTCAGAAACAAGCTTTCTGAGCTGAGAAATGCATTTTGTGACATAGTTCATCAGTGGATGATGAGAATGTCACTTTTGACAAAGAACACTGTTCATTACTAAAATGCTCTAATTGAGCTGTTAGAATGTCAGAAACAAGCTTTCTGAGCTGAGAACTGCATTTTGTGACATAGTTCATCAGTGGATGATGAGAATGTCAGTTTTGACAAAGAACACTGATCATTACTAAAATGCTCCAATTGAGCTGTTAGAATGTCAGAAACAAGCTTTCTGAGCTGAGAAATGCATTTTGTGACAAAGTGCTTCAGTGGATGATTAGAATGTCAGTTTTGACAAAGAACACTGTTCATTACTGAAATGCTCCAATTAAGCTGTTAGAATGTCAGAAACAAGCTTTCTGAGCTGAGAAATGCATTTTGTGACAAAGTGCATCAGTGGATGATGAGAATGTCACTTTTGACAAAGAACACTGTTCATTACTGAAATGCTCTAATTGAGCTGTTAGAATGTCAGAAACAAGCTTTCTGAGCTGAGAAATGCATTTTGTGACAAAGTGCATCAGTGGATGATGAGAATGTCACTTTTGTCAAAGAACACTGTTCATTACTAAAATGCTCTAATTGAGCTGTTAGAATGTCAGAAACAAGCTTTCTGAGCTGAGAACTGCATTTTGTGACAAAAAGCATCAGTGGATGATGAGAATGTCAGTTTTGACAAAGAAAACTGTTCATTTCTAAAATGCTCTAATTGAGCTGTTAGAATGTTAGAAACAAGCTTTCTGAGCTGAGAACTGCATTTTGTGACATAGTTCATCAGTGGATGATGAGAATGTCAGTTTTGACAAAGAACACTGATCATTACTAAAATGCTCCAATTTGAGCTGTTAGAATGTCAGAAACAAGCTTTCTGAGCTGAGAAATGCATTTTGTGACAAAGTGCTTCAGTGGATGATGAGAATGTCAGTTTTGACAAAGAACACTGTTCATTACTAAAATGCTCTAATTGAGCTGTTAGAATGTCAGAAACAAGCTTTCTGAGCTGAGAACTGCATTTTGTGACATAGTTCATCAGTGGATGATGAGAATGTCACTTTTGACAAAGAACACTGTTCATTACTAAAATGCTCTAATTGAGCTGTTAGAATGTCAGAAACAAGCTTTCTGAGCTGAGAACTGCATTTTGTGACATAGTTCATCAGTGGATGATGAGAATGTCAGTTTTGACAAAGAACACTGATCATTACTAAAATGCTCCAATTGAGCTGTTAGAATGTCAGAAACAAGCTTTCTGAGCTGAGAAATGCATTTTGTGACAAAGTGCTTCAGTGGATGATTAGAATGTCAGTTTTGACAAAGAACACTGTTCATTACTGAAATGCTCCAATTAAGCTGTTAGAATGTCAGAAACAAGCTTTCTGAGCTGAGAAATGCATTTTGTGACAAAGTGCATCAGTGGATGATGAGAATGTCACTTTTGACAAAGAACACTGTTCATTACTAAAATGCTCTAATTGAGCTGTTAGAATGTCAGAAACAAGCTTTCTGAGCTGAGAACTGCATTTTGTGACAAAAAGCATCAGTGGATGATGAGAATGTCAGTTTTGACAAAGAACACTGATCATTACTAAAATGCTCCAATTGAGCTGTTAGAATGTCAGAAACAAGCTTTCTGAGCTGAGAAATGCATTTTGTGACAAAGTGCTTCAGTGGATGATGAGAATGTCAGTTTTGACAAAGAACACTGTTCATTACTAAAATGCTCTAATTGAGCTGTTAGAATGTCAGAAACAAGCTTTCTGAGCTGAGAAATGCATTTTGTGACATAGTTCATCAGTGGATGATGAGAATGTCAGTTTTGACAAAGAAAACTGTTCATTACTAAAATGCTCTAATTGAGCTGTTAGAATGTTAGAAACAAGCTTTCTGAGCTGAGAACTGCATTTTGTGACATAGTTTATCAGTGGATGATGAGAATGTCAGTTTTGACAAAGAACACTGATCATTACTAAAATGCTCCAATTGAGCTGTTAGAATGTCAGAAACAAGCTTTCTGAGCTGAGAAATGCATTTTGTGACAAAGTGCTTCAGTGGATGATGAGAATGTCAGTTTTGACAAAGAACACTGTTCATTACTAAAATGCTCTAATTGAGCTGTTAGAATGTCAGAAACAAGCTTTCTGAGCTGAGAACTGCATTTTGTGACATAGTTCATCAGTGGATGATGAGAATGTCGGTTTTGACAAAGAACACTGTTCATTACTGAAATGCTCTAATTGAGCTGTTAGAATGTCAGAAACAAGCTTTCTGAGCTGAGAACTGCATTTTGTGACATAGTTCATCAGTGGATGATGAGAATGTCAGTTTTGACAAAGAACACTGTTCATTACTGAAATGCTCCAATTGAGCTGTTAGAATGTCAGAAACAAGCTTTCTGAGCTGAGAAATGCATTTTGTGACAAAGTGCTTCAGTGGATGATGAGAATGTCAGTTTTGACAAAGAACACTGTTCATTACTGAAATGCTCCAATTGAGCTGTTAGAATGTCAGAAACAAGCTTTCTGAGCTGAGAAATGCATTTTGTGACAAAAAGCATCAGTGGATGATGAGAATGTCAGTTTTGACAAAGAACACTGATCATTACTAAAATGCTCCAATTGAGCTGTTAGAATGTCAGAAACAAGCTTTCTGAGCTGAGAAATGCATTTTGTGACAAAGTGCTTCAGTGGATGATGAGAATGTCAGTTTTGACAAAGAACACTGTTCATTACTAAAATGCTCTAATTGAGCTGTTAGAATGTCAGAAACAAGCTTTCTGAGCTGAGAACTGCATTTTGTGACGAAGTGCTTCAGTGGATGATGAGAATGTCAGTTTTGACAAAGAACACTGTTCATTACTGAAATTCTCCAATTGAGCTGTTAGAATGTCAGAAACAAGCTTTCTGAGCTGAGAAATGCATTTTGTGACAAAGTGCATCAGTGGATGATGAGAATGTCACTTTTGACAAAGAACACTGTTCATTACTGAAATGCGCTAATTGAGCTGTTAGAATGTCAGAAACAAGCTTTCTGAGCTGAGAACTGCATTTTGTGACATAGTTCATCAGTGGATGATGAGAATGTCAGTTTTGACAAAGAACACTGTTCATTACTGAAATGCTCCAATTGAGCTGTTAGAATGTCAGAAACAAGCTTTCTGAGCTGAGAAATGCATTTTGTGACAAAGTGCATCAGTGGATGATGAGAATGTCACTTTTGTCAAAGAACACTGTTCATTACTAAAATGCTCTAATTGAGCTGTTAGAATGTCAGAAACAAGCTTTCTGAGCTGAGAACTGCATTTTGTGACAAAAAGCATCAGTGGATGATGAGAATGTCAGTTTTGACAAAGAAAACTGTTCATTTCTAAAATGCTCTAATTGAGCTGTTAGAATGTTAGAAACAAGCTTTCTGAGCTGAGAACTGCATTTTGTGACATAGTTCATCAGTGGATGATGAGAATGTCAGTTTTGACAAAGAACACTGATCATTACTAAAATGCTCCAATTTGAGCTGTTAGAATGTCAGAAACAAGCTTTCTGAGCTGAGAAATGCATTTTGTGACAAAGTGCTTCAGTGGATGATGAGAATGTCAGTTTTGACAAAGAACACTGTTCATTACTAAAATGCTCTAATTGAGCTGTTAGAATGTCAGAAACAAGCTTTCTGAGCTGAGAACTGCATTTTGTGACATAGTTCATCAGTGGATGATGAGAATGTCACTTTTGACAAAGAACACTGTTCATTACTAAAATGCTCTAATTGAGCTGTTAGAATGTCAGAAACAAGCTTTCTGAGCTGAGAACTGCATTTTGTGACATAGTTCATCAGTGGATGATGAGAATGTCAGTTTTGACAAAGAACACTGATCATTACTAAAATGCTCCAATTGAGCTGTTAGAATGTCAGAAACAAGCTTTCTGAGCTGAGAAATGCATTTTGTGACAAAGTGCTTCAGTGGATGATTAGAATGTCAGTTTTGACAAAGAACACTGTTCATTACTGAAATGCTCCAATTAAGCTGTTAGAATGTCAGAAACAAGCTTTCTGAGCTGAGAAATGCATTTTGTGACAAAGTGCATCAGTGGATGATGAGAATGTCACTTTTGACAAAGAACACTGTTCATTACTAAAATGCTCTAATTGAGCTGTTAGAATGTCAGAAACAAGCTTTCTGAGCTGAGAACTGCATTTTGTGACAAAAAGCATCAGTGGATGATGAGAATGTCAGTTTTGACAAAGAACACTGATCATTACTAAAATGCTCCAATTGAGCTGTTAGAATGTCAGAAACAAGCTTTCTGAGCTGAGAAATGCATTTTGTGACAAAGTGCTTCAGTGGATGATGAGAATGTCAGTTTTGACAAAGAACACTGTTCATTACTAAAATGCTCTAATTGAGCTGTTAGAATGTCAGAAACAAGCTTTCTGAGCTGAGAAATGCATTTTGTGACATAGTTCATCAGTGGATGATGAGAATGTCAGTTTTGACAAAGAAAACTGTTCATTACTAAAATGCTCTAATTGAGCTGTTAGAATGTTAGAAACAAGCTTTCTGAGCTGAGAACTGCATTTTGTGACATAGTTTATCAGTGGATGATGAGAATGTCAGTTTTGACAAAGAACACTGATCATTACTAAAATGCTCCAATTGAGCTGTTAGAATGTCAGAAACAAGCTTTCTGAGCTGAGAAATGCATTTTGTGACAAAGTGCTTCAGTGGATGATGAGAATGTCAGTTTTGACAAAGAACACTGTTCATTACTAAAATGCTCTAATTGAGCTGTTAGAATGTCAGAAACAAGCTTTCTGAGCTGAGAACTGCATTTTGTGACATAGTTCATCAGTGGATGATGAGAATGTCGGTTTTGACAAAGAACACTGTTCATTACTGAAATGCTCTAATTGAGCTGTTAGAATGTCAGAAACAAGCTTTCTGAGCTGAGAACTGCATTTTGTGACATAGTTCATCAGTGGATGATGAGAATGTCAGTTTTGACAAAGAACACTGTTCATTACTGAAATGCTCCAATTGAGCTGTTAGAATGTCAGAAACAAGCTTTCTGAGCTGAGAAATGCATTTTGTGACAAAGTGCTTCAGTGGATGATGAGAATGTCAGTTTTGACAAAGAACACTGTTCATTACTGAAATGCTCCAATTGAGCTGTTAGAATGTCAGAAACAAGCTTTCTGAGCTGAGAAATGCATTTTGTGACAAAAAGCATCAGTGGATGATGAGAATGTCAGTTTTGACAAAGAACACTGATCATTACTAAAATGCTCCAATTGAGCTGTTAGAATGTCAGAAACAAGCTTTCTGAGCTGAGAAATGCATTTTGTGACAAAGTGCTTCAGTGGATGATGAGAATGTCAGTTTTGACAAAGAACACTGTTCATTACTAAAATGCTCTAATTGAGCTGTTAGAATGTCAGAAACAAGCTTTCTGAGCTGAGAACTGCATTTTGTGACGAAGTGCTTCAGTGGATGATGAGAATGTCAGTTTTGACAAAGAACACTGTTCATTACTTAAATGCTCCAATTGAGCTGTTAGAATGTCAGAAACAAGCTTTCTGAGCTGAGAAATGCATTTTGTGACAAAGTGCATCAGTGGATGATGAGAATGTCACTTTTGACAAAGAACACTGTTCATTACTAAAATGCTCTAATTGAGCTGTTAGAATGTCAGAAACAAGCTTTCTGAGCTGAGAACTGCATTTTGTGACAAAAAGCATCAGTGGATGATGAGAATGTCAGTTTTGACAAAGAACACTGTTCATTACTAAAATGCTCTAATTGAGCTGTTAGAATGTCAGAAACAAGCTTTCTGAGCTGAGAACTGCATTTTGTGACAAAAAGCATCAGTGGATGATGAGAATGTCAGTTTTGACAAAGAACACTGATCATTACTAAAATGCTCCAATTGAGCTGTTAGAATGTCAGAAACAAGCTTTCTGAGCTGAGAAATGCATTTTGTGACAAAGTGCTTCAGTGGATGATGAGAATGTCAGTTTTGACAAAGAACACTGTTCATTACTAAAATGCTCTAATTGAGCTGTTAGAATGTCAGAAACAAGCTTTCTGAGCTGAGAACTGCATTTTGTGACAAAGTGCTTCAGTGGATGATGAGAATGTCAGTTTTGACAAAGAACACTGTTCATTACTTAAATGCTCCAATTGAGCTGTTAGAATGTCAGAAACAAGCTTTCTGAGCTGAGAAATGCATTTTGTGACAAAGTGCATCAGTGGATGATGAGAATGTCACTTTTGACAAAGAACACTGTTCATTACTAAAATGCTCTAATTGAGCTGTTAGAATGTCAGAAACAAGCTTTCTGAGCTGAGAACTGCATTTTGTGACAAAAAGCATCAGTGGATGATGAGAATGTCAGTTTTGACAAAGAACACTGATCATTACTAAAATGCTCCAATTGAGCTGTTAGAATGTCAGAAACAAGCTTTCTGAGCTGAGAAATGCATTTTGTGACAAAGTGAATTAGTGGATGGATGAGAATGTCACTTTTGACAAAGAACACTGATCATTACTAAAATGCTCCAATTGAGCTGTTAGAATGTCAGAAACAAGCTTTCTGAGCTGAGAAATGCATTTTGTGACAAAGTGCTTCAGTGGATGATGAGAATGTCAGTTTTGACAAAGAACACTGTTCATTACTGAAATGCTCCAATTGAGCTGTTAGAATGTCAGAAACAAGCTTTCTGAGCTGAGAAATGCATTTTGTGACAAAGTGCATCAGTGGATGATGAGAATGTCACTTTTGACAAAGAACACTGTTCATTACTGAAATGCTCTAATTGAGCTGTTAGAATGTCAGAAACAAGCTTTCTGAGCTGAGAACTGCATTTTGTGACATAGTTCATCAGTGGATGATGAGAATGTCAGTTTTGACAAAGAACACTGTTCATTACTGAAATGCTCCAATTGAGCTGTTAGAATGTCAGAAACAAGCTTTCTGAGCTGAGAAATGCATTTTGTGACAAAGTGCATCAGTGGATGATGAGAATGTCACTTTTGACAAAGAACACTGTTCATTACTAAAATGCTCTAATTGAGCTGTTAGAATGTCAGAAACAAGCTTTCTGAGCTGAGAACTGCATTTTGTGACAAAAAGCATCAGTGGATGATGAGAATGTCAGTTTTGACAAAGAAAACTGTTCATTACTAAAATGCTCTAATTGAGCTGTTAGAATGTTAGAAACAAGCTTTCTGAGCTGAGAACTGCATTTTGTGACATAGTTCATCAGTGGATGATGAGAATGTCAGTTTTGACAAAGAACACTGATCATTACTAAAATGCTCCAATTTGAGCTGTTAGAATGTCAGAAACAAGCTTTCTGAGCTGAGAAATGCATTTTGTGACAAAGTGCTTCAGTGGATGATGAGAATGTCAGTTTTGACAAAGAACACTGTTCATTACTAAAATGCTCTAATTGAGCTGTTAGAATGTCAGAAACAAGCTTTCTGAGCTGAGAACTGCATTTTGTGACATAGTTCATCAGTGGATGATGAGAATGTCACTTTTGACAAAGAACACTGTTCATTACTAAAATGCTCTAATTGAGCTGTTAGAATGTCAGAAACAAGCTTTCTGAGCTGAGAACTGCATTTTGTGACATAGTTCATCAGTGGATGATGAGAATGTCAGTTTTGACAAAGAACACTGATCATTACTAAAATGCTCCAATTGAGCTGTTAGAATGTCAGAAACAAGCTTTCTGAGCTGAGAAATGCATTTTGTGACAAAGTGCTTCAGTGGATGATTAGAATGTCAGTTTTGACAAAGAACACTGTTCATTACTGAAATGCTCCAATTAAGCTGTTAGAATGTCAGAAACAAGCTTTCTGAGCTGAGAAATGCATTTTGTGACAAAGTGCATCAGTGGATGATGAGAATGTCACTTTTGACAAAGAACACTGTTCATTACTAAAATGCTCTAATTGAGCTGTTAGAATGTCAGAAACAAGCTTTCTGAGCTGAGAACTGCATTTTGTGACAAAAAGCATCAGTGGATGATGAGAATGTCAGTTTTGACAAAGAACACTGATCATTACTAAAATGCTCCAATTGAGCTGTTAGAATGTCAGAAACAAGCTTTCTGAGCTGAGAAATGCATTTTGTGACAAAGTGCTTCAGTGGATGATGAGAATGTCAGTTTTGACAAAGAACACTGTTCATTACTAAAATGCTCTAATTGAGCTGTTAGAATGTCAGAAACAAGCTTTCTGAGCTGAGAAATGCATTTTGTGACATAGTTCATCAGTGGATGATGAGAATGTCAGTTTTGACAAAGAAAACTGTTCATTACTAAAATGCTCTAATTGAGCTGTTAGAATGTTAGAAACAAGCTTTCTGAGCTGAGAACTGCATTTTGTGACATAGTTCATCAGTGGATGATGAGAATGTCAGTTTTGACAAAGAACACTGATCATTACTAAAATGCTCCAATTGAGCTGTTAGAATGTCAGAAACAAGCTTTCTGAGCTGAGAAATGCATTTTGTGACAAAGTGCTTCAGTGGATGATGAGAATGTCAGTTTTGACAAAGAACACTGTTCATTAGTAAAATGCTCTAATTGAGCTGTTAGAATGTCAGAAACAAGCTTTCTGAGCTGAGAACTGCATTTTGTGACATAGTTCATCAGTGGATGATGAGAATGTCGGTTTTGACAAAGAACACTGTTCATTACTGAAATGCTCTAATTGAGCTGTTAGAATGTCAGAAACAAGCTTTCTGAGCTGAGAAATGCATTTTGTGACAAAGTGAATTAGTGGATGGATGAGAATGTCACTTTTGACAAAGAACACTGATCATTACTAAAATGCTCCAATTGAGCTGTTAGAATGTCAGAAACAAGCTTTCTGAGCTGAGAAATGCATTTTGTGACAAAGTGCTTCAGTGGATGATGAGAATGTCAGTTTTGACAAAGAACACTGTTCATTACTGAAATGCTCCAATTGAGCTGTTAGAATGTCAGAAACAAGCTTTCTGAGCTGAGAAATGCATTTTGTGACAAAGTGCATCAGTGGATGATGAGAATGTCACTTTTGACAAAGAACACTGTTCATTACTGAAATGCTCTAATTGAGCTGTTAGAATGTCAGAAACAAGCTTTCTGAGCTGAGAACTGCATTTTGTGACATAGTTCATCAGTGGATGATGAGAATGTCAGTTTTGACAAAGAACACTGTTCATTACTTAAATGCTCCAATTGAGCTGTTAGAATGTCAGAAACAAGCTTTCTGAGCTGAGAAATGCATTTTGTGACAAAGTGCATCAGTGGATCATGAGAATGTCACTTTTGACAAAGAACACTGTTCATTACTAAAATGCTCTAATTGAGCTGTTAGAATGTCAGAAACAAGCTTTCTGAGCTGAGAACTGCATTTTGTGACAAAAAGCATCAGTGGATGATGAGAATGTCAGTTTTGACAAAGAACACTGATCATTACTAAAATGCTCCAATTGAGCTGTTAGAATGTCAGAAACAAGCTTTCTGAGCTGAGAAATGCATTTTGTGACAAAGTGAATTAGTGGATGGATGAGAATGTCACTTTTGACAAAGAACACTGATCATTACTAAAATGCTCCAATTGAGCTGTTAGAATGTCAGAAACAAGCTTTCTGAGCTGAGAAATGCATTTTGTGACAAAGTGCTTCAGTGGATGATGAGAATGTCACTTTTGACAAAGAACACTGTTCATTACTGAAATGCTCTAATTGAGCTGTTAGAATGTCAGAAACAAGCTTTCTGAGCTGAGAACTGCATTTTGTGACATAGTTCATCAGTGGATGATGAGAATGTCAGTTTTGACAAAGAACACTGTTCATTACTGAAATGCTCCAATTGAGCTGTTAGAATGTCAGAAACAAGCTTTCTGAGCTGAGAAATGCATTTTGTGACAAAGTGCATCAGTGGATGATGAGAATGTCACTTTTGACAAAGAACACTGTTCATTACTAAAATGCTCTAATTGAGCTGTTAGAATGTCAGAAACAAGCTTTCTGAGCTGAGAACTGCATTTTGTGACAAAAAGCATCAGTGGATGATGAGAATGTCAGTTTTGACAAAGAAAACTGTTCATTACTAAAATGCTCTAATTGAGCTGTTAGAATGTTAGAAACAAGCTTTCTGAGCTGAGAACTGCATTTTGTGACATAGTTCATCAGTGGATGATGAGAATGTCAGTTTTGACAAAGAACACTGATCATTACTAAAATGCTCCAATTTGAGCTGTTAGAATGTCAGAAACAAGCTTTCTGAGCTGAGAAATGCATTTTGTGACAAAGTGCTTCAGTGGATGATGAGAATGTCAGTTTTGACAAAGAACACTGTTCATTACTAAAATGCTCTAATTGAGCTGTTAGAATGTCAGAAACAAGCTTTCTGAGCTGAGAACTGCATTTTGTGACATAGTTCATCAGTGGATGATGAGAATGTCACTTTTGACAAAGAACACTGTTCATTACTAAAATGCTCTAATTGAGCTGTTAGAATGTCAGAAACAAGCTTTCTGAGCTGAGAACTGCATTTTGTGACATAGTTCATCAGTGGATGATGAGAATGTCAGTTTTGACAAAGAACACTGATCATTACTAAAATGCTACAATTGAGCTGTTAGAATGTCAGAAACAAGCTTTCTGAGCTGAGAAATGCATTTTGTGACAAAGTGCTTCAGTGGATGATTAGAATGTCAGTTTTGACAAAGAACACTGTTCATTACTGAAATGCTCCAATTAAGCTGTTAGAATGTCAGAAACAAGCTTTCTGAGCTGAGAAATGCATTTTGTGACAAAGTGCATCAGTGGATGATGAGAATGTCACTTTTGACAAAGAACACTGTTCATTACTAAAATGCTCTAATTGAGCTGTTAGAATGTCAGAAACAAGCTTTCTGAGCTGAGAACTGCATTTTGTGACAAAAAGCATCAGTGGATGATGAGAATGTCAGTTTTGACAAAGAACACTGATCATTACTAAAATGCTCCAATTTGAGCTGTTAGAATGTCAGAAACAAGCTTTCTGAGCTGAGAAATGCATTTTGTGACAAAGTGCTTCAGTGGATGATGAGAATGTCAGTTTTGACAAAGAACACTGTTCATTACTAAAATGCTCTAATTGAGCTGTTAGAATGTCAGAAACAAGCTTTCTGAGCTGAGAACTGCATTTTGTGACATAGTTCATCAGTGGATGATGAGAATGTCACTTTTGACAAAGAACACTGTTCATTACTAAAATGCTCTAATTGAGCTGTTAGAATGTCAGAAACAAGCTTTCTGAGCTGAGAAATGCATTTTGTGACAAAGTGCATCAGTGGATGATGAGAATGTCACTTTTGACAAAGAACACTGTTCATTACTAAAATGCTCTAATTGAGCTGTTAGAATGTCAGAAACAAGCTTTCTGAGCTGAGAACTGCATTTTGTGACAAAAAGCATCAGTGGATGATGAGAATGTCAGTTTTGACAAAGAACACTGTTCATTACTAAAATGCTCTAATTGAGCTGTTAGAATGTCAGAAACAAGCTTTCTGAGCTGAGAACTGCATTTTGTGACAAAAAGCATCAGTGGATGATGAGAATGTCAGTTTTGACAAAGAACACTGATCATTACTAAAATGCTCCAATTGAGCTGTTAGAATGTCAGAAACAAGCTTTCTGAGCTGAGAAATGCATTTTGTGACAAAGTGCTTCAGTGGATGATGAGAATGTCAGTTTTGACAAAGAACACTGTTCATTACTAAAATGCTCTAATTGAGCTGTTAGAATGTCAGAAACAAGCTTTCTGAGCTGAGAACTGCATTTTGTGACATAGTTCATCAGTGGATGATGAGAATGTCACTTTTGACAAAGAACACTGTTCATTACTAAAATGCTCTAATTGAGCTGTTAGAATGTCAGAAACAAGCTTTCTGAGCTGAGAACTGCATTTTGTGACATAGTTCATCAGTGGATGATGAGAATGTCAGTTTTGACAAAGAACACTGATCATTACTAAAATGCTACAATTGAGCTGTTAGAATGTCAGAAACAAGCTTTCTGAGCTGAGAAATGCATTTTGTGACAAAGTGCTTCAGTGGATGATTAGAATGTCAGTTTTGACAAAGAACACTGTTCATTACTGAAATGCTCCAATTAAGCTGTTAGAATGTCAGAAACAAGCTTTCTGAGCTGAGAAATGCATTTTGTGACAAAGTGCATCAGTGGATGATGAGAATGTCACTTTTGACAAAGAACACTGTTCATTACTAAAATGCTCTAATTGAGCTGTTAGAATGTCAGAAACAAGCTTTCTGAGCTGAGAACTGCATTTTGTGACAAAAAGCATCAGTGGATGATGAGAATGTCAGTTTTGACAAAGAACACTGATCATTACTAAAATGCTCCAATTTGAGCTGTTAGAATGTCAGAAACAAGCTTTCTGAGCTGAGAAATGCATTTTGTGACAAAGTGCTTCAGTGGATGATGAGAATGTCAGTTTTGACAAAGAACACTGTTCATTACTAAAATGCTCTAATTGAGCTGTTAGAATGTCAGAAACAAGCTTTCTGAGCTGAGAACTGCATTTTGTGACATAGTTCATCAGTGGATGATGAGAATGTCACTTTTGACAAAGAACACTGTTCATTACTAAAATGCTCTAATTGAGCTGTTAGAATGTCAGAAACAAGCTTTCTGAGCTGAGAACTGCATTTTGTGACATAGTTCATCAGTGGATGATGAGAATGTCAGTTTTGACAAAGAACACTGATCATTACTAAAATGCTCCAATTGAGCTGTTAGAATGTCAGAAACAAGCTTTCTGAGCTGAGAAATGCATTTTGTGACAAAGTGCTTCAGTGGATGATTAGAATGTCAGTTTTGACAAAGAACACTGTTCATTACTAAAATGCTCTAATTGAGCTGTTAGAATGTCAGAAACAAGCTTTCTGAGCTGAGAACTGCATTTTGTGACAAAAAGCATCAGTGGATGATGAGAATGTCAGTTTTGACAAAGAACACTGATCATTACTAAAATGCTCCAATTGAGCTGTTAGAATGTCAGAAACAAGCTTTCTGAGCTGAGAAATGCATTTTGTGACAAAGTGCTTCAGTGGATGATGAGAATGTCAGTTTTGACAAAGAACACTGTTCATTACTAAAATGCTCTAATTGAGCTGTTAGAATGTCAGAAACAAGCTTTCTGAGCTGAGAAATGCATTTTGTGACATAGTTCATCAGTGGATGATGAGAATGTCAGTTTTGACAAAGAAAACTGTTCATTACTAAAATGCTCTAATTGAGCTGTTAGAATGTTAGAAACAAGCTTTCTGAGCTGAGAACTGCATTTTGTGACATAGTTCATCAGTGGATGATGAGAATGTCAGTTTTGACAAAGAACACTGATCATTACTAAAATGCTCCAATTGAGCTGTTAGAATGTCAGAAACAAGCTTTCTGAGCTGAGAAATGCATTTTGTGACAAAGTGCTTCAGTGGATGATGAGAATGTCAGTTTTGACAAAGAACACGGTTCATTAGTAAAATGCTCTAATTGAGCTGTTAGAATGTCAGAAACAAGCTTTCTGAGCTGAGAACTGCATTTTGTGACATAGTTCATCAGTGGATGATGAGAATGTCACTTTTGACAAAGAACACTGTTCATTACTGAAATGCTCTAATTGAGCTGTTAGAATGTCAGAAACAAGCTTTCTGAGCTGAGAAATGCATTTTGTGACAAAGTGAATTAGTGGATGGATGAGAATGTCACTTTTGACAAAGAACACTGATCATTACTAAAATGCTCCAATTGAGCTGTTAGAATGTCAGAAACAAGCTTTCTGAGCTGAGAAATGCATTTTGTGACAAAGTGCTTCAGTGGATGATGAGAATGTCAGTTTTGACAAAGAACACTGTTCATTACTGAAATGCTCCAATTGAGCTGTTAGAATGTCAGAAACAAGCTTTCTGAGCTGAGAAATGCATTTTGTGACAAAGTGCATCAGTGGATGATGAGAATGTCACTTTTGACAAAGAACACTGTTCATTACTGAAATGCTCTAATTGAGCTGTTAGAATGTCAGAAACAAGCTTTCTGAGCTGAGAACTGCATTTTGTGACATAGTTCATCAGTGGATGATGAGAATGTCAGTTTTGACAAAGAACACTGTTCATTACTTAAATGCTCCAATTGAGCTGTTAGAATGTCAGAAACAAGCTTTCTGAGCTGAGAAATGCATTTTGTGACAAAGTGCATCAGTGGATGATGAGAATGTCACTTTTGACAAAGAACACTGTTCATTACTAAAATGCTCTAATTGAGCTGTTAGAATGTCAGAAACAAGCTTTCTGAGCTGAGAACTGCATTTTGTGACATAGTTCATCAGTGGATGATGAGAATGTCAGTTTTGACAAAGAACACTGTTCATTACTGAAATGCTCCAATTGAGCTGTTAGAATGTCAGAAACAAGCTTTCTGAGCTGAGAAATGCATTTTGTGACAAAGTGCATCAGTGGATGATGAGAATGTCACTTTTGACAAAGAACACTGTTCATTACTAAAATGCTCTAATTGAGCTGTTAGAATGTCAGAAACAAGCTTTCTGAGCTGAGAACTGCATTTTGTGACAAAAAGCATCAGTGGATGATGAGAATGTCAGTTTTGACAAAGAACACTGATCATTACTAAAATGCTCCAATTGAGCTGTTAGAATGTCAGAAACAAGCTTTCTGAGCTGAGAAATGCATTTTGTGACAAAGTGCTTCAGTGGATGATTAGAATGTCAGTTTTGACAAAGAACACTGTTCATTACTGAAATGCTCCAATTAAGCTGTTAGAATGTCAGAAACAAGCTTTCTGAGCTGAGAAATGCATTTTGTGACAAAGTGCATCAGTGGATGATGAGAATGTCACTTTTGACAAAGAACACTGTTCATTACTAAAATGCTCTAATTGAGCTGTTAGAATGTCAGAAACAAGCTTTCTGAGCTGAGAACTGCATTTTGTGACAAAAAGCATCAGTGGATGATGAGAATGTCAGTTTTGACAAAGAACACTGATCATTACTAAAATGCTCCAATTGAGCTGTTAGAATGTCAGAAACAAGCTTTCTGAGCTGAGAAATGCATTTTGTGACAAAGTGCTTCAGTGGATGATGAGAATGTCAGTTTTGACAAAGAACACTGTTCATTACTAAAATGCTCTAATTGAGCTGTTAGAATGTCAGAAACAAGCTTTCTGAGCTGAGAAATGCATTTTGTGACATAGTTCATCAGTGGATGATGAGAATGTCAGTTTTGACAAAGAACACTGATCATTACTAAAATGCTCCAATTGAGCTGTTAGAATGTCAGAAACAAGCTTTCTGAGCTGAGAAATGCATTTTGTGACAAAGTGCTTCAGTGGATGATTAGAATGTCAGTTTTGACAAAGAACACTGTTCATTACTGAAATGCTCCAATTAAGCTGTTAGAATGTCAGAAACAAGCTTTCTGAGCTGAGAAATGCATTTTGTGACAAAGTGCATCAGTGGATGATGAGAATGTCACTTTTGACAAAGAACACTGATCATTACTAAAATGCTCCAATTGAGCTGTTAGAATGTCAGAAACAAGCTTTCTGAGCTGAGAAATGCATTTTGTGACAAAGTGCTTCAGTGGATGATGAGAATGTCAGTTTTGACAAAGAACACTGTTCATTACTAAAATGCTCTAATTGAGCTGTTAGAATGTCAGAAACAAGCTTTCTGAGCTGAGAACTGCATTTTGTGACAAAAAGCATCAGTGGATGATGAGAATGTCAGTTTTGACAAAGAACACTGATCATTACTAAAATGCTCCAATTGAGCTGTTAGAATGTCAGAAACAAGCTTTCTGAGCTGAGAAATGCATTTTGTGACAAAGTGCTTCAGTGGATGATGAGAATGTCAGTTTTGACAAAGAACACTGTTCATTACTAAAATGCTCTAATTGAGCTGTTAGAATGTCAGAAACAAGCTTTCTGAGCTGAGAAATGCATTTTGTGACATAGTTCATCAGTGGATGATGAGAATGTCAGTTTTGACAAAGAAAACTGTTCATTACTAAAATGCTCTAATTGAGCTGTTAGAATGTTAGAAACAAGCTTTCTGAGCTGAGAACTGCATTTTGTGACAAAGTGCATCAGTGGATGATGAGAATGTCACTTTTGACAAAGAACACTGTTCATTACTAAAATGCTCTAATTGAGCTGTTAGAATGTCAGAAACAAGCTTTCTGAGCTGAGAACTGCATTTTGTGACAAAAAGCATCAGTGGATGATGAGAATGTCAGTTTTGACAAAGAACACTGATCATTACTAAAATGCTCCAATTGAGCTGTTAGAATGTCAGAAACAAGCTTTCTGAGCTGAGAAATGCATTTTGTGACAAAGTGAATTAGTGGATGAATGAGAATGTCACTTTTGACAAAGAACACTGATCATTACTAAAATGCTCCAATTGAGCTGTTAGAATGTCAGAAACAAGCTTTCTGAGCTGAGAAATGCATTTTGTGACAAAGTGCATCAGTGGATGATGAGAATGTCACTTTTGACAAAGAACACTGTTCATTACTGAAATGCGCTAATTGAGCTGTTAGAATGTCAGAAACAAGCTTTCTGAGCTGAGAACTGCATTTTGTGACATAGTTCATCAGTGGATGATGAGAATGTCAGTTTTGACAAAGAACACTGTTCATTACTGAAATGCTCCAATTGAGCTGTTAGAATGTCAGAAACAAGCTTTCTGAGCTGAGAAATGCATTTTGTGACAAAGTGCATCAGTGGATGATGAGAATGTCACTTTTGACAAAGAACACTGTTCATTACTAAAATGCTCTAATTGAGCTGTTAGAATGTCAGAAACAAGCTTTCTGAGCTGAGAACTGCATTTTGTGACAAAAAGCATCAGTGGATGATGAGAATGTCAGTTTTGACAAAGAAAACTGTTCATTTCTAAAATGCTCTAATTGAGCTGTTAGAATGTTAGAAACAAGCTTTCTGAGCTGAGAACTGCATTTTGTGACATAGTTCATCAGTGGATGATGAGAATGTCAGTTTTGACAAAGAACACTGATCATTACTAAAATGCTCCAATTTGAGCTGTTAGAATGTCAGAAACAAGCTTTCTGAGCTGAGAAATGCATTTTGTGACAAAGTGCTTCAGTGGATGATGAGAATGTCAGTTTTGACAAAGAACACTGTTCATTACTAAAATGCTCTAATTGAGCTGTTAGAATGTCAGAAACAAGCTTTCTGAGCTGAGAACTGCATTTTGTGACATAGTTCATCAGTGGATGATGAGAATGTCACTTTTGACAAAGAACACTGTTCATTACTAAAATGCTCTAATTGAGCTGTTAGAATGTCAGAAACAAGCTTTCTGAGCTGAGAACTGCATTTTGTGACATAGTTCATCAGTGGATGATGAGAATGTCAGTTTTGACAAAGAACACTGATCATTACTAAAATGCTCCAATTGAGCTGTTAGAATGTCAGAAACAAGCTTTCTGAGCTGAGAAATGCATTTTGTGACAAAGTGCTTCAGTGGATGATTAGAATGTCAGTTTTGACAAAGAACACTGTTCATTACTGAAATGCTCCAATTAAGCTGTTAGAATGTCAGAAACAAGCTTTCTGAGCTGAGAAATGCATTTTGTGACAAAGTGCATCAGTGGATGATTAGAATGTCAGTTTTGACAAAGAACACTGTTCATTACTGAAATGCTCCAATTAAGCTGTTAGAATGTCAGAAACAAGCTTTCTGAGCTGAGAAATGCATTTTGTGACAAAGTGCATCAGTGGATGATGAGAATGTCACTTTTGACAAAGAACACTGTTCATTACTAAAATGCTCTAATTGAGCTGTTAGAATGTCAGAAACAAGCTTTCTGAGCTGAGAACTGCATTTTGTGACAAAAAGCATCAGTGGATGATGAGAATGTCAGTTTTGACAAAGAACACTGATCATTACTAAAATGCTCCAATTGAGCTGTTAGAATGTCAGAAACAAGCTTTCTGAGCTGAGAAATGCATTTTGTGACAAAGTGCTTCAGTGGATGATGAGAATGTCAGTTTTGACAAAGAACACTGTTCATTACTAAAATGCTCTAATTGAGCTGTTAGAATGTCAGAAACAAGCTTTCTGAGCTGAGAAATGCATTTTGTGACATAGTTCATCAGTGGATGATGAGAATGTCAGTTTTGACAAAGAACACTGATCATTACTAAAATGCTCCAATTGAGCTGTTAGAATGTCAGAAACAAGCTTTCTGAGCTGAGAAATGCATTTTGTGACAAAGTGCTTCAGTGGATGATTAGAATGTCAGTTTTGACAAAGAACACTGTTCATTACTGAAATGCTCCAATTAAGCTGTTAGAATGTCAGAAACAAGCTTTCTGAGCTGAGAAATGCATTTTGTGACAAAGTGCATCAGTGGATGATGAGAATGTCACTTTTGACAAAGAACACTGTTCATTACTAAAATGCTCTAATTGAGCTGTTAGAATGTCAGAAACAAGCTTTCTGAGCTGAGAACTGCATTTTGTGACAAAAAGCATCAGTGGATGATGAGAATGTCAGTTTTGACAAAGAACACTGATCATTACTAAATGCTCCAATTGAGCTGTTAGAATGTCAGAAACAAGCTTTCTGAGCTGAGAAATGCATTTTGTGACAAAGTGCTTCAGTGGATGATGAGAATGTCAGTTTTGACAAAGAACACTGTTCATTACTAAAATGCTCTAATTGAGCTGTTAGAATGTCAGAAACAAGCTTTCTGAGCTGAGAAATGCATTTTGTGACATAGTTCATCAGTGGATGATGAGAATGTCAGTTTTGACAAAGAACACTGATCATTACTAAAATGCTCCAATTGAGCTGTTAGAATGTCAGAAACAAGCTTTCTGAGCTGAGAAATGCATTTTGTGACAAAGTGCTTCAGTGGATGATTAGAATGTCAGTTTTGACAAAGAACACTGTTCATTACTGAAATGCTCCAATTAAGCTGTTAGAATGTCAGAAACAAGCTTTCTGAGCTGAGAAATGCATTTTGTGACAAAGTGCATCAGTGGATGATGAGAATGTCACTTTTGACAAAGAACACTGTTCATTACTAAAATGCTCTAATTGAGCTGTTAGAATGTCAGAAACAAGCTTTCTGAGCTGAGAACTGCATTTTGTGACAAAAAGCATCAGTGGATGATGAGAATGTCAGTTTTGACAAAGAACACTGATCATTACTAAAATGCTCCAATTGAGCTGTTAGAATGTCAGAAACAAGCTTTCTGAGCTGAGAAATGCATTTTGTGACAAAGTGCTTCAGTGGATGATGAGAATGTCAGTTTTGACAAAGAACACTGTTCATTACTAAAATGCTCTAATTGAGCTGTTAGAATGTCAGAAACAAGCTTTCTGAGCTGAGAAATGCATTTTGTGACATAGTTCATCAGTGGATGATGAGAATGTCAGTTTTGACAAAGAAAACTGTTCATTACTAAAATGCTCTAATTGAGCTGTTAGAATGTTAGAAACAAGCTTTCTGAGCTGAGAACTGCATTTTGTGACAAAGTGCATCAGTGGATGATGAGAATGTCACTTTTGACAAAGAACACTGTTCATTACTAAAATGCTCTAATTGAGCTGTTAGAATGTCAGAAACAAGCTTTCTGAGCTGAGAACTGCATTTTGTGACAAAAAGCATCAGTGGATGATGAGAATGTCAGTTTTGACAAAGAACACTGATCATTACTAAAATGCTCCAATTGAGCTGTTAGAATGTCAGAAACAAGCTTTCTGAGCTGAGAAATGCATTTTGTGACAAAGTGAATTAGTGGATGAATGAGAATGTCACTTTTGACAAAGAACACTGATCATTACTAAAATGCTCCAATTGAGCTGTTAGAATGTCAGAAACAAGCTTTCTGAGCTGAGAAATGCATTTTGTGACAAAGTGCTTCAGTGGATGATGAGAATGTCAGTTTTGACAAAGAACACTGTTCATTACTGAAATTCTCCAATTGAGCTGTTAGAATGTCAGAAACAAGCTTTCTGAGCTGAGAAATGCATTTTGTGACAAAGTGCATCAGTGGATGATGAGAATGTCACTTTTGACAAAGAACACTGTTCATTACTGAAATGCGCTAATTGAGCTGTTAGAATGTCAGAAACAAGCTTTCTGAGCTGAGAACTGCATTTTGTGACATAGTTCATCAGTGGATGATGAGAATGTCAGTTTTGACAAAGAACACTGTTCATTACTGAAATGCTCCAATTGAGCTGTTAGAATGTCAGAAACAAGCTTTCTGAGCTGAGAAATGCATTTTGTGACAAAGTGCATCAGTGGATGATGAGAATGTCACTTTTGACAAAGAACACTGTTCATTACTAAAATGCTCTAATTGAGCTGTTAGAATGTCAGAAACAAGCTTTCTGAGCTGAGAACTGCATTTTGTGACAAAAAGCATCAGTGGATGATGAGAATGTCAGTTTTGACAAAGAAAACTGTTCATTTCTAAAATGCTCTAATTGAGCTGTTAGAATGTTAGAAACAAGCTTTCTGAGCTGAGAACTGCATTTTGTGACATAGTTCATCAGTGGATGATGAGAATGTCAGTTTTGACAAAGAACACTGATCATTACTAAAATGCTCCAATTTGAGCTGTTAGAATGTCAGAAACAAGCTTTCTGAGCTGAGAAATGCATTTTGTGACAAAGTGCTTCAGTGGATGATGAGAATGTCAGTTTTGACAAAGAACACTGTTCATTACTAAAATGCTCTAATTGAGCTGTTAGAATGTCAGAAACAAGCTTTCTGAGCTGAGAACTGCATTTTGTGACATAGTTCATCAGTGGATGATGAGAATGTCACTTTTGACAAAGAACACTGTTCATTACTAAAATGCTCTAATTGAGCTGTTAGAATGTCAGAAACAAGCTTTCTGAGCTGAGAACTGCATTTTGTGACATAGTTCATCAGTGGATGATGAGAATGTCAGTTTTGACAAAGAACACTGATCATTACTAAAATGCTCCAATTGAGCTGTTAGAATGTCAGAAACAAGCTTTCTGAGCTGAGAAATGCATTTTGTGACAAAGTGCTTCAGTGGATGATTAGAATGTCAGTTTTGACAAAGAACACTGTTCATTACTGAAATGCTCCAATTAAGCTGTTAGAATGTCAGAAACAAGCTTTCTGAGCTGAGAAATGCATTTTGTGACAAAGTGCATCAGTGGATGATGAGAATGTCACTTTTGACAAAGAACACTGTTCATTACTAAAATGCTCTAATTGAGCTGTTAGAATGTCAGAAACAAGCTTTCTGAGCTGAGAACTGCATTTTGTGACAAAAAGCATCAGTGGATGATGAGAATGTCAGTTTTGACAAAGAACACTGATCATTACTAAAATGCTCCAATTGAGCTGTTAGAATGTCAGAAACAAGCTTTCTGAGCTGAGAAATGCATTTTGTGACAAAGTGCTTCAGTGGATGATGAGAATGTCAGTTTTGACAAAGAACACTGTTCATTACTAAAATGCTCTAATTGAGCTGTTAGAATGTCAGAAACAAGCTTTCTGAGCTGAGAAATGCATTTTGTGACATAGTTCATCAGTGGATGATGAGAATGTCAGTTTTGACAAAGAAAACTGTTCATTACTAAAATGCTCTAATTGAGCTGTTAGAATGTTAGAAACAAGCTTTCTGAGCTGAGAACTGCATTTTGTGACATAGTTTATCAGTGGATGATGAGAATGTCAGTTTTGACAAAGAACACTGATCATTACTAAAATGCTCCAATTGAGCTGTTAGAATGTCAGAAACAAGCTTTCTGAGCTGAGAAATGCATTTTGTGACAAAGTGCTTCAGTGGATGATGAGAATGTCAGTTTTGACAAAGAACACTGTTCATTACTAAAATGCTCTAATTGAGCTGTTAGAATGTCAGAAACAAGCTTTCTGAGCTGAGAACTGCATTTTGTGACATAGTTCATCAGTGGATGATGAGAATGTCGGTTTTGACAAAGAACACTGTTCATTACTGAAATGCTCTAATTGAGCTGTTAGAATGTCAGAAACAAGCTTTCTGAGCTGAGAACTGCATTTTGTGACATAGTTCATCAGTGGATGATGAGAATGTCACTTTTGACAAAGAACACTGTTCATTACTGAAATGCTCCAATTGAGCTGTTAGAATGTCAGAAACAAGCTTTCTGAGCTGAGAAATGCATTTTGTGACAAAGTGCTTCAGTGGATGATGAGAATGTCAGTTTTGACAAAGAACACTGTTCATTACTGAAATGCTCCAATTGAGCTGTTAGAATGTCAGAAACAAGCTTTCTGAGCTGAGAAATGCATTTTGTGACAAAGTGCTTCAGTGGATGGATGAGAATGTCAGTTTTGACAAAGAACACTGTTCATTACTAAAATGCTCTAATTGAGCTGTTAGAATGTCAGAAACAAGCTTTCTGAGCTGAGAACTGCATTTTGTGACAAAGTGCTTCAGTGGATGATGAGAATGTCAGTTTTGACAAAGAACACTGTTCATTACTTAAATGCTCCAATTGAGCTGTTAGAATGTCAGAAACAAGCTTTCTGAGCTGAGAAATGCATTTTGTGACAAAGTGCATCAGTGGATGATGAGAATGTCACTTTTGACAAAGAACACTGTTCATTACTAAAATGCTCTAATTGAGCTGTTAGAATGTCAGAAACAAGCTTTCTGAGCTGAGAACTGCATTTTGTGACATAGTTCATCAGTGGATGATGAGAATGTCACTTTTGACAAAGAACACTGTTCATTACTAAAATGCTCTAATTGAGCTGTTAGAATGTCAGAAACAAGCTTTCTGAGCTGAGAACTGCATTTTGTGACATAGTTCATCAGTGGATGATGAGAATGTCAGTTTTGACAAAGAACACTGATCATTACTAAAATGCTCCAATTTGAGCTGTTAGAATGTCAGAAACAAGCTTTCTGAGCTGAGAAATGCATTTTGTGACAAAGTGCTTCAGTGGATGATGAGAATGTCAGTTTTGACAAAGAACACTGTTCATTACTAAAATGCTCTAATTGAGCTGTTAGAATGTCAGAAACAAGCTTTCTGAGCTGAGAACTGCATTTTGTGACATAGTTCATCAGTGGATGATGAGAATGTCACTTTTGACAAAGAACACTGTTCATTACTAAAATGCTCTAATTGAGCTGTTAGAATGTCAGAAACAAGCTTTCTGAGCTGAGAACTGCATTTTGTGACATAGTTCATCAGTGGATGATGAGAATGTCAGTTTTGACAAAGAACACTGATCATTACTAAAATGCTCCAATTGAGCTGTTAGAATGTCAGAAACAAGCTTTCTGAGCTGAGAAATGCATTTTGTGACAAAGTGCTTCAGTGGATGATGAGAATGTCAGTTTTGACAAAGAACACTGTTCATTACTAAAATGCTCTAATTGAGCTGTTAGAATGTCAGAAACAAGCTTTCTGAGCTGAGAAATGCATTTTGTGACATAGTTCATCAGTGGATGATGAGAATGTCAGTTTTGACAAAGAACACTGATCATTACTAAAATGCTCCAATTGAGCTGTTAGAATGTCAGAAACAAGCTTTCTGAGCTGAGAAATGCATTTTGTGACAAAGTGCTTCAGTGGATGATTAGAATGTCAGTTTTGACAAAGAACACTGTTCATTACTGAAATGCTCCAATTAAGCTGTTAGAATGTCAGAAACAAGCTTTCTGAGCTGAGAAATGCATTTTGTGACAAAGTGCATCAGTGGATGATGAGAATGTCACTTTTGACAAAGAACACTGTTCATTACTAAAATGCTCTAATTGAGCTGTTAGAATGTCAGAAACAAGCTTTCTGAGCTGAGAACTGCATTTTGTGACAAAAAGCATCAGTGGATGATGAGAATGTCAGTTTTGACAAAGAACACTGATCATTACTAAAATGCTCCAATTGAGCTGTTAGAATGTCAGAAACAAGCTTTCTGAGCTGAGAAATGCATTTTGTGACAAAGTGCTTCAGTGGATGATGAGAATGTCAGTTTTGACAAAGAACACTGTTCATTACTAAAATGCTCTAATTGAGCTGTTAGAATGTCAGAAACAAGCTTTCTGAGCTGAGAACTGCATTTTGTGACATAGTTCATCAGTGGATGATGAGAATGTCAGTTTTGACAAAGAACACTGATCATTACTAAAATGCTCCAATTGAGCTGTTAGAATGTCAGAAACAAGCTTTCTGAGCTGAGAAATGCATTTTGTGACAAAGTGCTTCAGTGGATGATTAGAATGTCAGTTTTGACAAAGAACACTGTTCATTACTGAAATGCTCCAATTAAGCTGTTAGAATGTCAGAAACAAGCTTTCTGAGCTGAGAAATGCATTTTGTGACAAAGTGCATCAGTGGATGATGAGAATGTCACTTTTGACAAAGAACACTGTTCATTACTAAAATGCTCTAATTGAGCTGTTAGAATGTCAGAAACAAGCTTTCTGAGCTGAGAACTGCATTTTGTGACAAAAAGCATCAGTGGATGATGAGAATGTCAGTTTTGACAAAGAACACTGTTCATTACTAAAATGCTCTAATTGAGCTGTTAGAATGTCAGAAACAAGCTTTCTGAGCTGAGAAATGCATTTTGTGACATAGTTCATCAGTGGATGATGAGAATGTCAGTTTTGACAAAGAAAACTGTTCATTACTAAAATGCTCTAATTGAGCTGTTAGAATGTTAGAAACAAGCTTTCTGAGCTGAGAACTGCATTTTGTGACAAAGTGCATCAGTGGATGATGAGAATGTCAGTTTTGACAAAGAACACTGTTCATTACTAAAATGCTCTAATTGAGCTGTTAGAATGTCAGAAACAAGCTTTCTGAGCTGAGAACTGCATTTTGTGACAAAAAGCATCAGTGGATGATGAGAATGTCAGTTTTGACAAAGAACACTGATCATTACTAAAATGCTCCAATTGAGCTGTTAGAATGTCAGAAACAAGCTTTCTGAGCTGAGAAATGCATTTTGTGACAAAGTGAATTAGTGGATGAATGAGAATGTCACTTTTGACAAAGAACACTGATCATTACTAAAATGCTCCAATTGAGCTGTTAGAATGTCAGAAACAAGCTTTCTGAGCTGAGAAATGCATTTTGTGACAAAGTGCTTCAGTGGATGATGAGAATGTCAGTTTTGACACAGAACACTGTTCATTACTGAAATTCTCCAATTGAGCTGTTAGAATGTCAGAAACAAGCTTTCTGAGCTGAGAAATGCATTTTGTGACAAAGTGCATCAGTGGATGATGAGAATGTCACTTTTGACAAAGAACACTGTTCATTACTGAAATGCGCTAATTGAGCTGTTAGAATGTCAGAAACAAGCTTTCTGAGCTGAGAACTGCATTTTGTGACATAGTTCATCAGTGGATGATGAGAATGTCAGTTTTGACAAAGAACACTGTTCATTACTGAAATGCTCCAATTGAGCTGTTAGAATGTCAGAAACAAGCTTTCTGAGCTGAGAAATGCATTTTGTGACAAAGTGCATCAGTGGATGATGAGAATGTCACTTTTGACAAAGAACACTGTTCATTACTAAAATGCTCTAATTGAGCTGTTAGAATGTCAGAAACAAGCTTTCTGAGCTGAGAACTGCATTTTGTGACAAAAAGCATCAGTGGATGATGAGAATGTCAGTTTTGACAAAGAAAACTGTTCATTTCTAAAATGCTCTAATTGAGCTGTTAGAATGTTAGAAACAAGCTTTCTGAGCTGAGAACTGCATTTTGTGACATAGTTCATCAGTGGATGATGAGAATGTCAGTTTTGACAAAGAACACTGATCATTACTAAAATGCTCCAATTTGAGCTGTTAGAATGTCAGAAACAAGCTTTCTGAGCTGAGAAATGCATTTTGTGACAAAGTGCTTCAGTGGATGATGAGAATGTCAGTTTTGACAAAGAACACTGTTCATTACTAAAATGCTCTAATTGAGCTGTTAGAATGTCAGAAACAAGCTTTCTGAGCTGAGAACTGCATTTTGTGACATAGTTCATCAGTGGATGATGAGAATGTCACTTTTGACAAAGAACACTGTTCATTACTAAAATGCTCTAATTGAGCTGTTAGAATGTCAGAAACAAGCTTTCTGAGCTGAGAACTGCATTTTGTGACATAGTTCATCAGTGGATGATGAGAATGTCAGTTTTGACAAAGAACACTGATCATTACTAAAATGCTCCAATTGAGCTGTTAGAATGTCAGAAACAAGCTTTCTGAGCTGAGAAATGCATTTTGTGACAAAGTGCTTCAGTGGATGATTAGAATGTCAGTTTTGACAAAGAACACTGTTCATTACTGAAATGCTCCAATTAAGCTGTTAGAATGTCAGAAACAAGCTTTCTGAGCTGAGAAATGCATTTTGTGACAAAGTGCATCAGTGGATGATGAGAATGTCACTTTTGACAAAGAACACTGTTCATTACTAAAATGCTCTAATTGAGCTGTTAGAATGTCAGAAACAAGCTTTCTGAGCTGAGAACTGCATTTTGTGACAAAAAGCATCAGTGGATGATGAGAATGTCAGTTTTGACAAAGAACACTGATCATTACTAAAATGCTCCAATTGAGCTGTTAGAATGTCAGAAACAAGCTTTCTGAGCTGAGAACTGCATTTTGTGACAAAGTGCTTCAGTGGATGATGAGAATGTCAGTTTTGACAAAGAACACTGTTCATTACTAAAATGCTCTAATTGAGCTGTTAGAATGTCAGAAACAAGCTTTCTGAGCTGAGAAATGCATTTTGTGACATAGTTCATCAGTGGATGATGAGAATGTCAGTTTTGACAAAGAAAACTGTTCATTACTAAAATGCTCTAATTGAGCTGTTAGAATGTTAGAAACAAGCTTTCTGAGCTGAGAACTGCATTTTGTGACATAGTTTATCAGTGGATGATGAGAATGTCAGTTTTGACAAAGAACACTGATCATTACTAAAATGCTCCAATTGAGCTGTTAGAATGTCAGAAACAAGCTTTCTGAGCTGAGAAATGCATTTTGTGACAAAGTGCTTCAGTGGATGATGAGAATGTCAGTTTTGACAAAGAACACTGATCATTACTAAAATGCTCCAATTGAGCTGTTAGAATGTCAGAAACAAGCTTTCTGAGCTGAGAAATGCATTTTGTGACAAAGTGCTTCAGTGGATGATTAGAATGTCAGTTTTGACAAAGAACACTGTTCATTACTGAAATGCTCCAATTAAGCTGTTAGAATGTCAGAAACAAGCTTTCTGAGCTGAGAAATGCATTTTGTGACAAAGTGCATCAGTGGATGATGAGAATGTCACTTTTGACAAAGAACACTGTTCATTACTAAAATGCTCTAATTGAGCTGTTAGAATGTCAGAAACAAGCTTTCTGAGCTGAGAACTGCATTTTGTGACAAAAAGCATCAGTGGATGATGAGAATGTCAGTTTTGACAAAGAACACTGTTCATTACTAAAATGCTCTAATTGAGCTGTTAGAATGTCAGAAACAAGCTTTCTGAGCTGAGAAATGCATTTTGTGACATAGTTCATCAGTGGATGATGAGAATGTCAGTTTTGACAAAGAAAACTGTTCATTACTAAAATGCTCTAATTGAGCTGTTAGAATGTTAGAAACAAGCTTTCTGAGCTGAGAACTGCATTTTGTGACAAAGTGCATCAGTGGATGATGAGAATGTCACTTTTGACAAAGAACACTGTTCATTACTAAAATGCTCTAATTGAGCTGTTAGAATGTCAGAAACAAGCTTTCTGAGCTGAGAACTGCATTTTGTGACAAAAAGCATCAGTGGATGATGAGAATGTCAGTTTTGACAAAGAACACTGATCATTACTAAAATGCTCCAATTGAGCTGTTAGAATGTCAGAAACAAGCTTTCTGAGCTGAGAAATGCATTTTGTGACAAAGTGAATTAGTGGATGAATGAGAATGTCACTTTTGACAAAGAACACTGATCATTACTAAAATGCTCCAATTGAGCTGTTAGAATGTCAGAAACAAGCTTTCTGAGCTGAGAAATGCATTTTGTGACAAAGTGCTTCAGTGGATGATGAGAATGTCAGTTTTGACACAGAACACTGTTCATTACTGAAATTCTCCAATTGAGCTGTTAGAATGTCAGAAACAAGCTTTCTGAGCTGAGAAATGCATTTTGTGACAAAGTGCATCAGTGGATGATGAGAATGTCACTTTTGACAAAGAACACTGTTCATTACTGAAATGCGCTAATTGAGCTGTTAGAATGTCAGAAACAAGCTTTCTGAGCTGAGAACTGCATTTTGTGACATAGTTCATCAGTGGATGATGAGAATGTCAGTTTTGACAAAGAACACTGTTCATTACTGAAATGCTCCAATTGAGCTGTTAGAATGTCAGAAACAAGCTTTCTGAGCTGAGAAATGCATTTTGTGACAAAGTGCATCAGTGGATGATGAGAATGTCACTTTTGACAAAGAACACTGTTCATTACTAAAATGCTCTAATTGAGCTGTTAGAATGTCAGAAACAAGCTTTCTGAGCTGAGAACTGCATTTTGTGACAAAAAGCATCAGTGGATGATGAGAATGTCAGTTTTGACAAAGAAAACTGTTCATTTCTAAAATGCTCTAATTGAGCTGTTAGAATGTTAGAAACAAGCTTTCTGAGCTGAGAACTGCATTTTGTGACATAGTTCATCAGTGGATGATGAGAATGTCAGTTTTGACAAAGAACACTGATCATTACTAAAATGCTCCAATTTGAGCTGTTAGAATGTCAGAAACAAGCTTTCTGAGCTGAGAAATGCATTTTGTGACAAAGTGCTTCAGTGGATGATGAGAATGTCAGTTTTGACAAAGAACACTGTTCATTACTAAAATGCTCTAATTGAGCTGTTAGAATGTCAGAAACAAGCTTTCTGAGCTGAGAACTGCATTTTGTGACATAGTTCATCAGTGGATGATGAGAATGTCACTTTTGACAAAGAACACTGTTCATTACTAAAATGCTCTAATTGAGCTGTTAGAATGTCAGAAACAAGCTTTCTGAGCTGAGAACTGCATTTTGTGACATAGTTCATCAGTGGATGATGAGAATGTCAGTTTTGACAAAGAACACTGATCATTACTAAAATGCTCCAATTGAGCTGTTAGAATGTCAGAAACAAGCTTTCTGAGCTGAGAAATGCATTTTGTGACAAAGTGCTTCAGTGGATGATTAGAATGTCAGTTTTGACAAAGAACACTGTTCATTACTGAAATGCTCCAATTAAGCTGTTAGAATGTCAGAAACAAGCTTTCTGAGCTGAGAAATGCATTTTGTGACAAAGTGCATCAGTGGATGATGAGAATGTCACTTTTGACAAAGAACACTGTTCATTACTAAAATGCTCTAATTGAGCTGTTAGAATGTCAGAAACAAGCTTTCTGAGCTGAGAACTGCATTTTGTGACAAAAAGCATCAGTGGATGATGAGAATGTCAGTTTTGACAAAGAACACTGATCATTACTAAAATGCTCCAATTGAGCTGTTAGAATGTCAGAAACAAGCTTTCTGAGCTGAGAACTGCATTTTGTGACAAAGTGCTTCAGTGGATGATGAGAATGTCAGTTTTGACAAAGAACACTGTTCATTACTAAAATGCTCTAATTGAGCTGTTAGAATGTCAGAAACAAGCTTTCTGAGCTGAGAAATGCATTTTGTGACATAGTTCATCAGTGGATGATGAGAATGTCAGTTTTGACAAAGAAAACTGTTCATTACTAAAATGCTCTAATTGAGCTGTTAGAATGTTAGAAACAAGCTTTCTGAGCTGAGAACTGCATTTTGTGACATAGTTTATCAGTGGATGATGAGAATGTCAGTTTTGACAAAGAACACTGATCATTACTAAAATGCTCCAATTGAGCTGTTAGAATGTCAGAAACAAGCTTTCTGAGCTGAGAAATGCATTTTGTGACAAAGTGCTTCAGTGGATGATGAGAATGTCAGTTTTGACAAAGAACACTGTTCATTACTAAAATGCTCTAATTGAGCTGTTAGAATGTCAGAAACAAGCTTTCTGAGCTGAGAACTGCATTTTGTGACATAGTTCATCAGTGGATGATGAGAATGTCGGTTTTGACAAAGAACACTGTTCATTACTGAAATGCTCTAATTGAGCTGTTAGAATGTCAGAAACAAGCTTTCTGAGCTGAGAACTGCATTTTGTGACATAGTTCATCAGTGGATGATGAGAATGTCAGTTTTGACAAAGAACACTGTTCATTACTGAAATGCTCCAATTGAGCTGTTAGAATGTCAGAAACAAGCTTTCTGAGCTGAGAATTGCATTTTGTGACAAAGTGCTTCAGTGGATGATGAGAATGTCAGTTTTGACAAAGAACACTGTTCATTACTGAAATGCTCCAATTGAGCTGTTAGAATGTCAGAAACAAGCTTTCTGAGCTGAGAAATGCATTTTGTGACAAAAAGCATCAGTGGATGATGAGAATGTCAGTTTTGACAAAGAACACTGATCATTACTAAAATGCTCCAATTGAGCTGTTAGAATGTCAGAAACAAGCTTTCTGAGCTGAGAAATGCATTTTGTGACAAAGTGCTTCAGTGGATGATGAGAATGTCAGTTTTGACAAAGAACACTGTTCATTACTAAAATGCTCTAATTGAGCTGTTAGAATGTCAGAAACAAGCTTTCTGAGCTGAGAACTGCATTTTGTGACGAAGTGCTTCAGTGGATGATGAGAATGTCAGTTTTGACAAAGAACACTGTTCATTACTTAAATGCTCCAATTGAGCTGTTAGAATGTCAGAAACAAGCTTTCTGAGCTGAGAAATGCATTTTGTGACAAAGTGCATCAGTGGATGATGAGAATGTCACTTTTGACAAAGAACACTGTTCATTACTAAAATGCTCTAATTGAGCTGTTAGAATGTCAGAAACAAGCTTTCTGAGCTGAGAACTGCATTTTGTGACAAAAAGCATCAGTGGATGATGAGAATGTCAGTTTTGACAAAGAACACTGTTCATTACTAAAATGCTCTAATTGAGCTGTTAGAATGTCAGAAACAAGCTTTCTGAGCTGAGAACTGCATTTTGTGACAAAAAGCATCAGTGGATGATGAGAATGTCAGTTTTGACAAAGAACACTGATCATTACTAAAATGCTCCAATTGAGCTGTTAGAATGTCAGAAACAAGCTTTCTGAGCTGAGAAATGCATTTTGTGACAAAGTGCTTCAGTGGATGATGAGAATGTCAGTTTTGACAAAGAACACTGTTCATTACTAAAATGCTCTAATTGAGCTGTTAGAATGTCAGAAACAAGCTTTCTGAGCTGAGAACTGCATTTTGTGACAAAGTGCTTCAGTGGATGATGAGAATGTCAGTTTTGACAAAGAACACTGTTCATTACTTAAATGCTCCAATTGAGCTGTTAGAATGTCAGAAACAAGCTTTCTGAGCTGAGAAATGCATTTTGTGACAAAGTGCATCAGTGGATGATGAGAATGTCACTTTTGACAAAGAACACTGTTCATTACTAAAATGCTCTAATTGAGCTGTTAGAATGTCAGAAACAAGCTTTCTGAGCTGAGAACTGCATTTTGTGACAAAAAGCATCAGTGGATGATGAGAATGTCAGTTTTGACAAAGAACACTGATCATTACTAAAATGCTCCAATTGAGCTGTTAGAATGTCAGAAACAAGCTTTCTGAGCTGAGAAATGCATTTTGTGACAAAGTGAATTAGTGGATGGATGAGAATGTCACTTTTGACAAAGAACACTGATCATTACTAAAATGCTCCAATTGAGCTGTTAGAATGTCAGAAACAAGCTTTCTGAGCTGAGAAATGCATTTTGTGACAAAGTGCTTCAGTGGATGATGAGAATGTCAGTTTTGACAAAGAACACTGTTCATTACTGAAATGCTCCAATTGAGCTGTTAGAATGTCAGAAACAAGCTTTCTGAGCTGAGAAATGCATTTTGTGACAAAGTGCATCAGTGGATGATGAGAATGTCACTTTTGACAAAGAACACTGTTCATTACTGAAATGCTCTAATTGAGCTGTTAGAATGTCAGAAACAAGCTTTCTGAGCTGAGAAATGCATTTTGTGACAAAGTGCATCAGTGGATGATGAGAATGTCACTTTTGACAAAGAACACTGATCATTACTAAAATGCTCCAATTGAGCTGTTAGAATGTCAGAAACAAGCTTTCTGAGCTGAGAAATGCATTTTGTGACAAAGTGCTTCAGTGGATGATGAGAATGTCAGTTTTGACAAAGAACACTGTTCATTACTGAAATGCTCCAATTGAGCTGTTAGAATGTCAGAAACAAGCTTTCTGAGCTGAGAAATGCATTTTGTGACAAAGTGCATCAGTGGATGATGAGAATGTCACTTTTGACAAAGAAAACTGTTCATTACTAAAATGCTCTAATTGAGCTGTTAGAATGTCAGAAACAAGCTTTCTGAGCTGAGAAATGCATTTTGTGACAAAGTGCATCAGTGGATGATGAGAATGTCACTTTTGACAAAGAACACTGTTCATTACTAAAATGCTCTAATTGAGCTGTTAGAATGTCAGAAACAAGCTTTCTGAGCTGAGAACTGCATTTTGTGACAAAAAGCATCAGTGGATGATGAGAATGTCAGTTTTGACAAAGAAAACTGTTCATTACTAAAATGCTCTAATTGAGCTGTTAGAATGTTAGAAACAAGCTTTCTGAGCTGAGAACTGCATTTTGTGACATAGTTCATCAGTGGATGATGAGAATGTCAGTTTTGACAAAGAACACTGATCATTACTAAAATGCTCCAATTTGAGCTGTTAGAATGTCAGAAACAAGCTTTCTGAGCTGAGAAATGCATTTTGTGACAAAGTGCTTCAGTGGATGATGAGAATGTCAGTTTTGACAAAGAACACTGTTCATTACTAAAATGCTCTAATTGAGCTGTTAGAATGTCAGAAACAAGCTTTCTGAGCTGAGAACTGCATTTTGTGACATAGTTCATCAGTGGATGATGAGAATGTCACTTTTGACAAAGAACACTGTTCATTACTAAAATGCTCTAATTGAGCTGTTAGAATGTCAGAAACAAGCTTTCTGAGCTGAGAACTGCATTTTGTGACATAGTTCATCAGTGGATGATGAGAATGTCAGTTTTGACAAAGAACACTGATCATTACTAAAATGCTCCAATTGAGCTGTTAGAATGTCAGAAACAAGCTTTCTGAGCTGAGAAATGCATTTTGTGACAAAGTGCTTCAGTGGATGATTAGAATGTCAGTTTTGACAAAGAACACTGTTCATTACTGAAATGCTCCAATTAAGCTGTTAGAATGTCAGAAACAAGCTTTCTGAGCTGAGAAATGCATTTTGTGACAAAGTGCATCAGTGGATGATGAGAATGTCACTTTTGACAAAGAACACTGTTCATTACTAAAATGCTCTAATTGAGCTGTTAGAATGTCAGAAACAAGCTTTCTGAGCTGAGAACTGCATTTTGTGACAAAAAGCATCAGTGGATGATGAGAATGTCAGTTTTGACAAAGAACACTGATCATTACTAAAATGCTCCAATTGAGCTGTTAGAATGTCAGAAACAAGCTTTCTGAGCTGAGAAATGCATTTTGTGACAAAGTGCTTCAGTGGATGATGAGAATGTCAGTTTTGACAAAGAACACTGTTCATTACTAAAATGCTCTAATTGAGCTGTTAGAATGTCAGAAACAAGCTTTCTGAGCTGAGAAATGCATTTTGTGACATAGTTCATCAGTGGATGATGAGAATGTCAGTTTTGACAAAGAAAACTGTTCATTACTAAAATGCTCTAATTGAGCTGTTAGAATGTTAGAAACAAGCTTTCTGAGCTGAGAACTGCATTTTGTGACATAGTTCATCAGTGGATGATGAGAATGTCAGTTTTGACAAAGAACACTGATCATTACTAAAATGCTCCAATTGAGCTGTTAGAATGTCAGAAACAAGCTTTCTGATCTGAGAAATGCATTTTGTGACAAAGTGCTTCAGTGGATGATGAGAATGTCAGTTTTGACAAAGAACACTGTTCATTAGTAAAATGCTCTAATTGAGCTGTTAGAATGTCAGAAACAAGCTTTCTGAGCTGAGAACTGCATTTTGTGACAAAGTTCATCAGTGGATGATGAGAATGTCGGTTTTGACAAAGAACACTGTTCATTACTGAAATGCTCTAATTGAGCTGTTAGAATGTCAGAAACAAGCTTTCTGAGCTGAGAAATGCATTTTGTGACAAAGTGAATTAGTGGATGGATGAGAATGTCACTTTTGACAAAGAACACTGATCATTACTAAAATGCTCCAATTGAGCTGTTAGAATGTCAGAAACAAGCTTTCTGAGCTGAGAAATGCATTTTGTGACAAAGTGCTTCAGTGGATGATGAGAATGTCAGTTTTGACAAAGAACACTGTTCATTACTGAAATGCTCCAATTGAGCTGTTAGAATGTCAGAAACAAGCTTTCTGAGCTGAGAAATGCATTTTGTGACAAAGTGCATCAGTGGATGATGAGAATGTCACTTTTGACAAAGAACACTGTTCATTACTGAAATGCTCTAATTGAGCTGTTAGAATGTCAGAAACAAGCTTTCTGAGCTGAGAACTGCATTTTGTGACATAGTTCATCAGTGGATGATGAGAATGTCAGTTTTGACAAAGAACACTGTTCATTACTTAAATGCTCCAATTGAGCTGTTAGAATGTCAGAAACAAGCTTTCTGAGCTGAGAAATGCATTTTGTGACAAAGTGCATCAGTGGATGATGAGAATGTCACTTTTGACAAAGAACACTGTTCATTACTAAAATGCTCTAATTGAGCTGTTAGAATGTCAGAAACAAGCTTTCTGAGCTGAGAACTGCATTTTGTGACAAAAAGCATCAGTGGATGATGAGAATGTCAGTTTTGACAAAGAACACTGATCATTACTAAAATGCTCCAATTGAGCTGTTAGAATGTCAGAAACAAGCTTTCTGAGCTGAGAAATGCATTTTGTGACAAAGTGAATTAGTGGATGGATGAGAATGTCACTTTTGACAAAGAACACTGATCATTACTAAAATGCTCCAATTGAGCTGTTAGAATGTCAGAAACAAGCTTTCTGAGCTGAGAAATGCATTTTGTGACAAAGTGCTTCAGTGGATGATGAGAATGTCAGTTTTGACAAAGAACACTGTTCATTACTGAAATGCTCCAATTGAACTGTTAGAATGTCAGAAACAAGCTTTCTGAGCTGAGAAATGCATTTTGTGACAAAGTGCATCAGTGGATGATGAGAATGTCACTTTTGACAAAGAACACTGTTCATTACTGAAATGCTCTAATTGAGCTGTTAGAATGTCAGAAACAAGCTTTCTGAGCTGAGAACTGCATTTTGTGACATAGTTCATCAGTGGATGATGAGAATGTCAGTTTTGACAAAGAACACTGTTCATTACTGAAATGCTCCAATTGAGCTGTTAGAATGTCAGAAACAAGCTTTCTGAGCTGAGAAATGCATTTTGTGACAAAGTGCATCAGTGGATGATGAGAATGTCACTTTTGACAAAGAACACTGTTCATTACTAAAATGCTCTAATTGAGCTGTTAGAATGTCAGAAACAAGCTTTCTGAGCTGAGAACTGCATTTTGTGACAAAAAGCATCAGTGGATGATGAGAATGTCAGTTTTGACAAAGAAAACTGTTCATTACTAAAATGCTCTAATTGAGCTGTTAGAATGTCAGAAACAAGCTTTCTGAGCTGAGAACTGCATTTTGTGACATAGTTCATCAGTGGATGATGAGAATGTCACTTTTGACAAAGAACACTGTTCATTACTAAAATGCTCTAATTGAGCTGTTAGAATGTCAGAAACAAGCTTTCTGAGCTGAGAACTGCATTTTGTGACATAGTTCATCAGTGGATGATGAGAATGTCAGTTTTGACAAAGAACACTGATCATTACTAAAATGCTACAATTGAGCTGTTAGAATGTCAGAAACAAGCTTTCTGAGCTGAGAAATGCATTTTGTGACAAAGTGCTTCAGTGGATGATTAGAATGTCAGTTTTGACAAAGAACACTGTTCATTACTGAAATGCTCCAATTAAGCTGTTAGAATGTCAGAAACAAGCTTTCTGAGCTGAGAAATGCATTTTGTGACAAAGTGCATCAGTGGATGATGAGAATGTCACTTTTGACAAAGAACACTGTTCATTACTAAAATGCTCTAATTGAGCTGTTAGAATGTCAGAAACAAGCTTTCTGAGCTGAGAACTGCATTTTGTGACAAAAAGCATCAGTGGATGATGAGAATGTCAGTTTTGACAAAGAACACTGATCATTACTAAAATGCTCCAATTTGAGCTGTTAGAATGTCAGAAACAAGCTTTCTGAGCTGAGAAATGCATTTTGTGACAAAGTGCTTCAGTGGATGATGAGAATGTCAGTTTTGACAAAGAACACTGTTCATTACTAAAATGCTCTAATTGAGCTGTTAGAATGTCAGAAACAAGCTTTCTGAGCTGAGAACTGCATTTTGTGACATAGTTCATCAGTGGATGATGAGAATGTCACTTTTGACAAAGAACACTGTTCATTACTAAAATGCTCTAATTGAGCTGTTAGAATGTCAGAAACAAGCTTTCTGAGCTGAGAACTGCATTTTGTGACATAGTTCATCAGTGGATGATGAGAATGTCAGTTTTGACAAAGAACACTGATCATTACTAAAATGCTCCAATTGAGCTGTTAGAATGTCAGAAACAAGCTTTCTGAGCTGAGAAATGCATTTTGTGACAAAGTGCTTCAGTGGATGATTAGAATGTCAGTTTTGACAAAGAACACTGTTCATTACTGAAATGCTCCAATTAAGCTGTTAGAATGTCAGAAACAAGCTTTCTGAGCTGAGAAATGCATTTTGTGACAAAGTGCATCAGTGGATGATGAGAATGTCACTTTTGACAAAGAACACTGTTCATAACTAAAATGCTCTAATTGAGCTGTTAGAATGTCAGAAACAAGCTTTCTGAGCTGAGAAATGCATTTTGTGACAAAGTGCTTCAGTGGATGATGAGAATGTCAGTTTTGACAAAGAACACTGTTCATTACTGAAATGCTCCAATTGAGCTGTTAGAATGTCAGAAACAAGCTTTCTGAGCTGAGAAATGCATTTTGTGACAAAAAGCATCAGTGGATGATGAGAATGTCAGTTTTGACAAAGAACACTGATCATTACTAAAATGCTCCAATTGAGCTGTTAGAATGTCAGAAACAAGCTTTCTGAGCTGAGAAATGCATTTTGTGACAAAGTGCTTCAGTGGATGATGAGAATGTCAGTTTTGACAAAGAACACTGTTCATTACTAAAATGCTCTAATTGAGCTGTTAGAATGTCAGAAACAAGCTTTCTGAGCTGAGAACTGCATTTTGTGACAAAAAGCATCAGTGGATGATGAGAATGTCAGTTTTGACAAAGAACACTGATCATTACTAAAATGCTCCAATTGAGCTGTTAGAATGTCAGAAACAAGCTTTCTGAGCTGAGAAATGCATTTTGTGACAAAGTGCTTCAGTGGATGATGAGAATGTCAGTTTTGACAAAGAACACTGTTCATTACTAAAATGCTCTAATTGAGCTGTTAGAATGTCAGAAACAAGCTTTCTGAGCTGAGAACTGCATTTTGTGACAAAGTGCTTCAGTGGATGATGAGAATGTCAGTTTTGACAAAGAACACTGTTCATTACTTAAATGCTCCAATTGAGCTGTTAGAATGTCAGAAACAAGCTTTCTGAGCTGAGAAATGCATTTTGTGACAAAGTGCATCAGTGGATGATGAGAATGTCACTTTTGACAAAGAACACTGTTCATTACTAAAATGCTCTAATTGAGCTGTTAGAATGTCAGAAACAAGCTTTCTGAGCTGAGAACTGCATTTTGTGACAAAAAGCATCAGTGGATGATGAGAATGTCAGTTTTGACAAAGAACACTGATCATTACTAAAATGCTCCAATTGAGCTGTTAGAATGTCAGAAACAAGCTTTCTGAGCTGAGAAATGCATTTTGTGACAAAGTGCTTCAGTGGATGATGAGAATGTCAGTTTTGACAAAGAACACTGTTCATTACTGAAATGCTCCAATTGAGCTGTTAGAATGTCAGAAACAAGCTTTCTGAGCTGAGAAATGCATTTTGTGACAAAGTGCATCAGTGGATGATGAGAATGTCACTTTTGACAAAGAACACTGTTCATTACTGAAATGCTCTAATTGAGCTGTTAGAATGTCAGAAACAAGCTTTCTGAGCTGAGAACTGCATTTTGTGACATAGTTCATCAGTGGATGATGAGAATGTCAGTTTTGACAAAGAACACTGTTCATTACTGAAATGCTCCAATTGAGCTGTTAGAATGTCAGAAACAAGCTTTCTGAGCTGAGAAATGCATTTTGTGACAAAGTGCATCAGTGGATGATGAGAATGTCACTTTTGACAAAGAACACTGTTCATTACTAAAATGCTCTAATTGAGCTGTTAGAATGTCAGAAACAAGCTTTCTGAGCTGAGAACTGCATTTTGTGACAAAAAGCATCAGTGGATGATGAGAATGTCAGTTTTGACAAAGAAAACTGTTCATTACTAAAATGCTCTAATTGAGCTGTTAGAATGTTAGAAACAAGCTTTCTGAGCTGAGAACTGCATTTTGTGACATAGTTCATCAGTGGATGATGAGAATGTCAGTTTTGACAAAGAACACTGATCATTACTAAAATGCTCCAATTTGAGCTGTTAGAATGTCAGAAACAAGCTTTCTGAGCTGAGAAATGCATTTTGTGACAAAGTGCTTCAGTGGATGATGAGAATGTCAGTTTTGACAAAGAACACTGTTCATTACTAAAATGCTCTAATTGAGCTGTTAGAATGTCAGAAACAAGCTTTCTGAGCTGAGAACTGCATTTTGTGACATAGTTCATCAGTGGATGATGAGAATGTCACTTTTGACAAAGAACACTGTTCATTACTAAAATGCTCTAATTGAGCTGTTAGAATGTCAGAAACAAGCTTTCTGAGCTGAGAACTGCATTTTGTGACATAGTTCATCAGTGGATGATGAGAATGTCAGTTTTGACAAAGAACACTGATCATTACTAAAATGCTCCAATTGAGCTGTTAGAATGTCAGAAACAAGCTTTCTGAGCTGAGAAATGCATTTTGTGACAAAGTGCTTCAGTGGATGATTAGAATGTCAGTTTTGACAAAGAACACTGTTCATTACTGAAATGCTCCAATTAAGCTGTTAGAATGTCAGAAACAAGCTTTCTGAGCTGAGAAATGCATTTTGTGACAAAGTGCATCAGTGGATGATGAGAATGTCACTTTTGACAAAGAACACTGTTCATTACTAAAATGCTCTAATTGAGCTGTTAGAATGTCAGAAACAAGCTTTCTGAGCTGAGAACTGCATTTTGTGACAAAAAGCATCAGTGGATGATGAGAATGTCAGTTTTGACAAAGAACACTGATCATTACTAAAATGCTCCAATTGAGCTGTTAGAATGTCAGAAACAAGCTTTCTGAGCTGAGAAATGCATTTTGTGACAAAGTGCTTCAGTGGATGATGAGAATGTCAGTTTTGACAAAGAACACTGTTCATTACTAAAATGCTCTAATTGAGCTGTTAGAATGTCAGAAACAAGCTTTCTGAGCTGAGAAATGCATTTTGTGACATAGTTCATCAGTGGATGATGAGAATGTCAGTTTTGACAAAGAAAACTGTTCATTACTAAAATGCTCTAATTGAGCTGTTAGAATGTTAGAAACAAGCTTTCTGAGCTGAGAACTGCATTTTGTGACATAGTTCATCAGTGGATGATGAGAATGTCAGTTTTGACAAAGAACACTGATCATTACTAAAATGCTCCAATTGAGCTGTTAGAATGTCAGAAACAAGCTTTCTGATCTGAGAAATGCATTTTGTGACAAAGTGCTTCAGTGGATGATGAGAATGTCAGTTTTGACAAAGAACACTGTTCATTAGTAAAATGCTCTAATTGAGCTGTTAGAATGTCAGAAACAAGCTTTCTGAGCTGAGAACTGCATTTTGTGACATAGTTCATCAGTGGATGATGAGAATGTCGGTTTTGACAAAGAACACTGTTCATTACTGAAATGCTCTAATTGAGCTGTTAGAATGTCAGAAACAAGCTTTCTGAGCTGAGAAATGCATTTTGTGACAAAGTGAATTAGTGGATGGATGAGAATGTCACTTTTGACAAAGAACACTGATCATTACTAAAATGCTCCAATTGAGCTGTTAGAATGTCAGAAACAAGCTTTCTGAGCTGAGAAATGCATTTTGTGACAAAGTGCTTCAGTGGATGATGAGAATGTCAGTTTTGACAAAGAACACTGTTCATTACTAAAATGCTCTAATTGAGCTGTTAGAATGTTAGAAACAAGCTTTCTGAGCTGAGAACTGCATTTTGTGACATAGTTTATCAGTGGATGATGAGAATGTCACTTTTGACAAAGAACACTGTTCATTACTAAAATGCTCTAATTGAGCTGTTAGAATGTCAGAAACAAGCTTTCTGAGCTGAGAAATGCATTTTGTGACAAAGTGCTTCAGTGGATGATTAGAATGTCAGTTTTGACAAAGAACACTGTTCATTACTGAAATGCTCCAATTAAGCTGTTAGAATGTCAGAAACAAGCTTTCTGAGCTGAGAAATGCATTTTGTGACAAAGTGCATCAGTGGATGATGAGAATGTCACTTTTGACAAAGAACACTGTTCATTACTAAAATGCTCTAATTGAGCTGTTAGAATGTCAGAAACAAGCTTTCTGAGCTGAGAACTGCATTTTGTGACAAAAAGCATCAGTGGATGATGAGAATGTCAGTTTTGACAAAGAACACTGATCATTACTAAAATGCTCCAATTGAGCTGTTAGAATGTCAGAAACAAGCTTTCTGAGCTGAGAAATGCATTTTGTGACAAAGTGCTTCAGTGGATGATGAGAATGTCAGTTTTGACAAAGAACACTGTTCATTACTAAAATGCTCTAATTGAGCTGTTAGAATGTCAGAAACAAGCTTTCTGAGCTGAGAACTGCATTTTGTGACATAGTTCATCAGTGGATGATGAGAATGTCAGTTTTGACAAAGAACACTGATCATTACTAAAATGCTCCAATTGAGCTGTTAGAATGTCAGAAACAAGCTTTCTGAGCTGAGAAATGCATTTTGTGACAAAGTGCTTCAGTGGATGATTAGAATGTCAGTTTTGACAAAGAACACTGTTCATTACTGAAATGCTCCAATTAAGCTGTTAGAATGTCAGAAACAAGCTTTCTGAGCTGAGAAATGCATTTTGTGACAAAGTGCATCAGTGGATGATGAGAATGTCACTTTTGACAAAGAACACTGTTCATTACTAAAATGCTCTAATTGAGCTGTTAGAATGTCAGAAACAAGCTTTCTGAGCTGAGAACTGCATTTTGTGACAAAAAGCATCAGTGGATGATGAGAATGTCAGTTTTGACAAAGAACACTGATCATTACTAAAATGCTCCAATTGAGCTGTTAGAATGTCAGAAACAAGCTTTCTGAGCTGAGAAATGCATTTTGTGACAAAGTGCTTCAGTGGATGATGAGAATGTCAGTTTTGACAAAGAACACTGTTCATTACTAAAATGCTCTAATTGAGCTGTTAGAATGTCAGAAACAAGCTTTCTGAGCTGAGAAATGCATTTTGTGACATAGTTCATCAGTGGATGATGAGAATGTCAGTTTTGACAAAGAACACTGATCATTACTAAAATGCTCCAATTGAGCTGTTAGAATGTCAGAAACAAGCTTTCTGAGCTGAGAAATGCATTTTGTGACAAAGTGCTTCAGTGGATGATTAGAATGTCAGTTTTGACAAAGAACACTGTTCATTACTGAAATGCTCCAATTAAGCTGTTAGAATGTCAGAAACAAGCTTTCTGAGCTGAGAAATGCATTTTGTGACAAAGTGCATCAGTGGATGATGAGAATGTCACTTTTGACAAAGAACACTGTTCATTACTAAAATGCTCTAATTGAGCTGTTAGAATGTCAGAAACAAGCTTTCTGAGCTGAGAACTGCATTTTGTGACAAAAAGCATCAGTGGATGATGAGAATGTCAGTTTTGACAAAGAACACTGATCATTACTAAAATGCTCCAATTGAGCTGTTAGAATGTCAGAAACAAGCTTTCTGAGCTGAGAAATGCATTTTGTGACAAAGTGCTTCAGTGGATGATGAGAATGTCAGTTTTGACAAAGAACACTGTTCATTACTAAAATGCTCTAATTGAGCTGTTAGAATGTCAGAAACAAGCTTTCTGAGCTGAGAACTGCATTTTGTGACATAGTTCATCAGTGGATGATGAGAATGTCAGTTTTGACAAAGAACACTGATCATTACTAAAATGCTCCAATTGAGCTGTTAGAATGTCAGAAACAAGCTTTCTGAGCTGAGAAATGCATTTTGTGACAAAGTGCTTCAGTGGATGATTAGAATGTCAGTTTTGACAAAGAACACTGTTCATTACTGAAATGCTCCAATTAAGCTGTTAGAATGTCAGAAACAAGCTTTCTGAGCTGAGAAATGCATTTTGTGACAAAGTGCATCAGTGGATGATGAGAATGTCACTTTTGACAAAGAACACTGTTCATTACTAAAATGCTCTAATTGAGCTTTTAGAATGTCAGAAACAAGCTTTCTGAGCTGAGAACTGCATTTTGTGACAAAAAGCATCAGTGGATGATGAGAATGTCAGTTTTGACAAAGAACACTGTTCATTACTAAAATGCTCTAATTGAGCTGTTAGAATGTCAGAAACAAGCTTTCTGAGCTGAGAAATGCATTTTGTGACATAGTTCATCAGTGGATGATGAGAATGTCAGTTTTGACAAAGAAAACTGTTCATTACTAAAATGCTCTAATTGAGCTGTTAGAATGTTAGAAACAAGCTTTCTGAGCTGAGAACTGCATTTTGTGACAAAGTGCATCAGTGGATGATGAGAATGTCACTTTTGACAAAGAACACTGTTCATTACTAAAATGCTCTAATTGAGCTGTTAGAATGTCAGAAACAAGCTTTCTGAGCTGAGAACTGCATTTTGTGACAAAAAGCATCAGTGGATGATGAGAATGTCAGTTTTGACAAAGAACACTGATCATTACTAAAATGCTCCAATTGAGCTGTTAGAATGTCAGAAACAAGCTTTCTGAGCTGAGAAATGCATTTTGTGACAAAGTGAATTAGTGGATGAATGAGAATGTCACTTTTGACAAAGAACACTGATCATTACTAAAATGCTCCAATTGAGCTGTTAGAATGTCAGAAACAAGCTTTCTGAGCTGAGAAATGCATTTTGTGACAAAGTGCTTCAGTGGATGATGAGAATGTCAGTTTTGACACAGAACACCCTTCATTACTGAAATTCTCCAATTGAGCTGTTAGAATGTCAGAAACAAGCTTTCTGAGCTGAGAAATGCATTTTGTGACAAAGTGCATCAGTGGATGATGAGAATGTCACTTTTGACAAAGAACACTGATCATTACTAAAATGCTCCAATTGAGCTGTTAGAATGTCAGAAACAAGCTTTCTGATCTGAGAAATGCATTTTGTGACAAAGTGCTTCAGTGGATGATGAGAATGTCAGTTTTGACAAAGAACACTGTTCATTAGTAAAATGCTCTAATTGAGCTGTTAGAATGTCAGAAACAAGCTTTCTGAGCTGAGAACTGCATTTTGTGACAAAGTTCATCAGTGGATGATGAGAATGTCGGTTTTGACAAAGAACACTGTTCATTACTGAAATGCTCTAATTGAGCTGTTAGAATGTCAGAAACAAGCTTTCTGAGCTGAGAAATGCATTTTGTGACAAAGTGAATTAGTGGATGGATGAGAATGTCACTTTTGACAAAGAACACTGATCATTACTAAAATGCTCCAATTGAGCTGTTAGAATGTCAGAAACAAGCTTTCTGAGCTGAGAAATGCATTTTGTGACAAAGTGCTTCAGTGGATGATGAGAATGTCAGTTTTGACAAAGAACACTGTTCATTACTGAAATGCTCCAATTGAGCTGTTAGAATGTCAGAAACAAGCTTTCTGAGCTGAGAAATGCATTTTGTGACAAAGTGCATCAGTGGATGATGAGAATGTCACTTTTGACAAAGAACACTGTTCATTACTGAAATGCTCTAATTGAGCTGTTAGAATGTCAGAAACAAGCTTTCTGAGCTGAGAACTGCATTTTGTGACATAGTTCATCAGTGGATGATGAGAATGTCAGTTTTGACAAAGAACACTGTTCATTACTTAAATGCTCCAATTGAGCTGTTAGAATGTCAGAAACAAGCTTTCTGAGCTGAGAAATGCATTTTGTGACAAAGTGCATCAGTGGATGATGAGAATGTCACTTTTGACAAAGAACACTGTTCATTACTAAAATGCTCTAATTGAGCTGTTAGAATGTCAGAAACAAGCTTTCTGAGCTGAGAACTGCATTTTGTGACAAAAAGCATCAGTGGATGATGAGAATGTCAGTTTTGACAAAGAACACTGATCATTACTAAAATGCTCCAATTGAGCTGTTAGAATGTCAGAAACAAGCTTTCTGAGCTGAGAAATGCATTTTGTGACAAAGTGAATTAGTGGATGGATGAGAATGTCACTTTTGACAAAGAACACTGATCATTACTAAAATGCTCCAATTGAGCTGTTAGAATGTCAGAAACAAGCTTTCTGAGCTGAGAAATGCATTTTGTGACAAAGTGCTTCAGTGGATGATGAGAATGTCAGTTTTGACAAAGAACACTGTTCATTACTGAAATGCTCCAATTGAACTGTTAGAATGTCAGAAACAAGCTTTCTGAGCTGAGAAATGCATTTTGTGACAAAGTGCATCAGTGGATGATGAGAATGTCACTTTTGACAAAGAACACTGTTCATTACTGAAATGCTCTAATTGAGCTGTTAGAATGTCAGAAACAAGCTTTCTGAGCTGAGAACTGCATTTTGTGACATAGTTCATCAGTGGATGATGAGAATGTCAGTTTTGACAAAGAACACTGTTCATTACTGAAATGCTCCAATTGAGCTGTTAGAATGTCAGAAACAAGCTTTCTGAGCTGAGAAATGCATTTTGTGACAAAGTGCATCAGTGGATGATGAGAATGTCACTTTTGACAAAGAACACTGTTCATTACTAAAATGCTCTAATTGAGCTGTTAGAATGTCAGAAACAAGCTTTCTGAGCTGAGAACTGCATTTTGTGACAAAAAGCATCAGTGGATGATGAGAATGTCAGTTTTGACAAAGAAAACTGTTCATTACTAAAATGCTCTAATTGAGCTGTTAGAATGTCAGAAACAAGCTTTCTGAGCTGAGAACTGCATTTTGTGACATAGTTCATCAGTGGATGATGAGAATGTCACTTTTGACAAAGAACACTGTTCATTACTAAAATGCTCTAATTGAGCTGTTAGAATGTCAGAAACAAGCTTTCTGAGCTGAGAACTGCATTTTGTGACATAGTTCATCAGTGGATGATGAGAATGTCAGTTTTGACAAAGAACACTGATCATTACTAAAATGCTACAATTGAGCTGTTAGAATGTCAGAAACAAGCTTTCTGAGCTGGAAAATGCATTTTGTGACAAAGTGCTTCAGTGGATGATTAGAATGTCAGTTTTGACAAAGAACACTGTTCATTACTGAAATGCTCCAATTAAGCTGTTAGAATGTCAGAAACAAGCTTTCTGAGCTGAGAAATGCATTTTGTGACAAAGTGCATCAGTGGATGATGAGAATGTCACTTTTGACAAAGAACACTGTTCATTACTAAAATGCTCTAATTGAGCTGTTAGAATGTCAGAAACAAGCTTTCTGAGCTGAGAACTGCATTTTGTGACAAAAAGCATCAGTGGATGATGAGAATGTCAGTTTTGACAAAGAACACTGATCATTACTAAAATGCTCCAATTTGAGCTGTTAGAATGTCAGAAACAAGCTTTCTGAGCTGAGAAATGCATTTTGTGACAAAGTGCTTCAGTGGATGATGAGAATGTCAGTTTTGACAAAGAACACTGTTCATTACTAAAATGCTCTAATTGAGCTGTTAGAATGTCAGAAACAAGCTTTCTGAGCTGAGAACTGCATTTTGTGACATAGTTCATCAGTGGATGATGAGAATGTCACTTTTGACAAAGAACACTGTTCATTACTAAAATGCTCTAATTGAGCTGTTAGAATGTCAGAAACAAGCTTTCTGAGCTGAGAACTGCATTTTGTGACATAGTTCATCAGTGGATGATGAGAATGTCAGTTTTGACAAAGAACACTGATCATTACTAAAATGCTCCAATTGAGCTGTTAGAATGTCAGAAACAAGCTTTCTGAGCTGAGAAATGCATTTTGTGACAAAGTGCTTCAGTGGATGATTAGAATGTCAGTTTTGACAAAGAACACTGTTCATTACTGAAATGCTCCAATTAAGCTGTTAGAATGTCAGAAACAAGCTTTCTGAGCTGAGAAATGCATTTTGTGACAAAGTGCATCAGTGGATGATGAGAATGTCACTTTTGACAAAGAACACTGTTCATAACTAAAATGCTCTAATTGAGCTGTTAGAATGTCAGAAACAAGCTTTCTGAGCTGAGAAATGCATTTTGTGACAAAGTGCTTCAGTGGATGATGAGAATGTCAGTTTTGACAAAGAACACTGTTCATTACTGAAATGCTCCAATTGAGCTGTTAGAATGTCAGAAACAAGCTTTCTGAGCTGAGAAATGCATTTTGTGACAAAAAGCATCAGTGGATGATGAGAATGTCAGTTTTGACAAAGAACACTGATCATTACTAAAATGCTCCAATTGAGCTGTTAGAATGTCAGAAACAAGCTTTCTGAGCTGAGAAATGCATTTTGTGACAAAGTGCTTCAGTGGATGATGAGAATGTCAGTTTTGACAAAGAACACTGTTCATTACTAAAATGCTCTAATTGAGCTGTTAGAATGTCAGAAACAAGCTTTCTGAGCTGAGAACTGCATTTTGTGACAAAAAGCATCAGTGGATGATGAGAATGTCAGTTTTGACAAAGAACACTGATCATTACTAAAATGCTCCAATTGAGCTGTTAGAATGTCAGAAACAAGCTTTCTGAGCTGAGAAATGCATTTTGTGACAAAGTGCTTCAGTGGATGATGAGAATGTCAGTTTTGACAAAGAACACTGTTCATTACTAAAATGCTCTAATTGAGCTGTTAGAATGTCAGAAACAAGCTTTCTGAGCTGAGAACTGCATTTTGTGACAAAGTGCTTCAGTGGATGATGAGAATGTCAGTTTTGACAAAGAACACTGTTCATTACTTAAATGCTCCAATTGAGCTGTTAGAATGTCAGAAACAAGCTTTCTGAGCTGAGAAATGCATTTTGTGACAAAGTGCATCAGTGGATGATGAGAATGTCACTTTTGACAAAGAACACTGTTCATTACTAAAATGCTCTAATTGAGCTGTTAGAATGTCAGAAACAAGCTTTCTGAGCTGAGAACTGCATTTTGTGACAAAAAGCATCAGTGGATGATGAGAATGTCAGTTTTGACAAAGAACACTGATCATTACTAAAATGCTCCAATTGAGCTGTTAGAATGTCAGAAACAAGCTTTCTGAGCTGAGAAATGCATTTTGTGACAAAGTGCTTCAGTGGATGATGAGAATGTCAGTTTTGACAAAGAACACTGTTCATTACTGAAATGCTCCAATTGAGCTGTTAGAATGTCAGAAACAAGCTTTCTGAGCTGAGAAATGCATTTTGTGACAAAGTGCATCAGTGGATGATGAGAATGTCACTTTTGACAAAGAACACTGTTCATTACTGAAATGCTCTAATTGAGCTGTTAGAATGTCAGAAACAAGCTTTCTGAGCTGAGAACTGCATTTTGTGACATAGTTCATCAGTGGATGATGAGAATGTCAGTTTTGACAAAGAACACTGTTCATTACTGAAATGCTCCAATTGAGCTGTTAGAATGTCAGAAACAAGCTTTCTGAGCTGAGAAATGCATTTTGTGACAAAGTGCATCAGTGGATGATGAGAATGTCACTTTTGACAAAGAACACTGTTCATTACTAAAATGCTCTAATTGAGCTGTTAGAATGTCAGAAACAAGCTTTCTGAGCTGAGAACTGCATTTTGTGACAAAAAGCATCAGTGGATGATGAGAATGTCAGTTTTGACAAAGAAAACTGTTCATTACTAAAATGCTCTAATTGAGCTGTTAGAATGTTAGAAACAAGCTTTCTGAGCTGAGAACTGCATTTTGTGACATAGTTCATCAGTGGATGATGAGAATGTCAGTTTTGACAAAGAACACTGATCATTACTAAAATGCTCCAATTTGAGCTGTTAGAATGTCAGAAACAAGCTTTCTGAGCTGAGAAATGCATTTTGTGACAAAGTGCTTCAGTGGATGATGAGAATGTCAGTTTTGACAAAGAACACTGTTCATTACTAAAATGCTCTAATTGAGCTGTTAGAATGTCAGAAACAAGCTTTCTGAGCTGAGAACTGCATTTTGTGACATAGTTCATCAGTGGATGATGAGAATGTCACTTTTGACAAAGAACACTGTTCATTACTAAAATGCTCTAATTGAGCTGTTAGAATGTCAGAAACAAGCTTTCTGAGCTGAGAACTGCATTTTGTGACATAGTTCATCAGTGGATGATGAGAATGTCAGTTTTGACAAAGAACACTGATCATTACTAAAATGCTCCAATTGAGCTGTTAGAATGTCAGAAACAAGCTTTCTGAGCTGAGAAATGCATTTTGTGACAAAGTGCTTCAGTGGATGATTAGAATGTCAGTTTTGACAAAGAACACTGTTCATTACTGAAATGCTCCAATTAAGCTGTTAGAATGTCAGAAACAAGCTTTCTGAGCTGAGAAATGCATTTTGTGACAAAGTGCATCAGTGGATGATGAGAATGTCACTTTTGACAAAGAACACTGTTCATTACTAAAATGCTCTAATTGAGCTGTTAGAATGTCAGAAACAAGCTTTCTGAGCTGAGAACTGCATTTTGTGACAAAAAGCATCAGTGGATGATGAGAATGTCAGTTTTGACAAAGAACACTGATCATTACTAAAATGCTCCAATTGAGCTGTTAGAATGTCAGAAACAAGCTTTCTGAGCTGAGAAATGCATTTTGTGACAAAGTGCTTCAGTGGATGATGAGAATGTCAGTTTTGACAAAGAACACTGTTCATTACTAAAATGCTCTAATTGAGCTGTTAGAATGTCAGAAACAAGCTTTCTGAGCTGAGAAATGCATTTTGTGACATAGTTCATCAGTGGATGATGAGAATGTCAGTTTTGACAAAGAAAACTGTTCATTACTAAAATGCTCTAATTGAGCTGTTAGAATGTTAGAAACAAGCTTTCTGAGCTGAGAACTGCATTTTGTGACATAGTTCATCAGTGGATGATGAGAATGTCAGTTTTGACAAAGAACACTGATCATTACTAAAATGCTCCAATTGAGCTGTTAGAATGTCAGAAACAAGCTTTCTGATCTGAGAAATGCATTTTGTGACAAAGTGCTTCAGTGGATGATGAGAATGTCAGTTTTGACAAAGAACACTGTTCATTAGTAAAATGCTCTAATTGAGCTGTTAGAATGTCAGAAACAAGCTTTCTGAGCTGAGAACTGCATTTTGTGACATAGTTCATCAGTGGATGATGAGAATGTCGGTTTTGACAAAGAACACTGTTCATTACTGAAATGCTCTAATTGAGCTGTTAGAATGTCAGAAACAAGCTTTCTGAGCTGAGAAATGCATTTTGTGACAAAGTGAATTAGTGGATGGATGAGAATGTCACTTTTGACAAAGAACACTGATCATTACTAAAATGCTCCAATTGAGCTGTTAGAATGTCAGAAACAAGCTTTCTGAGCTGAGAAATGCATTTTGTGACAAAGTGCTTCAGTGGATGATGAGAATGTCAGTTTTGACAAAGAACACTGTTCATTACTAAAATGCTCTAATTGAGCTGTTAGAATGTTAGAAACAAGCTTTCTGAGCTGAGAACTGCATTTTGTGACATAGTTTATCAGTGGATGATGAGAATGTCACTTTTGACAAAGAACACTGTTCATTACTAAAATGCTCTAATTGAGCTGTTAGAATGTCAGAAACAAGCTTTCTGAGCTGAGAAATGCATTTTGTGACAAAGTGCTTCAGTGGATGATTAGAATGTCAGTTTTGACAAAGAACACTGTTCATTACTGAAATGCTCCAATTAAGCTGTTAGAATGTCAGAAACAAGCTTTCTGAGCTGAGAAATGCATTTTGTGACAAAGTGCATCAGTGGATGATGAGAATGTCACTTTTGACAAAGAACACTGTTCATTACTAAAATGCTCTAATTGAGCTGTTAGAATGTCAGAAACAAGCTTTCTGAGCTGAGAACTGCATTTTGTGACAAAAAGCATCAGTGGATGATGAGAATGTCAGTTTTGACAAAGAACACTGATCATTACTAAAATGCTCCAATTGAGCTGTTAGAATGTCAGAAACAAGCTTTCTGAGCTGAGAAATGCATTTTGTGACAAAGTGCTTCAGTGGATGATGAGAATGTCAGTTTTGACAAAGAACACTGTTCATTACTAAAATGCTCTAATTGAGCTGTTAGAATGTCAGAAACAAGCTTTCTGAGCTGAGAACTGCATTTTGTGACATAGTTCATCAGTGGATGATGAGAATGTCAGTTTTGACAAAGAACACTGATCATTACTAAAATGCTCCAATTGAGCTGTTAGAATGTCAGAAACAAGCTTTCTGAGCTGAGAAATGCATTTTGTGACAAAGTGCTTCAGTGGATGATTAGAATGTCAGTTTTGACAAAGAACACTGTTCATTACTGAAATGCTCCAATTAAGCTGTTAGAATGTCAGAAACAAGCTTTCTGAGCTGAGAAATGCATTTTGTGACAAAGTGCATCAGTGGATGATGAGAATGTCACTTTTGACAAAGAACACTGTTCATTACTAAAATGCTCTAATTGAGCTGTTAGAATGTCAGAAACAAGCTTTCTGAGCTGAGAACTGCATTTTGTGACAAAAAGCATCAGTGGATGATGAGAATGTCAGTTTTGACAAAGAACACTGATCATTACTAAAATGCTCCAATTGAGCTGTTAGAATGTCAGAAACAAGCTTTCTGAGCTGAGAAATGCATTTTGTGACAAAGTGCTTCAGTGGATGATGAGAATGTCAGTTTTGACAAAGAACACTGTTCATTACTAAAATGCTCTAATTGAGCTGTTAGAATGTCAGAAACAAGCTTTCTGAGCTGAGAAATGCATTTTGTGACATAGTTCATCAGTGGATGATGAGAATGTCAGTTTTGACAAAGAACACTGATCATTACTAAAATGCTCCAATTGAGCTGTTAGAATGTCAGAAACAAGCTTTCTGAGCTGAGAAATGCATTTTGTGACAAAGTGCTTCAGTGGATGATTAGAATGTCAGTTTTGACAAAGAACACTGTTCATTACTGAAATGCTCCAATTAAGCTGTTAGAATGTCAGAAACAAGCTTTCTGAGCTGAGAAATGCATTTTGTGACAAAGTGCATCAGTGGATGATGAGAATGTCACTTTTGACAAAGAACACTGTTCATTACTAAAATGCTCTAATTGAGCTGTTAGAATGTCAGAAACAAGCTTTCTGAGCTGAGAACTGCATTTTGTGACAAAAAGCATCAGTGGATGATGAGAATGTCAGTTTTGACAAAGAACACTGATCATTACTAAAATGCTCCAATTGAGCTGTTAGAATGTCAGAAACAAGCTTTCTGAGCTGAGAAATGCATTTTGTGACAAAGTGCTTCAGTGGATGATGAGAATGTCAGTTTTGACAAAGAACACTGTTCATTACTAAAATGCTCTAATTGAGCTGTTAGAATGTCAGAAACAAGCTTTCTGAGCTGAGAACTGCATTTTGTGACATAGTTCATCAGTGGATGATGAGAATGTCAGTTTTGACAAAGAACACTGATCATTACTAAAATGCTCCAATTGAGCTGTTAGAATGTCAGAAACAAGCTTTCTGAGCTGAGAAATGCATTTTGTGACAAAGTGCTTCAGTGGATGATTAGAATGTCAGTTTTGACAAAGAACACTGTTCATTACTGAAATGCTCCAATTAAGCTGTTAGAATGTCAGAAACAAGCTTTCTGAGCTGAGAAATGCATTTTGTGACAAAGTGCATCAGTGGATGATGAGAATGTCACTTTTGACAAAGAACACTGTTCATTACTAAAATGCTCTAATTGAGCTTTTAGAATGTCAGAAACAAGCTTTCTGAGCTGAGAACTGCATTTTGTGACAAAAAGCATCAGTGGATGATGAGAATGTCAGTTTTGACAAAGAACACTGTTCATTACTAAAATGCTCTAATTGAGCTGTTAGAATGTCAGAAACAAGCTTTCTGAGCTGAGAAATGCATTTTGTGACATAGTTCATCAGTGGATGATGAGAATGTCAGTTTTGACAAAGAAAACTGTTCATTACTAAAATGCTCTAATTGAGCTGTTAGAATGTTAGAAACAAGCTTTCTGAGCTGAGAACTGCATTTTGTGACAAAGTGCATCAGTGGATGATGAGAATGTCACTTTTGACAAAGAACACTGTTCATTACTAAAATGCTCTAATTGAGCTGTTAGAATGTCAGAAACAAGCTTTCTGAGCTGAGAACTGCATTTTGTGACAAAAAGCATCAGTGGATGATGAGAATGTCAGTTTTGACAAAGAACACTGATCATTACTAAAATGCTCCAATTGAGCTGTTAGAATGTCAGAAACAAGCTTTCTGAGCTGAGAAATGCATTTTGTGACAAAGTGAATTAGTGGATGAATGAGAATGTCACTTTTGACAAAGAACACTGATCATTACTAAAATGCTCCAATTGAGCTGTTAGAATGTCAGAAACAAGCTTTCTGAGCTGAGAAATGCATTTTGTGACAAAGTGCTTCAGTGGATGATGAGAATGTCAGTTTTGACACAGAACACTGTTCATTACTGAAATTCTCCAATTGAGCTGTTAGAATGTCAGAAACAAGCTTTCTGAGCTGAGAAATGCATTTTGTGACAAAGTGCATCAGTGGATGATGAGAATGTCACTTTTGACAAAGAACACTGTTCATTACTAAAATGCTCTAATTGAGCTGTTAGAATGTCAGAAACAAGCTTTCTGAGCTGAGAACTGCATTTTGTGACAAAAAGCATCAGTGGATGATGAGAATGTCAGTTTTGACAAAGAACACTGATCATTACTAAAATGCTCCAATTGAGCTGTTAGAATGTCAGAAACAAGCTTTCTGAGCTGAGAACTGCATTTTGTGACATAGTTCATCAGTGGATGATGAGAATGTCAGTTTTGACAAAGAACACTGTTCATTACTGAAATGCTCCAATTGAGCTGTTAGAATGTCAGAAACAAGCTTTCTGAGCTGAGAAATGCATTTTGTGACAAAGTGCATCAGTGGATGATGAGAATGTCACTTTTGACAAAGAACACTGTTCATTACTAAAATGCTCTAATTGAGCTGTTAGAATGTCAGAAACAAGCTTTCTGAGCTGAGAACTGCATTTTGTGACAAAAAGCATCAGTGGATGATGAGAATGTCAGTTTTGACAAAGAAAACTGTTCATTTCTAAAATGCTCTAATTGAGCTGTTAGAATGTTAGAAACAAGCTTTCTGAGCTGAGAACTGCATTTTGTGACATAGTTCATCAGTGGATGATGAGAATGTCAGTTTTGACAAAGAACACTGATCATTACTAAAATGCTCCAATTTGAGCTGTTAGAATGTCAGAAACAAGCTTTCTGAGCTGAGAAATGCATTTTGTGACAAAGTGCTTCAGTGGATGATGAGAATGTCAGTTTTGACAAAGAACACTGTTCATTACTAAAATGCTCTAATTGAGCTGTTAGAATGTCAGAAACAAGCTTTCTGAGCTGAGAACTGCATTTTGTGACATAGTTCATCAGTGGATGATGAGAATGTCACTTTTGACAAAGAACACTGTTCATTACTAAAATGCTCTAATTGAGCTGTTAGAATGTCAGAAACAAGCTTTCTGAGCTGAGAACTGCATTTTGTGACATAGTTCATCAGTGGATGATGAGAATGTCAGTTTTGACAAAGAACACTGATCATTACTAAAATGCTCCAATTGAGCTGTTAGAATGTCAGAAACAAGCTTTCTGAGCTGAGAAATGCATTTTGTGACAAAGTGCTTCAGTGGATGATTAGAATGTCAGTTTTGACAAAGAACACTGTTCATTACTGAAATGCTCCAATTAAGCTGTTAGAATGTCAGAAACAAGCTTTCTGAGCTGAGAAATGCATTTTGTGACAAAGTGCATCAGTGGATGATGAGAATGTCACTTTTGACAAAGAACACTGTTCATTACTAAAATGCTCTAATTGAGCTGTTAGAATGTCAGAAACAAGCTTTCTGAGCTGAGAACTGCATTTTGTGACAAAAAGCATCAGTGGATGATGAGAATGTCAGTTTTGACAAAGAACACTGATCATTACTAAAATGCTCCAATTGAGCTGTTAGAATGTCAGAAACAAGCTTTCTGAGCTGAGAAATGCATTTTGTGACAAAGTGCTTCAGTGGATGATGAGAATGTCAGTTTTGACAAAGAACACTGTTCATTACTAAAATGCTCTAATTGAGCTGTTAGAATGTCAGAAACAAGCTTTCTGAGCTGAGAAATGCATTTTGTGACATAGTTCATCAGTGGATGATGAGAATGTCAGTTTTGACAAAGAAAACTGTTCATTACTAAAATGCTCTAATTGAGCTGTTAGAATGTTAGAAACAAGCTTTCTGAGCTGAGAAATGCATTTTGTGACAAAGTGCTTCAGTGGATGATGAGAATGTCAGTTTTGACAAAGAACACTGTTCATTACTAAAATGCTCTAATTGAGCTGTTAGAATGTCAGAAACAAGCTTTCTGAGCTGAGAACTGCATTTTGTGACATAGTTCATCAGTGGATGATGAGAATGTCGGTTTTGACAAAGAACACTGTTCATTACTGAAATGCTCTAATTGAGCTGTTAGAATGTCAGAAACAAGCTTTCTGAGCTGAGAACTGCATTTTGTGACATAGTTCATCAGTGGATGATGAGAATGTCAGTTTTGACAAAGAACACTGTTCATTACTGAAATGCTCCAATTGAGCTGTTAGAATGTCAGAAACAAGCTTTCTGAGCTGAGAAATGCATTTTGTGACAAAGTGCTTCAGTGGATGATGAGAATGTCAGTTTTGACAAAGAACACTGTTCATTACTGAAATGCTCCAATTGAGCTGTTAGAATGTCAGAAACAAGCTTTCTGAGCTGAGAAATGCATTTTGTGACAAAAAGCATCAGTGGATGATGAGAATGTCAGTTTTGACAAAGAACACTGATCATTACTAAAATGCTCCAATTGAGCTGTTAGAATGTCAGAAACAAGCTTTCTGAGCTGAGAAATGCATTTTGTGACAAAGTGCTTCAGTGGATGATGAGAATGTCAGTTTTGACAAAGAACACTGTTCATTACTAAAATGCTCTAATTGAGCTGTTAGAATGTCAGAAACAAGCTTTCTGAGCTGAGAACTGCATTTTGTGACGAAGTGCTTCAGTGGATGATGAGAATGTCAGTTTTGACAAAGAACACTGTTCATTACTTAAATGCTCCAATTGAGCTGTTAGAATGTCAGAAACAAGCTTTCTGAGCTGAGAAATGCATTTTGTGACAAAGTGCATCAGTGGATGATGAGAATGTCACTTTTGACAAAGAACACTGTTCATTACTAAAATGCTCTAATTGAGCTGTTAGAATGTCAGAAACAAGCTTTCTGAGCTGAGAACTGCATTTTGTGACAAAAAGCATCAGTGGATGATGAGAATGTCAGTTTTGACAAAGAACACTGTTCATTACTAAAATGCTCTAATTGAGCTGTTAGAATGTCAGAAACAAGCTTTCTGAGCTGAGAACTGCATTTTGTGACAAAAAGCATCAGTGGATGATGAGAATGTCAGTTTTGACAAAGAACACTGATCATTACTAAAATGCTCCAATTGAGCTGTTAGAATGTCAGAAACAAGCTTTCTGAGCTGAGAAATGCATTTTGTGACAAAGTGCTTCAGTGGATGATGAGAATGTCAGTTTTGACAAAGAACACTGTTCATTACTAAAATGCTCTAATTGAGCTGTTAGAATGTCAGAAACAAGCTTTCTGAGCTGAGAACTGCATTTTGTGACAAAGTGCTTCAGTGGATGATGAGAATGTCAGTTTTGACAAAGAACACTGTTCATTACTTAAATGCTCCAATTGAGCTGTTAGAATGTCAGAAACAAGCTTTCTGAGCTGAGAAATGCATTTTGTGACAAAGTGCATCAGTGGATGATGAGAATGTCACTTTTGACAAAGAACACTGTTCATTACTAAAATGCTCTAATTGAGCTGTTAGAATGTCAGAAACAAGCTTTCTGAGCTGAGAACTGCATTTTGTGACAAAAAGCATCAGTGGATGATGAGAATGTCAGTTTTGACAAAGAACACTGATCATTACTAAAATGCTCCAATTGAGCTGTTAGAATGTCAGAAACAAGCTTTCTGAGCTGAGAAATGCATTTTGTGACAAAGTGAATTAGTGGATGGATGAGAATGTCACTTTTGACAAAGAACACTGATCATTACTAAAATGCTCCAATTGAGCTGTTAGAATGTCAGAAACAAGCTTTCTGAGCTGAGAAATGCATTTTGTGACAAAGTGCTTCAGTGGATGATGAGAATGTCAGTTTTGACAAAGAACACTGTTCATTACTGAAATGCTCCAATTGAGCTGTTAGAATGTCAGAAACAAGCTTTCTGAGCTGAGAAATGCATTTTGTGACAAAGTGCATCAGTGGATGATGAGAATGTCACTTTTGACAAAGAACACTGTTCATTACTGAAATGCTCTAATTGAGCTGTTAGAATGTCAGAAACAAGCTTTCTGAGCTGAGAACTGCATTTTGTGACATAGTTCATCAGTGGATGATGAGAATGTCAGTTTTGACAAAGAACACTGTTCATTACTGAAATGCTCCAATTGAGCTGTTAGAATGTCAGAAACAAGCTTTCTGAGCTGAGAAATGCATTTTGTGACAAAGTGCATCAGTGGATGATGAGAATGTCACTTTTGACAAAGAACACTGTTCATTACTAAAATGCTCTAATTGAGCTGTTAGAATGTCAGAAACAAGCTTTCTGAGCTGAGAACTGCATTTTGTGACAAAAAGCATCAGTGGATGATGAGAATGTCAGTTTTGACAAAGAAAACTGTTCATTACTAAAATGCTCTAATTGAGCTGTTAGAATGTTAGAAACAAGCTTTCTGAGCTGAGAACTGCATTTTGTGACATAGTTCATCAGTGGATGATGAGAATGTCAGTTTTGACAAAGAACACTGATCATTACTAAAATGCTCCAATTTGAGCTGTTAGAATGTCAGAAACAAGCTTTCTGAGCTGAGAAATGCATTTTGTGACAAAGTGCTTCAGTGGATGATGAGAATGTCAGTTTTGACAAAGAACACTGTTCATTACTAAAATGCTCTAATTGAGCTGTTAGAATGTCAGAAACAAGCTTTCTGAGCTGAGAACTGCATTTTGTGACATAGTTCATCAGTGGATGATGAGAATGTCAGTTTTGACAAAGAACACTGATCATTACTAAAATGCTCCAATTGAGCTGTTAGAATGTCAGAAACAAGCTTTCTGAGCTGAGAACTGCATTTTGTGACAAAGTGCTTCAGTGGATGATTAGAATGTCAGTTTTGACAAAGAACACTGTTCATTACTAAAATGCTCTAATTGAGCTGTTAGAATGTCAGAAACAAGCTTTCTGAGCTGAGAAATGCATTTTGTGACATAGTTCATCAGTGGATGATGAGAATGTCACTTTTGACAAAGAACACTGTTCATTACTAAAATGCTCTAATTGAGCTGTTAGAATGTCAGAAACAAGCTTTCTGAGCTGAGAACTGCATTTTGTGACATAGTTCATCAGTGGATGATGAGAATGTCAGTTTTGACAAAGAACACTGATCATTACTAAAATGCTCCAATTGAGCTGTTAGAATGTCAGAAACAAGCTTTCTGAGCTGAGAAATGCATTTTGTGACAAAGTGCTTCAGTGGATGATTAGAATGTCAGTTTTGACAAAGAACACTGTTCATTACTGAAATGCTCCAATTAAGCTGTTAGAATGTCAGAAACAAGCTTTCTGAGCTGAGAAATGCATTTTGTGACAAAGTGCATCAGTGGATGATGAGAATGTCACTTTTGACAAAGAACACTGTTCATAACTAAAATGCTCTAATTGAGCTGTTAGAATGTCAGAAACAAGCTTTCTGAGCTGAGAACTGCATTTTGTGACAAAAAGCATCAGTGGATGATGAGAATGTCAGTTTTGACAAAGAACACTGATCATTACTAAAATGCTCCAATTGAGCTGTTAGAATGTCAGAAACAAGCTTTCTGAGCTGAGAAATGCATTTTGTGACAAAGTGCTTCAGTGGATGATGAGAATGTCAGTTTTGACAAAGAACACTGTTCATTACTAAAATGCTCTAATTGAGCTGTTAGAATGTCAGAAACAAGCTTTCTGAGCTGAGAAATGCATTTTGTGACATAGTTCATCAGTGGATGATGAGAATGTCAGTTTTGACAAAGAAAACTGTTCATTACTAAAATGCTCTAATTGAGCTGTTAGAATGTTAGAAACAAGCTTTCTGAGCTGAGAACTGCATTTTGTGACATAGTTCATCAGTGGATGATGAGAATGTCAGTTTTGACAAAGAACACTGATCATTACTAAAATGCTCCAATTGAGCTGTTAGAATGTCAGAAACAAGCTTTCTGAGCTGAGAAATGCATTTTGTGACAAAGTGCTTCAGTGGATGATGAGAATGTCAGTTTTGACAAAGAACACTGTTCATTAGTAAAATGCTCTAATTGAGCTGTTAGAATGTCAGAAACAAGCTTTCTGAGCTGAGAACTGCATTTTGTGACATAGTTCATCAGTGGATGATGAGAATGTCAGTTTTGACAAAGAACACTGTTCATTACTGAAATGCTCTAATTGAGCTGTTAGAATGTCAGAAACAAGCTTTCTGAGCTGAGAAATGCATTTTGTGACAAAGTGAATTAGTGGATGGATGAGAATGTCACTTTTGACAAAGAACACTGATCATTACTAAAATGCTCCAATTGAGCTGTTAGAATGTCAGAAACAAGCTTTCTGAGCTGAGAAATGCATTTTGTGACAAAGTGCTTCAGTGGATGATGAGAATGTCAGTTTTGACAAAGAACACTGTTCATTACTGAAATGCTCCAATTGAGCTGTTAGAATGTCAGAAACAAGCTTTCTGAGCTGAGAAATGCATTTTGTGACAAAGTGCATCAGTGGATGATGAGAATGTCACTTTTGACAAAGAACACTGTTCATTACTGAAATGCTCTAATTGAGCTGTTAGAATGTCAGAAACAAGCTTTCTGAGCTGAGAACTGCATTTTGTGACATAGTTCATCAGTGGATGATGAGAATGTCAGTTTTGACAAAGAACACTGTTCATTACTTAAATGCTCCAATTGAGCTGTTAGAATGTCAGAAACAAGCTTTCTGAGCTGAGAAATGCATTTTGTGACAAAGTGCATCAGTGGATGATGAGAATGTCACTTTTGACAAAGAACACTGTTCATTACTAAAATGCTCTAATTGAGCTGTTAGAATGTCAGAAACAAGCTTTCTGAGCTGAGAACTGCATTTTGTGACAAAAAGCATCAGTGGATGATGAGAATGTCAGTTTTGACAAAGAACACTGATCATTACTAAAATGCTCCAATTGAGCTGTTAGAATGTCAGAAACAAGCTTTCTGAGCTGAGAAATGCATTTTGTGACAAAGTGAATTAGTGGATGGATGAGAATGTCACTTTTGACAAAGAACACTGATCATTACTAAAATGCTCCAATTGAGCTGTTAGAATGTCAGAAACAAGCTTTCTGAGCTGAGAAATGCATTTTGTGACAAAGTGCTTCAGTGGATGATGAGAATGTCAGTTTTGACAAAGAACACTGTTCATTACTGAAATGCTCCAATTGAGCTGTTAGAATGTCAGAAACAAGCTTTCTGAGCTGAGAAATGCATTTTGTGACAAAGTGCATCAGTGGATGATGAGAATGTCACTTTTGACAAAGAACACTGTTCATTACTGAAATGCTCTAATTGAGCTGTTAGAATGTCAGAAACAAGCTTTCTGAGCTGAGAACTGCATTTTGTGACATAGTTCATCAGTGGATGATGAGAATGTCAGTTTTGACAAAGAAAACTGTTCATTACTAAAATGCTCTAATTGAGCTGTTAGAATGTTAGAAACAAGCTTTCTGAGCTGAGAACTGCATTTTGTGACATAGTTTATCAGTGGATGATGAGAATGTCAGTTTTGACAAAGAACACTGATCATTACTAAAATGCTCCAATTGAGCTGTTAGAATGTCAGAAACAAGCTTTCTGAGCTGAGAAATGCATTTTGTGACAAAGTGCTTCAGTGGATGATGAGAATGTCAGTTTTGACAAAGAACACTGTTCATTACTAAAATGCTCTAATTGAGCTGTTAGAATGTCAGAAACAAGCTTTCTGAGCTGAGAACTGCATTTTGTGACATAGTTCATCAGTGGATGATGAGAATGTCGGTTTTGACAAAGAACACTGTTCATTACTGAAATGCTCTAATTGAGCTGTTAGAATGTCAGAAACAAGCTTTCTGAGCTGAGAACTGCATTTTGTGACATAGTTCATCAGTGGATGATGAGAATGTCAGTTTTGACAAAGAACACTGTTCATTACTGAAATGCTCCAATTGAGCTGTTAGAATGTCAGAAACAAGCTTTCTGAGCTGAGAAATGCATTTTGTGACAAAGTGCTTCAGTGGATGATGAGAATGTCAGTTTTGACAAAGAACACTGTTCATTACTGAAATGCTCCAATTGAGCTGTTAGAATGTCAGAAACAAGCTTTCTGAGCTGAGAAATGCATTTTGTGACAAAAAGCATCAGTGGATGATGAGAATGTCAGTTTTGACAAAGAACACTGATCATTACTAAAATGCTCCAATTGAGCTGTTAGAATGTCAGAAACAAGCTTTCTGAGCTGAGAAATGCATTTTGTGACAAAGTGCTTCAGTGGATGATGAGAATGTCAGTTTTGACAAAGAACACTGTTCATTACTAAAATGCTCTAATTGAGCTGTTAGAATGTCAGAAACAAGCTTTCTGAGCTGAGAACTGCATTTTGTGACGAAGTGCTTCAGTGGATGATGAGAATGTCAGTTTTGACAAAGAACACTGTTCATTACTTAAATGCTCCAATTGAGCTGTTAGAATGTCAGAAACAAGCTTTCTGAGCTGAGAAATGCATTTTGTGACAAAGTGCATCAGTGGATGATGAGAATGTCACTTTTGACAAAGAACACTGTTCATTACTAAAATGCTCTAATTGAGCTGTTAGAATGTCAGAAACAAGCTTTCTGAGCTGAGAACTGCATTTTGTGACAAAAAGCATCAGTGGATGATGAGAATGTCAGTTTTGACAAAGAACACTGTTCATTACTAAAATGCTCTAATTGAGCTGTTAGAATGTCAGAAACAAGCTTTCTGAGCTGAGAACTGCATTTTGTGACAAAAAGCATCAGTGGATGATGAGAATGTCAGTTTTGACAAAGAACACTGATCATTACTAAAATGCTCCAATTGAGCTGTTAGAATGTCAGAAACAAGCTTTCTGAGCTGAGAAATGCATTTTGTGACAAAGTGCTTCAGTGGATGATGAGAATGTCAGTTTTGACAAAGAACACTGTTCATTACTAAAATGCTCTAATTGAGCTGTTAGAATGTCAGAAACAAGCTTTCTGAGCTGAGAACTGCATTTTGTGACAAAGTGCTTCAGTGGATGATGAGAATGTCAGTTTTGACAAAGAACACTGTTCATTACTTAAATGCTCCAATTGAGCTGTTAGAATGTCAGAAACAAGCTTTCTGAGCTGAGAAATGCATTTTGTGACAAAGTGCATCAGTGGATGATGAGAATGTCACTTTTGACAAAGAACACTGTTCATTACTAAAATGCTCTAATTGAGCTGTTAGAATGTCAGAAACAAGCTTTCTGAGCTGAGAACTGCATTTTGTGACAAAAAGCATCAGTGGATGATGAGAATGTCAGTTTTGACAAAGAACACTGATCATTACTAAAATGCTCCAATTGAGCTGTTAGAATGTCAGAAACAAGCTTTCTGAGCTGAGAAATGCATTTTGTGACAAAGTGAATTAGTGGATGGATGAGAATGTCACTTTTGACAAAGAACACTGATCATTACTAAAATGCTCCAATTGAGCTGTTAGAATGTCAGAAACAAGCTTTCTGAGCTGAGAAATGCATTTTGTGACAAAGTGCTTCAGTGGATGATGAGAATGTCAGTTTTGACAAAGAACACTGTTCATTACTGAAATGCTCCAATTGAGCTGTTAGAATGTCAGAAACAAGCTTTCTGAGCTGAGAAATGCATTTTGTGACAAAGTGCATCAGTGGATGATGAGAATGTCACTTTTGACAAAGAACACTGTTCATTACTGAAATGCTCTAATTGAGCTGTTAGAATGTCAGAAACAAGCTTTCTGAGCTGAGAACTGCATTTTGTGACATAGTTCATCAGTGGATGATGAGAATGTCAGTTTTGACAAAGAACACTGTTCATTACTGAAATGCTCCAATTGAGCTGTTAGAATGTCAGAAACAAGCTTTCTGAGCTGAGAACTGCATTTTGTGACAAAGTGCTTCAGTGGATGATGAGAATGTCAGTTTTGACAAAGAACACTGTTCATTACTTAAATGCTCCAATTGAGCTGTTAGAATGTCAGAAACAAGCTTTCTGAGCTGAGAAATGCATTTTGTGACAAAGTGCATCAGTGGATGATGAGAATGTCACTTTTGACAAAGAACACTGTTCATTACTAAAATGCTCTAATTGAGCTGTTAGAATGTCAGAAACAAGCTTTCTGAGCTGAGAACTGCATTTTGTGACAAAAAGCATCAGTGGATGATGAGAATGTCAGTTTTGACAAAGAACACTGATCATTACTAAAATGCTCCAATTGAGCTGTTAGAATGTCAGAAACAAGCTTTCTGAGCTGAGAAATGCATTTTGTGACAAAGTGAATTAGTGGATGGATGAGAATGTCACTTTTGACAAAGAACACTGATCATTACTAAAAGGCTCCAATTGAGCTGTTAGAATGTCAGAAACAAGCTTTCTGAGCTGAGAAATGCATTTTGTGACAAAGTGCTTCAGTGGATGATGAGAATGTCAGTTTTGACAAAGAACACTGTTCATTACTGAAATGCTCCAATTGAGCTGTTAGAATGTCAGAAACAAGCTTTCTGAGCTGAGAAATGCATTTTGTGACAAAGTGCATCAGTGGATGATGAGAATGTCACTTTTGACAAAGAACACTGTTCATTACTAAAATGCTCTAATTGAGCTGTTAGAATGTCAGAAACAAGCTTTCTGAGCTGAGAACTGCATTTTGTGACAAAAAGCATCAGTGGATGATGAGAATGTCAGTTTTGACAAAGAAAACTGTTCATTAACTAAAATGCTCTAATTGAGCTGTTAGAATGTTAGAAACAAGCTTTCTGAGCTGAGAACTGCATTTTGTGACATAGTTCATCAGTGGATGATGAGAATGTCAGTTTTGACAAAGAACACTGATCATTACTAAAATGCTCCAATTTGAGCTGTTAGAATGTCAGAAACAAGCTTTCTGAGCTGAGAAATGCATTTTGTGACAAAGTGCTTCAGTGGATGATGAGAATGTCAGTTTTGACAAAGAACACTGTTCATTACTAAAATGCTCTAATTGAGCTGTTAGAATGTCAGAAACAAGCTTTCTGAGCTGAGAACTGCATTTTGTGACATAGTTCATCAGTGGATGATGAGAATGTCACTTTTGACAAAGAACACTGTTCATTACTAAAATGCTCTAATTGAGCTGTTAGAATGTCAGAAACAAGCTTTCTGAGCTGAGAACTGCATTTTGTGACATAGTTCATCAGTGGATGATGAGAATGTCAGTTTTGACAAAGAACACTGATCATTACTAAAATGCTCCAATTGAGCTGTTAGAATGTCAGAAACAAGCTTTCTGAGCTGAGAAATGCATTTTGTGACAAAGTGCTTCAGTGGATGATTAGAATGTCAGTTTTGACAAAGAACACTGTTCATTACTGAAATGCTCCAATTAAGCTGTTAGAATGTCAGAAACAAGCTTTCTGAGCTGAGAAATGCATTTTGTGACAAAGTGCATCAGTGGATGATGAGAATGTCACTTTTGACAAAGAACACTGTTCATTACTAAAATGCTCTAATTGAGCTGTTAGAATGTCAGAAACAAGCTTTCTGAGCTGAGAACTGCATTTTGTGACAAAAAGCATCAGTGGATGATGAGAATGTCAGTTTTGACAAAGAACACTGATCATTACTAAAATGCTCCAATTGAGCTGTTAGAATGTCAGAAACAAGCTTTCTGAGCTGAGAACTGCATTTTGTGACAAAGTGCTTCAGTGGATGATGAGAATGTCAGTTTTGACAAAGAACACTGTTCATTACTAAAATGCTCTAATTGAGCTGTTAGAATGTCAGAAACAAGCTTTCTGAGCTGAGAAATGCATTTTGTGACATAGTTCATCAGTGGATGATGAGAATGTCAGTTTTGACAAAGAAAACTGTTCATTACTAAAATGCTCTAATTGAGCTGTTAGAATGTTAGAAACAAGCTTTCTGAGCTGAGAACTGCATTTTGTGACATAGTTCATCAGTGGATGATGAGAATGTCAGTTTTGACAAAGAACACTGATCATTACTAAAATGCTCCAATTGAGCTGTTAGAATGTCAGAAACAAGCTTTCTGAGCTGAGAAATGCATTTTGTGACAAAGTGCTTCAGTGGATGATGAGAATGTCAGTTTTGACAAAGAACACTGTTCATTAGTAAAATGCTCTAATTGAGCTGTTAGAATGTCAGAAACAAGCTTTCTGAGCTGAGAACTGCATTTTGTGACATAGTTCATCAGTGGATGATGAGAATGTCGGTTTTGACAAAGAACACTGTTCATTACTGAAATGCTCTAATTGAGCTGTTAGAATGTCAGAAACAAGCTTTCTGAGCTGAGAAATGCATTTTGTGACAAAGTGAATTAGTGGATGGATGAGAATGTCACTTTTGACAAAGAACACTGATCATTACTAAAATGCTCCAATTGAGCTGTTAGAATGTCAGAAACAAGCTTTCTGAGCTGAGAAATGCATTTTGTGACAAAGTGCTTCAGTGGATGATGAGAATGTCAGTTTTGACAAAGAACACTGTTCATTACTGAAATGCTCCAATTGAGCTGTTAGAATGTCAGAAACAAGCTTTCTGAGCTGAGAAATGCATTTTGTGACAAAGTGCATCAGTGGATGATGAGAATGTCACTTTTGACAAAGAACACTGTTCATTACTGAAATGCTCTAATTGAGCTGTTAGAATGTCAGAAACAAGCTTTCTGAGCTGAGAACTGCATTTTGTGACATAGTTCATCAGTGGATGATGAGAATGTCAGTTTTGACAAAGAACACTGTTCATTACTTAAATGCTCCAATTGAGCTGTTAGAATGTCAGAAACAAGCTTTCTGAGCTGAGAAATGCATTTTGTGACAAAGTGCATCAGTGGATGATGAGAATGTCACTTTTGACAAAGAACACTGTTCATTACTAAAATGCTCTAATTGAGCTGTTAGAATGTCAGAAACAAGCTTTCTGAGCTGAGAACTGCATTTTGTGACAAAAAGCATCAGTGGATGATGAGAATGTCAGTTTTGACAAAGAACACTGATCATTACTAAAATGCTCCAATTGAGCTGTTAGAATGTCAGAAACAAGCTTTCTGAGCTGAGAAATGCATTTTGTGACAAAGTGAATTAGTGGATGGATGAGAATGTCACTTTTGACAAAGAACACTGATCATTACTAAAATGCTCCAATTGAGCTGTTAGAATGTCAGAAACAAGCTTTCTGAGCTGAGAAATGCATTTTGTGACAAAGTGCTTCAGTGGATGATGAGAATGTCAGTTTTGACAAAGAACACTGTTCATTACTGAAATGCTCCAATTGAGCTGTTAGAATGTCAGAAACAAGCTTTCTGAGCTGAGAAATGCATTTTGTGACAAAGTGCATCAGTGGATGATGAGAATGTCACTTTTGACAAAGAACACTGTTCATTACTGAAATGCTCTAATTGAGCTGTTAGAATGTCAGAAACAAGCTTTCTGAGCTGAGAACTGCATTTTGTGACATAGTTCATCAGTGGATGATGAGAATGTCAGTTTTGACAAAGAACACTGTTCATTACTGAAATGCTCCAATTGAGCTGTTAGAATGTCAGAAACAAGCTTTCTGAGCTGAGAAATGCATTTTGTGACAAAGTGCATCAGTGGATGATGAGAATGTCACTTTTGACAAAGAACACTGTTCATTACTAAAATGCTCTAATTGAGCTGTTAGAATGTTAGAAACAAGCTTTCTGAGCTGAGAACTGCATTTTGTGACATAGTTCATCAGTGGATGATGAGAATGTCAGTTTTGACAAAGAACACTGATCATTACTAAAATGCTCCAATTTGAGCTGTTAGAATGTCAGAAACAAGCTTTCTGAGCTGAGAAATGCATTTTGTGACAAAGTACTTCAGTGGATGATGAGAATGTCAGTTTTGACAAAGAACACTGTTCATTACTAAAATGCTCTAATTGAGCTGTTAGAATGTCAGAAACAAGCTTTCTGAGCTGAGAACTGCATTTTGTGACATAGTTCATCAGTGGATGATGAGAATGTCACTTTTGACAAAGAACACTGTTCATTACTAAAATGCTCTAATTGAGCTGTTAGAATGTCAGAAACAAGCTTTCTGAGCTGAGAACTGCATTTTGTGACATAGTTCATCAGTGGATGATGAGAATGTCAGTTTTGACAAAGAACACTGATCATTACTAAAATGCTCTAATTGAGCTGTTAGAATGTCAGAAACAAGCTTTCTGAGCTGAGAACTGCATTTTGTGACATAGTTCATCAGTGGATGATGAGAATGTCACTTTTGACAAAGAACACTGTTCATTACTAAAATGCTCTAATTGAGCTGTTAGAATGTCAGAAACAAGCTTTCTGAGCTGAGAACTGCATTTTGTGACATAGTTCATCAGTGGATGATGAGAATGTCAGTTTTGACAAAGAACACTGATCATTACTAAAATGCTACAATTGAGCTGTTAGAATGTCAGAAACAAGCTTTCTGAGCTGAGAAATGCATTTTGTGACAAAGTGCTTCAGTGGATGATTAGAATGTCAGTTTTGACAAAGAACACTGTTCATTACTGAAATGCTCCAATTAAGCTGTTAGAATGTCAGAAACAAGCTTTCTGAGCTGAGAAATGCATTTTGTGACAAAGTGCATCAGTGGATGATGAGAATGTCACTTTTGACAAAGAACACTGTTCATTACTAAAATGCTCTAATTGAGCTGTTAGAATGTCAGAAACAAGCTTTCTGAGCTGAGAACTGCATTTTGTGACAAAAAAGCATCAGTGGATGATGAGAATGTCAGTTTTGACAAAGAACACTGATCATTACTAAAATGCTCCAATTTGAGCTGTTAGAATGTCAGAAACAAGCTTTCTGAGCTGAGAAATGCATTTTGTGACAAAGTGCTTCAGTGGATGATGAGAATGTCAGTTTTGACAAAGAACACTGTTCATTACTAAAATGCTCTAATTGAGCTGTTAGAATGTCAGAAACAAGCTTTCTGAGCTGAGAACTGCATTTTGTGACATAGTTCATCAGTGGATGATGAGAATGTCACTTTTGACAAAGAACACTGTTCATTACTAAAATGCTCTAATTGAGCTGTTAGAATGTCAGAAACAAGCTTTCTGAGCTGAGAACTGCATTTTGTGACATAGTTCATCAGTGGATGATGAGAATGTCAGTTTTGACAAAGAACACTGATCATTACTAAAATGCTCCAATTGAGCTGTTAGAATGTCAGAAACAAGCTTTCTGAGCTGAGAAATGCATTTTGTGACAAAGTGCTTCAGTGGATGATTAGAATGTCAGTTTTGACAAAGAACACTGTTCATTACTGAAATGCTCCAATTAAGCTGTTAGAATGTCAGAAACAAGCTTTCTGAGCTGAGAAATGCATTTTGTGACAAAGTGCATCAGTGGATGATGAGAATGTCACTTTTGACAAAGAACACTGTTCATAACTAAAATGCTCTAATTGAGCTGTTAGAATGTCAGAAACAAGCTTTCTGAGCTGAGAACTGCATTTTGTGACAAAAAGCATCAGTGGATGATGAGAATGTCAGTTTTGACAAAGAACACTGATCATTACTAAAATGCTCCAATTGAGCTGTTAGAATGTCAGAAACAAGCTTTCTGAGCTGAGAAATGCATTTTGTGACAAAGTGCTTCAGTGGATGATGAGAATGTCAGTTTTGACAAAGAACACTGTTCATTACTAAAATGCTCTAATTGAGCTGTTAGAATGTCAGAAACAAGCTTTCTGAGCTGAGAAATGCATTTTGTGACATAGTTCATCAGTGGATGATGAGAATGTCAGTTTTGACAAAGAAAACTGTTCATTACTAAAATGCTCTAATTGAGCTGTTAGAATGTTAGAAACAAGCTTTCTGAGCTGAGAACTGCATTTTGTGACATAGTTCATCAGTGGATGATGAGAATGTCAGTTTTGACAAAGAACACTGATCATTACTAAAATGCTCCAATTGAGCTGTTAGAATGTCAGAAACAAGCTTTCTGAGCTGAGAAATGCATTTTGTGACAAAGTGCTTCAGTGGATGATGAGAATGTCAGTTTTGACAAAGAACACTGTTCATTAGTAAAATGCTCTAATTGAGCTGTTAGAATGTCAGAAACAAGCTTTCTGAGCTGAGAACTGCATTTTGTGACATAGTTCATCAGTGGATGATGAGAATGTCAGTTTTGACAAAGAACACTGTTCATTACTGAAATGCTCTAATTGAGCTGTTAGAATGTCAGAAACAAGCTTTCTGAGCTGAGAAATGCATTTTGTGACAAAGTGAATTAGTGGATGGATGAGAATGTCACTTTTGACAAAGAACACTGATCATTACTAAAATGCTCCAATTGAGCTGTTAGAATGTCAGAAACAAGCTTTCTGAGCTGAGAAATGCATTTTGTGACAAAGTGCTTCAGTGGATGATGAGAATGTCAGTTTTGACAAAGAACACTGTTCATTACTGAAATGCTCCAATTGAGCTGTTAGAATGTCAGAAACAAGCTTTCTGAGCTGAGAAATGCATTTTGTGACAAAGTGCATCAGTGGATGATGAGAATGTCACTTTTGACAAAGAACACTGTTCATTACTGAAATGCTCTAATTGAGCTGTTAGAATGTCAGAAACAAGCTTTCTGAGCTGAGAACTGCATTTTGTGACATAGTTCATCAGTGGATGATGAGAATGTCAGTTTTGACAAAGAACACTGTTCATTACTTAAATGCTCCAATTGAGCTGTTAGAATGTCAGAAACAAGCTTTCTGAGCTGAGAAATGCATTTTGTGACAAAGTGCATCAGTGGATGATGAGAATGTCACTTTTGACAAAGAACACTGTTCATTACTAAAATGCTCTAATTGAGCTGTTAGAATGTCAGAAACAAGCTTTCTGAGCTGAGAACTGCATTTTGTGACAAAAAGCATCAGTGGATGATGAGAATGTCAGTTTTGACAAAGAACACTGATCATTACTAAAATGCTCCAATTGAGCTGTTAGAATGTCAGAAACAAGCTTTCTGAGCTGAGAAATGCATTTTGTGACAAAGTGAATTAGTGGATGGATGAGAATGTCACTTTTGACAAAGAACACTGATCATTACTAAAATGCTCCAATTGAGCTGTTAGAATGTCAGAAACAAGCTTTCTGAGCTGAGAAATGCATTTTGTGACAAAGTGCTTCAGTGGATGATGAGAATGTCAGTTTTGACAAAGAACACTGTTCATTACTGAAATGCTCCAATTGAGCTGTTAGAATGTCAGAAACAAGCTTTCTGAGCTGAGAAATGCATTTTGTGACAAAGTGCATCAGTGGATGATGAGAATGTCACTTTTGACAAAGAACACTGTTCATTACTGAAATGCTCTAATTGAGCTGTTAGAATGTCAGAAACAAGCTTTCTGAGCTGAGAACTGCATTTTGTGACATAGTTCATCAGTGGATGATGAGAATGTCAGTTTTGACAAAGAAAACTGTTCATTACTAAAATGCTCTAATTGAGCTGTTAGAATGTTAGAAACAAGCTTTCTGAGCTGAGAACTGCATTTTGTGACATAGTTTATCAGTGGATGATGAGAATGTCAGTTTTGACAAAGAACACTGATCATTACTAAAATGCTCCAATTGAGCTGTTAGAATGTCAGAAACAAGCTTTCTGAGCTGAGAAATGCATTTTGTGACAAAGTGCTTCAGTGGATGATGAGAATGTCAGTTTTGACAAAGAACACTGTTCATTACTAAAATGCTCTAATTGAGCTGTTAGAATGTCAGAAACAAGCTTTCTGAGCTGAGAACTGCATTTTGTGACATAGTTCATCAGTGGATGATGAGAATGTCGGTTTTGACAAAGAACACTGTTCATTACTGAAATGCTCTAATTGAGCGGTTAGAATGTCAGAAACAAGCTTTCTGAGCTGAGAACTGCATTTTGTGACATAGTTCATCAGTGGATGATGAGAATGTCAGTTTTGACAAAGAACACTGTTCATTACTGAAATGCTCCAATTGAGCTGTTAGAATGTCAGAAACAAGCTTTCTGAGCTGAGAAATGCATTTTGTGACAAAGTGCTTCAGTGGATGATGAGAATGTCAGTTTTGACAAAGAACACTGTTCATTACTGAAATGCTCCAATTGAGCTGTTAGAATGTCAGAAACAAGCTTTCTGAGCTGAGAAATGCATTTTGTGACAAAAAGCATCAGTGGATGATGAGAATGTCAGTTTTGACAAAGAACACTGATCATTACTAAAATGCTCCAATTGAGCTGTTAGAATGTCAGAAACAAGCTTTCTGAGCTGAGAAATGCATTTTGTGACAAAGTGCTTCAGTGGATGATGAGAATGTCAGTTTTGACAAAGAACACTGTTCATTACTAAAATGCTCTAATTGAGCTGTTAGAATGTCAGAAACAAGCTTTCTGAGCTGAGAACTGCATTTTGTGACGAAGTGCTTCAGTGGATGATGAGAATGTCAGTTTTGACAAAGAACACTGTTCATTACTTAAATGCTCCAATTGAGCTGTTAGAATGTCAGAAACAAGCTTTCTGAGCTGAGAAATGCATTTTGTGACAAAGTGCATCAGTGGATGATGAGAATGTCACTTTTGACAAAGAACACTGTTCATTACTAAAATGCTCTAATTGAGCTGTTAGAATGTCAGAAACAAGCTTTCTGAGCTGAGAACTGCATTTTGTGACAAAAAGCATCAGTGGATGATGAGAATGTCAGTTTTGACAAAGAACACTGTTCATTACTAAAATGCTCTAATTGAGCTGTTAGAATGTCAGAAACAAGCTTTCTGAGCTGAGAACTGCATTTTGTGACAAAAAGCATCAGTGGATGATGAGAATGTCAGTTTTGACAAAGAACACTGATCATTACTAAAATGCTCCAATTGAGCTGTTAGAATGTCAGAAACAAGCTTTCTGAGCTGAGAAATGCATTTTGTGACAAAGTGCTTCAGTGGATGATGAGAATGTCAGTTTTGACAAAGAACACTGTTCATTACTAAAATGCTCTAATTGAGCTGTTAGAATGTCAGAAACAAGCTTTCTGAGCTGAGAACTGCATTTTGTGACAAAGTGCTTCAGTGGATGATGAGAATGTCAGTTTTGACAAAGAACACTGTTCATTACTTAAATGCTCCAATTGAGCTGTTAGAATGTCAGAAACAAGCTTTCTGAGCTGAGAAATGCATTTTGTGACAAAGTGCATCAGTGGATGATGAGAATGTCACTTTTGACAAAGAACACTGTTCATTACTAAAATGCTCTAATTGAGCTGTTAGAATGTCAGAAACAAGCTTTCTGAGCTGAGAACTGCATTTTGTGACAAAAAGCATCAGTGGATGATGAGAATGTCAGTTTTGACAAAGAACACTGATCATTACTAAAATGCTCCAATTGAGCTGTTAGAATGTCAGAAACAAGCTTTCTGAGCTGAGAAATGCATTTTGTGACAAAGTGAATTAGTGGATGGATGAGAATGTCACTTTTGACAAAGAACACTGATCATTACTAAAATGCTCCAATTGAGCTGTTAGAATGTCAGAAACAAGCTTTCTGAGCTGAGAAATGCATTTTGTGACAAAGTGCTTCAGTGGATGATGAGAATGTCAGTTTTGACAAAGAACACTGTTCATTACTGAAATGCTCCAATTGAGCTGTTAGAATGTCAGAAACAAGCTTTCTGAGCTGAGAAATGCATTTTGTGACAAAGTGCATCAGTGGATGATGAGAATGTCACTTTTGACAAAGAACACTGTTCATTACTGAAATGCTCTAATTGAGCTGTTAGAATGTCAGAAACAAGCTTTCTGAGCTGAGAACTGCATTTTGTGACATAGTTCATCAGTGGATGATGAGAATGTCAGTTTTGACAAAGAACACTGTTCATTACTGAAATGCTCCAATTGAGCTGTTAGAATGTCAGAAACAAGCTTTCTGAGCTGAGAAATGCATTTTGTGACAAAGTGCATCAGTGGATGATGAGAATGTCACTTTTGACAAAGAACACTGTTCATTACTAAAATGCTCTAATTGAGCTGTTAGAATGTCAGAAACAAGCTTTCTGAGCTGAGAACTGCATTTTGTGACAAAAAGCATCAGTGGATGATGAGAATGTCAGTTTTGACAAAGAAAACTGTTCATTAACTAAAATGCTCTAATTGAGCTGTTAGAATGTTAGAAACAAGCTTTCTGAGCTGAGAACTGCATTTTGTGACATAGTTCATCAGTGGATGATGAGAATGTCAGTTTTGACAAAGAACACTGATCATTACTAAAATGCTCCAATTTGAGCTGTTAGAATGTCAGAAACAAGCTTTCTGAGCTGAGAAATGCATTTTGTGACAAAGTGCTTCAGTGGATGATGAGAATGTCAGTTTTGACAAAGAACACTGTTCATTACTAAAATGCTCTAATTGAGCTGTTAGAATGTCAGAAACAAGCTTTCTGAGCTGAGAACTGCATTTTGTGACATAGTTCATCAGTGGATGATGAGAATGTCACTTTTGACAAAGAACACTGTTCATTACTAAAATGCTCTAATTGAGCTGTTAGAATGTCAGAAACAAGCTTTCTGAGCTGAGAACTGCATTTTGTGACATAGTTCATCAGTGGATGATGAGAATGTCAGTTTTGACAAAGAACACTGATCATTACTAAAATGCTCCAATTGAGCTGTTAGAATGTCAGAAACAAGCTTTCTGAGCTGAGAAATGCATTTTGTGACAAAGTGCTTCAGTGGATGATTAGAATGTCAGTTTTGACAAAGAACACTGTTCATTACTGAAATGCTCCAATTAAGCTGTTAGAATGTCAGAAACAAGCTTTCTGAGCTGAGAAATGCATTTTGTGACAAAGTGCATCAGTGGATGATGAGAATGTCACTTTTGACAAAGAACACTGTTCATTACTAAAATGCTCTAATTGAGCTGTTAGAATGTCAGAAACAAGCTTTCTGAGCTGAGAACTGCATTTTGTGACAAAAAGCATCAGTGGATGATGAGAATGTCAGTTTTGACAAAGAACACTGATCATTACTAAAATGCTCCAATTGAGCTGTTAGAATGTCAGAAACAAGCTTTCTGAGCTGAGAAATGCATTTTGTGACAAAGTGCTTCAGTGGATGATGAGAATGTCAGTTTTGACAAAGAACACTGTTCATTACTAAAATGCTCTAATTGAGCTGTTAGAATGTCAGAAACAAGCTTTCTGAGCTGAGAAATGCATTTTGTGACATAGTTCATCAGTGGATGATGAGAATGTCAGTTTTGACAAAGAAAACTGTTCATTACTAAAATGCTCTAATTGAGCTGTTAGAATGTTAGAAACAAGCTTTCTGAGCTGAGAACTGCATTTTGTGACATAGTTCATCAGTGGATGATGAGAATGTCAGTTTTGACAAAGAACACTGATCATTACTAAAATGCTCCAATTGAGCTGTTAGAATGTCAGAAACAAGCTTTCTGAGCTGAGAAATGCATTTTGTGACAAAGTGCTTCAGTGGATGATGAGAATGTCAGTTTTGACAAAGAACACTGTTCATTAGTAAAATGCTCTAATTGAGCTGTTAGAATGTCAGAAACAAGCTTTCTGAGCTGAGAACTGCATTTTGTGACATAGTTCATCAGTGGATGATGAGAATGTCGGTTTTGACAAAGAACACTGTTCATTACTGAAATGCTCTAATTGAGCTGTTAGAATGTCAGAAACAAGCTTTCTGAGCTGAGAAATGCATTTTGTGACAAAGTGAATTAGTGGATGGATGAGAATGTCACTTTTGACAAAGAACACTGATCATTACTAAAATGCTCCAATTGAGCTGTTAGAATGTCAGAAACAAGCTTTCTGAGCTGAGAAATGCATTTTGTGACAAAGTGCTTCAGTGGATGATGAGAATGTCAGTTTTGACAAAGAACACTGTTCATTACTGAAATGCTCCAATTGAGCTGTTAGAATGTCAGAAACAAGCTTTCTGAGCTGAGAAATGCATTTTGTGACAAAGTGCATCAGTGGATGATGAGAATGTCACTTTTGACAAAGAACACTGTTCATTACTGAAATGCTCTAATTGAGCTGTTAGAATGTCAGAAACAAGCTTTCTGAGCTGAGAACTGCATTTTGTGACATAGTTCATCAGTGGATGATGAGAATGTCAGTTTTGACAAAGAACACTGTTCATTACTTAAATGCTCCAATTGAGCTGTTAGAATGTCAGAAACAAGCTTTCTGAGCTGAGAAATGCATTTTGTGACAAAGTGCATCAGTGGATGATGAGAATGTCACTTTTGACAAAGAACACTGTTCATTACTAAAATGCTCTAATTGAGCTGTTAGAATGTCAGAAACAAGCTTTCTGAGCTGAGAACTGCATTTTGTGACAAAAAGCATCAGTGGATGATGAGAATGTCAGTTTTGACAAAGAACACTGATCATTACTAAAATGCTCCAATTGAGCTGTTAGAATGTCAGAAACAAGCTTTCTGAGCTGAGAAATGCATTTTGTGACAAAGTGAATTAGTGGATGGATGAGAATGTCAGTTTTGACAAAGAACACTGATCATTACTAAAATGCTCCAATTGAGCTGTTAGAATGTCAGAAACAAGCTTTCTGAGCTGAGAAATGCATTTTGTGACAAAGTGCTTCAGTGGATGATGAGAATGTCAGTTTTGACAAAGAACACTGTTAATTACTGAAATGCTCCAATTGAGCTGTTAGAATGTCAGAAACAAGCTTTCTGAGCTGAGAAATGCATTTTGTGACAAAGTGCATCAGTGGATGATGAGAATGTCACTTTTGACAAAGAACACTGTTCATTACTGAAATGCTCTAATTGAGCTGTTAGAATGTCAGAAACAAGCTTTCTGAGCTGAGAACTGCATTTTGTGACATAGTTCATCAGTGGATGATGAGAATGTCAGTTTTGACAAAGAACACTGTTCATTACTGAAATGCTCCAATTGAGCTGTTAGAATGTCAGAAACAAGCTTTCTGAGCTGAGAAATGCATTTTGTGACAAAGTGCATCAGTGGATGATGAGAATGTCACTTTTGACAAAGAACACTGTTCATTACTAAAATGCTCTAATTGAGCTGTTAGAATGTTAGAAACAAGCTTTCTGAGCTGAGAACTGCATTTTGTGACATAGTTCATCAGTGGATGATGAGAATGTCAGTTTTGACAAAGAACACTGATCATTACTAAAATGCTCCAATTTGAGCTGTTAGAATGTCAGAAACAAGCTTTCTGAGCTGAGAAATGCATTTTGTGACAAAGTACTTCAGTGGATGATGAGAATGTCAGTTTTGACAAAGAACACTGTTCATTACTAAAATGCTCTAATTGAGCTGTTAGAATGTCAGAAACAAGCTTTCTGAGCTGAGAACTGCATTTTGTGACATAGTTCATCAGTGGATGATGAGAATGTCACTTTTGACAAAGAACACTGTTCATTACTAAAATGCTCTAATTGAGCTGTTAGAATGTCAGAAACAAGCTTTCTGAGCTGAGAACTGCATTTTGTGACATAGTTCATCAGTGGATGATGAGAATGTCAGTTTTGACAAAGAACACTGATCATTACTAAAATGCTACAATTGAGCTGTTAGAATGTCAGAAACAAGCTTTCTGAGCTGAGAAATGCATTTTGTGACAAAGTGCTTCAGTGGATGATTAGAATGTCAGTTTTGACAAAGAACACTGTTCATTACTGAAATGCTCCAATTAAGCTGTTAGAATGTCAGAAACAAGCTTTCTGAGCTGAGAAATGCATTTTGTGACAAAGTGCATCAGTGGATGATGAGAATGTCACTTTTGACAAAGAACACTGTTCATTACTAAAATGCTCTAATTGAGCTGTTAGAATGTCAGAAACAAGCTTTCTGAGCTGAGAACTGCATTTTGTGACAAAAAGCATCAGTGGATGATGAGAATGTCAGTTTTGACAAAGAACACTGATCATTACTAAAATGCTCCAATTTGAGCTGTTAGAATGTCAGAAACAAGCTTTCTGAGCTGAGAAATGCATTTTGTGACAAAGTGCTTCAGTGGATGATGAGAATGTCAGTTTTGACAAAGAACACTGTTCATTACTAAAATGCTCTAATTGAGCTGTTAGAATGTCAGAAACAAGCTTTCTGAGCTGAGAACTGCATTTTGTGACATAGTTCATCAGTGGATGATGAGAATGTCACTTTTGACAAAGAACACTGTTCATTACTAAAATGCTCTAATTGAGCTGTTAGAATGTCAGAAACAAGCTTTCTGAGCTGAGAACTGCATTTTGTGACATAGTTCATCAGTGGATGATGAGAATGTCAGTTTTGACAAAGAACACTGATCATTACTAAAATGCTCCAATTGAGCTGTTAGAATGTCAGAAACAAGCTTTCTGAGCTGAGAAATGCATTTTGTGACAAAGTGCTTCAGTGGATGATTAGAATGTCAGTTTTGACAAAGAACACTGTTCATTACTGAAATGCTCCAATTAAGCTGTTAGAATGTCAGAAACAAGCTTTCTGAGCTGAGAAATGCATTTTGTGACAAAGTGCATCAGTGGATGATGAGAATGTCACTTTTGACAAAGAACACTGTTCATTACTAAAATGCTCTAATTGAGCTGTTAGAATGTCAGAAACAAGCTTTCTGAGCTGAGAACTGCATTTTGTGACAAAAAGCATCAGTGGATGATGAGAATGTCAGTTTTGACAAAGAACACTGATCATTACTAAAATGCTCCAATTGAGCTGTTAGAATGTCAGAAACAAGCTTTCTGAGCTGAGAAATGCATTTTGTGACAAAGTGCTTCAGTGGATGATGAGAATGTCAGTTTTGACAAAGAACACTGATCATTACTAAAATGCTCCAATTGAGCTGTTAGAATGTCAGAAACAAGCTTTCTGAGCTGAGAAATGCATTTTGTGACAAAGTGCTTCAGTGGATGATGAGAATGTCAGTTTTGACAAAGAACACTGTTCATTAGTAAAATGCTCTAATTGAGCTGTTAGAATGTCAGAAACAAGCTTTCTGAGCTGAGAACTGCATTTTGTGACATAGTTCATCAGTGGATGATGAGAATGTCAGTTTTGACAAAGAACACTGTTCATTACTGAAATGCTCTAATTGAGCTGTTAGAATGTCAGAAACAAGCTTTCTGAGCTGAGAAATGCATTTTGTGACAAAGTGAATTAGTGGATGGATGAGAATGTCACTTTTGACAAAGAACACTGATCATTACTAAAATGCTCCAATTGAGCTGTTAGAATGTCAGAAACAAGCTTTCTGAGCTGAGAAATGCATTTTGTGACAAAGTGCTTCAGTGGATGATGAGAATGTCAGTTTTGACAAAGAACACTGTTCATTACTGAAATGCTCCAATTGAGCTGTTAGAATGTCAGAAACAAGCTTTCTGAGCTGAGAAATGCATTTTGTGACAAAGTGCATCAGTGGATGATGAGAATGTCACTTTTGACAAAGAACACTGTTCATTACTGAAATGCTCTAATTGAGCTGTTAGAATGTCAGAAACAAGCTTTCTGAGCTGAGAACTGCATTTTGTGACATAGTTCATCAGTGGATGATGAGAATGTCAGTTTTGACAAAGAACACTGTTCATTACTTAAATGCTCCAATTGAGCTGTTAGAATGTCAGAAACAAGCTTTCTGAGCTGAGAAATGCATTTTGTGACAAAGTGCATCAGTGGATGATGAGAATGTCACTTTTGACAAAGAACACTGTTCATTACTAAAATGCTCTAATTGAGCTGTTAGAATGTCAGAAACAAGCTTTCTGAGCTGAGAACTGCATTTTGTGACAAAAAGCATCAGTGGATGATGAGAATGTCAGTTTTGACAAAGAACACTGATCATTACTAAAATGCTCCAATTGAGCTGTTAGAATGTCAGAAACAAGCTTTCTGAGCTGAGAAATGCATTTTGTGACAAAGTGAATTAGTGGATGGATGAGAATGTCACTTTTGACAAAGAACACTGATCATTACTAAAATGCTCCAATTGAGCTGTTAGAATGTCAGAAACAAGCTTTCTGAGCTGAGAAATGCATTTTGTGACAAAGTGCTTCAGTGGATGATGAGAATGTCAGTTTTGACAAAGAACACTGTTCATTACTGAAATGCTCCAATTGAGCTGTTAGAATGTCAGAAACAAGCTTTCTGAGCTGAGAAATGCATTTTGTGACAAAGTGCATCAGTGGATGATGAGAATGTCACTTTTGACAAAGAACACTGTTCATTACTGAAATGCTCTAATTGAGCTGTTAGAATGTCAGAAACAAGCTTTCTGAGCTGAGAACTGCATTTTGTGACATAGTTCATCAGTGGATGATGAGAATGTCAGTTTTGACAAAGAACACTGTTCATTACTGAAATGCTCCAATTGAGCTGTTAGAATGTCAGAAACAAGCTTTCTGAGCTGAGAAATGCATTTTGTGACAAAGTGCATCAGTGGATGATGAGAATGTCACTTTTGACAAAGAACACTGTTCATTACTAAAATGCTCTAATTGAGCTGTTAGAATGTCAGAAACAAGCTTTCTGAGCTGAGAACTGCATTTTGTGACAAAAAGCATCAGTGGATGATGAGAATGTCAGTTTTGACAAAGAAAACTGTTCATTACTAAAATGCTCTAATTGAGCTGTTAGAATGTTAGAAACAAGCTTTCTGAGCTGAGAACTGCATTTTGTGACATAGTTCATCAGTGGATGATGAGAATGTCAGTTTTGACAAAGAACACTGATCATTACTAAAATGCTCCAATTTGAGCTGTTAGAATGTCAGAAACAAGCTTTCTGAGCTGAGAAATGCATTTTGTGACAAAGTGCTTCAGTGGATGATGAGAATGTCAGTTTTGACAAAGAACACTGATCATTACTAAAATGCTCCAATTGAGCTGTTAGAATGTCAGAAACAAGCTTTCTGAGCTGAGAAATGCATTTTGTGACAAAGTGCTTCAGTGGATGATTAGAATGTCAGTTTTGACAAAGAACACTGTTCATTACTGAAATGCTCCAATTAAGCTGTTAGAATGTCAGAAACAAGCTTTCTGAGCTGAGAAATGCATTTTGTGACAAAGTGCATCAGTGGATGATGAGAATGTCACTTTTGACAAAGAACACTGTTCATTACTAAAATGCTCTAATTGAGCTGTTAGAATGTCAGAAACAAGCTTTCTGAGCTGAGAACTGCATTTTGTGACAAAAAGCATCAGTGGATGATGAGAATGTCAGTTTTGACAAAGAACACTGATCATTACTAAAATGCTCCAATTGAGCTGTTAGAATGTCAGAAACAAGCTTTCTGAGCTGAGAAATGCATTTTGTGACAAAGTGCTTCAGTGGATGATGAGAATGTCAGTTTTGACAAAGAACACTGTTCATTACTAAAATGCTCTAATTGAGCTGTTAGAATGTCAGAAACAAGCTTTCTGAGCTGAGAAATGCATTTTGTGACATAGTTCATCAGTGGATGATGAGAATGTCAGTTTTGACAAAGAAAACTGTTCATTACTAAAATGCTCTAATTGAGCTGTTAGAATGTTAGAAACAAGCTTTCTGAGCTGAGAACTGCATTTTGTGACATAGTTCATCAGTGGATGATGAGAATGTCAGTTTTGACAAAGAACACTGATCATTACTAAAATGCTCCAATTGAGCTGTTAGAATGTCAGAAACAAGCTTTCTGAGCTGAGAAATGCATTTTGTGACAAAGTGCTTCAGTGGATGATGAGAATGTCAGTTTTGACAAAGAACACTGTTCATTAGTAAAATGCTCTAATTGAGCTGTTAGAATGTCAGAAACAAGCTTTCTGAGCTGAGAACTGCATTTTGTGACATAGTTCATCAGTGGATGATGAGAATGTCGGTTTTGACAAAGAACACTGTTCATTACTGAAATGCTCTAATTGAGCTGTTAGAATGTCAGAAACAAGCTTTCTGAGCTGAGAAATGCATTTTGTGACAAAGTGAATTAGTGGATGGATGAGAATGTCACTTTTGACAAAGAACACTGATCATTACTAAAATGCTCCAATTGAGCTGTTAGAATGTCAGAAACAAGCTTTCTGAGCTGAGAAATGCATTTTGTGACAAAGTGCTTCAGTGGATGATGAGAATGTCAGTTTTGACAAAGAACACTGTTCATTACTGAAATGCTCCAATTGAGCTGTTAGAATGTCAGAAACAAGCTTTCTGAGCTGAGAAATGCATTTTGTGACAAAGTGCATCAGTGGATGATGAGAATGTCACTTTTGACAAAGAACACTGTTCATTACTGAAATGCTCTAATTGAGCTGTTAGAATGTCAGAAACAAGCTTTCTGAGCTGAGAACTGCATTTTGTGACATAGTTCATCAGTGGATGATGAGAATGTCAGTTTTGACAAAGAACACTGTTCATTACTTAAATGCTCCAATTGAGCTGTTAGAATGTCAGAAACAAGCTTTCTGAGCTGAGAAATGCATTTTGTGACAAAGTGCATCAGTGGATGATGAGAATGTCACTTTTGACAAAGAACACTGTTCATTACTAAAATGCTCTAATTGAGCTGTTAGAATGTCAGAAACAAGCTTTCTGAGCTGAGAACTGCATTTTGTGACAAAAAGCATCAGTGGATGATGAGAATGTCAGTTTTGACAAAGAACACTGATCATTACTAAAATGCTCCAATTGAGCTGTTAGAATGTCAGAAACAAGCTTTCTGAGCTGAGAAATGCATTTTGTGACAAAGTGAATTAGTGGATGGATGAGAATGTCACTTTTGACAAAGAACACTGATCATTACTAAAATGCTCTAATTGAGCTGTTAGAATGTCAGAAACAAGCTTTCTGAGCTGAGAACTGCATTTTGTGACAAAAAGCATCAGTGGATGATGAGAATGTCAGTTTTGACAAAGAAAACTGTTCATTACTAAAATGCTCTAATTGAGCTGTTAGAATGTTAGAAACAAGCTTTCTGAGCTGAGAACTGCATTTTGTGACATAGTTCATCAGTGGATGATGAGAATGTCAGTTTTGACAAAGAACACTGATCATTACTAAAATGCTCCAATTTGAGCTGTTAGAATGTCAGAAACAAGCTTTCTGAGCTGAGAAATGCATTTTGTGACAAAGTGCTTCAGTGGATGATGAGAATGTCAGTTTTGACAAAGAACACTGTTCATTACTAAAATGCTCTAATTGAGCTGTTAGAATGTCAGAAACAAGCTTTCTGAGCTGAGAACTGCATTTTGTGACATAGTTCATCAGTGGATGATGAGAATGTCACTTTTGACAAAGAACACTGTTCATTACTAAAATGCTCTAATTGAGCTGTTAGAATGTCAGAAACAAGCTTTCTGAGCTGAGAACTGCATTTTGTGACATAGTTCATCAGTGGATGATGAGAATGTCAGTTTTGACAAAGAACACTGATCATTACTAAAATGCTACAATTGAGCTGTTAGAATGTCAGAAACAAGCTTTCTGAGCTGAGAAATGCATTTTGTGACAAAGTGCTTCAGTGGATGATTAGAATGTCAGTTTTGACAAAGAACACTGTTCATTACTGAAATGCTCCAATTAAGCTGTTAGAATGTCAGAAACAAGCTTTCTGAGCTGAGAAATGCATTTTGTGACAAAGTGCATCAGTGGATGATGAGAATGTCACTTTTGACAAAGAACACTGTTCATTACTAAAATGCTCTAATTGAGCTGTTAGAATGTCAGAAACAAGCTTTCTGAGCTGAGAACTGCATTTTGTGACAAAAAGCATCAGTGGATGATGAGAATGTCAGTTTTGACAAAGAACACTGATCATTACTAAAATGCTCCAATTTGAGCTGTTAGAATGTCAGAAACAAGCTTTCTGAGCTGAGAAATGCATTTTGTGACAAAGTGCTTCAGTGGATGATGAGAATGTCAGTTTTGACAAAGAACACTGTTCATTACTAAAATGCTCTAATTGAGCTGTTAGAATGTCAGAAACAAGCTTTCTGAGCTGAGAACTGCATTTTGTGACATAGTTCATCAGTGGATGATGAGAATGTCACTTTTGACAAAGAACACTGTTCATTACTAAAATGCTCTAATTGAGCTGTTAGAATGTCAGAAACAAGCTTTCTGAGCTGAGAACTGCATTTTGTGACATAGTTCATAAGTGGATGATGAGAATGTCAGTTTTGACAAAGAACACTGATCATTACTAAAATGCTCCAATTGAGCTGTTAGAATGTCAGAAACAAGCTTTCTGAGCTGAGAAATGCATTTTGTGACAAAGTGCTTCAGTGGATGATTAGAATGTCAGTTTTGACAAAGAACACTGTTCATTACTGAAATGCTCCAATTAAGCTGTTAGAATGTCAGAAACAAGCTTTCTGAGCTGAGAAATGCATTTTGTGACAAAGTGCATCAGTGGATGATGAGAATGTCACTTTTGACAAAGAACACTGTTCATTACTAAAATGCTCTAATTGAGCTGTTAGAATGTCAGAAACAAGCTTTCTGAGCTGAGAACTGCATTTTGTGACAAAAAGCATCAGTGGATGATGAGAATGTCAGTTTTGACAAAGAACACTGATCATTACTAAAATGCTCCAATTGAGCTGTTAGAATGTCAGAAACAAGCTTTCTGAGCTGAGAAATGCATTTTGTGACAAAGTGCTTCAGTGGATGATGAGAATGTCAGTTTTGACAAAGAACACTGTTCATTACTAAAATGCTCTAATTGAGCTGTTAGAATGTCAGAAACAAGCTTTCTGAGCTGAGAAATGCATTTTGTGACATAGTTCATCAGTGGATGATGAGAATGTCAGTTTTGACAAAGAAAACTGTTCATTACTAAAATGCTCTAATTGAGCTGTTAGAATGTTAGAAACAAGCTTTCTGAGCTGAGAACTGCATTTTGTGACATAGTTCATCAGTGGATGATGAGAATGTCAGTTTTGACAAAGAACACTGATCATTACTAAAATGCTCCAATTGAGCTGTTAGAATGTCAGAAACAAGCTTTCTGAGCTGAGAAATGCATTTTGTGACAAAGTGCTTCAGTGGATGATGAGAATGTCAGTTTTGACAAAGAACACTGTTCATTAGTAAAATGCTCTAATTGAGCTGTTAGAATGTCAGAAACAAGCTTTCTGAGCTGAGAACTGCATTTTGTGACATAGTTCATCAGTGGATGATGAGAATGTCGGTTTTGACAAAGAACACTGTTCATTACTGAAATGCTCTAATTGAGCTGTTAGAATGTCAGAAACAAGCTTTCTGAGCTGAGAAATGCATTTTGTGACAAAGTGAATTAGTGGATGGATGAGAATGTCACTTTTGACAAAGAACACTGATCATTACTAAAATGCTCCAATTGAGCTGTTAGAATGTCAGAAACAAGCTTTCTGAGCTGAGAAATGCATTTTGTGACAAAGTGCTTCAGTGGATGATGAGAATGTCAGTTTTGACAAAGAACACTGTTCATTACTGAAATGCTCCAATTGAGCTGTTAGAATGTCAGAAACAAGCTTTCTGAGCTGAGAAATGCATTTTGTGACAAAGTGCATCAGTGGATGATGAGAATGTCACTTTTGACAAAGAACACTGTTCATTACTGAAATGCTCTAATTGAGCTGTTAGAATGTCAGAAACAAGCTTTCTGAGCTGAGAACTGCATTTTGTGACATAGTTCATCAGTGGATGATGAGAATGTCAGTTTTGACAAAGAACACTGTTCATTACTGAAATGCTCCAATTGAGCTGTTAGAATGTCAGAAACAAGCTTTCTGAGCTGAGAACTGCATTTTGTGACATAGTTCATCAGTGGATGATGAGAATGTCAGTTTTGACAAAGAACACTGTTCATTACTTAAATGCTCCAATTGAGCTGTTAGAATGTCAGAAACAAGCTTTCTGAGCTGAGAAATGCATTTTGTGACAAAGTGCATCAGTGGATGATGAGAATGTCACTTTTGACAAAGAACACTGTTCATTACTAAAATGCTCTAATTGAGCTGTTAGAATGTCAGAAACAAGCTTTCTGAGCTGAGAACTGCATTTTGTGACAAAAAGCATCAGTGGATGATGAGAATGTCAGTTTTGACAAAGAAAACTGTTCATTACTAAAATGCTCTAATTGAGCTGTTAGAATGTTAGAAACAAGCTTTCTGAGCTGAGAACTGCATTTTGTGACATAGTTCATCAGTGGATGATGAGAATGTCAGTTTTGACAAAGAACACTGATCATTACTAAAATGCTCCAATTTGAGCTGTTAGAATGTCAGAAACAAGCTTTCTGAGCTGAGAAATGCATTTTGTGACAAAGTGCTTCAGTGGATGATGAGAATGTCCGTTTTGACAAAGAACACTGTTCATTACTAAAATGCTCTAATTGAGCTGTTAGAATGTCAGAAACAAGCTTTCTGAGCTGAGAACTGCATTTTGTGACATAGTTCATCAGTGGATGATGAGAATGTCACTTTTGACAAAGAACACTGTTCATTACTAAAATGCTCTAATTGAGCTGTTAGAATGTCAGAAACAAGCTTTCTGAGCTGAGAACTGCATTTTGTGACAAAGTGCTTCAGTGGATGATTAGAATGTCAGTTTTGACAAAGAACACTGTTCATCACTGAAATGCTCCAATTAAGCTGTTAGAATGTCAGAAACAAGCTTTCTGAGCTGAGAAATGCATTTTGTGACAAAGTGCATCAGTGGATGATGAGAATGTCACTTTTGACAAAGAACACTGTTCATTACTTAAATGCTCCAATTGAGCTGTTAGAATGTCAGAAACAAGCTTTCTGAGCTGAGAAATGCATTTTGTGACAAAGTGCATCAGTGGATGATGAGAATGTCACTTTTGACAAAGAACACTGTTTATTACTAAAATGCTCTAATTGAGCTGTTAGAATGTCAGAAACAAGCTTTCTGTGCTGAGAACTGCATTTTGTGACAAAAAGCATCAGTGGATGATGAGAATGTCAGTTTTGACAAAGAACACTGTTCATTACTAAAATGCTCTAATTGAGCTGTTAGAATGTCAGAAACAAGCTTTCTGAGCTGAGAAATGCATTTTGTGACATAGTTCATCAGTGGATGATGAGAATGTCAGTTTTGACAAAGAAAACTGTTCATTACTGAAATGCTCTAATTGAGCTGTTAGAATGTTAGAAACAAGCTTTCTGAGCTGAGAACTGCATTTTGTGACATAGTTCATCAGTGGATGATGAGAATGTCAGTTTTGACAAAGAACACTGTTCATTACTTAAATGCTCCAATTGAGCTGTTAGAATGTCAGAAACAAGCTTTCTGAGCTGAGAAATGCATTTTGTGACAAAGTGCATCAGTGGATGATGAGAATGTCACTTTTGACAAAGAACACTGTTCATTACTAAAATGCTCTAATTGAGCTGTTAGAATGTCAGAAACAAGCTTTCTGAGCTGAGAACTGCATTTTGTGACAAAAAGCATCAGTGGATGATGAGAATGTCAGTTTTGACAAAGAACACTGATCATTACTAAAATGCTCCAATTGAGCTGTTAGAATGTCAGAAACAAGCTTTCTGAGCTGAGAAATGCATTTTGTGACAAAGTGAATTAGTGGATGGATGAGAATGTCACTTTTGACAAAGAACACTGATCATTACTAAAATGCTCCAATTGAGCTGTTAGAATGTCAGAAACAAGCTTTCTGAGCTGAGAAATGCATTTTGTGACAAAGTGCTTCAGTGGATGATGAGAATGTCAGTTTTGACAAAGAACACTGTTCATTACTGAAATGCTCCAATTGAGCTGTTAGAATGTCAGAAACAAGCTTTCTGAGCTGAGAAATGCATTTTGTGACAAAGTGCATCAGTGGATGATGAGAATGTCACTTTTGACAAAGAACACTGTTCATTACTGAAATGCTCTAATTGAGCTGTTAGAATGTCAGAAACAAGCTTTCTGAGCTGAGAACTGCATTTTGTGACATAGTTCATCAGTGGATGATGAGAATGTCAGTTTTGACAAAGAACACTGTTCATTACTGAAATGCTCCAATTGAGCTGTTAGAATGTCAGAAACAAGCTTTCTGAGCTGAGAAATGCATTTTGTGACAAAGTGCATCAGTGGATGATGAGAATGTCACTTTTGACAAAGAACACTGTTCATTACTAAAATGCTCTAATTGAGCTGTTAGAATGTCAGAAACAAGCTTTCTGAGCTGAGAACTGCATTTTGTGACAAAAAGCATCAGTGGATGATGAGAATGTCAGTTTTGACAAAGAAAACTGTTCATTACTAAAATGCTCTAATTGAGCTGTTAGAATGTTAGAAACAAGCTTTCTGAGCTGAGAACTGCATTTTGTGACATAGTTCATCAGTGGATGATGAGAATGTCAGTTTTGACAAAGAACACTGATCATTACTAAAATGCTCCAATTTGAGCTGTTAGAATGTCAGAAACAAGCTTTCTGAGCTGAGAAATGCATTTTGTGACAAAGTGCTTCAGTGGATGATGAGAATGTCAGTTTTGACAAAGAACACTGTTCATTACTAAAATGCTCTAATTGAGCTGTTAGAATGTCAGAAACAAGCTTTCTGAGCTGAGAACTGCATTTTGTGACATAGTTCATCAGTGGATGATGAGAATGTCACTTTTGACAAAGAACACTGTTCATTACTAAAATGCTCTAATTGAGCTGTTAGAATGTCAGAAACAAGCTTTCTGAGCTGAGAACTGCATTTTGTGACATAGTTCATCAGTGGATGATGAGAATGTCAGTTTTGACAAAGAACACTGATCATTACTAAAATGCTACAATTGAGCTGTTAGAATGTCAGAAACAAGCTTTCTGAGCTGAGAAATGCATTTTGTGACAAAGTGCTTCAGTGGATGATGAGAATGTCAGTTTTGACAAAGAACACTGTTCATTACTGAAATGCTCCAATTAAGCTGTTAGAATGTCAGAAACAAGCTTTCTGAGCTGAGAAATGCATTTTGTGACAAAGTGCATCAGTGGATGATGAGAATGTCACTTTTGACAAAGAACACTGTTCATTACTAAAATGCTCTAATTGAGCTGTTAGAATGTCAGAAACAAGCTTTCTGAGCTGAGAACTGCATTTTGTGACAAAAAGCATCAGTGGATGATGAGAATGTCAGTTTTGACAAAGAACACTGATCATTACTAAAATGCTCCAATTGAGCTGTTAGAATGTCAGAAACAAGCTTTCTGAGCTGAGAAATGCATTTTGTGACAAAGTGCTTCAGTGGATGATGAGAATGTCAGTTTTGACAAAGAACACTGTTCATTACTAAAATGCTCTAATTGAGCTGTTAGAATGTCAGAAACAAGCTTTCTGAGCTGAGAAATGCATTTTGTGACAAAAAGCATCAGTGGATGATGAGAATGTCAGTTTTGACAAAGAAAACTGTTCATTACTAAAATGCTCTAATTGAGCTGTTAGAATGTCAGAAACAAGCTTTCTGAGCTGAGAAATGCATTTTGTGACAAAGTGCTTCAGTGGATGATTAGAATGTCAGTTTTGACAAAGAACACTGTTCATTACTGAAATGCTCCAATTAAGCTGTTAGAATGTCAGAAACAAGCTTTCTGAGCTGAGAAATGCATTTTGTGACAAAGTGCATCAGTGGATGATGAGAATGTCACTTTTGACAAAGAACACTGTTCATTACTAAAATGCTCTAATTGAGCTGTTAGAATGTCAGAAACAAGCTTTCTGAGCTGAGAACTGCATTTTGTGACAAAAAGCATCAGTGGATGATGAGAATGTCAGTTTTGACAAAGAACACTGATCATTACTAAAATGCTCCAATTGAGCTGTTAGAATGTCAGAAACAAGCTTTCTGAGCTGAGAAATGCATTTTGTGACAAAGTGCTTCAGTGGATGATGAGAATGTCAGTTTTGACAAAGAACACTGTTCATTACTAAAATGCTCTAATTGAGCTGTTAGAATGTCAGAAACAAGCTTTCTGAGCTGAGAAATGCATTTTGTGACATAGTTCATCAGTGGATGATGAGAATGTCAGTTTTGACAAAGAAAACTGTTCATTACTAAAATGCTCTAATTGAGCTGTTAGAATGTTAGAAACAAGCTTTCTGAGCTGAGAACTGCATTTTGTGACATAGTTCATCAGTGGATGATGAGAATGTCAGTTTTGACAAAGAACACTGATCATTACTAAAATGCTCCAATTGAGCTGTTAGAATGTCAGAAACAAGCTTTCTGAGCTGAGAAATGCATTTTGTGACAAAGTGCTTCAGTGGATGATGAGAATGTCAGTTTTGACAAAGAACACTGTTCATTACTAAAATGCTCTAATTGAGCTGTTAGAATGTCAGAAACAAGCTTTCTGAGCTGAGAACTGCATTTTGTGACATAGTTCATCAGTGGATGATGAGAATGTCGGTTTTGACAAAGAACACTGTTCATTACTGAAATGCTCTAATTGAGCTGTTAGAATGTCGGAAACAAGCTTTCTGAGCTGAGAAATGCATTTTGTGACAAAGTGCATCAGTGGATGATGAGAATGTCACTTTTGACAAAGAACACTGTTCATTACTAAAATGCTCTAATTGAGCTGTTAGAATGTCAGAAACAAGCTTTCTGAGCTGAGAACTGCATTTTGTGACAAAAAGCATCAGTGGATGATGAGAATGTCAGTTTTGACAAAGAACACTGATCATTACTAAAATGCTCCAATTGAGCTGTTAGAATGTCAGAAACAAGCTTTCTGAGCTGAGAAATGCATTTTGTGACAAAGTGAATTAGTGGATGAATGAGAATGTCACTTTTGACAAAGAACACTGATCATTACTAAAATGCTCCAATTGAGCTGTTAGAATGTCAGAAACAAGCTTTCTGAGCTGAGAAATGCATTTTGTGACAAAGTGCTTCAGTGGATGATGAGAATGTCAGTTTTGACAAAGAACACTGTTCATTACTGAAATGCTCCAATTGAGCTGTTAGAATGTCAGAAACAAGCTTTCTGAGCTGAGAAATGCATTTTGTGACAAAGTGCATCAGTGGATGATGAGAATGTCACTTTTGACAAAGAACACTGTTCATTACTAAAATGCTCTAATTGAGCTGTTAGAATGTTAGAAACAAGCTTTCTGAGCTGAGAACTGCATTTTGTGACAAAGTGCATCAGTGGATGATGAGAATGTCACTTTTGACAAAGAACACTGTTCATTACTAAAATGCTCTAATTGAGCTGTTAGAATGTCAGAAACAAGCTTTCTGAGCTGAGAACTGCATTTTGTGACAAAAAGCATCAGTGGATGATGAGAATGTCAGTTTTGACAAAGAACACTGATCATTACTAAAATGCTCCAATTGAGCTGTTAGAATGTCAGAAACAAGCTTTCTGAGCTGAGAAATGCATTTTGTGACAAAGTGAATTAGTGGATGAATGAGAATGTCACTTTTGACAAAGAACACTGATCATTACTAAAATGCTCCAATTGAGCTGTTAGAATGTCAGAAACAAGCTTTCTGAGCTGAGAAATGCATTTTGTGACAAAGTGCTTCAGTGGATGATGAGAATGTCAGTTTTGACAAAGAACACTGTTCATTACTGAAATGCTCCAATTGAGCTGTTAGAATGTCAAAAACAAGCTTTCTGAGCTGAGAAATGCATTTTGTGACAAAGTGCATCAGTGGATGATGAGAATGTCACTTTTGACAAAGAACACTGTTCATTACTGAAATGCGCTAATTGAGCTGTTAGAATGTCAGAAACAAGCTTTCTGAGCTGAGAACTGCATTTTGTGACATAGTTCATCAGTGGATGATGAGAATGTCAGTTTTGACAAAGAACACTGTTCATTACTGAAATGCTCCAATTGAGCTGTTAGAATGTCAGAAACAAGCTTTCTGAGCTGAGAAATGCATTTTGTGACAAAGTGCATCAGTGGATGATGAGAATGTCACTTTTGACAAAGAACACTGTTCATTACTAAAATGCTCTAATTGAGCTGTTAGAATGTCAGAAACAAGCTTTCTGAGCTGAGAACTGCATTTTGTGACAAAAAGCATCAGTGGATGATGAGAATGTCAGTTTTGACAAAGAACACTGATCATTACTAAAATGCTCCAATTGAGCTGTTAGAATGTCAGAAACAAGCTTTCTGAGCTGAGAAATGCATTTTGTGACAAAGTGCTTCAGTGGATGATGAGAATGTCAGTTTTGACAAAGAACACTGTTCATTACTAAAATGCTCTAATTGAGCTGTTAGAATGTCAGAAACAAGCTTTCTGAGCTGAGAAATGCATTTTGTGACATAGTTCATCAGTGGATGATGAGAATGTCAGTTTTGACAAAGAAAACTGTTCATTACTAAAATGCTCTAATTGAGCTGTTAGAATGTTAGAAACAAGCTTTCTGAGCTGAGAACTGCATTTTGTGACATAGTTCATCAGTGGATGATGAGAATGTCAGTTTTGACAAAGAACACTGATCATTACTAAAATGCTCCAATTGAGCTGTTAGAATGTCAGAAACAAGCTTTCTGAGCTGAGAAATGCATTTTGTGACAAAGTGCTTCAGTGGATGATGAGAATGTCAGTTTTGACAAAGAACACTGTTCATTACTAAAATGCTCTAATTGAGCTGTTAGAATGTCAGAAACAAGCTTTCTGAGCTGAGAACTGCATTTTGTGACATAGTTCATCAGTGGATGATGAGAATGTCGGTTTTGACAAAGAACACTGTTCATTACTGAAATGCTCTAATTGAGCTGTTAGAATGTCGGAAACAAGCTTTCTGAGCTGAGAAATGCATTTTGTGACAAAGTGCATCAGTGGATGATGAGAATGTCACTTTTGACAAAGAACACTGTTCATTACTAAAATGCTCTAATTGAGCTGTTAGAATGTCAGAAACAAGCTTTCTGAGCTGAGAACTGCATTTTGTGACAAAAAGCATCAGTGGATGATGAGAATGTCAGTTTTGACAAAGAACACTGATCATTACTAAAATGCTCCAATTGAGCTGTTAGAATGTCAGAAACAAGCTTTCTGAGCTGAGAAATGCATTTTGTGACAAAGTGAATTAGTGGATGAATGAGAATGTCACTTTTGACAAAGAACACTGATCATTACTAAAATGCTCCAATTGAGCTGTTAGAATGTCAGAAACAAGCTTTCTGAGCTGAGAAATGCATTTTGTGACAAAGTGCTTCAGTGGATGATGAGAATGTCAGTTTTGACAAAGAACACTGTTCATTACTGAAATGCTCCAATTGAGCTGTTAGAATGTCAGAAACAAGCTTTCTGAGCTGAGAAATGCATTTTGTGACAAAGTGCATCAGTGGATGATGAGAATGTCACTTTTGACAAAGAACACTGTTCATTACTGAAATGCGCTAATTGAGCTGTTAGAATGTCAGAAACAAGCTTTCTGAGCTGAGAAATGCATTTTGTGACAAAGTGAATTAGTGGATGAATGAGAATGTCACTTTTGACAAAGAACACTGATCATTACTAAAATGCTCCAATTGAGCTGTTAGAATGTCAGAAACAAGCTTTCTGAGCTGAGAAATGCATTTTGTGACAAAGTGCTTCAGTGGATGATGAGAATGTCAGTTTTGACAAAGAACACTGTTCATTACTGAAATGCTCCAATTGAGCTGTTAGAATGTCAGAAACAAGCTTTCTGAGCTGAGAAATGCATTTTGTGACAAAGTGCATCAGTGGATGATGAGAATGTCACTTTTGACAAAGAACACTGTTCATTACTGAAATGCGCTAATTGAGCTGTTAGAATGTCAGAAACAAGCTTTCTGAGCTGAGAAATGCATTTTGTGACAAAAAGCATCAGTGGATGATGAGAATGTCAGTTTTGACAAAGAACACTGATCATTACTAAAATGCTCCAATTGAGCTGTTAGAATGTCAGAAACAAGCTTTCTGAGCTGAGAAATGCATTTTGTGACAAAGTGCTTCAGTGGATGATGAGAATGTCAGTTTTGACAAAGAACACTGTTCATTACTAAAATGCTCTAATTGAGCTGTTAGAATGTCAGAAACAAGCTTTCTGAGCTGAGAAATGCATTTTGTGACAAAGTGCATCAGTGGATGATGAGAATGTCACTTTTGACAAAGAACACTGTTCATTACTGAAATGCGCTAATTGAGCTGTTAGAATGTCAGAAACAAGCTTTCTGAGCTGAGAACTGCATTTTGTGACATAGTTCATCAGTGGATGATGAGAATGTCAGTTTTGACAAAGAACACTGTTCATTACTGAAATGCTCCAATTGAGCTGTTAGAATGTCAGAAACAAGCTTTCTGAGCTGAGAAATGCATTTTGTGACAAAGTGCATCAGTGGATGATGAGAATGTCACTTTTGACAAAGAACACTGTTCATTACTAAAATGCTCTAATTGAGCTGTTAGAATGTCAGAAACAAGCTTTCTGAGCTGAGAACTGCATTTTGTGACAAAAAGCATCAGTGGATGATGAGAATGTCAGTTTTGACAAAGAAAACTGTTCATTTCTAAAATGCTCTAATTGAGCTGTTAGAATGTTAGAAACAAGCTTTCTGAGCTGAGAACTGCATTTTGTGACATAGTTCATCAGTGGATGATGAGAATGTCAGTTTTGACAAAGAACACTGATCATTACTAAAATGCTCCAATTTGAGCTGTTAGAATGTCAGAAACAAGCTTTCTGAGCTGAGAAATGCATTTTGTGACAAAGTGCTTCAGTGGATGATGAGAATGTCAGTTTTGACAAAGAACACTGTTCATTACTAAAATGCTCTAATTGAGCTGTTAGAATGTCAGAAACAAGCTTTCTGAGCTGAGAACTGCATTTTGTGACATAGTTCATCAGTGGATGATGAGAATGTCGGTTTTGACAAAGAACACTGATCATCACTAAAATGCTCTAATTGAGCTGTTAGAATGTCAGAAACAAGCTTTCTGAGCTGAGAACTGCATTTTGTGACATAGTTCATCAGTGGATGATGAGAATGTCGGTTTTGACAAAGAACACTGTTCATTACTGAAATGCTCTAATTGAGCTGTTAGAATGTCAGAAACAAGCTTTCTGAGCTGAGAACTGCATTTTGTGACATAGTTCATCAGTGGATGATGAGAATGTCAGTTTTGACAAAGAACACTGTTCATTACTGAAATGCTCCAATTGAGCTGTTAGAATGTCAGAAACAAGCTTTCTGAGCTGAGAAATGCATTTTGTGACAAAGTGCTTCAGTGGATGATGAGAATGTCAGTTTTGACAAAGAACACTGTTCATTACTGAAATGCTCCAATTGAGCTGTTAGAATGTCAGAAACAAGCTTTCTGAGCTGAGAAATGCATTTTGTGACATAGTTCATCAGTGGATGATGAGAATGTCAGTTTTGACAAAGAAAACTGTTCATTACTAAAATGCTCTAATTGAGCTGTTAGAATGTCAGAAACAAGCTTTCTGAGCTGAGAACTGCATTTTGTGACATAGTTCATCAGTGGATGATGAGAATGTCAGTTTTGACAAAGAACACTGATCATTACTAAAATGCTCCAATTGAGCTGTTAGAATGTCAGAAACAAGCTTTCTGAGCTGAGAAATGCATTTTGTGACAAAGTGCTTCAGTGGATGATGAGAATGTCACTTTTGACAAAGAACACTGTTCATTACTAAAATGCTCTAATTGAGCTGTTAGAATGTCAGAAACAAGCTTTCTGAGCTGAGAACTGCATTTTGTGACATAGTTCATCAGTGGATGATGAGAATGTCAGTTTTGACAAAGAAAACTGTTCATTACTAAAATGCTCTAATTGAGCTGTTAGAATGTTAGAAACAAGCTTTCTGAGCTGAGAACTGCATTTTGTGACATAGTTCATCAGTGGATGATGAGAATGTCAGTTTTGACAAAGAACACTGATCATTACTAAAATGCTCCAATTTGAGCTGTTAGAATGTCAGAAACAAGCTTTCTGAGCTGAGAAATGCATTTTGTGACAAAGTGCTTCAGTGGATGATGAGAATGTCAGTTTTGACAAAGAACACTGTTCATTACTAAAATGCTCTAATTGAGCTGTTAGAATGTCAGAAACAAGCTTTCTGAGCTGAGAACTGCATTTTGTGACATAGTTCATCAGTGGATGATGAGAATGTCACTTTTGACAAAGAACACTGTTCATTACTAAAATGCTCTAATTGAGCTGTTAGAATGTCAGAAACAAGCTTTCTGACTGATCATTACTAAAATGCTCCAATTGAGCTGTTAGAATGTCAGAAACAAGCTTTCTGAGCTGAGAAATGCATTTTGTGACAAAGTGCTTCAGTGGATGATGAGAATGTCAGTTTTGACAAAGAACACTGTTCATTACTGAAATGCTCCAATTGAGCTGTTAGAATGTCAGAAACAAGCTTTCTGAGCTGAGAAATGCATTTTGTGACAAAGTGCATCAGTGGATGATGAGAATGTCACTTTTGACAAAGAACACTGTTCATTACTAAAATGCTCTAATTGAGCTGTTAGAATGTCAGAAACAAGCTTTCTGAGCTGAGAACTGCATTTTGTGACAAAAAGCATCAGTGGATGATGAGAATGTCAGTTTTGACAAAGAACACTGATCATTACTAAAATGCTCCAATTGAGCTGTTAGAATGTCAGAAACAAGCTTTCTGAGCTGAGAAATGCATTTTGTGACAAAGTGCTTCAGTGGATGATGAGAATGTCAGTTTTGACAAAGAACACTGTTCATTACTAAAATCCTCTAATTGAGCTGTTAGAATGTCAGAAACAAGCTTTCTGAGCTGAGAACTGAATTTTGTGACATAGTTCATCAGTGGATGATGAGAATGTCAGTTTTGACAAAGAAAACTGTTCATTACTAAAATGCTCTAATTGAGCTGTTAGAATGTTAGAAACAAGCTTTCTGAGCTGAGAACTGCCTTTTGTGACATAGTTCATCAGTGGATGATGAGAATGTCAGTTTTGACAAAGAACACTGATCATTACTAAAATGCTCCAATTGAGCTGTTAGAATGTCAGAAACAAGCTTTCTGAGCTGAGAAATGCATTTTGTGACAAAGTGCTTCAGTGGATGATGAGAATGTCAGTTTTGACAAAGAACACTGTTCATTACTAAAATGCTCTAATTGAGCTGTTAGAATGTCAGAAACAAGCTTTCTGAGCTGAGAACTGCATTTTGTGACATAGTTCATCAGTGGATGATGAGAATGTCGGTTTTGACAAAGAACACTGTTCATTACTGAAATGCTCTAATTGAGCTGTTAGAATGTCAGAAACAAGCTTTCTGAGCTGAGAACTGCATTTTGTGACATAGTTCATCAGTGGATGATGAGAATGTCAGTTTTGACAAAGAACACTGTTCATTACTGAAATGCTCCAATTGAGCTGTTAGAATGTCAGAAACAAGCTTTCTGAGCTGAGAAATGCATTTTGTGACAAAGTGCATCAGTGGATGATGAGAATGTCACTTTTGACAAAGAACACTGTTCATTACTAAAATGCTCTAATTGAGCTGTTAGAATGTCAGAAACAAGCTTTCTGAGCTGAGAACTGCATTTTGTGACAAAAAGCATCAGTGGATGATGAGAATGTCAGTTTTGACAAAGAACACTGATCATTACTAAAATGCTCCAATTGAGCTGTTAGAATGTCAGAAACAAGCTTTCTGAGCTGAGAAATGCATTTTGTGACAAAGTGCTTCAGTGGATGATGAGAATGTCAGTTTTGACAAAGAACACTGTTCATTTCTAAAATGCTCTAATTGAGCTGTTAGAATGTCAGAAACAAGCTTTCTGAGCTGAGAACTGCATTTTGTGACAAAGTGCTTCAGTGGATGATGAGAATGTCAGTTTTGACGAAGAACACTGTTCATTACTTAAATGCTCCAATTGAGCTGTTAGAATGTCAGAAACAAGCTTTCTGAGCTGAGAAATGCATTTTGTGACAAAGTGCATCAGTGGATGATGAGAATGTCACTTTTGACAAAGAACACTGTTCATTACTAAAATGCTCTAATTGAGCTGTTAGAATGTCAGAAACAAGCTTTCTGAGCTGAGAACTGCATTTTGTGACAAAAAGCATCAGTGGATGATGAGAATGTCAGTTTTGACAAAGAACACTGATCATTACTAAAATGCTCCAATTGAGCTGTTAGAATGTCAGAAACAAGCTTTCTGAGCTGAGAAATGCATTTTGTGACAAAGTGAATTAGTGGATGGATGAGAATGTCACTTTTGACAAAGAACACTGATCATTACTAAAATGCTCCAATTGAGCTGTTAGAATGTCAGAAACAAGCTTTCTGAGCTGAGAAATGCATTTTGTGACAAAGTGCTTCAGTGGATGATGAGAATGTCAGTTTTGACAAAGAACACTGTTCATTACTGAAATGCTCCAATTGAGCTGTTAGAATGTCAGAAACAAGCTTTCTGAGCTGAGAAATGCATTTTGTGACAAAGTGCATCAGTGGATGATGAGAATGTCACTTTTGACAAAGAACACTGTTCATTACTGAAATGCTCTAATTGAGCTGTTAGAATGTCAGAAACAAGCTTTCTGAGCTGAGAACTGCATTTTGTGACATAGTTCATCAGTGGATGATGAGAATGTCAGTTTTGACAAAGAACACTGTTCATTACTGAAATGCTCCAATTGAGCTGTTAGAATGTCAGAAACAAGCTTTCTGAGCTGAGAAATGCATTTTGTGACAAAGTGCATCAGTGGATGATGAGAATGTCACTTTTGACAAAGAACACTGTTCATTACTAAAATGCTCTAATTGAGCTGTTAGAATGTCAGAAACAAGCTTTCTGAGCTGAGAACTGCATTTTGTGACAAAAAGCATCAGTGGATGATGAGAATGTCAGTTTTGACAAAGAAAACTGTTCATTACTAAAATGCTCTAATTGAGCTGTTAGAATGTTAGAAACAAGCTTTCTGAGCTGAGAACTGCATTTTGTGACATAGTTCATCAGTGGATGATGAGAATGTCAGTTTTGACAAAGAACACTGTTCATTACTAAAATGCTCTAATTGAGCTGTTAGAATGTCAGAAACAAGCTTTCTGAGCTGAGAACTGCATTTTGTGACATAGTTCATCAGTGGATGATGAGAATGTCACTTTTGACAAAGAACACTGATCATCACTAAAATGCTCTAATTGAGCTGTTAGAATGTCAGAAACAAGCTTTCTGAGCTGAGAACTGCATTTTGTGACATAGTTCATCAGTGGATGATGAGAATGTCAGTTTTGACAAAGAACACTGATCATTACTAAAATGCTCCAATTGAGCTGTTAGAATGTCAGAAACAAGCTTTCTGAGCTGAGAAATGCATTTTGTGACAAAGTGCTTCAGTGGATGATTAGAATGTCAGTTTTGACAAAGAACACTGTTCATTACTGAAATGCTCCAATTAAGCTGTTAGAATGTCAGAAACAAGCTTTCTGAGCTGAGAAATGCATTTTGTGACAAAGTGCATCAGTGGATGATGAGAATGTCACTTTTGACAAAGAACACTGTTCATTACTAAAATGCTCTAATTGAGCTGTTAGAATGTCAGAAACAAGCTTTCTGAGCTGAGAACTGCATTTTGTGACAAAAAGCATCAGTGGATGATGAGAATGTCAGTTTTGACAAAGAACACTGATCATTACTAAAATGCTCTAATTGAGCTGTTAGAATGTTAGAAACAAGCTTTCTGAGCTGAGAACTGCATTTTGTGACATAGTTCATCAGTGGATGATGAGAATGTCAGTTTTGACAAAGAACACTGATCATTACTAAAATGCTCCAATTGAGCTGTTAGAATGTCAGAAACAAGCTTTCTGAGCTGAGAAATGCATTTTGTGACAAAGTGCTTCAGTGGATGATGAGAATGTCAGTTTTGACAAAGAACACTGTTCATTACTAAAATGCTCTAATTGAGCTGTTAGAATGTCAGAAACAAGCTTTCTGAGCTGAGAACTGCATTTTGTGACATAGTTCATCAGTGGATGATGAGAATGTCGGTTTTGACAAAGAACACTGTTCATTACTGAAATGCTCTAATTGAGCTGTTAGAATGTCAGAAACAAGCTTTCTGAGCTGAGAACTGCATTTTGTGACATAGTTCATCAGTGGATGATGAGAATGTCAGTTTTGACAAAGAACACTGTTCATTAATGAAATGCTCCAATTGAGCTGTTAGAATGTCAGAAACAAGCTTTCTGAGCTGAGAAATGCATTTTGTGACAAAGTGCTTCAGTGGATGATGAGAATGTCAGTTTTGACAAAGAACACTGTTCATTACTAAAATGCTCTAATTGAGCTGTTAGAATGTCAGAAACAAGCTTTCTGAGCTGAGAACTGCATTTTGTGACAAAGTGCTTCAGTGGATGATGAGAATGTCAGTTTTGACAAAGAACACTGTTCATTACTTAAATGCTCCAATTGAGCTGTTAGAATGTCAGAAACAAGCTTTCTGAGCTGAGAACTGCATTTTGTGACAAAAAGCATCAGTGGATGATGAGAATGTCAGTTTTGACAAAGAACACTGATCATTACTAAAATGCTCCAATTGAGCTGTTAGAATGTCAGAAACAAGCTTTCTGAGCTGAGAAATGCATTTTGTGACAAAGTGCTTCAGTGGATGATGAGAATGTCAGTTTTGACAAAGAACACTGTTCATTACTAAAATGCTCTAATTGAGCTGTTAGAATGTCAGAAACAAGCTTTCTGAGCTGAGAAATGCATTTTGTGACAAAGTGCTTCAGTGGATGATGAGAATGTCAGTTTTGACAAAGAACACTGTTCATTACTAAAATGCTCTAATTGAGCTGTTAGAATGTCAGAAACAAGCTTTCTGAGCTGAGAACTGCATTTTGTGACATAGTTCATCAGTGGATGATGAGAATGTCGGTTTTGACAAAGAACACTGTTCATTACTGAAATGCTCTAATTGAGCTGTTAGAATGTCAGAAACAAGCTTTCTGAGCTGAGAACTGCATTTTGTGACATAGTTCATCAGTGGATGATGAGAATGTCAGTTTTGACAAAGAACACTGTTCATTACTGAAATGCTCCAATTGAGCTGTTAGAATGTCAGAAACAAGCTTTCTGAGCTGAGAAATGCATTTTGTGACAAAGTGCTTCAGTGGATGATGAGAATGTCAGTTTTGACAAAGAACACTGTTCATTACTGAAATGCTCCAATTGAGCTGCTAGAATGTCAGAAACAAGCTTTCTGAGCTGAGAAATGCATTTTGTGACAAAAAGCATCAGTGGATGATGAGAATGTCAGTTTTGACAAAGAACACTGATCATTACTAAAATGCTCCAATTGAGCTGTTAGAATGTCAGAAACAAGCTTTCTGAGCTGAGAAATGCATTTTGTGACAAAGTGCTTCAGTGGATGATGAGAATGTCAGTTTTGACAAAGAACACTGTTCATTACTAAAATGCTCTAATTGAGCTGTTAGAATGTCAGAAACAAGCTTTCTGAGCTGAGAACTGCATTTTGTGACAAAGTGCTTCAGTGGATGATGAGAATGTCAGTTTTGACAAAGAACACTGTTCATTACTTAAATGCTCCAATTGAGCTGTTAGAATGTCAGAAACAAGCTTTCTGAGCTGAGAAATGCATTTTGTGACAAAGTGCATCAGTGGATGATGAGAATGTCACTTTTGACAAAGAACACTGTTCATTACTAAAATGCTCAAATTGAGCTGTTAGAATGTCAGAAACAAGCTTTCTGAGCTGAGAACTGCATTTTGTGACAAAAAGCATCAGTGGATGATGAGAATGTCAGTTTTGACAAAGAACACTGATCATTACTAAAATGCTCCAATTGAGCTGTTAGAATGTCAGAAACAAGCTTTCTGAGCTGAGAAATGCATTTTGTGACAAAGTGAATTAGTGGATGGATGAGAATGTCACTTTTGACAAAGAACACTGATCATTACTAAAATGCTCCAATTGAGCTGTTAGAATGTCAGAAACAAGCTTTCTGAGCTGAGAAATGCATTTTGTGACAAAGTGCTTCAGTGGATGATGAGAATGTCAGTTTTGACAAAGAACACTGTTCATTACTGAAATGCTCTAATTGAGCTGTTAGAATGTCAGAAACAAGCTTTCTGAGCTGAGAAATGCATTTTGTGACAAAGTGCTTTAGTGGATGATGAGAATGTCAGTTTTGACAAAGAACACTGTTCATTACTGAAATGCTCCAATTGAGCTGTTAGAATGTCAGAAACAAGCTTTCTGAGCTGAGAAATGCATTTTGTGACAAAGTGCATCAGTGGATGATGAGAATGTCACTTTTGACAAAGAACACTGTTCATTACTGAAATGCTCTAATTGAGCTGTTAGAATGTCAGAAACAAGCTTTCTGAGCTGAGAACTGCATTTTGTGACATAGTTCATCAGTGGATGATGAGAATGTCAGTTTTGACAAAGAACACTGTTCATTACTGAAATGCTCTAATTGAGCTGTTAGAATGTCAGAAACAAGCTTTCTGAGCTGAGAAATGCATTTTGTGACAAAGTGCATCAGTGGATGATGAGAATGTCACTTTTGACAAAGAACACTGTTCATTACTAAAATGCTCTAATTGAGCTGTTAGAATGTCAGAAACAAGCTTTCTGAGCTGAGAACTGCATTTTGTGACAAAAAGCATCAGTGGATGATGAGAATGTCAGTTTTGACAAAGAACACTGATCATTACTAAAATGCTCCAATTGAGCTTTTAGAATGTCAGAAACAAGCTTTCTGAGCTGAGAAATTCATTTTGTGACAAAGTGCTTCAGTGGATGATGAGAATGTCAGTTTTGACAAAGAACACTGTTCATTACTAAAATGCTCTAATTGAGCTGTTAGAATGTCAGAAACAAGCTTTCTGAGCTGAGAACTGCATTTTGTGACAAAGTGCTTCAGTGGATGATGAGAATGTCAGTTTTGACAAAGAACACTGTTCATTACTAAAATACTCTAATTGAGCTGTTAGAATGTCAGAAACAAGCTTTCTGAGCTGAGAACTGCATTTTGTGACAAAAAGCATCAGTGGATGATGAGAATGTCAGTTTTGACAAAGAACACTGATCATTACTAAAATGCTCCAATTGAGCTTTTAGAATGTCAGAAACAAGCTTTCTGAGCTGAGAAATTCATTTTGTGACAAAGTGCTTCAGTGGATGATGAGAATGTCAGTTTTGACAAAGAACACTGTTCATTACTAAAATGCTCTAATTGAGCTGTTAGAATGTCAGAAACAAGCTTTCTGAGCTGAGAACTGCATTTTGTGACAAAGTGCTTCAGTGGATGATGAGAATGTCAGTTTTGACAAAGAACACTGATCATTACTAAAATGCTCCAATTGAGCTGTTAGAATGTCAGAAACAAGCTTTCTGAGCTGAGAAATGCATTTTGTGACAAAGTGAATTAGTGGATGAATGAGAATGTCACTTTTGACAAAGAACACTGATCATTACTAAAATGCTCCAATTGAGCTGTTAGAATGTCAGAAACAAGCTTTCTGAGCTGAGAAATGCATTTTGTGACAAAGTGCTTCAGTGGATGATGAGAAAGTCAGTTTTGACAAAGAACACTGTTCATTACTGAAATGCTCCAATTGAGCTGTTAGAATGTCAGAAACAAGCTTTCTGAGCTGAGAAATGCATTTTGTGACAAAGTGCATCAGTGGATGATGAGAATGTCACTTTTGACAAAGAACACTGTTCATTACTGAAATGCGCTAATTGAGCTGTTAGAATGTCAGAAACAAGCTTTCTGAGCTGAGAACTGCATTTTGTGACATAGTTCATCAGTGGATGATGAGAATGTCAGTTTTGACAAAGAACACTGTTCATTACTGAAATGCTCCAATTGAGCTGTTAGAATGTCAGAAACAAGCTTTCTGAGCTGAGAAATGCATTTTGTGACAAAGTGCATCAGTGGATGATGAGAATGTCACTTTTGACAAAGAACACTGTTCATTACTAAAATGCTCTAATTGAGCTGTTAGAATGTCAGAAACAAGCTTTCTGAGCTGAGAACTGCATTTTGTGACAAAAAGCATCAGTGGATGATGAGAATGTCAGTTTTGACAAAGAACACTGATCATTACTAAAATGCTCCAATTGAGCTGTTAGAATGTCAGAAACAAGCTTTCTGAGCTGAGAAATGCATTTTGTGACAAAGTGAATTAGTGGATGGATGAGAATGTCACTTTTGACAAAGAACACTGATCATTACTAAAATGCTCCAATTGAGCTGTTAGAATGTCAGAAACAAGCTTTCTGAGCTGAGAAATGCATTTTGTGACAAAGTGCTTCAGTGGATGATGAGAATGTCAGTTTTGACAAAGAACACTGTTCATTACTGAAATGCTCCAATTGAGCTGTTAGAATGTCAGAAACAAGCTTTCTGAGCTGAGAAATGCATTTTGTGACAAAGTGCTTCAGTGGATGATGAGAATGTCAGTTTTGACAAAGAACACTGTTCATTACTAAAATGCTCTAATTGAGCTGTTAGAATGTCAGAAACAAGCTTTCTGAGCTGAGAACTGCATTTTGTGACAAAGTGCTTCAGTGGATGATGAGAATGTCAGTTTTGACAAAGAACACTGTTCATTACTTAAATGCTCCAATTGAGCTGTTAGAATGTCAGAAACAAGCTTTCTGAGCTGAGAAATGCATTTTGTGACAAAGTGCATCAGTGGATGATGAGAATGTCACTTTTGACAAAGAACACTGTTCATTACTAAAATGCTCAAATTGAGCTGTTAGAATGTCAGAAACAAGCTTTCTGAGCTGAGAACTGCATTTTGTGACAAAAAGCATCAGTGGATGATGAGAATGTCAGTTTTGACAAAGAACACTGATCATTACTAAAATGCTCCAATTGAGCTGTTAGAATGTCAGAAACAAGCTTTCTGAGCTGAGAAATGCATTTTGTGACAAAGTGAATTAGTGGATGGATGAGAATGTCACTTTTGACAAAGAACACTGATCATTACTAAAATGCTCCAATTGAGCTGTTAGAATGTCAGAAACAAGCTTTCTGAGCTGAGAAATGCATTTTGTGACAAAGTGCTTCAGTGGATGATGAGAATGTCAGTTTTGACAAAGAACACTGTTCATTACTGAAATGCTCTAATTGAGCTGTTAGAATGTCAGAAACAAGCTTTCTGAGCTGAGAAATGCATTTTGTGACAAAGTGCTTCAGTGGATGATGAGAATGTCAGTTTTGACAAAGAACACTGTTCATTACTGAAATGCTCCAATTGAGCTGTTAGAATGTCAGAAACAAGCTTTCTGAGCTGAGAAATGCATTTTGTGACAAAGTGCATCAGTGGATGATGAGAATGTCACTTTTGACAAAGAACACTGTTCATTACTGAAATGCTCTAATTGAGCTGTTAGAATGTCAGAAACAAGCTTTCTGAGCTGAGAACTGCATTTTGTGACATAGTTCATCAGTGGATGATGAGAATGTCAGTTTTGACAAAGAACACTGTTCATTACTGAAATGCTCTAATTGAGCTGTTAGAATGTCAGAAACAAGCTTTCTGAGCTGAGAAATGCATTTTGTGACAAAGTGCATCAGTGGATGATGAGAATGTCACTTTTGACAAAGAACACTGTTCATTACTAAAATGCTCTAATTGAGCTGTTAGAATGTCAGAAACAAGCTTTCTGAGCTGAGAACTGCATTTTGTGACAAAAAGCATCAGTGGATGATGAGAATGTCAGTTTTGACAAAGAACACTGATCATTACTAAAATGCTCCAATTGAGCTTTTAGAATGTCAGAAACAAGCTTTCTGAGCTGAGAAATTCATTTTGTGACAAAGTGCTTCAGTGGATGATGAGAATGTCAGTTTTGACAAAGAACACTGTTCATTACTAAAATGCTCTAATTGAGCTGTTAGAATGTCAGAAACAAGCTTTCTGAGCTGAGAACTGCATTTTGTGACAAAGTGCTTCAGTGGATGATGAGAATGTCAGTTTTGACAAAGAACACTGTTCATTACTAAAATACTCTAATTGAGCTGTTAGAATGTCAGAAACAAGCTTTCTGAGCTGAGAACTGCATTTTGTGACAAAAAGCATCAGTGGATGATGAGAATGTCAGTTTTGACAAAGAACACTGATCATTACTAAAATGCTCCAATTGAGCTTTTAGAATGTCAGAAACAAGCTTTCTGAGCTGAGAAATTCATTTTGTGACAAAGTGCTTCAGTGGATGATGAGAATGTCAGTTTTGACAAAGAACACTGTTCATTACTAAAATGCTCTAATTGAGCTGTTAGAATGTCAGAAACAAGCTTTCTGAGCTGAGAACTGCATTTTGTGACAAAGTGCTTCAGTGGATGATGAGAATGTCAGTTTTGACAAAGAACACTGATCATTACTAAAATGCTCCAATTGAGCTGTTAGAATGTCAGAAACAAGCTTTCTGAGCTGAGAAATGCATTTTGTGACAAAGTGAATTAGTGGATGAATGAGAATGTCACTTTTGACAAAGAACACTGATCATTACTAAAATGCTCCAATTGAGCTGTTAGAATGTCAGAAACAAGCTTTCTGAGCTGAGAAATGCATTTTGTGACAAAGTGCTTCAGTGGATGATGAGAAAGTCAGTTTTGACAAAGAACACTGTTCATTACTGAAATGCTCCAATTGAGCTGTTAGAATGTCAGAAACAAGCTTTCTGAGCTGAGAAATGCATTTTGTGACAAAGTGCATCAGTGGATGATGAGAATGTCACTTTTGACAAAGAACACTGTTCATTACTGAAATGCGCTAATTGAGCTGTTAGAATGTCAGAAACAAGCTTTCTGAGCTGAGAACTGCATTTTGTGACATAGTTCATCAGTGGATGATGAGAATGTCAGTTTTGACAAAGAACACTGTTCATTACTGAAATGCTCCAATTGAGCTGTTAGAATGTCAGAAACAAGCTTTCTGAGCTGAGAACTGCATTTTGTGACAAAAAGCATCAGTGGATGATGAGAATGTCAGTTTTGACAAAGAACACTGATCATTACTAAAATGCTCCAATTGAGCTGTTAGAATGTCAGAAACAAGCTTTCTGAGCTGAGAAATGCATTTTGTGACAAAGTGCATCAGTGGATGATGAGAATGTCACTTTTGACAAAGAACACTGTTCATTACTGAAATGCGCTAATTGAGCTGTTAGAATGTCAGAAACAAGCTTTCTGAGCTGAGAACTGCATTTTGTGACATAGTTCATCAGTGGATGATGAGAATGTCAGTTTTGACAAAGAACACTGTTCATTACTAAAATGCTCTAATTGAGCTGTTAGAATGTCAGAAACAAGCTTTCTGAGCTGAGAACTGCATTTTGTGACAAAAAGCATCAGTGGATGATGAGAATGTCAGTTTTGACAAAGAACACTGATCATTACTAAAATGCTCCAATTGAGCTGTTAGAATGTCAGAAACAAGCTTTCTGAGCTGAGAAATGCATTTTGTGACAGGGTGAATTAGTGGATGGATGAGAATGTCACTTTTGACAAAGAACACTGATCATTACTAAAATGCTCCAATTGAGCTGTTAGAATGTCAGAAACAAGCTTTCTGAGCTGAGAAATGCATTTTGTGACAAAGTGCTTCAGTGGATGATGAGAATGTCAGTTTTGACAAAGAACACTGTTCATTACTGAAATGCTCCAATTGAGCTGTTAGAATGTCAGAAACAAGCTTTCTGAGCTGAGAAATGCATTTTGTGACAAAGTGCATCAGTGGATGATGAGAATGTCACTTTTGACAAAGAACACTGTTCATTACTGAAATGCTCTAATTGAGCTGTTAGAATGTCAGAAACAAGCTTTCTGAGCTGAGAACTGCATTTTGTGACAAAGTGCTTCAGTGGATGATGAGAATGTCAGTTTTGACAAAGAACACTGTTCATTACTAAAATACTCTAATTGAGCTGTTAGAATGTCAAAAAACAAGCTTTCTGAGCTGAGAACTGCATTTTGTGACAAAAAGCATCAGTGGATGATGAGAATGTCAGTTTTGACAAAGAACACTGATCATTACTAAAATGCTCCAATTGAGCTTTTAGAATGTCAGAAACAAGCTTTCTGAGCTGAGAAATTCATTTTGTGACAAAGTGCTTCAGTGGATGATGAGAATGTCAGTTTTGACAAAGAACACTGTTCATTACTAAAATGCTCTAATTGAGCTGTTAGAATGTCAGAAACAAGCTTTCTGAGCTGAGAACTGCATTTTGTGACAAAGTGCTTCAGTGGATGATGAGAATGTCAGTTTTGACAAAGAACACTGTTCATTACTAAAATACTCTAATTGAGCTGTTAGAATGTCAGAAACAAGCTTTCTGAGCTGAGAACTGCATTTTGTGACAAAAAGCATCAGTGGATGATGAGAATGTCAGTTTTGACAAAGAACACTGATCATTACTAAAATGCTCCAATTGAGCTTTTAGAATGTCAGAAACAAGCTTTCTGAGCTGAGAAATTCATTTTGTGACAAAGTGCTTCAGTGGATGATGAGAATGTCAGTTTTGACAAAGAACACTGTTCATTACTAAAATGCTCTAATTGAGCTGTTAGAATGTCAGAAACAAGCTTTCTGAGCTGAGAACTGCATTTTGTGACAAAGTGCTTCAGTGGATGATGAGAATGTCAGTTTTGACAAAGAACACTGATCATTACTAAAATGCTCCAATTGAGCTGTTAGAATGTCAGAAACAAGCTTTCTGAGCTGAGAAATGCATTTTGTGACAAAGTGCATCAGTGGATGATGAGAATGTCACTTTTGACAAAGAACACTGTTCATTACTGAAATGCTCTAATTGAGCTGTTAGAATGTCAGAAACAAGCTTTCTGAGCTGAGAACTGCATTTTGTGACATAGTTCATCAGTGGATGATGAGAATGTCAGTTTTGACAAAGAACACTGTTCATTACTGAAATGCTCCAATTGAGCTGTTAGAATGTCAGAAACAAGCTTTCTGAGCTGAGAAATGCATTTTGTGACAAAGTGCATCAGTGGATGATGAGAATGTCACTTTTGACAAAGAACACTGTTCATTACTAAAATGCTCTAATTGAGCTGTTAGAATGTCAGAAACAAGCTTTCTGAGCTGAGAACTGCATTTTGTGACAAAAAGCATCAGTGGATGATGAGAATGTCAGTTTTGACAAAGAAAACTGTTCATTACTAAAATGCTCTAATTGAGCTGTTAGAATGTTAGAAACAAGCTTTCTGAGCTGAGAACTGCATTTTGTGACATAGTTCATCAGTGGATGATGAGAATGTCAGTTTTGACAAAGAACACTGATCATTACTAAAATGCTCCAATTTGAGCTGTTAGAATGTCAGAAACAAGCTTTCTGAGCTGAGAAATGCATTTTGTGACAAAGTGCTTCAGTGGATGATGAGAATGTCAGTTTTGACAAAGAACACTGATCATTACTAAAATGCTCCAATTGAGCTGTTAGAATGTCAGAAACAAGCTTTCTGAGCTGAGAAATGCATTTTGTGACAAAGTGCTTCAGTGGATGATTAGAATGTCAGTTTTGACAAAGAACACTGTTCATTACTGAAATGCTCCAATTAAGCTGTTAGAATGTCAGAAACAAGCTTTCTGAGCTGAGAAATGCATTTTGTGACAAAGTGCATCAGTGGATGATGAGAATGTCACTTTTGACAAAGAACACTGTTCATTACTAAAATGCTCTAATTGAGCTGTTAGAATGTCAGAAACAAGCTTTCTGAGCTGAGAACTGCATTTTGTGACAAAAAGCATCAGTGGATGATGAGAATGTCAGTTTTGACAAAGAACACTGATCATTACTAAAATGCTCCAATTGAGCTGTTAGAATGTCAGAAACAAGCTTTCTGAGCTGAGAAATGCATTTTGTGACAAAGTGCTTCAGTGGATGATGAGAATGTCAGTTTTGACAAAGAACACTGTTCATTACTAAAATGCTCTAATTGAGCTGTTAGAATGTCAGAAACAAGCTTTCTGAGCTGAGAAATGCATTTTGTGACATAGTTCATCAGTGGATGATGAGAATGTCAGTTTTGACAAAGAAAACTGTTCATTACTAAAATGCTCTAATTGAGCTGTTAGAATGTTAGAAACAAGCTTTCTGAGCTGAGAACTGCATTTTGTGACATAGTTCATCAGTGGATGATGAGAATGTCAGTTTTGACAAAGAACACTGATCATTACTAAAATGCTCCAATTGAGCTGTTAGAATGTCAGAAACAAGCTTTCTGAGCTGAGAAATGCATTTTGTGACAAAGTGCTTCAGTGGATGATGAGAATGTCAGTTTTGACAAAGAACACTGTTCATTAGTAAAATGCTCTAATTGAGCTGTTAGAATGTCAGAAACAAGCTTTCTGAGCTGAGAACTGCATTTTGTGACATAGTTCATCAGTGGATGATGAGAATGTCGGTTTTGACAAAGAACACTGTTCATTACTGAAATGCTCTAATTGAGCTGTTAGAATGTCAGAAACAAGCTTTCTGAGCTGAGAAATGCATTTTGTGACAAAGTGAATTAGTGGATGGATGAGAATGTCACTTTTGACAAAGAACACTGATCATTACTAAAATGCTCCAATTGAGCTGTTAGAATGTCAGAAACAAGCTTTCTGAGCTGAGAAATGCATTTTGTGACAAAGTGCTTCAGTGGATGATGAGAATGTCAGTTTTGACAAAGAACACTGTTCATTACTGAAATGCTCCAATTGAGCTGTTAGAATGTCAGAAACAAGCTTTCTGAGCTGAGAAATGCATTTTGTGACAAAGTGCATCAGTGGATGATGAGAATGTCACTTTTGACAAAGAACACTGTTCATTACTGAAATGCTCTAATTGAGCTGTTAGAATGTCAGAAACAAGCTTTCTGAGCTGAGAACTGCATTTTGTGACATAGTTCATCAGTGGATGATGAGAATGTCAGTTTTGACAAAGAACACTGTTCATTACTTAAATGCTCCAATTGAGCTGTTAGAATGTCAGAAACAAGCTTTCTGAGCTGAGAAATGCATTTTGTGACAAAGTGCATCAGTGGATGATGAGAATGTCACTTTTGACAAAGAACACTGTTCATTACTAAAATGCTCTAATTGAGCTGTTAGAATGTCAGAAACAAGCTTTCTGAGCTGAGAACTGCATTTTGTGACAAAAAGCATCAGTGGATGATGAGAATGTCAGTTTTGACAAAGAACACTGATCATTACTAAAATGCTCCAATTGAGCTGTTAGAATGTCAGAAACAAGCTTTCTGAGCTGAGAAATGCATTTTGTGACAAAGTGCATCAGTGGATGATGAGAATGTCACTTTTGACAAAGAACACTGTTCATTACTAAAATGCTCTAATTGAGCTGTTAGAATGTCAGAAACAAGCTTTCTGAGCTGAGAACTGCATTTTGTGACAAAAAGCATCAGTGGATGATGAGAATGTCAGTTTTGACAAAGAACACTGATCATTACTAAAATGCTCTAATTGAGCTGTTAGAATGTCAGAAACAAGCTTTCTGAGCTGAGAACTGCATTTTGTGACATAGTTCATCAGTGGATGATGAGAATGTCAGTTTTGACAAAGAACACTGTTCATTACTAAAATGCTCCAATTGAGCTGTTAGAATGTCAGAAACAAGCTTTCTGAGCTGAGAAATGCATTTTGTGACAAAGTGCATCAGTGGATGATGAGAATGTCACTTTTGACAAAGAACACTGTTCATTACTGAAATGCTCTAATTGAGCTGTTAGAATGTCAGAAACAAGCTTTCTGAGCTGAGAACTGCATTTTGTGACATAGTTCATCAGTGGATGATGAGAATGTCAGTTTTGACAAAGAACACTGTTCATTACTGAAATGCTCCAATTGAGCTGTTAGAATGTCAGAAACAAGCTTTCTGAGCTGAGAAATGCATTTTGTGACAAAGTGCATCAGTGGATGATGAGAATGTCACTTTTGACAAAGAACACTGTTCATTACTAAAATGCTCTAATTGAGCTGTTAGAATGTCAGAAACAAGCTTTCTGAGCTGAGAACTGCATTTTGTGACAAAAAGCATCAGTGGATGATGAGAATGTCAGTTTTGACAAAGAAAACTGTTCATTACTAAAATGCTCTAATTGAGCTGTTAGAATGTTAGAAACAAGCTTTCTGAGCTGAGAACTGCATTTTGTGACATAGTTCATCAGTGGATGATGAGAATGTCAGTTTTGACAAAGAACACTGTTCATTACTAAAATGCTCTAATTGAGCTGTTAGAATGTCAGAAACAAGCTTTCTGAGCTGAGAACTGCATTTTGTGACATAGTTCATCAGTGGATGATGAGAATGTCACTTTTGACAAAGAACACTGATCATCACTAAAATGCTCTAATTGAGCTGTTAGAATGTCAGAAACAAGCTTTCTGAGCTGAGAACTGCATTTTGTGACATAGTTCATCAGTGGATGATGAGAATGTCAGTTTTGACAAAGAACACTGATCATTACTAAAATGCTCCAATTGAGCTGTTAGAATGTCAGAAACAAGCTTTCTGAGCTGAGAAATGCATTTTGTGACAAAGTGCTTCAGTGGATGATTAGAATGTCAGTTTTGACAAAGAACACTGTTCATTACTGAAATGCTCCAATTAAGCTGTTAGAATGTCAGAAACAAGCTTTCTGAGCTGAGAAATGCATTTTGTGACAAAGTGCATCAGTGGATGATGAGAATGTCACTTTTGACAAAGAACACTGTTCATTACTAAAATGCTCTAATTGAGCTGTTAGAATGTCAGAAACAAGCTTTCTGAGCTGAGAACTGCATTTTGTGACAAAAAGCATCAGTGGATGATGAGAATGTCAGTTTTGACAAAGAACACTGATCATTACTAAAATGCTCTAATTGAGCTGTTAGAATGTTAGAAACAAGCTTTCTGAGCTGAGAACTGCATTTTGTGACATAGTTCATCAGTGGATGATGAGAATGTCAGTTTTGACAAAGAACACTGATCATTACTAAAATGCTCCAATTGAGCTGTTAGAATGTCAGAAACAAGCTTTCTGAGCTGAGAAATGCATTTTGTGACAAAGTGCTTCAGTGGATGATGAGAATGTCAGTTTTGACAAAGAACACTGTTCATTACTAAAATGCTCTAATTGAGCTGTTAGAATGTCAGAAACAAGCTTTCTGAGCTGAGAACTGCATTTTGTGACATAGTTCATCAGTGGATGATGAGAATGTCGGTTTTGACAAAGAACACTGTTCATTACTGAAATGCTCTAATTGAGCTGTTAGAATGTCAGAAACAAGCTTTCTGAGCTGAGAACTGCATTTTGTGACATAGTTCATCAGTGGATGATGAGAATGTCAGTTTTGACAAAGAACACTGTTCATTAATGAAATGCTCCAATTGAGCTGTTAGAATGTCAGAAACAAGCTTTCTGAGCTGAGAAATGCATTTTGTGACAAAGTGCTTCAGTGGATGATGAGAATGTCAGTTTTGACAAAGAACACTGTTCATTACTAAAATGCTCTAATTGAGCTGTTAGAATGTCAGAAACAAGCTTTCTGAGCTGAGAACTGCATTTTGTGACAAAGTGCTTCAGTGGATGATGAGAATGTCAGTTTTGACAAAGAACACTGTTCATTACTTAAATGCTCCAATTGAGCTGTTAGAATGTCAGAAACAAGCTTTCTGAGCTGAGAACTGCATTTTGTGACAAAAAGCATCAGTGGATGATGAGAATGTCAGTTTTGACAAAGAACACTGATCATTACTAAAATGCTCCAATTGAGCTGTTAGAATGTCAGAAACAAGCTTTCTGAGCTGAGAAATGCATTTTGTGACAAAGTGCTTCAGTGGATGATGAGAATGTCAGTTTTGACAAAGAACACTGTTCATTACTAAAATGCTCTAATTGAGCTGTTAGAATGTCAGAAACAAGCTTTCTGAGCTGAGAAATGCATTTTGTGACAAAGTGCTTCAGTGGATGATGAGAATGTCAGTTTTGACAAAGAACACTGTTCATTACTAAAATGCTCTAATTGAGCTGTTAGAATGTCAGAAACAAGCTTTCTGAGCTGAGAACTGCATTTTGTGACATAGTTCATCAGTGGATGATGAGAATGTCGGTTTTGACAAAGAACACTGTTCATTACTGAAATGCTCTAATTGAGCTGTTAGAATGTCAGAAACAAGCTTTCTGAGCTGAGAACTGCATTTTGTGACATAGTTCATCAGTGGATGATGAGAATGTCAGTTTTGACAAAGAACACTGTTCATTACTGAAATGCTCCAATTGAGCTGTTAGAATGTCAGAAACAAGCTTTCTGAGCTGAGAAATGCATTTTGTGACAAAGTGCTTCAGTGGATGATGAGAATGTCAGTTTTGACAAAGAACACTGTTCATTACTGAAATGCTCCAATTGAGCTGCTAGAATGTCAGAAACAAGCTTTCTGAGCTGAGAAATGCATTTTGTGACAAAAAGCATCAGTGGATGATGAGAATGTCAGTTTTGACAAAGAACACTGATCATTACTAAAATGCTCCAATTGAGCTGTTAGAATGTCAGAAACAAGCTTTCTGAGCTGAGAAATGCATTTTGTGACAAAGTGCTTCAGTGGATGATGAGAATGTCAGTTTTGACAAAGAACACTGTTCATTACTAAAATGCTCTAATTGAGCTGTTAGAATGTCAGAAACAAGCTTTCTGAGCTGAGAACTGCATTTTGTGACAAAGTGCTTCAGTGGATGATGAGAATGTCAGTTTTGACAAAGAACACTGTTCATTACTTAAATGCTCCAATTGAGCTGTTAGAATGTCAGAAACAAGCTTTCTGAGCTGAGAAATGCATTTTGTGACAAAGTGCATCAGTGGATGATGAGAATGTCACTTTTGACAAAGAACACTGTTCATTACTAAAATGCTCAAATTGAGCTGTTAGAATGTCAGAAACAAGCTTTCTGAGCTGAGAACTGCATTTTGTGACAAAAAGCATCAGTGGATGATGAGAATGTCAGTTTTGACAAAGAACACTGATCATTACTAAAATGCTCCAATTGAGCTGTTAGAATGTCAGAAACAAGCTTTCTGAGCTGAGAAATGCATTTTGTGACAAAGTGAATTAGTGGATGGATGAGAATGTCACTTTTGACAAAGAACACTGATCATTACTAAAATGCTCCAATTGAGCTGTTAGAATGTCAGAAACAAGCTTTCTGAGCTGAGAAATGCATTTTGTGACAAAGTGCTTCAGTGGATGATGAGAATGTCAGTTTTGACAAAGAACACTGTTCATTACTGAAATGCTCTAATTGAGCTGTTAGAATGTCAGAAACAAGCTTTCTGAGCTGAGAAATGCATTTTGTGACAAAGTGCTTTAGTGGATGATGAGAATGTCAGTTTTGACAAAGAACACTGTTCATTACTGAAATGCTCCAATTGAGCTGTTAGAATGTCAGAAACAAGCTTTCTGAGCTGAGAAATGCATTTTGTGACAAAGTGCATCAGTGGATGATGAGAATGTCACTTTTGACAAAGAACACTGTTCATTACTGAAATGCTCTAATTGAGCTGTTAGAATGTCAGAAACAAGCTTTCTGAGCTGAGAACTGCATTTTGTGACATAGTTCATCAGTGGATGATGAGAATGTCAGTTTTGACAAAGAACACTGTTCATTACTGAAATGCTCTAATTGAGCTGTTAGAATGTCAGAAACAAGCTTTCTGAGCTGAGAAATGCATTTTGTGACAAAGTGCATCAGTGGATGATGAGAATGTCACTTTTGACAAAGAACACTGTTCATTACTAAAATGCTCTAATTGAGCTGTTAGAATGTCAGAAACAAGCTTTCTGAGCTGAGAACTGCATTTTGTGACAAAAAGCATCAGTGGATGATGAGAATGTCAGTTTTGACAAAGAACACTGATCATTACTAAAATGCTCCAATTGAGCTTTTAGAATGTCAGAAACAAGCTTTCTGAGCTGAGAAATTCATTTTGTGACAAAGTGCTTCAGTGGATGATGAGAATGTCAGTTTTGACAAAGAACACTGTTCATTACTAAAATGCTCTAATTGAGCTGTTAGAATGTCAGAAACAAGCTTTCTGAGCTGAGAACTGCATTTTGTGACAAAGTGCTTCAGTGGATGATGAGAATGTCAGTTTTGACAAAGAACACTGTTCATTACTAAAATACTCTAATTGAGCTGTTAGAATGTCAGAAACAAGCTTTCTGAGCTGAGAACTGCATTTTGTGACAAAAAGCATCAGTGGATGATGAGAATGTCAGTTTTGACAAAGAACACTGATCATTACTAAAATGCTCCAATTGAGCTTTTAGAATGTCAGAAACAAGCTTTCTGAGCTGAGAAATTCATTTTGTGACAAAGTGCTTCAGTGGATGATGAGAATGTCAGTTTTGACAAAGAACACTGTTCATTACTAAAATGCTCTAATTGAGCTGTTAGAATGTCAGAAACAAGCTTTCTGAGCTGAGAACTGCATTTTGTGACAAAGTGCTTCAGTGGATGATGAGAATGTCAGTTTTGACAAAGAACACTGATCATTACTAAAATGCTCCAATTGAGCTGTTAGAATGTCAGAAACAAGCTTTCTGAGCTGAGAAATGCATTTTGTGACAAAGTGAATTAGTGGATGAATGAGAATGTCACTTTTGACAAAGAACACTGATCATTACTAAAATGCTCCAATTGAGCTGTTAGAATGTCAGAAACAAGCTTTCTGAGCTGAGAAATGCATTTTGTGACAAAGTGCTTCAGTGGATGATGAGAAAGTCAGTTTTGACAAAGAACACTGTTCATTACTGAAATGCTCCAATTGAGCTGTTAGAATGTCAGAAACAAGCTTTCTGAGCTGAGAAATGCATTTTGTGACAAAGTGCATCAGTGGATGATGAGAATGTCACTTTTGACAAAGAACACTGTTCATTACTGAAATGCGCTAATTGAGCTGTTAGAATGTCAGAAACAAGCTTTCTGAGCTGAGAACTGCATTTTGTGACATAGTTCATCAGTGGATGATGAGAATGTCAGTTTTGACAAAGAACACTGTTCATTACTGAAATGCTCCAATTGAGCTGTTAGAATGTCAGAAACAAGCTTTCTGAGCTGAGAAATGCATTTTGTGACAAAGTGCATCAGTGGATGATGAGAATGTCACTTTTGACAAAGAACACTGTTCATTACTAAAATGCTCTAATTGAGCTGTTAGAATGTCAGAAACAAGCTTTCTGAGCTGAGAACTGCATTTTGTGACAAAAAGCATCAGTGGATGATGAGAATGTCAGTTTTGACAAAGAACACTGATCATTACTAAAATGCTCCAATTGAGCTGTTAGAATGTCAGAAACAAGCTTTCTGAGCTGAGAAATGCATTTTGTGACAAAGTGAATTAGTGGATGGATGAGAATGTCACTTTTGACAAAGAACACTGATCATTACTAAAATGCTCCAATTGAGCTGTTAGAATGTCAGAAACAAGCTTTCTGAGCTGAGAAATGCATTTTGTGACAAAGTGCTTCAGTGGATGATGAGAATGTCAGTTTTGACAAAGAACACTGTTCATTACTGAAATGCTCCAATTGAGCTGTTAGAATGTCAGAAACAAGCTTTCTGAGCTGAGAAATGCATTTTGTGACAAAGTGCTTCAGTGGATGATGAGAATGTCAGTTTTGACAAAGAACACTGTTCATTACTAAAATGCTCTAATTGAGCTGTTAGAATGTCAGAAACAAGCTTTCTGAGCTGAGAACTGCATTTTGTGACAAAGTGCTTCAGTGGATGATGAGAATGTCAGTTTTGACAAAGAACACTGTTCATTACTTAAATGCTCCAATTGAGCTGTTAGAATGTCAGAAACAAGCTTTCTGAGCTGAGAAATGCATTTTGTGACAAAGTGCATCAGTGGATGATGAGAATGTCACTTTTGACAAAGAACACTGTTCATTACTAAAATGCTCAAATTGAGCTGTTAGAATGTCAGAAACAAGCTTTCTGAGCTGAGAACTGCATTTTGTGACAAAAAGCATCAGTGGATGATGAGAATGTCAGTTTTGACAAAGAACACTGATCATTACTAAAATGCTCCAATTGAGCTGTTAGAATGTCAGAAACAAGCTTTCTGAGCTGAGAAATGCATTTTGTGACAAAGTGAATTAGTGGATGGATGAGAATGTCACTTTTGACAAAGAACACTGATCATTACTAAAATGCTCCAATTGAGCTGTTAGAATGTCAGAAACAAGCTTTCTGAGCTGAGAAATGCATTTTGTGACAAAGTGCTTCAGTGGATGATGAGAATGTCAGTTTTGACAAAGAACACTGTTCATTACTGAAATGCTCTAATTGAGCTGTTAGAATGTCAGAAACAAGCTTTCTGAGCTGAGAAATGCATTTTGTGACAAAGTGCTTCAGTGGATGATGAGAATGTCAGTTTTGACAAAGAACACTGTTCATTACTGAAATGCTCCAATTGAGCTGTTAGAATGTCAGAAACAAGCTTTCTGAGCTGAGAAATGCATTTTGTGACAAAGTGCATCAGTGGATGATGAGAATGTCACTTTTGACAAAGAACACTGTTCATTACTGAAATGCTCTAATTGAGCTGTTAGAATGTCAGAAACAAGCTTTCTGAGCTGAGAACTGCATTTTGTGACATAGTTCATCAGTGGATGATGAGAATGTCAGTTTTGACAAAGAACACTGTTCATTACTGAAATGCTCTAATTGAGCTGTTAGAATGTCAGAAACAAGCTTTCTGAGCTGAGAAATGCATTTTGTGACAAAGTGCATCAGTGGATGATGAGAATGTCACTTTTGACAAAGAACACTGTTCATTACTAAAATGCTCTAATTGAGCTGTTAGAATGTCAGAAACAAGCTTTCTGAGCTGAGAACTGCATTTTGTGACAAAAAGCATCAGTGGATGATGAGAATGTCAGTTTTGACAAAGAACACTGATCATTACTAAAATGCTCCAATTGAGCTTTTAGAATGTCAGAAACAAGCTTTCTGAGCTGAGAAATTCATTTTGTGACAAAGTGCTTCAGTGGATGATGAGAATGTCAGTTTTGACAAAGAACACTGTTCATTACTAAAATGCTCTAATTGAGCTGTTAGAATGTCAGAAACAAGCTTTCTGAGCTGAGAACTGCATTTTGTGACAAAGTGCTTCAGTGGATGATGAGAATGTCAGTTTTGACAAAGAACACTGTTCATTACTAAAATACTCTAATTGAGCTGTTAGAATGTCAGAAACAAGCTTTCTGAGCTGAGAACTGCATTTTGTGACAAAAAGCATCAGTGGATGATGAGAATGTCAGTTTTGACAAAGAACACTGATCATTACTAAAATGCTCCAATTGAGCTTTTAGAATGTCAGAAACAAGCTTTCTGAGCTGAGAAATTCATTTTGTGACAAAGTGCTTCAGTGGATGATGAGAATGTCAGTTTTGACAAAGAACACTGTTCATTACTAAAATGCTCTAATTGAGCTGTTAGAATGTCAGAAACAAGCTTTCTGAGCTGAGAACTGCATTTTGTGACAAAGTGCTTCAGTGGATGATGAGAATGTCAGTTTTGACAAAGAACACTGATCATTACTAAAATGCTCCAATTGAGCTGTTAGAATGTCAGAAACAAGCTTTCTGAGCTGAGAAATGCATTTTGTGACAAAGTGAATTAGTGGATGAATGAGAATGTCACTTTTGACAAAGAACACTGATCATTACTAAAATGCTCCAATTGAGCTGTTAGAATGTCAGAAACAAGCTTTCTGAGCTGAGAAATGCATTTTGTGACAAAGTGCTTCAGTGGATGATGAGAAAGTCAGTTTTGACAAAGAACACTGTTCATTACTGAAATGCTCCAATTGAGCTGTTAGAATGTCAGAAACAAGCTTTCTGAGCTGAGAAATGCATTTTGTGACAAAGTGCATCAGTGGATGATGAGAATGTCACTTTTGACAAAGAACACTGTTCATTACTGAAATGCGCTAATTGAGCTGTTAGAATGTCAGAAACAAGCTTTCTGAGCTGAGAACTGCATTTTGTGACATAGTTCATCAGTGGATGATGAGAATGTCAGTTTTGACAAAGAACACTGTTCATTACTGAAATGCTCCAATTGAGCTGTTAGAATGTCAGAAACAAGCTTTCTGAGCTGAGAACTGCATTTTGTGACAAAAAGCATCAGTGGATGATGAGAATGTCAGTTTTGACAAAGAACACTGATCATTACTAAAATGCTCCAATTGAGCTGTTAGAATGTCAGAAACAAGCTTTCTGAGCTGAGAAATGCATTTTGTGACAAAGTGCATCAGTGGATGATGAGAATGTCACTTTTGACAAAGAACACTGTTCATTACTGAAATGCGCTAATTGAGCTGTTAGAATGTCAGAAACAAGCTTTCTGAGCTGAGAACTGCATTTTGTGACATAGTTCATCAGTGGATGATGAGAATGTCAGTTTTGACAAAGAACACTGTTCATTACTAAAATGCTCTAATTGAGCTGTTAGAATGTCAGAAACAAGCTTTCTGAGCTGAGAACTGCATTTTGTGACAAAAAGCATCAGTGGATGATGAGAATGTCAGTTTTGACAAAGAACACTGATCATTACTAAAATGCTCCAATTGAGCTGTTAGAATGTCAGAAACAAGCTTTCTGAGCTGAGAAATGCATTTTGTGACAGGGTGAATTAGTGGATGGATGAGAATGTCACTTTTGACAAAGAACACTGATCATTACTAAAATGCTCCAATTGAGCTGTTAGAATGTCAGAAACAAGCTTTCTGAGCTGAGAAATGCATTTTGTGACAAAGTGCTTCAGTGGATGATGAGAATGTCAGTTTTGACAAAGAACACTGTTCATTACTGAAATGCTCCAATTGAGCTGTTAGAATGTCAGAAACAAGCTTTCTGAGCTGAGAAATGCATTTTGTGACAAAGTGCATCAGTGGATGATGAGAATGTCACTTTTGACAAAGAACACTGTTCATTACTGAAATGCTCTAATTGAGCTGTTAGAATGTCAGAAACAAGCTTTCTGAGCTGAGAACTGCATTTTGTGACAAAGTGCTTCAGTGGATGATGAGAATGTCAGTTTTGACAAAGAACACTGTTCATTACTAAAATACTCTAATTGAGCTGTTAGAATGTCAAAAAACAAGCTTTCTGAGCTGAGAACTGCATTTTGTGACAAAAAGCATCAGTGGATGATGAGAATGTCAGTTTTGACAAAGAACACTGATCATTACTAAAATGCTCCAATTGAGCTTTTAGAATGTCAGAAACAAGCTTTCTGAGCTGAGAAATTCATTTTGTGACAAAGTGCTTCAGTGGATGATGAGAATGTCAGTTTTGACAAAGAACACTGTTCATTACTAAAATGCTCTAATTGAGCTGTTAGAATGTCAGAAACAAGCTTTCTGAGCTGAGAACTGCATTTTGTGACAAAGTGCTTCAGTGGATGATGAGAATGTCAGTTTTGACAAAGAACACTGTTCATTACTAAAATACTCTAATTGAGCTGTTAGAATGTCAGAAACAAGCTTTCTGAGCTGAGAACTGCATTTTGTGACAAAAAGCATCAGTGGATGATGAGAATGTCAGTTTTGACAAAGAACACTGATCATTACTAAAATGCTCCAATTGAGCTTTTAGAATGTCAGAAACAAGCTTTCTGAGCTGAGAAATTCATTTTGTGACAAAGTGCTTCAGTGGATGATGAGAATGTCAGTTTTGACAAAGAACACTGTTCATTACTAAAATGCTCTAATTGAGCTGTTAGAATGTCAGAAACAAGCTTTCTGAGCTGAGAACTGCATTTTGTGACAAAGTGCTTCAGTGGATGATGAGAATGTCAGTTTTGACAAAGAACACTGATCATTACTAAAATGCTCCAATTGAGCTGTTAGAATGTCAGAAACAAGCTTTCTGAGCTGAGAAATGCATTTTGTGACAAAGTGCATCAGTGGATGATGAGAATGTCACTTTTGACAAAGAACACTGTTCATTACTGAAATGCTCTAATTGAGCTGTTAGAATGTCAGAAACAAGCTTTCTGAGCTGAGAACTGCATTTTGTGACATAGTTCATCAGTGGATGATGAGAATGTCAGTTTTGACAAAGAACACTGTTCATTACTGAAATGCTCCAATTGAGCTGTTAGAATGTCAGAAACAAGCTTTCTGAGCTGAGAAATGCATTTTGTGACAAAGTGCATCAGTGGATGATGAGAATGTCACTTTTGACAAAGAACACTGTTCATTACTAAAATGCTCTAATTGAGCTGTTAGAATGTCAGAAACAAGCTTTCTGAGCTGAGAACTGCATTTTGTGACAAAAAGCATCAGTGGATGATGAGAATGTCAGTTTTGACAAAGAAAACTGTTCATTACTAAAATGCTCTAATTGAGCTGTTAGAATGTTAGAAACAAGCTTTCTGAGCTGAGAACTGCATTTTGTGACATAGTTCATCAGTGGATGATGAGAATGTCAGTTTTGACAAAGAACACTGATCATTACTAAAATGCTCCAATTTGAGCTGTTAGAATGTCAGAAACAAGCTTTCTGAGCTGAGAAATGCATTTTGTGACAAAGTGCTTCAGTGGATGATGAGAATGTCAGTTTTGACAAAGAACACTGATCATTACTAAAATGCTCCAATTGAGCTGTTAGAATGTCAGAAACAAGCTTTCTGAGCTGAGAAATGCATTTTGTGACAAAGTGCTTCAGTGGATGATTAGAATGTCAGTTTTGACAAAGAACACTGTTCATTACTGAAATGCTCCAATTAAGCTGTTAGAATGTCAGAAACAAGCTTTCTGAGCTGAGAAATGCATTTTGTGACAAAGTGCATCAGTGGATGATGAGAATGTCACTTTTGACAAAGAACACTGTTCATTACTAAAATGCTCTAATTGAGCTGTTAGAATGTCAGAAACAAGCTTTCTGAGCTGAGAACTGCATTTTGTGACAAAAAGCATCAGTGGATGATGAGAATGTCAGTTTTGACAAAGAACACTGATCATTACTAAAATGCTCCAATTGAGCTGTTAGAATGTCAGAAACAAGCTTTCTGAGCTGAGAAATGCATTTTGTGACAAAGTGCTTCAGTGGATGATGAGAATGTCAGTTTTGACAAAGAACACTGTTCATTACTAAAATGCTCTAATTGAGCTGTTAGAATGTCAGAAACAAGCTTTCTGAGCTGAGAAATGCATTTTGTGACATAGTTCATCAGTGGATGATGAGAATGTCAGTTTTGACAAAGAAAACTGTTCATTACTAAAATGCTCTAATTGAGCTGTTAGAATGTTAGAAACAAGCTTTCTGAGCTGAGAACTGCATTTTGTGACATAGTTCATCAGTGGATGATGAGAATGTCAGTTTTGACAAAGAACACTGATCATTACTAAAATGCTCCAATTGAGCTGTTAGAATGTCAGAAACAAGCTTTCTGAGCTGAGAAATGCATTTTGTGACAAAGTGCTTCAGTGGATGATGAGAATGTCAGTTTTGACAAAGAACACTGTTCATTAGTAAAATGCTCTAATTGAGCTGTTAGAATGTCAGAAACAAGCTTTCTGAGCTGAGAACTGCATTTTGTGACATAGTTCATCAGTGGATGATGAGAATGTCGGTTTTGACAAAGAACACTGTTCATTACTGAAATGCTCTAATTGAGCTGTTAGAATGTCAGAAACAAGCTTTCTGAGCTGAGAAATGCATTTTGTGACAAAGTGAATTAGTGGATGGATGAGAATGTCACTTTTGACAAAGAACACTGATCATTACTAAAATGCTCCAATTGAGCTGTTAGAATGTCAGAAACAAGCTTTCTGAGCTGAGAAATGCATTTTGTGACAAAGTGCTTCAGTGGATGATGAGAATGTCAGTTTTGACAAAGAACACTGTTCATTACTGAAATGCTCCAATTGAGCTGTTAGAATGTCAGAAACAAGCTTTCTGAGCTGAGAAATGCATTTTGTGACAAAGTGCATCAGTGGATGATGAGAATGTCACTTTTGACAAAGAACACTGTTCATTACTGAAATGCTCTAATTGAGCTGTTAGAATGTCAGAAACAAGCTTTCTGAGCTGAGAACTGCATTTTGTGACATAGTTCATCAGTGGATGATGAGAATGTCAGTTTTGACAAAGAACACTGTTCATTACTTAAATGCTCCAATTGAGCTGTTAGAATGTCAGAAACAAGCTTTCTGAGCTGAGAAATGCATTTTGTGACAAAGTGCATCAGTGGATGATGAGAATGTCACTTTTGACAAAGAACACTGTTCATTACTAAAATGCTCTAATTGAGCTGTTAGAATGTCAGAAACAAGCTTTCTGAGCTGAGAACTGCATTTTGTGACAAAAAGCATCAGTGGATGATGAGAATGTCAGTTTTGACAAAGAACACTGATCATTACTAAAATGCTCCAATTGAGCTGTTAGAATGTCAGAAACAAGCTTTCTGAGCTGAGAAATGCATTTTGTGACAAAGTGAATTAGTGGATGGATGAGAATGTCACTTTTGACAAAGAACACTGATCATTACTAAAATGCTCTAATTGAGCTGTTAGAATGTCAGAAACAAGCTTTCTGAGCTGAGAACTGCATTTTGTGACAAAAAGCATCAGTGGATGATGAGAATGTCAGTTTTGACAAAGAAAACTGTTCATTACTAAAATGCTCTAATTGAGCTGTTAGAATGTTAGAAACAAGCTTTCTGAGCTGAGAACTGCATTTTGTGACATAGTTCATCAGTGGATGATGAGAATGTCAGTTTTGACAAAGAACACTGATCATTACTAAAATGCTCCAATTTGAGCTGTTAGAATGTCAGAAACAAGCTTTCTGAGCTGAGAAATGCATTTTGTGACAAAGTGCTTCAGTGGATGATGAGAATGTCAGTTTTGACAAAGAACACTGTTCATTACTAAAATGCTCTAATTGAGCTGTTAGAATGTCAGAAACAAGCTTTCTGAGCTGAGAACTGCATTTTGTGACATAGTTCATCAGTGGATGATGAGAATGTCACTTTTGACAAAGAACACTGTTCATTACTAAAATGCTCTAATTGAGCTGTTAGAATGTCAGAAACAAGCTTTCTGAGCTGAGAACTGCATTTTGTGACATAGTTCATCAGTGGATGATGAGAATGTCAGTTTTGACAAAGAACACTGATCATTACTAAAATGCTACAATTGAGCTGTTAGAATGTCAGAAACAAGCTTTCTGAGCTGAGAAATGCATTTTGTGACAAAGTGCTTCAGTGGATGATTAGAATGTCAGTTTTGACAAAGAACACTGTTCATTACTGAAATGCTCCAATTAAGCTGTTAGAATGTCAGAAACAAGCTTTCTGAGCTGAGAAATGCATTTTGTGACAAAGTGCATCAGTGGATGATGAGAATGTCACTTTTGACAAAGAACACTGTTCATTACTAAAATGCTCTAATTGAGCTGTTAGAATGTCAGAAACAAGCTTTCTGAGCTGAGAACTGCATTTTGTGACAAAAAGCATCAGTGGATGATGAGAATGTCAGTTTTGACAAAGAACACTGATCATTACTAAAATGCTCCAATTTGAGCTGTTAGAATGTCAGAAACAAGCTTTCTGAGCTGAGAAATGCATTTTGTGACAAAGTGCTTCAGTGGATGATGAGAATGTCAGTTTTGACAAAGAACACTGTTCATTACTAAAATGCTCTAATTGAGCTGTTAGAATGTCAGAAACAAGCTTTCTGAGCTGAGAACTGCATTTTGTGACATAGTTCATCAGTGGATGATGAGAATGTCACTTTTGACAAAGAACACTGTTCATTACTAAAATGCTCTAATTGAGCTGTTAGAATGTCAGAAACAAGCTTTCTGAGCTGAGAACTGCATTTTGTGACATAGTTCATAAGTGGATGATGAGAATGTCAGTTTTGACAAAGAACACTGATCATTACTAAAATGCTCCAATTGAGCTGTTAGAATGTCAGAAACAAGCTTTCTGAGCTGAGAAATGCATTTTGTGACAAAGTGCTTCAGTGGATGATTAGAATGTCAGTTTTGACAAAGAACACTGTTCATTACTGAAATGCTCCAATTAAGCTGTTAGAATGTCAGAAACAAGCTTTCTGAGCTGAGAAATGCATTTTGTGACAAAGTGCATCAGTGGATGATGAGAATGTCACTTTTGACAAAGAACACTGTTCATTACTAAAATGCTCTAATTGAGCTGTTAGAATGTCAGAAACAAGCTTTCTGAGCTGAGAACTGCATTTTGTGACAAAAAGCATCAGTGGATGATGAGAATGTCAGTTTTGACAAAGAACACTGATCATTACTAAAATGCTCCAATTGAGCTGTTAGAATGTCAGAAACAAGCTTTCTGAGCTGAGAAATGCATTTTGTGACAAAGTGCTTCAGTGGATGATGAGAATGTCAGTTTTGACAAAGAACACTGTTCATTACTAAAATGCTCTAATTGAGCTGTTAGAATGTCAGAAACAAGCTTTCTGAGCTGAGAAATGCATTTTGTGACATAGTTCATCAGTGGATGATGAGAATGTCAGTTTTGACAAAGAAAACTGTTCATTACTAAAATGCTCTAATTGAGCTGTTAGAATGTTAGAAACAAGCTTTCTGAGCTGAGAACTGCATTTTGTGACATAGTTCATCAGTGGATGATGAGAATGTCAGTTTTGACAAAGAACACTGATCATTACTAAAATGCTCCAATTGAGCTGTTAGAATGTCAGAAACAAGCTTTCTGAGCTGAGAAATGCATTTTGTGACAAAGTGCTTCAGTGGATGATGAGAATGTCAGTTTTGACAAAGAACACTGTTCATTAGTAAAATGCTCTAATTGAGCTGTTAGAATGTCAGAAACAAGCTTTCTGAGCTGAGAACTGCATTTTGTGACATAGTTCATCAGTGGATGATGAGAATGTCGGTTTTGACAAAGAACACTGTTCATTACTGAAATGCTCTAATTGAGCTGTTAGAATGTCAGAAACAAGCTTTCTGAGCTGAGAAATGCATTTTGTGACAAAGTGAATTAGTGGATGGATGAGAATGTCACTTTTGACAAAGAACACTGATCATTACTAAAATGCTCCAATTGAGCTGTTAGAATGTCAGAAACAAGCTTTCTGAGCTGAGAAATGCATTTTGTGACAAAGTGCTTCAGTGGATGATGAGAATGTCAGTTTTGACAAAGAACACTGTTCATTACTGAAATGCTCCAATTGAGCTGTTAGAATGTCAGAAACAAGCTTTCTGAGCTGAGAAATGCATTTTGTGACAAAGTGCATCAGTGGATGATGAGAATGTCACTTTTGACAAAGAACACTGTTCATTACTGAAATGCTCTAATTGAGCTGTTAGAATGTCAGAAACAAGCTTTCTGAGCTGAGAACTGCATTTTGTGACATAGTTCATCAGTGGATGATGAGAATGTCAGTTTTGACAAAGAACACTGTTCATTACTGAAATGCTCCAATTGAGCTGTTAGAATGTCAGAAACAAGCTTTCTGAGCTGAGAACTGCATTTTGTGACATAGTTCATCAGTGGATGATGAGAATGTCAGTTTTGACAAAGAACACTGTTCATTACTTAAATGCTCCAATTGAGCTGTTAGAATGTCAGAAACAAGCTTTCTGAGCTGAGAAATGCATTTTGTGACAAAGTGCATCAGTGGATGATGAGAATGTCACTTTTGACAAAGAACACTGTTCATTACTAAAATGCTCTAATTGAGCTGTTAGAATGTCAGAAACAAGCTTTCTGAGCTGAGAACTGCATTTTGTGACAAAAAGCATCAGTGGATGATGAGAATGTCAGTTTTGACAAAGAAAACTGTTCATTACTAAAATGCTCTAATTGAGCTGTTAGAATGTTAGAAACAAGCTTTCTGAGCTGAGAACTGCATTTTGTGACATAGTTCATCAGTGGATGATGAGAATGTCAGTTTTGACAAAGAACACTGATCATTACTAAAATGCTCCAATTTGAGCTGTTAGAATGTCAGAAACAAGCTTTCTGAGCTGAGAAATGCATTTTGTGACAAAGTGCTTCAGTGGATGATGAGAATGTCCGTTTTGACAAAGAACACTGTTCATTACTAAAATGCTCTAATTGAGCTGTTAGAATGTCAGAAACAAGCTTTCTGAGCTGAGAACTGCATTTTGTGACATAGTTCATCAGTGGATGATGAGAATGTCACTTTTGACAAAGAACACTGTTCATTACTAAAATGCTCTAATTGAGCTGTTAGAATGTCAGAAACAAGCTTTCTGAGCTGAGAACTGCATTTTGTGACAAAGTGCTTCAGTGGATGATTAGAATGTCAGTTTTGACAAAGAACACTGTTCATCACTGAAATGCTCCAATTAAGCTGTTAGAATGTCAGAAACAAGCTTTCTGAGCTGAGAAATGCATTTTGTGACAAAGTGCATCAGTGGATGATGAGAATGTCACTTTTGACAAAGAACACTGTTCATTACTTAAATGCTCCAATTGAGCTGTTAGAATGTCAGAAACAAGCTTTCTGAGCTGAGAAATGCATTTTGTGACAAAGTGCATCAGTGGATGATGAGAATGTCACTTTTGACAAAGAACACTGTTTATTACTAAAATGCTCTAATTGAGCTGTTAGAATGTCAGAAACAAGCTTTCTGTGCTGAGAACTGCATTTTGTGACAAAAAGCATCAGTGGATGATGAGAATGTCAGTTTTGACAAAGAACACTGTTCATTACTAAAATGCTCTAATTGAGCTGTTAGAATGTCAGAAACAAGCTTTCTGAGCTGAGAAATGCATTTTGTGACATAGTTCATCAGTGGATGATGAGAATGTCAGTTTTGACAAAGAAAACTGTTCATTACTGAAATGCTCTAATTGAGCTGTTAGAATGTTAGAAACAAGCTTTCTGAGCTGAGAACTGCATTTTGTGACATAGTTCATCAGTGGATGATGAGAATGTCAGTTTTGACAAAGAACACTGTTCATTACTTAAATGCTCCAATTGAGCTGTTAGAATGTCAGAAACAAGCTTTCTGAGCTGAGAAATGCATTTTGTGACAAAGTGCATCAGTGGATGATGAGAATGTCACTTTTGACAAAGAACACTGTTCATTACTAAAATGCTCTAATTGAGCTGTTAGAATGTCAGAAACAAGCTTTCTGAGCTGAGAACTGCATTTTGTGACAAAAAGCATCAGTGGATGATGAGAATGTCAGTTTTGACAAAGAACACTGATCATTACTAAAATGCTCCAATTGAGCTGTTAGAATGTCAGAAACAAGCTTTCTGAGCTGAGAAATGCATTTTGTGACAAAGTGAATTAGTGGATGGATGAGAATGTCACTTTTGACAAAGAACACTGATCATTACTAAAATGCTCCAATTGAGCTGTTAGAATGTCAGAAACAAGCTTTCTGAGCTGAGAAATGCATTTTGTGACAAAGTGCTTCAGTGGATGATGAGAATGTCAGTTTTGACAAAGAACACTGTTCATTACTGAAATGCTCCAATTGAGCTGTTAGAATGTCAGAAACAAGCTTTCTGAGCTGAGAAATGCATTTTGTGACAAAGTGCATCAGTGGATGATGAGAATGTCACTTTTGACAAAGAACACTGTTCATTACTGAAATGCTCTAATTGAGCTGTTAGAATGTCAGAAACAAGCTTTCTGAGCTGAGAACTGCATTTTGTGACATAGTTCATCAGTGGATGATGAGAATGTCAGTTTTGACAAAGAACACTGTTCATTACTGAAATGCTCCAATTGAGCTGTTAGAATGTCAGAAACAAGCTTTCTGAGCTGAGAAATGCATTTTGTGACAAAGTGCATCAGTGGATGATGAGAATGTCACTTTTGACAAAGAACACTGTTCATTACTAAAATGCTCTAATTGAGCTGTTAGAATGTCAGAAACAAGCTTTCTGAGCTGAGAACTGCATTTTGTGACAAAAAGCATCAGTGGATGATGAGAATGTCAGTTTTGACAAAGAAAACTGTTCATTACTAAAATGCTCTAATTGAGCTGTTAGAATGTTAGAAACAAGCTTTCTGAGCTGAGAACTGCATTTTGTGACATAGTTCATCAGTGGATGATGAGAATGTCAGTTTTGACAAAGAACACTGATCATTACTAAAATGCTCCAATTTGAGCTGTTAGAATGTCAGAAACAAGCTTTCTGAGCTGAGAAATGCATTTTGTGACAAAGTGCTTCAGTGGATGATGAGAATGTCAGTTTTGACAAAGAACACTGTTCATTACTAAAATGCTCTAATTGAGCTGTTAGAATGTCAGAAACAAGCTTTCTGAGCTGAGAACTGCATTTTGTGACATAGTTCATCAGTGGATGATGAGAATGTCACTTTTGACAAAGAACACTGTTCATTACTAAAATGCTCTAATTGAGCTGTTAGAATGTCAGAAACAAGCTTTCTGAGCTGAGAACTGCATTTTGTGACATAGTTCATCAGTGGATGATGAGAATGTCAGTTTTGACAAAGAACACTGATCATTACTAAAATGCTACAATTGAGCTGTTAGAATGTCAGAAACAAGCTTTCTGAGCTGAGAAATGCATTTTGTGACAAAGTGCTTCAGTGGATGATGAGAATGTCAGTTTTGACAAAGAACACTGTTCATTACTGAAATGCTCCAATTAAGCTGTTAGAATGTCAGAAACAAGCTTTCTGAGCTGAGAAATGCATTTTGTGACAAAGTGCATCAGTGGATGATGAGAATGTCACTTTTGACAAAGAACACTGTTCATTACTAAAATGCTCTAATTGAGCTGTTAGAATGTCAGAAACAAGCTTTCTGAGCTGAGAACTGCATTTTGTGACAAAAAGCATCAGTGGATGATGAGAATGTCAGTTTTGACAAAGAACACTGATCATTACTAAAATGCTCCAATTGAGCTGTTAGAATGTCAGAAACAAGCTTTCTGAGCTGAGAAATGCATTTTGTGACAAAGTGCTTCAGTGGATGATGAGAATGTCAGTTTTGACAAAGAACACTGTTCATTACTAAAATGCTCTAATTGAGCTGTTAGAATGTCAGAAACAAGCTTTCTGAGCTGAGAAATGCATTTTGTGACAAAAAGCATCAGTGGATGATGAGAATGTCAGTTTTGACAAAGAAAACTGTTCATTACTAAAATGCTCTAATTGAGCTGTTAGAATGTCAGAAACAAGCTTTCTGAGCTGAGAAATGCATTTTGTGACAAAGTGCTTCAGTGGATGATTAGAATGTCAGTTTTGACAAAGAACACTGTTCATTACTGAAATGCTCCAATTAAGCTGTTAGAATGTCAGAAACAAGCTTTCTGAGCTGAGAAATGCATTTTGTGACAAAGTGCATCAGTGGATGATGAGAATGTCACTTTTGACAAAGAACACTGTTCATTACTAAAATGCTCTAATTGAGCTGTTAGAATGTCAGAAACAAGCTTTCTGAGCTGAGAACTGCATTTTGTGACAAAAAGCATCAGTGGATGATGAGAATGTCAGTTTTGACAAAGAACACTGATCATTACTAAAATGCTCCAATTGAGCTGTTAGAATGTCAGAAACAAGCTTTCTGAGCTGAGAAATGCATTTTGTGACAAAGTGCTTCAGTGGATGATGAGAATGTCAGTTTTGACAAAGAACACTGTTCATTACTAAAATGCTCTAATTGAGCTGTTAGAATGTCAGAAACAAGCTTTCTGAGCTGAGAAATGCATTTTGTGACATAGTTCATCAGTGGATGATGAGAATGTCAGTTTTGACAAAGAAAACTGTTCATTACTAAAATGCTCTAATTGAGCTGTTAGAATGTTAGAAACAAGCTTTCTGAGCTGAGAACTGCATTTTGTGACATAGTTCATCAGTGGATGATGAGAATGTCAGTTTTGACAAAGAACACTGATCATTACTAAAATGCTCCAATTGAGCTGTTAGAATGTCAGAAACAAGCTTTCTGAGCTGAGAAATGCATTTTGTGACAAAGTGCTTCAGTGGATGATGAGAATGTCAGTTTTGACAAAGAACACTGTTCATTACTAAAATGCTCTAATTGAGCTGTTAGAATGTCAGAAACAAGCTTTCTGAGCTGAGAACTGCATTTTGTGACATAGTTCATCAGTGGATGATGAGAATGTCGGTTTTGACAAAGAACACTGTTCATTACTGAAATGCTCTAATTGAGCTGTTAGAATGTCGGAAACAAGCTTTCTGAGCTGAGAAATGCATTTTGTGACAAAGTGCATCAGTGGATGATGAGAATGTCACTTTTGACAAAGAACACTGTTCATTACTAAAATGCTCTAATTGAGCTGTTAGAATGTCAGAAACAAGCTTTCTGAGCTGAGAACTGCATTTTGTGACAAAAAGCATCAGTGGATGATGAGAATGTCAGTTTTGACAAAGAACACTGATCATTACTAAAATGCTCCAATTGAGCTGTTAGAATGTCAGAAACAAGCTTTCTGAGCTGAGAAATGCATTTTGTGACAAAGTGAATTAGTGGATGAATGAGAATGTCACTTTTGACAAAGAACACTGATCATTACTAAAATGCTCCAATTGAGCTGTTAGAATGTCAGAAACAAGCTTTCTGAGCTGAGAAATGCATTTTGTGACAAAGTGCTTCAGTGGATGATGAGAATGTCAGTTTTGACAAAGAACACTGTTCATTACTGAAATGCTCCAATTGAGCTGTTAGAATGTCAGAAACAAGCTTTCTGAGCTGAGAAATGCATTTTGTGACAAAGTGCATCAGTGGATGATGAGAATGTCACTTTTGACAAAGAACACTGTTCATTACTAAAATGCTCTAATTGAGCTGTTAGAATGTTAGAAACAAGCTTTCTGAGCTGAGAACTGCATTTTGTGACAAAGTGCATCAGTGGATGATGAGAATGTCACTTTTGACAAAGAACACTGTTCATTACTAAAATGCTCTAATTGAGCTGTTAGAATGTCAGAAACAAGCTTTCTGAGCTGAGAACTGCATTTTGTGACAAAAAGCATCAGTGGATGATGAGAATGTCAGTTTTGACAAAGAACACTGATCATTACTAAAATGCTCCAATTGAGCTGTTAGAATGTCAGAAACAAGCTTTCTGAGCTGAGAAATGCATTTTGTGACAAAGTGAATTAGTGGATGAATGAGAATGTCACTTTTGACAAAGAACACTGATCATTACTAAAATGCTCCAATTGAGCTGTTAGAATGTCAGAAACAAGCTTTCTGAGCTGAGAAATGCATTTTGTGACAAAGTGCTTCAGTGGATGATGAGAATGTCAGTTTTGACAAAGAACACTGTTCATTACTGAAATGCTCCAATTGAGCTGTTAGAATGTCAAAAACAAGCTTTCTGAGCTGAGAAATGCATTTTGTGACAAAGTGCATCAGTGGATGATGAGAATGTCACTTTTGACAAAGAACACTGTTCATTACTGAAATGCGCTAATTGAGCTGTTAGAATGTCAGAAACAAGCTTTCTGAGCTGAGAACTGCATTTTGTGACATAGTTCATCAGTGGATGATGAGAATGTCAGTTTTGACAAAGAACACTGTTCATTACTGAAATGCTCCAATTGAGCTGTTAGAATGTCAGAAACAAGCTTTCTGAGCTGAGAAATGCATTTTGTGACAAAGTGCATCAGTGGATGATGAGAATGTCACTTTTGACAAAGAACACTGTTCATTACTAAAATGCTCTAATTGAGCTGTTAGAATGTCAGAAACAAGCTTTCTGAGCTGAGAACTGCATTTTGTGACAAAAAGCATCAGTGGATGATGAGAATGTCAGTTTTGACAAAGAACACTGATCATTACTAAAATGCTCCAATTGAGCTGTTAGAATGTCAGAAACAAGCTTTCTGAGCTGAGAAATGCATTTTGTGACAAAGTGCTTCAGTGGATGATGAGAATGTCAGTTTTGACAAAGAACACTGTTCATTACTAAAATGCTCTAATTGAGCTGTTAGAATGTCAGAAACAAGCTTTCTGAGCTGAGAAATGCATTTTGTGACATAGTTCATCAGTGGATGATGAGAATGTCAGTTTTGACAAAGAAAACTGTTCATTACTAAAATGCTCTAATTGAGCTGTTAGAATGTTAGAAACAAGCTTTCTGAGCTGAGAACTGCATTTTGTGACATAGTTCATCAGTGGATGATGAGAATGTCAGTTTTGACAAAGAACACTGATCATTACTAAAATGCTCCAATTGAGCTGTTAGAATGTCAGAAACAAGCTTTCTGAGCTGAGAAATGCATTTTGTGACAAAGTGCTTCAGTGGATGATGAGAATGTCAGTTTTGACAAAGAACACTGTTCATTACTAAAATGCTCTAATTGAGCTGTTAGAATGTCAGAAACAAGCTTTCTGAGCTGAGAACTGCATTTTGTGACATAGTTCATCAGTGGATGATGAGAATGTCGGTTTTGACAAAGAACACTGTTCATTACTGAAATGCTCTAATTGAGCTGTTAGAATGTCGGAAACAAGCTTTCTGAGCTGAGAAATGCATTTTGTGACAAAGTGCATCAGTGGATGATGAGAATGTCACTTTTGACAAAGAACACTGTTCATTACTAAAATGCTCTAATTGAGCTGTTAGAATGTCAGAAACAAGCTTTCTGAGCTGAGAACTGCATTTTGTGACAAAAAGCATCAGTGGATGATGAGAATGTCAGTTTTGACAAAGAACACTGATCATTACTAAAATGCTCCAATTGAGCTGTTAGAATGTCAGAAACAAGCTTTCTGAGCTGAGAAATGCATTTTGTGACAAAGTGAATTAGTGGATGAATGAGAATGTCACTTTTGACAAAGAACACTGATCATTACTAAAATGCTCCAATTGAGCTGTTAGAATGTCAGAAACAAGCTTTCTGAGCTGAGAAATGCATTTTGTGACAAAGTGCTTCAGTGGATGATGAGAATGTCAGTTTTGACAAAGAACACTGTTCATTACTGAAATGCTCCAATTGAGCTGTTAGAATGTCAGAAACAAGCTTTCTGAGCTGAGAAATGCATTTTGTGACAAAGTGCATCAGTGGATGATGAGAATGTCACTTTTGACAAAGAACACTGTTCATTACTGAAATGCGCTAATTGAGCTGTTAGAATGTCAGAAACAAGCTTTCTGAGCTGAGAAATGCATTTTGTGACAAAGTGAATTAGTGGATGAATGAGAATGTCACTTTTGACAAAGAACACTGATCATTACTAAAATGCTCCAATTGAGCTGTTAGAATGTCAGAAACAAGCTTTCTGAGCTGAGAAATGCATTTTGTGACAAAGTGCTTCAGTGGATGATGAGAATGTCAGTTTTGACAAAGAACACTGTTCATTACTGAAATGCTCCAATTGAGCTGTTAGAATGTCAGAAACAAGCTTTCTGAGCTGAGAAATGCATTTTGTGACAAAGTGCATCAGTGGATGATGAGAATGTCACTTTTGACAAAGAACACTGTTCATTACTGAAATGCGCTAATTGAGCTGTTAGAATGTCAGAAACAAGCTTTCTGAGCTGAGAAATGCATTTTGTGACAAAAAGCATCAGTGGATGATGAGAATGTCAGTTTTGACAAAGAACACTGATCATTACTAAAATGCTCCAATTGAGCTGTTAGAATGTCAGAAACAAGCTTTCTGAGCTGAGAAATGCATTTTGTGACAAAGTGCTTCAGTGGATGATGAGAATGTCAGTTTTGACAAAGAACACTGTTCATTACTAAAATGCTCTAATTGAGCTGTTAGAATGTCAGAAACAAGCTTTCTGAGCTGAGAAATGCATTTTGTGACAAAGTGCATCAGTGGATGATGAGAATGTCACTTTTGACAAAGAACACTGTTCATTACTGAAATGCGCTAATTGAGCTGTTAGAATGTCAGAAACAAGCTTTCTGAGCTGAGAACTGCATTTTGTGACATAGTTCATCAGTGGATGATGAGAATGTCAGTTTTGACAAAGAACACTGTTCATTACTGAAATGCTCCAATTGAGCTGTTAGAATGTCAGAAACAAGCTTTCTGAGCTGAGAAATGCATTTTGTGACAAAGTGCATCAGTGGATGATGAGAATGTCACTTTTGACAAAGAACACTGTTCATTACTAAAATGCTCTAATTGAGCTGTTAGAATGTCAGAAACAAGCTTTCTGAGCTGAGAACTGCATTTTGTGACAAAAAGCATCAGTGGATGATGAGAATGTCAGTTTTGACAAAGAAAACTGTTCATTTCTAAAATGCTCTAATTGAGCTGTTAGAATGTTAGAAACAAGCTTTCTGAGCTGAGAACTGCATTTTGTGACATAGTTCATCAGTGGATGATGAGAATGTCAGTTTTGACAAAGAACACTGATCATTACTAAAATGCTCCAATTTGAGCTGTTAGAATGTCAGAAACAAGCTTTCTGAGCTGAGAAATGCATTTTGTGACAAAGTGCTTCAGTGGATGATGAGAATGTCAGTTTTGACAAAGAACACTGTTCATTACTAAAATGCTCTAATTGAGCTGTTAGAATGTCAGAAACAAGCTTTCTGAGCTGAGAACTGCATTTTGTGACATAGTTCATCAGTGGATGATGAGAATGTCGGTTTTGACAAAGAACACTGATCATCACTAAAATGCTCTAATTGAGCTGTTAGAATGTCAGAAACAAGCTTTCTGAGCTGAGAACTGCATTTTGTGACATAGTTCATCAGTGGATGATGAGAATGTCGGTTTTGACAAAGAACACTGTTCATTACTGAAATGCTCTAATTGAGCTGTTAGAATGTCAGAAACAAGCTTTCTGAGCTGAGAACTGCATTTTGTGACATAGTTCATCAGTGGATGATGAGAATGTCAGTTTTGACAAAGAACACTGTTCATTACTGAAATGCTCCAATTGAGCTGTTAGAATGTCAGAAACAAGCTTTCTGAGCTGAGAAATGCATTTTGTGACAAAGTGCTTCAGTGGATGATGAGAATGTCAGTTTTGACAAAGAACACTGTTCATTACTGAAATGCTCCAATTGAGCTGTTAGAATGTCAGAAACAAGCTTTCTGAGCTGAGAAATGCATTTTGTGACATAGTTCATCAGTGGATGATGAGAATGTCAGTTTTGACAAAGAAAACTGTTCATTACTAAAATGCTCTAATTGAGCTGTTAGAATGTCAGAAACAAGCTTTCTGAGCTGAGAACTGCATTTTGTGACATAGTTCATCAGTGGATGATGAGAATGTCAGTTTTGACAAAGAACACTGATCATTACTAAAATGCTCCAATTGAGCTGTTAGAATGTCAGAAACAAGCTTTCTGAGCTGAGAAATGCATTTTGTGACAAAGTGCTTCAGTGGATGATGAGAATGTCACTTTTGACAAAGAACACTGTTCATTACTAAAATGCTCTAATTGAGCTGTTAGAATGTCAGAAACAAGCTTTCTGAGCTGAGAACTGCATTTTGTGACATAGTTCATCAGTGGATGATGAGAATGTCAGTTTTGACAAAGAAAACTGTTCATTACTAAAATGCTCTAATTGAGCTGTTAGAATGTTAGAAACAAGCTTTCTGAGCTGAGAACTGCATTTTGTGACATAGTTCATCAGTGGATGATGAGAATGTCAGTTTTGACAAAGAACACTGATCATTACTAAAATGCTCCAATTTGAGCTGTTAGAATGTCAGAAACAAGCTTTCTGAGCTGAGAAATGCATTTTGTGACAAAGTGCTTCAGTGGATGATGAGAATGTCAGTTTTGACAAAGAACACTGTTCATTACTAAAATGCTCTAATTGAGCTGTTAGAATGTCAGAAACAAGCTTTCTGAGCTGAGAACTGCATTTTGTGACATAGTTCATCAGTGGATGATGAGAATGTCACTTTTGACAAAGAACACTGTTCATTACTAAAATGCTCTAATTGAGCTGTTAGAATGTCAGAAACAAGCTTTCTGACTGATCATTACTAAAATGCTCCAATTGAGCTGTTAGAATGTCAGAAACAAGCTTTCTGAGCTGAGAAATGCATTTTGTGACAAAGTGCTTCAGTGGATGATGAGAATGTCAGTTTTGACAAAGAACACTGTTCATTACTGAAATGCTCCAATTGAGCTGTTAGAATGTCAGAAACAAGCTTTCTGAGCTGAGAAATGCATTTTGTGACAAAGTGCATCAGTGGATGATGAGAATGTCACTTTTGACAAAGAACACTGTTCATTACTAAAATGCTCTAATTGAGCTGTTAGAATGTCAGAAACAAGCTTTCTGAGCTGAGAACTGCATTTTGTGACAAAAAGCATCAGTGGATGATGAGAATGTCAGTTTTGACAAAGAACACTGATCATTACTAAAATGCTCCAATTGAGCTGTTAGAATGTCAGAAACAAGCTTTCTGAGCTGAGAAATGCATTTTGTGACAAAGTGCTTCAGTGGATGATGAGAATGTCAGTTTTGACAAAGAACACTGTTCATTACTAAAATCCTCTAATTGAGCTGTTAGAATGTCAGAAACAAGCTTTCTGAGCTGAGAACTGAATTTTGTGACATAGTTCATCAGTGGATGATGAGAATGTCAGTTTTGACAAAGAAAACTGTTCATTACTAAAATGCTCTAATTGAGCTGTTAGAATGTTAGAAACAAGCTTTCTGAGCTGAGAACTGCCTTTTGTGACATAGTTCATCAGTGGATGATGAGAATGTCAGTTTTGACAAAGAACACTGATCATTACTAAAATGCTCCAATTGAGCTGTTAGAATGTCAGAAACAAGCTTTCTGAGCTGAGAAATGCATTTTGTGACAAAGTGCTTCAGTGGATGATGAGAATGTCAGTTTTGACAAAGAACACTGTTCATTACTAAAATGCTCTAATTGAGCTGTTAGAATGTCAGAAACAAGCTTTCTGAGCTGAGAACTGCATTTTGTGACATAGTTCATCAGTGGATGATGAGAATGTCGGTTTTGACAAAGAACACTGTTCATTACTGAAATGCTCTAATTGAGCTGTTAGAATGTCAGAAACAAGCTTTCTGAGCTGAGAACTGCATTTTGTGACATAGTTCATCAGTGGATGATGAGAATGTCAGTTTTGACAAAGAACACTGTTCATTACTGAAATGCTCCAATTGAGCTGTTAGAATGTCAGAAACAAGCTTTCTGAGCTGAGAAATGCATTTTGTGACAAAGTGCATCAGTGGATGATGAGAATGTCACTTTTGACAAAGAACACTGTTCATTACTAAAATGCTCTAATTGAGCTGTTAGAATGTCAGAAACAAGCTTTCTGAGCTGAGAACTGCATTTTGTGACAAAAAGCATCAGTGGATGATGAGAATGTCAGTTTTGACAAAGAACACTGATCATTACTAAAATGCTCCAATTGAGCTGTTAGAATGTCAGAAACAAGCTTTCTGAGCTGAGAAATGCATTTTGTGACAAAGTGCTTCAGTGGATGATGAGAATGTCAGTTTTGACAAAGAACACTGTTCATTTCTAAAATGCTCTAATTGAGCTGTTAGAATGTCAGAAACAAGCTTTCTGAGCTGAGAACTGCATTTTGTGACAAAGTGCTTCAGTGGATGATGAGAATGTCAGTTTTGACGAAGAACACTGTTCATTACTTAAATGCTCCAATTGAGCTGTTAGAATGTCAGAAACAAGCTTTCTGAGCTGAGAAATGCATTTTGTGACAAAGTGCATCAGTGGATGATGAGAATGTCACTTTTGACAAAGAACACTGTTCATTACTAAAATGCTCTAATTGAGCTGTTAGAATGTCAGAAACAAGCTTTCTGAGCTGAGAACTGCATTTTGTGACAAAAAGCATCAGTGGATGATGAGAATGTCAGTTTTGACAAAGAACACTGATCATTACTAAAATGCTCCAATTGAGCTGTTAGAATGTCAGAAACAAGCTTTCTGAGCTGAGAAATGCATTTTGTGACAAAGTGAATTAGTGGATGGATGAGAATGTCACTTTTGACAAAGAACACTGATCATTACTAAAATGCTCCAATTGAGCTGTTAGAATGTCAGAAACAAGCTTTCTGAGCTGAGAAATGCATTTTGTGACAAAGTGCTTCAGTGGATGATGAGAATGTCAGTTTTGACAAAGAACACTGTTCATTACTGAAATGCTCCAATTGAGCTGTTAGAATGTCAGAAACAAGCTTTCTGAGCTGAGAAATGCATTTTGTGACAAAGTGCATCAGTGGATGATGAGAATGTCACTTTTGACAAAGAACACTGTTCATTACTGAAATGCTCTAATTGAGCTGTTAGAATGTCAGAAACAAGCTTTCTGAGCTGAGAACTGCATTTTGTGACATAGTTCATCAGTGGATGATGAGAATGTCAGTTTTGACAAAGAACACTGTTCATTACTGAAATGCTCCAATTGAGCTGTTAGAATGTCAGAAACAAGCTTTCTGAGCTGAGAAATGCATTTTGTGACAAAGTGCATCAGTGGATGATGAGAATGTCACTTTTGACAAAGAACACTGTTCATTACTAAAATGCTCTAATTGAGCTGTTAGAATGTCAGAAACAAGCTTTCTGAGCTGAGAACTGCATTTTGTGACAAAAAGCATCAGTGGATGATGAGAATGTCAGTTTTGACAAAGAAAACTGTTCATTACTAAAATGCTCTAATTGAGCTGTTAGAATGTTAGAAACAAGCTTTCTGAGCTGAGAACTGCATTTTGTGACATAGTTCATCAGTGGATGATGAGAATGTCAGTTTTGACAAAGAACACTGTTCATTACTAAAATGCTCTAATTGAGCTGTTAGAATGTCAGAAACAAGCTTTCTGAGCTGAGAACTGCATTTTGTGACATAGTTCATCAGTGGATGATGAGAATGTCACTTTTGACAAAGAACACTGATCATCACTAAAATGCTCTAATTGAGCTGTTAGAATGTCAGAAACAAGCTTTCTGAGCTGAGAACTGCATTTTGTGACATAGTTCATCAGTGGATGATGAGAATGTCAGTTTTGACAAAGAACACTGATCATTACTAAAATGCTCCAATTGAGCTGTTAGAATGTCAGAAACAAGCTTTCTGAGCTGAGAAATGCATTTTGTGACAAAGTGCTTCAGTGGATGATTAGAATGTCAGTTTTGACAAAGAACACTGTTCATTACTGAAATGCTCCAATTAAGCTGTTAGAATGTCAGAAACAAGCTTTCTGAGCTGAGAAATGCATTTTGTGACAAAGTGCATCAGTGGATGATGAGAATGTCACTTTTGACAAAGAACACTGTTCATTACTAAAATGCTCTAATTGAGCTGTTAGAATGTCAGAAACAAGCTTTCTGAGCTGAGAACTGCATTTTGTGACAAAAAGCATCAGTGGATGATGAGAATGTCAGTTTTGACAAAGAACACTGATCATTACTAAAATGCTCTAATTGAGCTGTTAGAATGTTAGAAACAAGCTTTCTGAGCTGAGAACTGCATTTTGTGACATAGTTCATCAGTGGATGATGAGAATGTCAGTTTTGACAAAGAACACTGATCATTACTAAAATGCTCCAATTGAGCTGTTAGAATGTCAGAAACAAGCTTTCTGAGCTGAGAAATGCATTTTGTGACAAAGTGCTTCAGTGGATGATGAGAATGTCAGTTTTGACAAAGAACACTGTTCATTACTAAAATGCTCTAATTGAGCTGTTAGAATGTCAGAAACAAGCTTTCTGAGCTGAGAACTGCATTTTGTGACATAGTTCATCAGTGGATGATGAGAATGTCGGTTTTGACAAAGAACACTGTTCATTACTGAAATGCTCTAATTGAGCTGTTAGAATGTCAGAAACAAGCTTTCTGAGCTGAGAACTGCATTTTGTGACATAGTTCATCAGTGGATGATGAGAATGTCAGTTTTGACAAAGAACACTGTTCATTAATGAAATGCTCCAATTGAGCTGTTAGAATGTCAGAAACAAGCTTTCTGAGCTGAGAAATGCATTTTGTGACAAAGTGCTTCAGTGGATGATGAGAATGTCAGTTTTGACAAAGAACACTGTTCATTACTAAAATGCTCTAATTGAGCTGTTAGAATGTCAGAAACAAGCTTTCTGAGCTGAGAACTGCATTTTGTGACAAAGTGCTTCAGTGGATGATGAGAATGTCAGTTTTGACAAAGAACACTGTTCATTACTTAAATGCTCCAATTGAGCTGTTAGAATGTCAGAAACAAGCTTTCTGAGCTGAGAACTGCATTTTGTGACAAAAAGCATCAGTGGATGATGAGAATGTCAGTTTTGACAAAGAACACTGATCATTACTAAAATGCTCCAATTGAGCTGTTAGAATGTCAGAAACAAGCTTTCTGAGCTGAGAAATGCATTTTGTGACAAAGTGCTTCAGTGGATGATGAGAATGTCAGTTTTGACAAAGAACACTGTTCATTACTAAAATGCTCTAATTGAGCTGTTAGAATGTCAGAAACAAGCTTTCTGAGCTGAGAAATGCATTTTGTGACAAAGTGCTTCAGTGGATGATGAGAATGTCAGTTTTGACAAAGAACACTGTTCATTACTAAAATGCTCTAATTGAGCTGTTAGAATGTCAGAAACAAGCTTTCTGAGCTGAGAACTGCATTTTGTGACATAGTTCATCAGTGGATGATGAGAATGTCGGTTTTGACAAAGAACACTGTTCATTACTGAAATGCTCTAATTGAGCTGTTAGAATGTCAGAAACAAGCTTTCTGAGCTGAGAACTGCATTTTGTGACATAGTTCATCAGTGGATGATGAGAATGTCAGTTTTGACAAAGAACACTGTTCATTACTGAAATGCTCCAATTGAGCTGTTAGAATGTCAGAAACAAGCTTTCTGAGCTGAGAAATGCATTTTGTGACAAAGTGCTTCAGTGGATGATGAGAATGTCAGTTTTGACAAAGAACACTGTTCATTACTGAAATGCTCCAATTGAGCTGCTAGAATGTCAGAAACAAGCTTTCTGAGCTGAGAAATGCATTTTGTGACAAAAAGCATCAGTGGATGATGAGAATGTCAGTTTTGACAAAGAACACTGATCATTACTAAAATGCTCCAATTGAGCTGTTAGAATGTCAGAAACAAGCTTTCTGAGCTGAGAAATGCATTTTGTGACAAAGTGCTTCAGTGGATGATGAGAATGTCAGTTTTGACAAAGAACACTGTTCATTACTAAAATGCTCTAATTGAGCTGTTAGAATGTCAGAAACAAGCTTTCTGAGCTGAGAACTGCATTTTGTGACAAAGTGCTTCAGTGGATGATGAGAATGTCAGTTTTGACAAAGAACACTGTTCATTACTTAAATGCTCCAATTGAGCTGTTAGAATGTCAGAAACAAGCTTTCTGAGCTGAGAAATGCATTTTGTGACAAAGTGCATCAGTGGATGATGAGAATGTCACTTTTGACAAAGAACACTGTTCATTACTAAAATGCTCAAATTGAGCTGTTAGAATGTCAGAAACAAGCTTTCTGAGCTGAGAACTGCATTTTGTGACAAAAAGCATCAGTGGATGATGAGAATGTCAGTTTTGACAAAGAACACTGATCATTACTAAAATGCTCCAATTGAGCTGTTAGAATGTCAGAAACAAGCTTTCTGAGCTGAGAAATGCATTTTGTGACAAAGTGAATTAGTGGATGGATGAGAATGTCACTTTTGACAAAGAACACTGATCATTACTAAAATGCTCCAATTGAGCTGTTAGAATGTCAGAAACAAGCTTTCTGAGCTGAGAAATGCATTTTGTGACAAAGTGCTTCAGTGGATGATGAGAATGTCAGTTTTGACAAAGAACACTGTTCATTACTGAAATGCTCTAATTGAGCTGTTAGAATGTCAGAAACAAGCTTTCTGAGCTGAGAAATGCATTTTGTGACAAAGTGCTTTAGTGGATGATGAGAATGTCAGTTTTGACAAAGAACACTGTTCATTACTGAAATGCTCCAATTGAGCTGTTAGAATGTCAGAAACAAGCTTTCTGAGCTGAGAAATGCATTTTGTGACAAAGTGCATCAGTGGATGATGAGAATGTCACTTTTGACAAAGAACACTGTTCATTACTGAAATGCTCTAATTGAGCTGTTAGAATGTCAGAAACAAGCTTTCTGAGCTGAGAACTGCATTTTGTGACATAGTTCATCAGTGGATGATGAGAATGTCAGTTTTGACAAAGAACACTGTTCATTACTGAAATGCTCTAATTGAGCTGTTAGAATGTCAGAAACAAGCTTTCTGAGCTGAGAAATGCATTTTGTGACAAAGTGCATCAGTGGATGATGAGAATGTCACTTTTGACAAAGAACACTGTTCATTACTAAAATGCTCTAATTGAGCTGTTAGAATGTCAGAAACAAGCTTTCTGAGCTGAGAACTGCATTTTGTGACAAAAAGCATCAGTGGATGATGAGAATGTCAGTTTTGACAAAGAACACTGATCATTACTAAAATGCTCCAATTGAGCTTTTAGAATGTCAGAAACAAGCTTTCTGAGCTGAGAAATTCATTTTGTGACAAAGTGCTTCAGTGGATGATGAGAATGTCAGTTTTGACAAAGAACACTGTTCATTACTAAAATGCTCTAATTGAGCTGTTAGAATGTCAGAAACAAGCTTTCTGAGCTGAGAACTGCATTTTGTGACAAAGTGCTTCAGTGGATGATGAGAATGTCAGTTTTGACAAAGAACACTGTTCATTACTAAAATACTCTAATTGAGCTGTTAGAATGTCAGAAACAAGCTTTCTGAGCTGAGAACTGCATTTTGTGACAAAAAGCATCAGTGGATGATGAGAATGTCAGTTTTGACAAAGAACACTGATCATTACTAAAATGCTCCAATTGAGCTTTTAGAATGTCAGAAACAAGCTTTCTGAGCTGAGAAATTCATTTTGTGACAAAGTGCTTCAGTGGATGATGAGAATGTCAGTTTTGACAAAGAACACTGTTCATTACTAAAATGCTCTAATTGAGCTGTTAGAATGTCAGAAACAAGCTTTCTGAGCTGAGAACTGCATTTTGTGACAAAGTGCTTCAGTGGATGATGAGAATGTCAGTTTTGACAAAGAACACTGATCATTACTAAAATGCTCCAATTGAGCTGTTAGAATGTCAGAAACAAGCTTTCTGAGCTGAGAAATGCATTTTGTGACAAAGTGAATTAGTGGATGAATGAGAATGTCACTTTTGACAAAGAACACTGATCATTACTAAAATGCTCCAATTGAGCTGTTAGAATGTCAGAAACAAGCTTTCTGAGCTGAGAAATGCATTTTGTGACAAAGTGCTTCAGTGGATGATGAGAAAGTCAGTTTTGACAAAGAACACTGTTCATTACTGAAATGCTCCAATTGAGCTGTTAGAATGTCAGAAACAAGCTTTCTGAGCTGAGAAATGCATTTTGTGACAAAGTGCATCAGTGGATGATGAGAATGTCACTTTTGACAAAGAACACTGTTCATTACTGAAATGCGCTAATTGAGCTGTTAGAATGTCAGAAACAAGCTTTCTGAGCTGAGAACTGCATTTTGTGACATAGTTCATCAGTGGATGATGAGAATGTCAGTTTTGACAAAGAACACTGTTCATTACTGAAATGCTCCAATTGAGCTGTTAGAATGTCAGAAACAAGCTTTCTGAGCTGAGAAATGCATTTTGTGACAAAGTGCATCAGTGGATGATGAGAATGTCACTTTTGACAAAGAACACTGTTCATTACTAAAATGCTCTAATTGAGCTGTTAGAATGTCAGAAACAAGCTTTCTGAGCTGAGAACTGCATTTTGTGACAAAAAGCATCAGTGGATGATGAGAATGTCAGTTTTGACAAAGAACACTGATCATTACTAAAATGCTCCAATTGAGCTGTTAGAATGTCAGAAACAAGCTTTCTGAGCTGAGAAATGCATTTTGTGACAAAGTGAATTAGTGGATGGATGAGAATGTCACTTTTGACAAAGAACACTGATCATTACTAAAATGCTCCAATTGAGCTGTTAGAATGTCAGAAACAAGCTTTCTGAGCTGAGAAATGCATTTTGTGACAAAGTGCTTCAGTGGATGATGAGAATGTCAGTTTTGACAAAGAACACTGTTCATTACTGAAATGCTCCAATTGAGCTGTTAGAATGTCAGAAACAAGCTTTCTGAGCTGAGAAATGCATTTTGTGACAAAGTGCTTCAGTGGATGATGAGAATGTCAGTTTTGACAAAGAACACTGTTCATTACTAAAATGCTCTAATTGAGCTGTTAGAATGTCAGAAACAAGCTTTCTGAGCTGAGAACTGCATTTTGTGACAAAGTGCTTCAGTGGATGATGAGAATGTCAGTTTTGACAAAGAACACTGTTCATTACTTAAATGCTCCAATTGAGCTGTTAGAATGTCAGAAACAAGCTTTCTGAGCTGAGAAATGCATTTTGTGACAAAGTGCATCAGTGGATGATGAGAATGTCACTTTTGACAAAGAACACTGTTCATTACTAAAATGCTCAAATTGAGCTGTTAGAATGTCAGAAACAAGCTTTCTGAGCTGAGAACTGCATTTTGTGACAAAAAGCATCAGTGGATGATGAGAATGTCAGTTTTGACAAAGAACACTGATCATTACTAAAATGCTCCAATTGAGCTGTTAGAATGTCAGAAACAAGCTTTCTGAGCTGAGAAATGCATTTTGTGACAAAGTGAATTAGTGGATGGATGAGAATGTCACTTTTGACAAAGAACACTGATCATTACTAAAATGCTCCAATTGAGCTGTTAGAATGTCAGAAACAAGCTTTCTGAGCTGAGAAATGCATTTTGTGACAAAGTGCTTCAGTGGATGATGAGAATGTCAGTTTTGACAAAGAACACTGTTCATTACTGAAATGCTCTAATTGAGCTGTTAGAATGTCAGAAACAAGCTTTCTGAGCTGAGAAATGCATTTTGTGACAAAGTGCTTCAGTGGATGATGAGAATGTCAGTTTTGACAAAGAACACTGTTCATTACTGAAATGCTCCAATTGAGCTGTTAGAATGTCAGAAACAAGCTTTCTGAGCTGAGAAATGCATTTTGTGACAAAGTGCATCAGTGGATGATGAGAATGTCACTTTTGACAAAGAACACTGTTCATTACTGAAATGCTCTAATTGAGCTGTTAGAATGTCAGAAACAAGCTTTCTGAGCTGAGAACTGCATTTTGTGACATAGTTCATCAGTGGATGATGAGAATGTCAGTTTTGACAAAGAACACTGTTCATTACTGAAATGCTCTAATTGAGCTGTTAGAATGTCAGAAACAAGCTTTCTGAGCTGAGAAATGCATTTTGTGACAAAGTGCATCAGTGGATGATGAGAATGTCACTTTTGACAAAGAACACTGTTCATTACTAAAATGCTCTAATTGAGCTGTTAGAATGTCAGAAACAAGCTTTCTGAGCTGAGAACTGCATTTTGTGACAAAAAGCATCAGTGGATGATGAGAATGTCAGTTTTGACAAAGAACACTGATCATTACTAAAATGCTCCAATTGAGCTTTTAGAATGTCAGAAACAAGCTTTCTGAGCTGAGAAATTCATTTTGTGACAAAGTGCTTCAGTGGATGATGAGAATGTCAGTTTTGACAAAGAACACTGTTCATTACTAAAATGCTCTAATTGAGCTGTTAGAATGTCAGAAACAAGCTTTCTGAGCTGAGAACTGCATTTTGTGACAAAGTGCTTCAGTGGATGATGAGAATGTCAGTTTTGACAAAGAACACTGTTCATTACTAAAATACTCTAATTGAGCTGTTAGAATGTCAGAAACAAGCTTTCTGAGCTGAGAACTGCATTTTGTGACAAAAAGCATCAGTGGATGATGAGAATGTCAGTTTTGACAAAGAACACTGATCATTACTAAAATGCTCCAATTGAGCTTTTAGAATGTCAGAAACAAGCTTTCTGAGCTGAGAAATTCATTTTGTGACAAAGTGCTTCAGTGGATGATGAGAATGTCAGTTTTGACAAAGAACACTGTTCATTACTAAAATGCTCTAATTGAGCTGTTAGAATGTCAGAAACAAGCTTTCTGAGCTGAGAACTGCATTTTGTGACAAAGTGCTTCAGTGGATGATGAGAATGTCAGTTTTGACAAAGAACACTGATCATTACTAAAATGCTCCAATTGAGCTGTTAGAATGTCAGAAACAAGCTTTCTGAGCTGAGAAATGCATTTTGTGACAAAGTGAATTAGTGGATGAATGAGAATGTCACTTTTGACAAAGAACACTGATCATTACTAAAATGCTCCAATTGAGCTGTTAGAATGTCAGAAACAAGCTTTCTGAGCTGAGAAATGCATTTTGTGACAAAGTGCTTCAGTGGATGATGAGAAAGTCAGTTTTGACAAAGAACACTGTTCATTACTGAAATGCTCCAATTGAGCTGTTAGAATGTCAGAAACAAGCTTTCTGAGCTGAGAAATGCATTTTGTGACAAAGTGCATCAGTGGATGATGAGAATGTCACTTTTGACAAAGAACACTGTTCATTACTGAAATGCGCTAATTGAGCTGTTAGAATGTCAGAAACAAGCTTTCTGAGCTGAGAACTGCATTTTGTGACATAGTTCATCAGTGGATGATGAGAATGTCAGTTTTGACAAAGAACACTGTTCATTACTGAAATGCTCCAATTGAGCTGTTAGAATGTCAGAAACAAGCTTTCTGAGCTGAGAACTGCATTTTGTGACAAAAAGCATCAGTGGATGATGAGAATGTCAGTTTTGACAAAGAACACTGATCATTACTAAAATGCTCCAATTGAGCTGTTAGAATGTCAGAAACAAGCTTTCTGAGCTGAGAAATGCATTTTGTGACAAAGTGCATCAGTGGATGATGAGAATGTCACTTTTGACAAAGAACACTGTTCATTACTGAAATGCGCTAATTGAGCTGTTAGAATGTCAGAAACAAGCTTTCTGAGCTGAGAACTGCATTTTGTGACATAGTTCATCAGTGGATGATGAGAATGTCAGTTTTGACAAAGAACACTGTTCATTACTAAAATGCTCTAATTGAGCTGTTAGAATGTCAGAAACAAGCTTTCTGAGCTGAGAACTGCATTTTGTGACAAAAAGCATCAGTGGATGATGAGAATGTCAGTTTTGACAAAGAACACTGATCATTACTAAAATGCTCCAATTGAGCTGTTAGAATGTCAGAAACAAGCTTTCTGAGCTGAGAAATGCATTTTGTGACAGGGTGAATTAGTGGATGGATGAGAATGTCACTTTTGACAAAGAACACTGATCATTACTAAAATGCTCCAATTGAGCTGTTAGAATGTCAGAAACAAGCTTTCTGAGCTGAGAAATGCATTTTGTGACAAAGTGCTTCAGTGGATGATGAGAATGTCAGTTTTGACAAAGAACACTGTTCATTACTGAAATGCTCCAATTGAGCTGTTAGAATGTCAGAAACAAGCTTTCTGAGCTGAGAAATGCATTTTGTGACAAAGTGCATCAGTGGATGATGAGAATGTCACTTTTGACAAAGAACACTGTTCATTACTGAAATGCTCTAATTGAGCTGTTAGAATGTCAGAAACAAGCTTTCTGAGCTGAGAACTGCATTTTGTGACAAAGTGCTTCAGTGGATGATGAGAATGTCAGTTTTGACAAAGAACACTGTTCATTACTAAAATACTCTAATTGAGCTGTTAGAATGTCAAAAAACAAGCTTTCTGAGCTGAGAACTGCATTTTGTGACAAAAAGCATCAGTGGATGATGAGAATGTCAGTTTTGACAAAGAACACTGATCATTACTAAAATGCTCCAATTGAGCTTTTAGAATGTCAGAAACAAGCTTTCTGAGCTGAGAAATTCATTTTGTGACAAAGTGCTTCAGTGGATGATGAGAATGTCAGTTTTGACAAAGAACACTGTTCATTACTAAAATGCTCTAATTGAGCTGTTAGAATGTCAGAAACAAGCTTTCTGAGCTGAGAACTGCATTTTGTGACAAAGTGCTTCAGTGGATGATGAGAATGTCAGTTTTGACAAAGAACACTGTTCATTACTAAAATACTCTAATTGAGCTGTTAGAATGTCAGAAACAAGCTTTCTGAGCTGAGAACTGCATTTTGTGACAAAAAGCATCAGTGGATGATGAGAATGTCAGTTTTGACAAAGAACACTGATCATTACTAAAATGCTCCAATTGAGCTTTTAGAATGTCAGAAACAAGCTTTCTGAGCTGAGAAATTCATTTTGTGACAAAGTGCTTCAGTGGATGATGAGAATGTCAGTTTTGACAAAGAACACTGTTCATTACTAAAATGCTCTAATTGAGCTGTTAGAATGTCAGAAACAAGCTTTCTGAGCTGAGAACTGCATTTTGTGACAAAGTGCTTCAGTGGATGATGAGAATGTCAGTTTTGACAAAGAACACTGATCATTACTAAAATGCTCCAATTGAGCTGTTAGAATGTCAGAAACAAGCTTTCTGAGCTGAGAAATGCATTTTGTGACAAAGTGAATTAGTGGATGAATGAGAATGTCACTTTTGACAAAGAACACTGATCATTACTAAAATGCTCCAATTGAGCTGTTAGAATGTCAGAAACAAGCTTTCTGAGCTGAGAAATGCATTTTGTGACAAAGTGCTTCAGTGGATGATGAGAAAGTCAGTTTTGACAAAGAACACTGTTCATTACTGAAATGCTCCAATTGAGCTGTTAGAATGTCAGAAACAAGCTTTCTGAGCTGAGAAATGCATTTTGTGACAAAGTGCATCAGTGGATGATGAGAATGTCACTTTTGACAAAGAACACTGTTCATTACTGAAATGCGCTAATTGAGCTGTTAGAATGTCAGAAACAAGCTTTCTGAGCTGAGAACTGCATTTTGTGACATAGTTCATCAGTGGATGATGAGAATGTCAGTTTTGACAAAGAACACTGTTCATTACTGAAATGCTCCAATTGAGCTGTTAGAATGTCAGAAACAAGCTTTCTGAGCTGAGAAATGCATTTTGTGACAAAGTGCATCAGTGGATGATGAGAATGTCACTTTTGACAAAGAACACTGTTCATTACTAAAATGCTCTAATTGAGCTGTTAGAATGTCAGAAACAAGCTTTCTGAGCTGAGAACTGCATTTTGTGACAAAAAGCATCAGTGGATGATGAGAATGTCAGTTTTGACAAAGAACACTGATCATTACTAAAATGCTCCAATTGAGCTGTTAGAATGTCAGAAACAAGCTTTCTGAGCTGAGAAATGCATTTTGTGACAAAGTGAATTAGTGGATGGATGAGAATGTCACTTTTGACAAAGAACACTGATCATTACTAAAATGCTCCAATTGAGCTGTTAGAATGTCAGAAACAAGCTTTCTGAGCTGAGAAATGCATTTTGTGACAAAGTGCTTCAGTGGATGATGAGAATGTCAGTTTTGACAAAGAACACTGTTCATTACTGAAATGCTCCAATTGAGCTGTTAGAATGTCAGAAACAAGCTTTCTGAGCTGAGAAATGCATTTTGTGACAAAGTGCATCAGTGGATGATGAGAATGTCACTTTTGACAAAGAACACTGTTCATTACTGAAATGCTCTAATTGAGCTGTTAGAATGTCAGAAACAAGCTTTCTGAGCTGAGAACTGCATTTTGTGACAAAGTGCTTCAGTGGATGATGAGAATGTCAGTTTTGACAAAGAACACTGTTCATTACTAAAATACTCTAATTGAGCTGTTAGAATGTCAGAAACAAGCTTTCTGAGCTGAGAACTGCATTTTGTGACAAAAAGCATCAGTGGATGATGAGAATGTCAGTTTTGACAAAGAACACTGATCATTACTAAAATGCTCCAATTGAGCTTTTAGAATGTCAGAAACAAGCTTTCTGAGCTGAGAAATTCATTTTGTGACAAAGTGCTTCAGTGGATGATGAGAATGTCAGTTTTGACAAAGAACACTGTTCATTACTAAAATGCTCTAATTGAGCTGTTAGAATGTCAGAAACAAGCTTTCTGAGCTGAGAACTGCATTTTGTGACAAAGTGCTTCAGTGGATGATGAGAATGTCAGTTTTGACAAAGAACACTGATCATTACTAAAATGCTCCAATTGAGCTGTTAGAATGTCAGAAACAAGCTTTCTGAGCTGAGAAATGCATTTTGTGACAAAGTGAATTAGTGGATGAATGAGAATGTCACTTTTGACAAAGAACACTGATCATTACTAAAATGCTCCAATTGAGCTGTTAGAATGTCAGAAACAAGCTTTCTGAGCTGAGAAATGCATTTTGTGACAAAGTGCTTCAGTGGATGATGAGAAAGTCAGTTTTGACAAAGAACACTGTTCATTACTGAAATGCTCCAATTGAGCTGTTAGAATGTCAGAAACAAGCTTTCTGAGCTGAGAAATGCATTTTGTGACAAAGTGCATCAGTGGATGATGAGAATGTCACTTTTGACAAAGAACACTGTTCATTACTGAAATGCGCTAATTGAGCTGTTAGAATGTCAGAAACAAGCTTTCTGAGCTGAGAACTGCATTTTGTGACATAGTTCATCAGTCGATGATGAGAATGTCAGTTTTGACAAAGAACACTGTTCATTACTGAAATGCTCCAATTGAGCTGTTAGAATGTCAGAAACAAGCTTTCTGAGCTGAGAAATGCATTTTGTGACAAAGTGCATCAGTGGATGATGAGAATGTCACTTTTGACAAAGAACACTGTTCATTACTAAAATGCTCTAATTGAGCTGTTAGAATGTCAGAAACAAGCTTTCTGAGCTGAGAACTGCATTTTGTGACAAAAAGCATCAGTGGATGATGAGAATGTCAGTTTTGACAAAGAACACTGATCATTACTAAAATGCTCCAATTGAGCTGTTAGAATGTCAGAAACAAGCTTTCTGAGCTGAGAAATGCATTTTGTGACAAAGTGCATCAGTGGATGATGAGAATGTCACTTTTGACAAAGAACACTGTTCATTACTGAAATGCTCTAATTGAGCTGTTAGAATGTCAGAAACAAGCTTTCTGAGCTGAGAACTGCATTTTGTGACATAGTTCATCAGTGGATGATGAGAATGTCAGTTTTGACAAAGAACACTGTTCATTACTAAAATGCTCTAATTGAGCTGTTAGAATGTCAGAAACAAGCTTTCTGAGCTGAGAACTGCATTTTGTGACAAAAAGCATCAGTGGATGATGAGAATGTCAGTTTTGACAAAGAACACTGATCATTACTAAAATGCTCCAATTGAGCTGTTAGAATGTCAGAAACAAGCTTTCTGAGCTGAGAAATGCATTTTGTGACAAAGTGCTTCAGTGGATGATGAGAATGTCAGTTTTGACAAAGAACACTGTTCATTACTAAAATGCTCTAATTGAGCTGTTAGAATGTCAGAAACAAGCTTTCTGAGCTGAGAACTGCATTTTGTGACATAGTTCATCAGTGGATGATGAGAATGTCGGTTTTGACAAAGAACACTGTTCATTACTGAAATGCTCTAATTGAGCTGTTAGAATGTCAGAAACAAGCTTTCTGAGCTGAGAACTGCATTTTGTGACATAGTTCATCAGTGGATGATGAGAATGTCACTTTTGACAAAGAACACTGTTCATTACTAAAATGCTCAAATTGAGCTGTTAGAATGTCAGAAACAAGCTTTCTGAGCTGAGAACTGCATTTTGTGACAAAAAGCATCAGTGGATGATGAGAATGTCAGTTTTGACAAAGAACACTGATCATTACTAAAATGCTCCAATTGAGCTGTTAGAATGTCAGAAACAAGCTTTCTGAGCTGAGAAATGCATTTTGTGACAAAGTGAATTAGTGGATGGATGAGAATGTCAGTTTTGACAAAGAACACTGATCATTACTAAAATGCTCCAATTGAGCTGTTAGAATGTCAGAAACAAGCTTTCTGAGCTGAGAAATGCATTTTGTGACAAAGTGCTTCAGTGGATGATGAGAATGTCAGTTTTGACAAAGAACACTGTTCATTACTGAAATGCTCTAATTGAGCTGTTAGAATGTCAGAAACAAGCTTTCTGAGCTGAGAAATGCATTTTGTGACAAAGTGCTTCAGTGGATGATGAGAATGTCAGTTTTGACAAAGAACACTGTTCATTACTGAAATGCTCCAATTGAGCTGTTAGAATGTCAGAAACAAGCTTTCTGAGCTGAGAAATGCATTTTGTGACAAAGTGCATCAGTGGATGATGAGAATGTCACTTTTGACAAAGAACACTGTTCATTACTGAAATGCTCTAATTGAGCTGTTAGAATGTCAGAAACAAGCTTTCTGAGCTGAGAACTGCATTTTGTGACATAGTTCATCAGTGGATGATGAGAATGTCAGTTTTGACAAAGAACACTGTTCATTACTGAAATGCTCTAATTGAGCTGTTAGAATGTCAGAAACAAGCTTTCTGAGCTGAGAAATGCATTTTGTGACAAAGTGCATCAGTGGATGATGAGAATGTCACTTTTGACAAAGAACACTGTTCATTACTAAAATGCTCTAATTGAGCTGTTAGAATGTCAGAAACAAGCTTTCTGAGCTGAGAACTGCATTTTGTGACAAAAAGCATCAGTGGATGATGAGAATGTCAGTTTTGACAAAGAACACTGATCATTACTAAAATGCTCCAATTGAGCTTTTAGAATGTCAGAAACAAGCTTTCTGAGCTGAGAAATTCATTTTGTGACAAAGTGCTTCAGTGGATGATGAGAATGTCAGTTTTGACAAAGAACACTGTTCATTACTAAAATGCTCTAATTGAGCTGTTAGAATGTCAGAAACAAGCTTTCTGAGCTGAGAACTGCATTTTGTGACAAAGTGCTTCAGTGGATGATGAGAATGTCAGTTTTGACAAAGAACACTGTTCATTACTAAAATACTCTAATTGAGCCGTTAGAATGTCAGAAACAAGCTTTCTGAGCTGAGAACTGCATTTTGTGACATAGTTCATCAGTGGATGATGAGAATGTCAGTTTTGACAAAGAAAACTGTTCATTACTAAAATGCTCTAATTGAGCTGTTAGAATGTTAGAAACAAGCTTTCTGAGCTGAGAACTGCATTTTGTGACATAGTTCATCAGTGGATGATGAGAATGTCAGTTTTGACAAAGAACACTGTTCATTACTAAAATGCTCCAATTGAGCTGTTAGAATGTCAGAAACAAGCTTTCTGAGCTGAGAACTGCATTTTGTGACAAAAAGCATCAGTGGATGATGAGAATGTCAGTTTTGACAAAGAACACTGATCATTACTAAAATGCTCCAATTGAGCTGTTAGAATGTCAGAAACAAGCTTTCTGAGCTGAGAAATGCATTTTGTGACAAAGTGCTTCAGTGGATGATGAGAATGTCAGTTTTGACAAAGAACACTGTTCATTACTAAAATGCTCTAATTGAGCTGTTAGAATGTCAGAAACAAGCTTTCTGAGCTGAGAAATGCATTTTGTGACATAGTTCATCAGTGGATGATGAGAATGTCAGTTTTGACAAAGAACACTGTTCATTACTGAAATGCTCTAATTGAGCTGTTAGAATGTCAGAAACAAGCTTTCTGAGCTGAGAAATGCATTTTGTGACAAAGTGCATCAGTGGATGATGAGAATGTCACTTTTGACAAAGAACACTGTTCATTACTAAAATGCTCTAATTGAGCTGTTAGAATGTCAGAAACAAGCTTTCTGAGCTGAGAACTGCATTTTGTGACAAAAAGCATCAGTGGATGATGAGAATGTCAGTTTTGACAAAGAACACTGATCATTACTAAAATGCTCCAATTGAGCTGTTAGAATGTCAGAAACAAGCTTTCTGAGCTGAGAAATGCATTTTGTGACAAAGTGCTTCAGTGGATGATGAGAATGTCAGTTTTGACAAAGAACACTGTTCATTACTAAAATGCTCTAATTGAGCTGTTAGAATGTCAGAAACAAGCTTTCTGAGCTGAGAACTAAATTTTGTGACATAGTTCATCAGTGGATGATGAGAATGTCAGTTTTGACAAAGAAAACTGTTCATTACTAAAATGCTCTAATTGAGCTGTTAGAATGTTAGAAACAAGCTTTCTGAGCTGAGAACTGCATTTTGTGACATAGTTCATCAGTGGATGATGAGAATGTCAGTTTTGACAAAGAAAACTGTTCATTACTAAAATGCTCTAATTGAGCTGTTAGAATGTTAGAAACAAGCTTTCTGAGCTGAGAACTGCATTTTGTGACATAGTTCATCAGTGGATGATGAGAATGTCAGTTTTGACAAAGAACACTGATCATTACTAAAATGCTCCAATTTGAGCTGTTAGAATGTCAGAAACAAGCTTTCTGAGCTGAGAACTGCATTTTGTGACATAGTTCATCAGTCGATGATGAGAATGTCAGTTTTGACAAAGAACACTGTTCATTACTGAAATGCTCCAATTGAGCTGTTAGAATGTCAGAAACAAGCTTTCTGAGCTGAGAAATGCATTTTGTGACAAAGTGCATCAGTGGATGATGAGAATGTCACTTTTGACAAAGAACACTGTTCATTACTAAAATGCTCTAATTGAGCTGTTAGAATGTCAGAAACAAGCTTTCTGAGCTGAGAACTGCATTTTGTGACAAAAAGCATCAGTGGATGATGAGAATGTCAGTTTTGACAAAGAACACTGATCATTACTAAAATGCTCCAATTGAGCTGTTAGAATGTCAGAAACAAGCTTTCTGAGCTGAGAAATGCATTTTGTGACAAAGTGAATTAGTGGATGGATGAGAATGTCACTTTTGACAAAGAACACTGATCATTACTAAAATGCTCCAATTGAGCTGTTAGAATGTCAGAAACAAGCTTTCTGAGCTGAGAAATGCATTTTGTGACAAAGTGCTTCAGTGGATGATGAGAATGTCAGTTTTGACAAAGAACACTGTTCATTACTGAAATGCTCCAATTGAGCTGTTAGAATGTCAGAAACAAGCTTTCTGAGCTGAGAAATGCATTTTGTGACAAAGTGCATCAGTGGATGATGAGAATGTCACTTTTGACAAAGAACACTGTTCATTACTGAAATGCTCTAATTGAGCTGTTAGAATGTCAGAAACAAGCTTTCTGAGCTGAGAACTGCATTTTGTGACATAGTTCATCAGTGGATGATGAGAATGTCAGTTTTGACAAAGAACACTGTTCATTACTAAAATGCTCTAATTGAGCTGTTAGAATGTCAGAAACAAGCTTTCTGAGCTGAGAACTGCATTTTGTGACAAAAAGCATCAGTGGATGATGAGAATGTCAGTTTTGACAAAGAACACTGATCATTACTAAAATGCTCCAATTGAGCTGTTAGAATGTCAGAAACAAGCTTTCTGAGCTGAGAAATGCATTTTGTGACAAAGTGCTTCAGTGGATGATGAGAATGTCAGTTTTGACAAAGAACACTGTTCATTACTAAAATGCTCTAATTGAGCTGTTAGAATGTCAGAAACAAGCTTTCTGAGCTGAGAACTGCATTTTGTGACATAGTTCATCAGTGGATGATGAGAATGTCGGTTTTGACAAAGAACACTGTTCATTACTGAAATGCTCTAATTGAGCTGTTAGAATGTCAGAAACAAGCTTTCTGAGCTGAGAACTGCATTTTGTGACATAGTTCATCAGTGGATGATGAGAATGTCACTTTTGACAAAGAACACTGTTCATTACTAAAATGCTCAAATTGAGCTGTTAGAATGTCAGAAACAAGCTTTCTGAGCTGAGAACTGCATTTTGTGACAAAAAGCATCAGTGGATGATGAGAATGTCAGTTTTGACAAAGAACACTGATCATTACTAAAATGCTCCAATTGAGCTGTTAGAATGTCAGAAACAAGCTTTCTGAGCTGAGAAATGCATTTTGTGACAAAGTGAATTAGTGGATGGATGAGAATGTCAGTTTTGACAAAGAACACTGATCATTACTAAAATGCTCCAATTGAGCTGTTAGAATGTCAGAAACAAGCTTTCTGAGCTGAGAAATGCATTTTGTGACAAAGTGCTTCAGTGGATGATGAGAATGTCAGTTTTGACAAAGAACACTGTTCATTACTGAAATGCTCTAATTGAGCTGTTAGAATGTCAGAAACAAGCTTTCTGAGCTGAGAAATGCATTTTGTGACAAAGTGCTTCAGTGGATGATGAGAATGTCAGTTTTGACAAAGAACACTGTTCATTACTGAAATGCTCCAATTGAGCTGTTAGAATGTCAGAAACAAGCTTTCTGAGCTGAGAAATGCATTTTGTGACAAAGTGCATCAGTGGATGATGAGAATGTCACTTTTGACAAAGAACACTGTTCATTACTGAAATGCTCTAATTGAGCTGTTAGAATGTCAGAAACAAGCTTTCTGAGCTGAGAACTGCATTTTGTGACATAGTTCATCAGTGGATGATGAGAATGTCAGTTTTGACAAAGAACACTGTTCATTACTGAAATGCTCTAATTGAGCTGTTAGAATGTCAGAAACAAGCTTTCTGAGCTGAGAAATGCATTTTGTGACAAAGTGCATCAGTGGATGATGAGAATGTCACTTTTGACAAAGAACACTGTTCATTACTAAAATGCTCTAATTGAGCTGTTAGAATGTCAGAAACAAGCTTTCTGAGCTGAGAACTGCATTTTGTGACAAAAAGCATCAGTGGATGATGAGAATGTCAGTTTTGACAAAGAACACTGATCATTACTAAAATGCTCCAATTGAGCTTTTAGAATGTCAGAAACAAGCTTTCTGAGCTGAGAAATTCATTTTGTGACAAAGTGCTTCAGTGGATGATGAGAATGTCAGTTTTGACAAAGAACACTGTTCATTACTAAAATGCTCTAATTGAGCTGTTAGAATGTCAGAAACAAGCTTTCTGAGCTGAGAACTGCATTTTGTGACAAAGTGCTTCAGTGGATGATGAGAATGTCAGTTTTGACAAAGAACACTGTTCATTACTAAAATACTCTAATTGAGCCGTTAGAATGTCAGAAACAAGCTTTCTGAGCTGAGAACTGCATTTTGTGACATAGTTCATCAGTGGATGATGAGAATGTCAGTTTTGACAAAGAAAACTGTTCATTACTAAAATGCTCTAATTGAGCTGTTAGAATGTTAGAAACAAGCTTTCTGAGCTGAGAACTGCATTTTGTGACATAGTTCATCAGTGGATGATGAGAATGTCAGTTTTGACAAAGAACACTGTTCATTACTAAAATGCTCCAATTGAGCTGTTAGAATGTCAGAAACAAGCTTTCTGAGCTGAGAACTGCATTTTGTGACAAAAAGCATCAGTGGATGATGAGAATGTCAGTTTTGACAAAGAACACTGATCATTACTAAAATGCTCCAATTGAGCTGTTAGAATGTCAGAAACAAGCTTTCTGAGCTGAGAAATGCATTTTGTGACAAAGTGCTTCAGTGGATGATGAGAATGTCAGTTTTGACAAAGAACACTGTTCATTACTAAAATGCTCTAATTGAGCTGTTAGAATGTCAGAAACAAGCTTTCTGAGCTGAGAAATGCATTTTGTGACATAGTTCATCAGTGGATGATGAGAATGTCAGTTTTGACAAAGAACACTGTTCATTACTGAAATGCTCTAATTGAGCTGTTAGAATGTCAGAAACAAGCTTTCTGAGCTGAGAAATGCATTTTGTGACAAAGTGCATCAGTGGATGATGAGAATGTCACTTTTGACAAAGAACACTGTTCATTACTAAAATGCTCTAATTGAGCTGTTAGAATGTCAGAAACAAGCTTTCTGAGCTGAGAACTGCATTTTGTGACAAAAAGCATCAGTGGATGATGAGAATGTCAGTTTTGACAAAGAACACTGATCATTACTAAAATGCTCCAATTGAGCTGTTAGAATGTCAGAAACAAGCTTTCTGAGCTGAGAAATGCATTTTGTGACAAAGTGCTTCAGTGGATGATGAGAATGTCAGTTTTGACAAAGAACACTGTTCATTACTAAAATGCTCTAATTGAGCTGTTAGAATGTCAGAAACAAGCTTTCTGAGCTGAGAACTAAATTTTGTGACATAGTTCATCAGTGGATGATGAGAATGTCAGTTTTGACAAAGAAAACTGTTCATTACTAAAATGCTCTAATTGAGCTGTTAGAATGTTAGAAACAAGCTTTCTGAGCTGAGAACTGCATTTTGTGACATAGTTCATCAGTGGATGATGAGAATGTCAGTTTTGACAAAGAACACTGATCATTACTAAAATGCTCCAATTTGAGCTGTTAGAATGTCAGAAACAAGCTTTCTGAGCTGAGAAATGCATTTTGTGACAAAGTGCATCAGTGGATGATGAGAATGTCACTTTTGACAAAGAACACTGTTCATTACTGAAATGCTCTAATTGAACTGTTAGAATGTCAGAAACAAGCTTTCTGAGCTGAGAACTGCATTTTGTGACATAGTTCATCAGTGGATGATGAGAATGTCAGTTTTGACAAAGAACACTGTTCATTACTAAAATGCTCTAATTGAGCTGTTAGAATGTCAGAAACAAGCTTTCTGAGCTGAGAACTGCATTTTGTGACAAAAAGCATCAGTGGATGATGAGAATGTCAGTTTTGACAAAGAACACTGATCATTACTAAAATGCTCCAATTGAGCTGTTAGAATGTCAGAAACAAGCTTTCTGAGCTGAGAAATGCATTTTGTGACAAAGTGCTTCAGTGGATGATGAGAATGTCAGTTTTGACAAAGAACACTGTTCATTACTAAAATGCTCTAATTGAGCTGTTAGAATGTCAGAAACAAGCTTTCTGAGCTGAGAAATGCATTTTGTGACAAAGTGCTTCAGTGGATGATGAGAATGTCAGTTTTGACAAAGAAAACTGTTCATTACTAAAATGCTCTAATTGAGCTGTTAGAATGTTAGAAACAAGCTTTCTGAGCTGAGAACTGCATTTTGTGACATAGTTCATCAGTGGATGATGAGAATGTCGGTTTTGACAAAGAACACTGTTCATTACTGAAATGCTCTAATTGAGCTGTTAGAATGTCAGAAACAAGCTTTCTGAGCTGAGAACTGCATTTTGTGACATAGTTCATCAGTGGATGATGAGAATGTCAGTTTTGACAAAGAACACTGTTCATTACTGAAATGCTCCAATTGAGCTGTTAGAATGTCAGAAACAAGCTTTCTGAGCTGAGAAATGCATTTTGTGACAAAGTGCTTCAGTGGATGATGAGAATGTCAGTTTTGACAAAGAACACTGTTCATTACTGAAATGCTCCAATTGAGCTGTTAGAATGTCAGAAACAAGCTTTCTGAGCTGAGAAATGCATTTTGTGACAAAAAGCATCAGTGGATGAAGAGAATGTCAGTTTTGACAAAGAACACTGATCATTACTAAAATGCTCCAATTGAGCTGTTAGAATGTCAGAAACAAGCTTTCTGAGCTGAGAAATGCATTTTGTGACAAAGTGCTTCAGTGGATGATGAGAATGTCAGTTTTGACAAAGAACACTGTTCATTACTAAAATGCTCTAATTGAGCTGTTAGAATGTCAGAAACAAGCTTTCTGAGCTGAGAAATGCATTTTGTGACAAAGTGCATCAGTGGATGATGAGAATGTCAGTTTTGACAAAGAACACTGTTCATTACTAAAATGCTCTAATTGAGCTGTTAGAATGTCAGAAACAAGCTTTCTGAGCTGAGAACTGCATTTTGTGACAAAAAGCATCAGTGGATGATGAGAATGTCAGTTTTGACAAAGAACACTGATCATTACTAAAATGCTCCAATTGAGCTGTTAGAATGTCAGAAACAAGCTTTCTGAGCTGAGAAATGCATTTTGTGACAAAGTGAATTAGTGGATGGATGAGAATGTCACTTTTGACAAAGAACACTGATCATTACTAAAATGCTCCAATTGAGCTGTTAGAATGTCAGAAACAAGCTTTCTGAGCTGAGAAATGCATTTTGTGACAAAGTGCTTCAGTGGATGATGAGAATGTCAGTTTTGACAAAGAACACTGTTCATTACTGAAATGCTCCAATTGAGCTGTTAGAATGTCAGAAACAAGCTTTCTGAGCTGAGAAATGCATTTTGTGACAAAGTGCATCAGTGGATGATGAGAATGTCACTTTTGACAAAGAACACTGTTCATTACTGAAATGCTCTAATTGAGCTGTTAGAATGTCAGAAACAAGCTTTCTGAGCTGAGAACTGCATTTTGTGACATAGTTCATCAGTGGATGATGAGAATGTCAGTTTTGACAAAGAACACTGTTCATTACTGAAATGCTCTAATTGAGCTGTTAGAATGTCAGAAACAAGCTTTCTGAGCTGAGAAATGCATTTTGTGACAAAGTGCATCAGTGGATGATGAGAATGTCACTTTTGACAAAGAACACTGTTCATTACTAAAATGCTCTAATTGAGCTGTTAGAATGTCAGAAACAAGCTTTCTGAGCTGAGAACTGCATTTTGTGACAAAAAGCATCAGTGGATGATGAGAATGTCAGTTTTGACAAAGAACACTGATCATTACTAAAATGCTCCAATTGAGCTTTTAGAATGTCAGAAACAAGCTTTCTGAGCTGAGAAATTCATTTTGTGACAAAGTGCTTCAGTGGATGATGAGAATGTCAGTTTTGACAAAGAACACTGTTCATTACTAAAATGCTCTAATTGAGCTGTTAGAATGTCAGAAACAAGCTTTCTGAGCTGAGAACTGCATTTTGTGACAAAGTGCTTCAGTGGATGATGAGAATGTCAGTTTTGACAAAGAACACTGTTCATTACTGAAATGCTCCAATTGAGCTGTTAGAATGTCAGAAACAAGCTTTCTGAGCTGAGAAATGCATTTTGTGACAAAGTGCATCAGTGGATGATGAGAATGTCACTTTTGACAAAGAACACTGTTCATTACTAAAATGCTCTAATTGAGCTGTTAGAATGTCAGAAACAAGCTTTCTGAGCTGAGAACTGCATTTTGTGACAAAAAGCATCAGTGGATGATGAGAATGTCAGTTTTGACAAAGAACACTGATCATTACTAAAATGCTCCAATTGAGCTGTTAGAATGTCAGAAACAAGCTTTCTGAGCTGAGAAATGCATTTTGTGACAAAGTGCTTAAATGGATGATGAGAATGTCAGTTTTGACAAAGAACACTTGTTCATTACTAAAATGCTCTAATTGAGCTGTTAGAATGTCAGAAACAAGCTTTCTGAGCTGAGAACTGCATTTTGTGACATAGTTCATCAGTGGATGATGAGAATGTCACTTTTGACAAAGAACACTTTTCATTACTAAAATGCTCTAATTGAGCTGTTAGAATGTCAGAAACAAGCTTTCTGACTGATCATTACTAAAATGCTCCAATTGAGCTGTTAGAATGTCAGAAACAAGCTTTCTGAGCTGAGAAATGCATTTTGTGACAAAGTGCTTCAGTGGATGATGAGAATGTCAGTTTTGACAAAGAACACTGTTCATTACTGAAATGCTCCAATTGAGCTGTTAGAATGTCAGAAACAAGCTTTCTGAGCTGAGAACTGCATTTTGTGACATAGTTCATCAGTGGATGATGAGAATGTCAGTTTTGACAAAGAACACTGATCATTACTAAAATGCTCCAATTTGAGCTGTTAGAATGTCAGAAACAAGCTTTCTGAGCTGAGAAATGCATTTTGTGACAAAGTGCTTCAGTGGATGATGAGAATGTCAGTTTTGACAAAGAACACTGTTCATTACTAAAATGCTCTAATTGAGCTGTTAGAATGTCAGAAACAAGCTTTCTGAGCTGAGAACTGCATTTTGTGACATAGTTCATCAGTGGATGATGAGAATGTCACTTTTGACAAAGAACACTGTTCATTACTAAAATGCTCTAATTGAGCTGTTAGAATGTCAGAAACAAGCTTTCTGACTGATCATTACTAAAATGCTCCAATTGAGCTGTTAGAATGTCAGAAACAAGCTTTCTGAGCTGAGAAATGCATTTTGTGACAAAGTGCTTCAGTGGATGATGAGAATGTCAGTTTTGACAAAGAACACTGTTCATTACTGAAATGCTCCAATTGAGCTGTTAGAATGTCAGAAACAAGCTTTCTGAGCTGAGAAATGCATTTTGTGACAAAGTGCTTCAGTGGATGATGAGAATGTCAGTTTTGACAAAGAACACTGTTCATTACTAAAATGCTCTAATTGAGCTGTTAGAATGTCAGAAACAAGCTTTCTGAGCTGAGAACTGCATTTTGTGACAAAGTGCTTCAGTGGATGATGAGAATGTCAGTTTTGACAAAGAACACTGTTCATTACTTAAATGCTCCAATTGAGCTGTTAGAATGTCAGAAACAAGCTTTCTGAGCTGAGAAATGCATTTTGTGACAAAGTGCATCAGTGGATGATGAGAATGTCACTTTTGACAAAGAACACTGTTCATTACTAAAATGCTCTAATTGAGCTGTTAGAATGTCAGAGACAAGCTTTCTGAGCTGAGAACTAGATTTTGTGACAAAAAGCATCAGTGGATGATGAGAATGTCAGTTTTGACAAAGAACACTGATCATTACTAAAATGCTCCAATTTGAGCTGTTAGAATGTCAGAAACAAGCTTTCTGAGCTGAGAAATGCATTTTGTGACAAAGTGAATTAGTGGATGGATGAGAATGTCACTTTTGACAAAGAACACTGATCATTACTAAAATGCTCCAATTGAGCTGTTAGAATGTCAGAAACAAGCTTTCTGAGCTGAGAAATGCATTTTGTGACAAAGTGCTTCAGTGGATGATGAGAATGTCAGTTTTGACAAAGAACACTGTTCATTACTGAAATGCTCCAATTGAGCTGTTAGAATGTCAGAAACAAGCTTTCTGAGCTGAGAAATGCATTTTGTGACAAAGTGCATCAGTGGATGATGAGAATGTCACTTTTGACAAAGAACACTGTTCATTACTGAAATGCTCTAATTGAGCTGTTAGAATGTCAGAAACAAGCTTTCTGAGCTGAGAACTGCATTTTGTGACATAGTTCATCAGTGGATGATGAGAATGTCAGTTTTGACAAAGAACACTGTTCATTACTGAAATGCTCTAATTGAGCTGTTAGAATGTCAGAAACAAGCTTTCTGAGCTGAGAAATGCATTTTGTGACAAAGTGCATCAGTGGATGATGAGAATGTCACTTTTGACAAAGAACACTGTTCATTACTAAAATGCTCTAATTGAGCTGTTAGAATGTCAGAAACAAGCTTTCTGAGCTGAGAACTGCATTTTGTGACAAAAAGCATCAGTGGATGATGAGAATGTCACTTTTGACAAAGAACACTGATCATTACTAAAATGCTCCAATTGAGCTTTTAGAATGTCAGAAACAAGCTTTCTGAGCTGAGAAATGCATTTTGTGACTAAGTGCTTCAGTGGATGATGAGAATGTCAGTTTTGACAAAGAACACTGTTCATTACTAAAATGCTCTAATTGAGCTGTTAGAATGTCAGAAACAAGCTTTCTGAGCTGAGAACTGCATTTTGTGACAAAGTGCTTCAGTGGATGATGAGAATGTCAGTTTTGACAAAGAACACTGTTCATTACTAAAATGCTCTAATTGAGCTGTTAGAATGTCAGAAACAAGCTTTCTGAGCTGAGAACTGCATTTTGTGACATAGTTCATCAGTGGATGATGAGAATGTCAGTTTTGACAAAGAAAACTGTTCATTACTAAAATGCTCTAATTGAGCTGTTAGAATGTTAGAAACAAGCTTTCTGAGCTGAGAACTGCATTTTGTGACATAGTTCATCAGTGGATGATGAGAATGTCAGTTTTGACAAAGAACACTGATCATTACTAAAATGCTCCAATTGAGCTGTTAGAATGTCAGAAACAAGCTTTTTGAGCTGAGAACTGCATTTTGTGACATAGTTCATCAGTGGATGATGAGAATGTCAGTTTTGACAAAGAATACTGTTCATTACTGAAATGCTCCAATTGAGCTGTTAGAATGTCAGAAACAAGCTTTCTGAGCTGAGAAATGCATTTTGTGACAAAGTGCATCAGTGGATGATGAGAATGTCACTTTTGACAAAGAACACTGTTCATTACTAAAATGCTCTAATTGAGCTGTTAGAATGTCAGAAACAAGCTTTCTGAGCTGAGAACTGCATTTTGTGACAAAAAGCATCAGTGGATGATGAGAATGTCAGTTTTGACAAAGAACACTGATCATTACTAAAATGCTCCAATTGAGCTGTTAGAATGTCAGAAACAAGCTTTCTGAGCTGAGAAATGCATTTTGTGACAAAGTGCTTCAGTGGATGATGAGAATGTCAGTTTTGACAAAGAACACTGTTCATTACTAAAATGCTCTAATTGAGCTGTTAGAATGTCAGAAACAAGCTTTCTGAGCTGAGAACTGCATTTTGTGACATAGTTCATCAGTGGATGATGAGAATGTCAGTTTTGACAAAGAAAACTGTTCATTACTAAAATGCTCTAATTGAGCTGTTAGAATGTCAGAAACAAGCTTTCTGAGCTGAGAAATGCATTTTGTGACAAAGTGCTTCAGTGGATGATGAGAATGTCAGTTTTGACAAAGAACACTGTTCATTACTAAAATGCTCTAATTGAGCTGTTAGAATGTCAGAAACAAGCTTTCTGAGCTGAGAACTGCATTTTGTGACATAGTTCATCAGTGGATGATGAGAATGTCACTTTTGACAAAGAACACTGTTCATTACTAAAATGCTCTAATTGAGCTGTTAGAATGTCAGAAACAAGCTTTCTGACTGATCATTACTAAAATGCTCCAATTGAGCTGTTAGAATGTCAGAAACAAGCTTTCTGAGCTGAGAAATGCATTTTGTGACAAAGTGCTTCAGTGGATGATGAGAATGTCAGTTTTGACAAAGAACACTGTTCATTACTGAAATGCTCCAATTGAGCTGTTAGAATGTCAGAAACAAGCTTTCTGAGCTGAGAAATGCATTTTGTGACAAAGTGCATCAGTGGATGATGAGAATGTCACTTTTGACAAAGAACACTGTTCATTACTAAAATGCTCTAATTGAGCTGTTAGAATGTCAGAAACAAGCTTTCTGATCTGAGAACTGCATTTTGTGACAAAAAGCATCAGTGGATGATGAGAATGTCAGTTTTGACAAAGAACACTGATCATTACTAAAATGCTCCAATTGAGCTTTTAGAATGTCAGAAACAAGCTTTCTGAGCTGAGAAATTCATTTTGTGACAAAGTGCTTCAGTGGATGATGAGAATGTCAGTTTTGACAAAGAACACTGTTCATTACTAAAATGCTCTAATTGAGCTGTTAGAATGTCAGAAACAAGCTTTCTGAGCTGAGAACTGCATTTTGTGACAAAGTGCTTCAGTGGATGATGAGAATGTCAGTTTTGACAAAGAACACTGTTCATTACTGAAATGCTCCAATTGAGCTGTTAGAATGTCAGAAACAAGCTTTCTGAGCTGAGAAATGCATTTTGTGACAAAGTGCATCAGTGGATGATGAGAATGTCACTTTTGACAAAGAACACTGTTCATTACTAAAATGCTCTAATTGAGCTGTTAGAATGTCAGAAACAAGCTTTCTGAGCTGAGAACTGCATTTTGTGACAAAAAGCATCAGTGGATGATGAGAATGTCAGTTTTGACAAAGAACACTGATCATTACTAAAATGCTCCAATTGAGCTGTTAGAATGTCAGAAACAAGCTTTCTGAGCTGAGAAATGCATTTTGTGACAAAGTGCTTCAGTGGATGATGAGAATGTCAGTTTTGACAAAGAACACTGTTCATTACTAAAATGCTCTAATTGAGCTGTTAGAATGTCAGAAACAAGCTTTCTGAGCTGAGAACTGCATTTTGTGACAAAGTGCTTCAGTGGATGATGAGAATGTCAGTTTTGACAAAGAACACTGTTCATTACTTAAATGCTCCAATTGAGCTGTTAGAATGTCAGAAACAAGCTTTCTGAGCTGAGAAATGCATTTTGTGACAAAGTGCATCAGTGGATGATGAGAATGTCACTTTTGACAAAGAACACTGTTCATTACTAAAATGCTCTAATTGAGCTGTTAGAATGTCAGAAACAAGCTTTCTGAGCTGAGAACTGCATTTTGTGACAAAAAGCATCAGTGGATGATGAGAATGTCAGTTTTGAAAAAGAACACTGATCATTACTAAAATGCTCCAATTGAGCTGTTAGAATGTCAGAAACAAGCTTTCTGAGCTGAGAAATGCATTTTGTGACAAAGTGAATTAGTGGATGGATGAGAATGTCACTTTTGACAAAGAACACTGATCATTACTAAAATGTTCCAATTGAGCTGTTAGAATGTCAGAAACAAGCTTTCTGAGCTGAGAAATGCATTTTGTGACATAGTTCATCAGTGGATGATGAGAATGTCAGTTTTGACAAAGAACACTGTTCATTACTGAAATGCTCCAATTGAGCTGTTAGAATGTCAGAAACAAGCTTTCTGAGCTGAGAACTGCATTTTGTGACAAAGTGCATCAGTGGATGATGAGAATGTCACTTTTGACAAAGAACACTGTTCATTACTGAAATGCTCTAATTGAGCTGTTAGAATGTCAGAAACAAGCTTTCTGAGCTGAGAACTGCATTTTGTGACATAGTTCATCAGTGGATGATGAGAATGTCAGTTTTGACAAAGAACACTGTTCATTACTGAATTGCTCTAATTGAGCTGTTAGAATGTCAGAAACAAGCTTTCTGAGCTGAGAAATGCATTTTGTGACAAAGTGCATCAGTGGATGATGAGAATGTCACTTTTGACAAAGAACACTGTTCATTACTAAAATGCTCTAATTGAGCTGTTAGAATGTCAGAAACAAGCTTTCTGAGCTGAGAACTGCATTTTGTGACAAAAAGCATCAGTGGATGATGAGAATGTCAGTTTTGACAAAGAACACTGATCATTACTAAAATGCTCCAATTGAGCTTTTAGAATGTCAGAAACAAGCTTTCTGAGCTGAGAAATTCATTTTGTGACAAAGTGTATCAGTGGATGATGAGAATGTCAGTTTTGACAAAGAACACTGTTCATTACTAAAATGCTCTAATTGAGCTGTTAGAATGTCAGAAACAAGCTTTCTGAGCTGAGAACTGCATTTTGTGACAAAGTGCTTCAGTGGATGATGAGAATGTCAGTTTTGACAAAGAACACTGTTCATTACTTAAATGCTCCAATTGAGCTGTTAGAATGTCAGAAACAAGCTTTCTGAGCTGAGAAATGCATTTTGTGACAAAGTGCATCAGTGGATGATGAGAATGTCACTTTTGACAAAGAACACTGTTCATTACTAAAATGCTCTAATTGAGCTGTTAGAATGTCAGAAACAAGCTTTCTGAGCTGAGAACTGCATTTTGTGACAAAAAGCATCAGTGGATGATGAGAATGTCAGTTTTGACAAAGAACACTGATCATTACTAAAATGCTCCAATTGAGCTGTTAGAATGTCAGAAACAAGCTTTCTGAGCTGAGAAATGCATTTTGTGACAAAGTGCTTCAGTGGATGATGAGAATGTCAGTTTTGACAAAGAACACTGTTCATTACTAAAATGCTCTAATTGAGCTGTTAGAATGTCAGAAACAAGCTTTCTGAGCTGAGAACTGCATTTTGTGACATAGTTCATCAGTGGATGATGAGAATGTCACTTTTGACAAAGAACACTGTTCATTACTAAAATGCTCTAATTGAGCTGTTAGAATGTCAGAAACAAGCTTTCTGAGCTGAGAAATGCATTTTGTGACAAAGTGCTTCAGTGGATGATGAGAATGTCAGTTTTGACAAAGAACACTGTTCATTACTGAAATGCTCCAATTGAGCTGTTAGAATGTCAGAAACAAGCTTTCTGAGCTGAGAACTGCATTTTGTGACATAGTTCATCAGTGGATGATGAGAATGTCAGTTTTGACAAAGAACACTGATCATTACTAAAATGCTCCAATTTGAGCTGTTAGAATGTCAGAAACAAGCTTTCTGAGCTGAGAAATGCATTTTGTGACAAAGTGCTTCAGTGGATGATGAGAATGTCAGTTTTGACAAAGAACACTGTTCATTACTAAAATGCTCTAATTGAGCTGTTAGAATGTCAGAAACAAGCTTTCTGAGCTGAGAACTGCATTTTGTGACATAGTTCATCAGTGGATGATGAGAATGTCACTTTTGACAAAGAACACTGTTCATTACTAAAATGCTCTAATTGAGCTGTTAGAATGTCAGAAACAAGCTTTCTGACTGATCATTACTAAAATGCTCCAATTGAGCTGTTAGAATGTCAGAAACAAGCTTTCTGAGCTGAGAAATGCATTTTGTGACAAAGTGCTTCAGTGGATGATGAGAATGTCAGTTTTGACAAAGAACACTGTTCATTACTGAAATGCTCCAATTGAGCTGTTAGAATGTCAGAAACAAGCTTTCTGAGCTGAGAAATGCATTTTGTGACAAAGTGCTTCAGTGGATGATGAGAATGTCAGTTTTGACAAAGAACACTGTTCATTACTAAAATGCTCTAATTGAGCTGTTAGAATGTCAGAAACAAGCTTTCTGAGCTGAGAACTGCATTTTGTGACAAAGTGCTTCAGTGGATGATGAGAATGTCAGTTTTGACAAAGAACACTGTTCATTACTTAAATGCTCCAATTGAGCTGTTAGAATGTCAGAAACAAGCTTTCTGAGCTGAGAAATGCATTTTGTGACAAAGTGCATCAGTGGATGATGAGAATGTCACTTTTGACAAAGAACACTGTTCATTACTAAAATGCTCTAATTGAGCTGTTAGAATGTCAGAAACAAGCTTTCTGAGCTGAGAACTGCATTTTGTGACAAAAAGCATCAGTGGATGATGAGAATGTCAGTTTTGACAAAGAACACTGATCATTACTAAAATGCTCCAATTGAGCTGTTAGAATGTCAGAAACAAGCTTTCTGAGCTGAGAAATGCATTTTGTGACATAGTTCATCAGTGGATGATGAGAATGTCACTTTTGACAAAGAACACTGTTCATTACTAAAATGCTCTAATTGAGCTGTTAGAATGTCAGAAACAAGCTTTCTGACTGATCATTACTAAAATGCTCCAATTGAGCTGTTAGAATGTCAGAAACAAGCTTTCTGAGCTGAGAAATGCATTTTGTGACAAAGTGCTTCAGTGGATGATGAGAATGTCAGTTTTGACAAAGAACACTGTTCATTACTAAAATGCTCTAATTGAGCTGTTAGAATGTCAGAAACAAGCTTTCTGAGCTGAGAACTGCATTTTGTGACAAAAAGCATCAGTGGATGATGAGAATGTCAGTTTTGACAAAGAAAACTGTTCATTTCTAAAATGCTCTAATTGAGCTGTTAGAATGTTAGAAACAAGCTTTCTGAGCTGAGAACTGCATTTTGTGACATAGTTCATCAGTGGATGATGAGAATGTCAGTTTTGACAAAGAACACTGATCATTACTAAAATGCTCCAATTTGAGCTGTTAGAATGTCAGAAACAAGCTTTCTGAGCTGAGAAATGCATTTTGTGACAAAGTGCTTCAGTGGATGATGAGAATGTCAGTTTTGACAAAGAACACTGTTCATTACTAAAATGCTCTAATTGAGCTGTTAGAATGTTAGAAACAACCTTTCTGAGCTGAGAACTGCATTTTGTGACATAGTTTATCAGTGGATGATGAGAATGTCAGTTTTGACAAAGAACACTGATCATTACTAAAATGCTCCAATTGAGCTGTTAGAATGTCAGAAACAAGCTTTCTGAGCTGAGAAATGCATTTTGTGACAAAGTGCTTCAGTGGATGATGAGAATGTCAGTTTTGACAAAGAACACTGTTCATTACTAAAATGCTCTAATTGAGCTGTTAGAATGTCAGAAACAAGCTTTCTGAGCTGAGAACTGCATTTTGTGACATAGTTCATCAGTGGATGATGAGAATGTCGGTTTTGACAAAGAACACTGTTCATTACTGAAATGCTCTAATTGAGCTGTTAGAATGTCAGAAACAAGCTTTCTGAGCTGAGAACTGCATTTTGTGACATAGTTCATCAGTGGATGATGAGAATGTCAGTTTTGACAAAGAACACTGTTCATTACTGAAATGCTCCAATTGAGCTGTTAGAATGTCAGAAACAAGCTTTCTGAGCTGAGAAATGCATTTTGTGACAAAGTGCTTCAGTGGATGATGAGAATGTCAGTTTTGACAAAGAACACTGTTCATTACTGAAATGCTCCAATTGAGCTGTTAGAATGTCAGAAACAAGCTTTCTGAGCTGAGAAATGCATTTTGTGACAAAAAGCATCAGTGGATGATGAGAATGTCAGTTTTGACAAAGAACACTGATCATTACTAAAATGCTCCAATTGAGCTGTTAGAATGTCAGAAACAAGCTTTCTGAGCTGAGAAATGCATTTTGTGACAAAGTGCTTCAGTGGATGATGAGAATGTCAGTTTTGACAAAGAACACTGTTCATTACTAAAATGCTCTAATTGAGCTGTTAGAATGTCAGAAACAAGCTTTCTGAGCTGAGAACTGCATTTTGTGACAAAGTGCTTCAGTGGATGATGAGAATGTCAGTTTTGACAAAGAACACTGTTCATTACTGAAATGCTCCAATTGAGCTGTTAGAATGTCAGAAACAAGCTTTCTGAGCTGAGAAATGCATTTTGTGACAAAGTGCTTCAGTGGATGATGAGAATGTCAGTTTTGACAAAGAACACTGTTCATTACTGAAATGCTCCAATTGAGCTGTTAGAATGTCAGAAACAAGCTTTCTGAGCTGAGATATGCATTTTGTGACATAGTTCATCAGTGGATGATGAGAATGTCAGTTTTGACAAAGAAAACTGTTCATTACTAAAATGCTCTAATTGAGCTGTTAGAATTATAGAAACAAGCTTTCTGAGCTGAGATATGCATTTTGTGACATAGTTCATCAGTGGATGATGAGAATGTCACTTTTGACAAAGAACACTGTTCATTACTAAAATGCTCCAATTGAGCTGTTAGAATGTCAGAAACAAGCTTTCTGAGCTGAGAACTGCATTTTGTGAGCTGTTAGAATGTCAGAAACAAGCTTTCTGAGCTGAGAACTGCATTTTGTGACAAAAAGCATCAGTGGATGATGAGAATGTCAGTTTTGACAAAGAACACTGATCATTACTAAAATGCTCCAATTGAGCTGTTAGAATGTCAGAAACAAGCTTTCTGAGCTGAGAAATGCATTTTGTGACAAAGTGCTTCAGTGGATGATGAGAATGTCAGTTTTGACAAAGAAAACTGTTCATTACTAAAATGCTCTAATTGAGCTGTTAGAATGTTAGAAACAAGCTTTCTGAGCTGAGAACTGCATTTTGTGACATAGTTCATCAGTGGATGATGAGAATGTCAGTTTTGACAAAGAACACTGATCATTACTAAAATGCTCCAATTGAGCTGTTAGAATGTCAGAAACAAGCTTTCTGAGCTGAGAAATGCATTTTGTGACAAAGTGCTTCAGTGGATGATGAGAATGTCAGTGTTGACAAAGAACACTGTTCATTACTAAAATGCTCTAATTGAGCTGTTAGAATATCAGAAACAAGCTTTCTGAGCTGAGAACTGCATTTTGTGACATAGTTCATCAGTGGATGATGAGAATGTCACTTTTGACAAAGAACACTGTTCATTACTAAAATGCTCTAATTGAGCTGTTAGAATGTCAGAAACAAGCTTTCTGAGCTGAGAACTGCATTTTGTGACAAAGTTCATCAGTGGATGATGAGAATGTCAGTTTTGACAAAGAACACTGATCATTACTAAAATGCTCCAATTGAGCTGTTAGAATGTCAGAAACAAGCTTTCTGAGCTGAGAAATGCATTTTGTGACAAAGTGCTTCAGTGGATGATGAGAATGTCAGTTTTGACAAAGAACACTGTTCATTACTGAAATGCTCCAATTGAGCTGTTAGAATGTCAGAAACAAGCTTTCTGAGCTGAGAAATGCATTTTGTGACAAAGTGCATCAGTGGATGATGAGAATGTCACTTTTGACAAAGAACACTGTTCATTACTAAAATGCTCTAATTGAGCTGTTAGAATGTCAGAAACAAGCTTTCTGAGCTGAGAACTGCATTTTGTGACAAAAAGCATCAGTGGATGATGAGAATGTCAGTTTTGACAAAGAACACTGATCATTACTAAAATGCTCCAATTGAGCTGTTAGAATGTCAGAAACAAGCTTTCTGAGCTGAGAAATGCATTTTGTGACAAAGTGCTTCAGTGGATGATGAGAATGTCAGTTTTGACAAAGAACACTGTTCATTACTAAAATGCTCTAATTGAGCTGTTAGAATGTCAGAAACAAGCTTTCTGAGCTGAGAACTGCATTTGTGACATAGTTCATCAGTGGATGATGAGAATGTCAGTTTTGACAAAGAACACTGTTCATTACTAAAATGCTCTAATTGAGCTGTTAGAATGTCAGAAACAAGCTTTCTGAGCTGAGAACTGCATTTTGTGACATAGTTCATCAGTGGATGATGAGAATGTCAGTTTTGACAAAGAAAACTGTTCATTACTAAAATGCTCTAATTGAGCTGTTAGAATGTTAGAAACAAGCTTTCTGAGCTGAGAACTGCATTTTGTGACATAGTTCATCAGTGGATGATGAGAATGTCACTTTTGACAAAGAACACTGTTCATTACTAAAATGCTCTAATTGAGCTGTTAGAATGTCAGAAACAAGCTTTCTGACTGATCATTACTAAAATGCTCTAATTGAGCTGTTAGAATGTCAGAAACAAGCTTTCTGAGCTGAGAACTGCATTTTGTGACAAAGTGCTTCAGTGGATGATGAGAATGTCAGTTTTGACAAAGAACACTGTTCATTACTGAAATGCTCCAATTGAGCTGTTAGAATGTCAGAAACAAGCTTTCTGAGCTGAGAAATGCATTTTGTGACAAAGTGCTTCAGTGGATGATGAGAATGTCAGTTTTGACAAAGAACACTGTTCATTACTAAAATGCTCTAATTGAGCTGTTAGAATGTCAGAAACAAGCTTTCTGAGCTGAGAACTGCATTTTGTGACATAGTTCATCAGTGGATGATGAGAATGTCAGTTTTGACAAAGAACACTGTTCATTACTAAAATGCTCTAATTGAGCTGTTAGAATGTCAGAAACAAGCTTTCTGAGCTGAGAACTGCATTTTGTGACATAGTTCATCAGTGGATGATGAGAATGTCAGTTTTGACAAAGAAAACTGTTCATTACTAAAATGCTCTAATTGAGCTGTTAGAATGTTAGAAACAAGCTTTCTGAGCTGAGAACTGCATTTTGTGACATAGTTCATCAGTGGATGATGAGAATGTCACTTTTGACAAAGAACACTGTTCATTACTAAAATGCTCTAATTGAGCTGTTAGAATGTCAGAAACAAGCTTTCTGACTGATCATTACTAAAATGCTCCAATTGAGCTGTTAGAATGTCAGAAACAAGCTTTCTGAGCTGAGAAATGCATTTTGTGACAAAGTGCTTCAGTGGATGATGAGAATGTCAGTTTTGACAAAGAACACTGTTCATTACTAAAATGCTCCAATTGAGCTGTTAGAATGTCAGAAACAAGCTTTCTGAGCTGAGAAATGCATTTTGTGACAAAGTGCTTCAGTGGATGATGAGAAAGTCAGTTTTGACAAAGAACACTGTTCAATACTAAAATGCTCTAATTGAGCTGTTAGAATGTCAGAAACAAGCTTTCTGAGCTGAGAACTGCATTTTGTGACATAGTTCATCAGTGGATGATGAGAATGTCAGTTTTGACAAAGAAAACTGTTCATTACTAAAATGCTCTAATTGAGCTGTTAGAATGTTAGAAACAAGCTTTCTGAGCTGAGAACTGCATTTTGTGACATAGTTCATCAGTGGATGATGAGAATGTCAGTTTTGACAAAGAACACTGATCATTACTAAAATGCTCCAATTGAGCTGTTAGAATGTCAGAAACAAGCTTTCTGAGCTGAGAAATGCATTTTGTGACAAAGTGCTTCAGTGGATGATGAGAATGTCAGTTTTGACAAAGAAAACTGTTCATTACTAAAATGCTCTAATTGAGCTGTTAGAATGTCAGAAACAAGCTTTCTGAGCTGAGAACTGCATTTTGTGACATAGTTCATCAGTGGATGATGAGAATGTCGGTTTTGACAAAGAACACTGTTCATTACTGAAATGCTCTAATTGAGCTGTTAGAATGTCAGAAACAAGCTTTCTGAGCTGAGAACTGCATTTTGTGACATAGTTCATCAGTGGATGATGAGAATGTCAGTTTTGACAAAGAACACTGTTCATTACTGAAATGCTCCAATTGAGCTGTTAGAATGTCAGAAACAAGCTTTCTGAGCTGAGAAATGCATTTTGTGACAAAGTGCATCAGTGGATGATGAGAATGTCACTTTTGACAAAGAACACTGTTCATTACTAAAATGCTCTAATTGAGCTGTTAGAATGTCAGAAACAAGCTTTCTGAGCTGAGAACTGCATTTTGTGACAAAAAGCATCAGTGGATGATGAGAATGTCAGTTTTGACAAAGAACACTGATCATTACTAAAATGCTCCAATTGAGCTGTTAGAATGTCAGAAACAAGCTTTCTGAGCTGAGAAATGCATTTTGTGACAAAGTGCTTCAGTGGATGATGAGAATGTCAGTTTTGACAAAGAACACTGTTCATTACTAAAATGCTCTAATTGAGCTGTTAGAATGTCAGAAACAAGCTTTCTGAGCTGAGAACTGCATTTTGTGACAAAGTGCTTCAGTGGATGATGAGAATGTCAGTTTTGACAAAGAACACTGTTCATTACTTAAATGCTCCAATTGAGCTGTTAGAATGTCAGAAACAAGCTTTCTGAGCTGAGAACTGCATTTTGTGACAAAAAGCATCAGTGGATGATGAGAATGTCAGTTTTGACAAAGAACACTGATCATTACTAAAATGCTCCAATTGAGCTGTTAGAATGTCAGAAACAAGCTTTCTGAGCTGAGAAATGCATTTTGTGACAAAGTGAATTAGTGGATGGATGAGAATGTCACTTTTGACAAAGAACACTGATCATTACTAAAATGCTCCAATTGAGCTGTTAGAATGTCAGAAACAAGCTTTCTGAGCTGAGAAATGCATTTTGTGACAAAGTGCTTCAGTGGATGATGAGAATGTCAGTTTTGACAAAGAACACTGTTCATTACTGAAATGCTCCAATTGAGCTGTTAGAATGTCAGAAACAAGCTTTCTGAGCTGAGAAATGCATTTTGTGACAAAGTGCATCAGTGGATGATGAGAATGTCACTTTTGACAAAGAACACTGTTCATTACTGAAATGCTCTAATTGAGCTGTTAGAATGTCAGAAACAAGCTTTCTGAGCTGAGAACTGCATTTTGTGACATAGTTCATCAGTGGATGATGAGAATGTCAGTTTTGACAAAGAACACTGTTCATTACTGAAATGCTCCAATTGAGCTGTTAGAATGTCAGAAACAAGCTTTCTGAGCTGAGAAATGCATTTTGTGACAAAGTGCATCAGTGGATGATGAGAATGTCAATTTTGACAAAGAACACTGTTCATTACTAAAATGCTCTAATTGAGCTGTTAGAATGTCAGAAACAAGCTTTCTGAGCTGAGAACTGCATTTTGTGACAAAAAGCATCAGTGGATGATGAGAATGTCAGTTTTGACAAAGAAAACTGTTCATTACTAAAATGCTCTAATTGAGCTGTTAGAATGTTAGAAACAAGCTTTCTGAGCTGAGAACTGCATTTTGTGACATAGTTCATCAGTGGATGATGAGAATGTCAGTTTTGACAAAGAACACTGTTCATTACTAAAATGCTCTAATTGAGCTGTTAGAATGTCAGAAACAAGCTTTCTGAGCTGAGAACTGCATTTTGTGACATAGTTCATCAGTGGATGATGAGAATGTCAGTTTTGACAAAGAACACTGATCATTACTAAAATGCTACAATTGAGCTGTTAGAATGTCAGAAACAAGCTTTCTGAGCTGAGAAATGCATTTTGTGACAAAGTGCTTCAGTGGATGATTAGAATGTCAGTTTTGACAAAGAACACTGTTCATTACTGAAATGCTCCAATTAAGCTGTTAGAATGTCAGAAACAAGCTTTCTGAGCTGAGAAATGCATTTTGTGACAAAGTGCTTCAGTGGATGATGAGAATGTCAATTTTGACAAAGAACACTGTTCATTACTAAAATGCTCTAATTGAGCTGTTAGAATGTCAGAAACAAGCTTTCTGAGCTGAGAAATGCATTTTGTGACATAGTTCATCAGTGGATGATGAGAATGTCAGTTTTGACAAAGAAAACTGTTCATTACTAAAATGTTCTAATTGAGCTGTTAGAATGTTAGAAACAAGCTTTCTGAGCTGAGAACTGCATTTTGTGACATAGTTCATCAGTGGATGATGAGAATGTCAGTTTTGACAAAGAACACTGATCATTACTAAAATGCTCCAATTGAGCTGTTAGAATGTCAGAAACAAGCTTTCTGAGCTGAGAAATGCATTTTGTGACAAAGTGCTTCAGTGGATGATGAGAATGTCAGTTTTGACAAAGAACACTGTTCATTACTAAAATGCTCTAATTGAGCTGTTAGAATGTCAGAAACAAGCTTTCTGAGCTGAGAACTGCATTTTGTGACATAGTTCATCAGTGGATGATGAGAATGTCGGTTTTGACAAAGAACACTGTTCATTACTGAAATGCTCTAATTGAGCTGTTAGAATGTCAGAAACAAGCTTTCTGAGCTGAGAAATGCATTTTGTGACAAAGTGAATTAGTGGATGGATGAGAATGTCACTTTTGACAAAGAACACTGATCATTACTAAAATGCTCTAATTGAGCTGTTAGAATGTCAGAAACAAGCTTTCTGAGCTGAGAACTGCATTTTGTGACAAAAAGCATCAGTGGATGATGAGAATGTCAGTTTTGACAAAGAACACTGATCATTACTAAAATGCTCCAATTGAGCTGTTAGAATGTCAGAAACAAGCTTTCTGAGCTGAGAAATGCATTTTGTGACAAAGTGCTTCAGTGGATGATGAGAATGTCAGTTTTGACAAAGAACACTGTTCATTACTGAAATGCTCCAATTGAGCTGTTAGAATGTCAGAAACAAGCTTTCTGAGCTGAGAAATGCATTTTGTGACAAAGTGCATCAGTGGATGATGAGAATGTCACTTTTGACAAAGAACACTGTTCATTACTGAAATGCGCTAATTGAGCTGTTAGAATGTCAGAAACAAGCTTTCTGAGCTGAGAACTGCATTTTGTGACATAGTTCATCAGTGGATGATGAGAATGTCAGTTTTGACAAAGAACACTGTTCATTACTGAAATGCTCCAATTGAGCTGTTAGAATGTCAGAAACAAGCTTTCTGAGCTGAGAAATGCATTTTGTGACAAAGTGCATCAGTGGATGATGAGAATGTCACTTTTGACAAAGAACACTGTTCATTACTAAAATGCTCTAATTGAGCTGTTAGAATGTCAGAAACAAGCTTTCTGAGCTGAGAACTGCATTTTGTGACAAAAAGCATCAGTGGATGATGAGAATGTCAGTTTTGACAAAGAAAACTGTTCATTTCTAAAATGCTCTAATTGAGCTGTTAGAATGTTAGAAACAAGCTTTCTGAGCTGAGAACTGCATTTTGTGACAAAGTTCATCAGTGGATGATGAGAATGTCAGTTTTGACAAAGAACACTGATCATTACTAAAATGCTCCAATTTGAGCTGTTAGAATGTCAGAAACAAGCTTTCTGAGCTGAGAAATGCATTTTGTGACAAAGTGCTTCAGTGGATGATGAGAATGTCAGTTTTGACAAAGAACACTGATCATTACTAAAATGCTCCAATTGAGCTGTTAGAATGTCAGAAACAAGCTTTCTGAGCTGAGAAATGCATTTTGTGACAAAGTGCTTCAGTGGATGATGAGAATGTCAGTTTTGACAAAGAACACTGTTCATTACTGAAATGCTCCAATTGAGCTGTTAGAATGTCAGAAACAAGCTTTCTGAGCTGAGAAATGCATTTTGTGACAAAGTGCTTCAGTGGATGATGAGAATGTCAGTTTTGACAAAGAACACTGTTCATTACTGAAATGCTCCAATTGAGCTGTTAGAATGTCAGAAACAAGCTTTCTGAGCTGAGAAATGCATTTTGTGACAAAGTGCATCAGTGGATGATGAGAATGTCAGTTTTGACAAAGAAAACTGTTCATTTCTAAAATGCTCTAATTGAGCTGTTAGAATGTTAGAAACAAGCTTTCTGAGCTGAGAACTGCATTTTGTGACATAGTTCATCAGTGGATGATGAGAATGTCAGTTTTGACAAAGAACACTGATCATTACTAAAATGCTCCAATTTGAGCTGTTAGAATGTCAGAAACAAGCTTTCTGAGCTGAGAAATGCATTTTGTGACAAAGTGCTTCAGTGGATGATGAGAATGTCAGTTTTGACAAAGAACACTGATCATTACTAAAATGCTCCAATTGAGCTGTTAGAATGTCAGAAACAAGCTTTCTGAGCTGAGAAATGCATTTTGTGACAAAGTGAATTAGTGGATGGATGAGAATGTCACTTTTGACAAAGAACACTGATCATTACTAAAATGCTCCAATTGAGCTGTTAGAATGTCAGAAACAAGCTTTCTGAGCTGAGAAATGCATTTTGTGACAAAGTGCTTCAGTGGATGATGAGAATGTCAGTTTTGACAAAGAACACTGTTCATTACTGAAATGCTCCAATTGAGCTGTTAGAATGTCAGAAACAAGCTTTCTGAGCTGAGAAATGCATTTTGTGACAAAGTGCATCAGTGGATGATGAGAATGTCACTTTTGACAAAGAACACTGTTCATTACTGAAATGCTCTAATTGAGCTGTTAGAATGTCAGAAACAAGCTTTCTGAGCTGAGAACTGCATTTTGTGACAAAGTGCATCAGTGGATGATGAGAATGTCACTTTTGACAAAGAACACTGTTCATTACTAAAATGCTCTAATTGAGCTGTTAGAATGTCAGAAACAAGCTTTCTGAGCTGAGAAATGCATTTTGTGACAAAGTGCATCAGTGGATGATGAGAATGTCACTTTTGACAAAGAACACTGTTCATTACTAAAATGCTCTAATTGAGCTGTTAGAATGTCAGAAACAAGCTTTCTGAGCTGAGAAATGCATTTTGTGACAAAGTGCTTCAGTGGATGATGAGAATGTCAGTTTTGACAAAGAACACTGTTCATTACTAAAATGCTCTAATTGAGCTGTTAGAATGTCAGAAACAAGCTTTCTGAGCTGAGAACTGCATTTTGTGACATAGTTCATCAGTGGATGATGAGAATGTCAGTTTTGACAAAGAACACTGTTCATTACTAAAATGCTCTAATTGAGCTGTTAGAATGTCAGAAACAAGCTTTCTGAGCTGAGAACTGCATTTTGTGACATAGTTCATCAGTGGATGATGAGAATGTCAGTTTTGACAAAGAAAACTGTTCATTACTAAAATGCTCTAATTGAGCTGTTAGAATGTTAGAAACAAGCTTTCTGAGCTGAGAACTGCATTTTGTGACATAGTTCATCAGTGGATGATGAGAATGTCACTTTTGACAAAGAACACTGTTCATTACTAAAATGCTCTAATTGAGCTGTTAGAATGTCAGAAACAAGCTTTCTGACTGATCATTACTAAAATGCTCCAATTGAGCTGTTAGAATGTCAGAAACAAGCTTTCTGAGCTGAGAAATGCATTTTGTGACAAAGTGCTTCAGTGGATGATGAGAATGTCAGTTTTGACAAAGAACACTGTTCATTACTAAAATGCTCCAATTGAGCTGTTAGAATGTCAGAAACAAGCTTTCTGAGCTGAGAACTGCATTTTGTGACATAGTTCATCAGTGGATGATGAGAATGTCAGTTTTGACAAAGAAAACTGTTCATTACTAAAATGCTCTAATTGAGCTGTTAGAATGTTAGAAACAAGCTTTCTGAGCTGAGAACTGCATTTTGTGACATAGTTCATCAGTGGATGATGAGAATGTCAGTTTTGACAAAGAACACTGATCATTACTAAAATGCTCCAATTGAGCTGTTAGAATGTCAGAAACAAGCTTTCTGAGCTGAGAAATGCATTTTGTGACAAAGTGCTTCAGTGGATGATGAGAATGTCAGTTTTGACAAAGAAAACTGTTCATTACTAAAATGCTCTAATTGAGCTGTTAGAATGTCAGAAACAAGCTTTCTGAGCTGAGAACTGCATTTTGTGACATAGTTCATCAGTGGATGATGAGAATGTCGGTTTTGACAAAGAACACTGTTCATTACTGAAATGCTCTAATTGAGCTGTTAGAATGTCAGAAACAAGCTTTCTGAGCTGAGAACTGCATTTTGTGACATAGTTCATCAGTGGATGATGAGAATGTCAGTTTTGACAAAGAACACTGTTCATTACTGAAATGCTCCAATTGAGCTGTTAGAATGTCAGAAACAAGCTTTCTGAGCTGAGAAATGCATTTTGTGACAAAGTGCATCAGTGGATGATGAGAATGTCACTTTTGACAAAGAACACTGTTCATTACTAAAATGCTCTAATTGAGCTGTTAGAATGTCAGAAACAAGCTTTCTGAGCTGAGAACTGCATTTTGTGACAAAAAGCATCAGTGGATGATGAGAATGTCAGTTTTGACAAAGAACACTGATCATTACTAAAATGCTCCAATTGAGCTGTTAGAATGTCAGAAACAAGCTTTCTGAGCTGAGAAATGCATTTTGTGACAAAGTGCTTCAGTGGATGATGAGAATGTCAGTTTTGACAAAGAACACTGTTCATTACTAAAATGCTCTAATTGAGCTGTTAGAATGTCAGAAACAAGCTTTCTGAGCTGAGAACTGCATTTTGTGACAAAGTGCTTCAGTGGATGATGAGAATGTCAGTTTTGACAAAGAACACTGTTCATTACTTAAATGCTCCAATTGAGCTGTTAGAATGTCAGAAACAAGCTTTCTGAGCTGAGAACTGCATTTTGTGACAAAAAGCATCAGTGGATGATGAGAATGTCAGTTTTGACAAAGAACACTGATCATTACTAAAATGCTCCAATTGAGCTGTTAGAATGTCAGAAACAAGCTTTCTGAGCTGAGAAATGCATTTTGTGACAAAGTGAATTAGTGGATGGATGAGAATGTCACTTTTGACAAAGAACACTGATCATTACTAAAATGCTCCAATTGAGCTGTTAGAATGTCAGAAACAAGCTTTCTGAGCTGAGAAATGCATTTTGTGACAAAGTGCTTCAGTGGATGATGAGAATGTCAGTTTTGACAAAGAACACTGTTCATTACTGAAATGCTCCAATTGAGCTGTTAGAATGTCAGAAACAAGCTTTCTGAGCTGAGAAATGCATTTTGTGACAAAGTGCATCAGTGGATGATGAGAATGTCACTTTTGACAAAGAACACTGTTCATTACTGAAATGCTCTAATTGAGCTGTTAGAATGTCAGAAACAAGCTTTCTGAGCTGAGAACTGCATTTTGTGACATAGTTCATCAGTGGATGATGAGAATGTCAGTTTTGACAAAGAACACTGTTCATTACTGAAATGCTCCAATTGAGCTGTTAGAATGTCAGAAACAAGCTTTCTGAGCTGAGAAATGCATTTTGTGACAAAGTGCATCAGTGGATGATGAGAATGTCAATTTTGACAAAGAACACTGTTCATTACTAAAATGCTCTAATTGAGCTGTTAGAATGTCAGAAACAAGCTTTCTGAGCTGAGAACTGCATTTTGTGACAAAAAGCATCAGTGGATGATGAGAATGTCAGTTTTGACAAAGAAAACTGTTCATTACTAAAATGCTCTAATTGAGCTGTTAGAATGTTAGAAACAAGCTTTCTGAGCTGAGAACTGCATTTTGTGACATAGTTCATCAGTGGATGATGAGAATGTCAGTTTTGACAAAGAACACTGTTCATTACTAAAATGCTACAATTGAGCTGTTAGAATGTCAGAAACAAGCTTTCTGAGCTGAGAAATGCATTTTGTGACAAAGTGCTTCAGTGGATGATTAGAATGTCAGTTTTGACAAAGAACACTGTTCATTACTGAAATGCTCCAATTAAGCTGTTAGAATGTCAGAAACAAGCTTTCTGAGCTGAGAAATGCATTTTGTGACAAAGTGCTTCAGTGGATGATGAGAATGTCAATTTTGACAAAGAACACTGTTCATTACTAAAATGCTCTAATTGAGCTGTTAGAATGTCAGAAACAAGCTTTCTGAGCTGAGAAATGCATTTTGTGACATAGTTCATCAGTGGATGATGAGAATGTCAGTTTTGACAAAGAAAACTGTTCATTACTAAAATGTTCTAATTGAGCTGTTAGAATGTCAGAAACAAGCTTTCTGAGCTGAGAACTGCATTTTGTGACATAGTTCATCAGTGGATGATGAGAATGTCGGTTTTGACAAAGAACACTGTTCATTACTGAAATGCTCTAATTGAGCTGTTAGAATGTCAGAAACAAGCTTTCTGAGCTGAGAACTGCATTTTGTGACATAGTTCATCAGTGGATGATGAGAATGTCAGTTTTGACAAAGAACACTGTTCATTACTGAAATGCTCCAATTGAGCTGTTAGAATGTCAGAAACAAGCTTTCTGAGCTGAGAAATGCATTTTGTGACAAAGTGCATCAGTGGATGATGAGAATGTCACTTTTGACAAAGAACACTGTTCATTACTAAAATGCTCTAATTGAGCTGTTAGAATGTCAGAAACAAGCTTTCTGAGCTGAGAACTGCATTTTGTGACAAAAAGCATCAGTGGATGATGAGAATGTCAGTTTTGACAAAGAACACTGATCATTACTAAAATGCTCCAATTGAGCTGTTAGAATGTCAGAAACAAGCTTTCTGAGCTGAGAAATGCATTTTGTGACAAAGTGCTTCAGTGGATGATGAGAATGTCAGTTTTGACAAAGAACACTGTTCATTACTAAAATGCTCTAATTGAGCTGTTAGAATGTCAGAAACAAGCTTTCTGAGCTGAGAACTGCATTTTGTGACATAGTTCATCAGTGGATGATGAGAATGTCGGTTTTGACAAAGAACACTGTTCATTACTGAAATGCTCTAATTGAGCTGTTAGAATGTCGGAAACAAGCTTTCTGAGCTGAGAAATCTATTTTGTGACAAAGTGCATCAGTGGATGATGAGAATGTCACTTTTGACAAAGAACACTGTTCATTACTAAAATGCTCTAATTGAGCTGTTAGAATGTCAGAAACAAGCTTTCTGAGCTGAGAACTGCATTTTGTGACAAAAAGCATCAGTGGATGATGAGAATGTCAGTTTTGACAAAGAACACTGATCATTACTAAAATGCTCCAATTGAGCTGTTAGAATGTCAGAAACAAGCTTTCTGAGCTGAGAAATGCATTTTGTGACAAAGTGCTTCAGTGGATGATGAGAATGTCAGTTTTGACAAAGAACACTGTTCATTACTGAAATGCTCCAATTGAGCTGTTAGAATGTCAGAAACAAGCTTTCTGAGCTGAGAAATGCATTTTGTGACAAAGTGCATCAGTGGATGATGAGAATGTCACTTTTGACAAAGAACACTGTTCATTACTGAAATGCGCTAATTGAGCTGTTAGAATGTCAGAAACAAGCTTTCTGAGCTGAGAACTGCATTTTGTGACATAGTTCATCAGTGGATGATGAGAATGTCAGTTTTGACAAAGAACACTGTTCATTACTGAAATGCTCCAATTGAGCTGTTAGAATGTCAGAAACAAGCTTTCTGAGCTGAGAAATGCATTTTGTGACAAAGTGCATCAGTGGATGATGAGAATGTCACTTTTGACAAAGAACACTGTTCATTACTAAAATGCTCTAATTGAGCTGTTAGAATGTCAGAAACAAGCTTTCTGAGCTGAGAACTGCATTTTGTGACAAAAAGCATCAGTGGATGATGAGAATGTCAGTTTTGACAAAGAAAACTGTTCATTTCTAAAATGCTCTAATTGAGCTGTTAGAATGTTAGAAACAAGCTTTCTGAGCTGAGAACTGCATTTTGTGACAAAGTTCATCAGTGGATGATGAGAATGTCAGTTTTGACAAAGAACACTGATCATTACTAAAATGCTCCAATTTGAGCTGTTAGAATGTCAAAAACAAGCTTTCTGAGCTGAGAAATGCATTTTGTGACAAAGTGCTTCAGTGGATGATGAGAATGTCAGTTTTGACAAAGAACACTGATCATTACTAAAATGCTCCAATTGAGCTGTTAGAATGTCAGAAACAAGCTTTCTGAGCTGAGAAATGCATTTTGTGACAAAGTGCTTCAGTGGATGATGAGAATGTCAGTTTTGACAAAGAACACTGTTCATTACTGAAATGCTCCAATTGAGCTGTTAGAATGTCAGAAACAAGCTTTCTGAGCTGAGAAATGCATTTTGTGACAAAGTGCTTCAGTGGATGATGAGAATGTCAGTTTTGACAAAGAACACTGTTCATTACTGAAATGCTCCAATTGAGCTGTTAGAATGTCAGAAACAAGCTTTCTGAGCTGAGAAATGCATTTTGTGACAAAGTGCATCAGTGGATGATGAGAATGTCAGTTTTGACAAAGAAAACTGTTCATTTCTAAAATGCTCTAATTGAGCTGTTAGAATGTTAGAAACAAGCTTTCTGAGCTGAGAACTGCATTTTGTGACATAGTTAATCAGTGGATGATGAGAATGTCAGTTTTGACAAAGAACACTGATCATTACTAAAATGCTCCAATTTGAGCTGTTAGAATGTCAGAAACAAGCTTTCTGAGCTGAGAAATGCATTTTGTGACAAAGTGCTTCAGTGGATGATGAGAATGTCAGTTTTGACAAAGAACACTGATCATTACTAAAATGCTCCAATTGAGCTGTTAGAATGTCAGAAACAAGCTTTCTGAGCTGAGAAATGCATTTTGTGACAAAGTGAATTAGTGGATGGATGAGAATGTCACTTTTGACAAAGAACACTGATCATTACTAAAATGCTCCAATTGAGCTGTTAGAATGTCAGAAACAAGCTTTCTGAGCTGAGAAATGCATTTTGTGACAAAGTGCTTCAGTGGATGATGAGAATGTCAGTTTTGACAAAGAACACTGTTCATTACTGAAATGCTCCAATTGAGCTGTTAGAATGTCAGAAACAAGCTTTCTGAGCTGAGAAATGCATTTTGTGACAAAGTGCATCAGTGGATGATGAGAATGTCACTTTTGACAAAGAACACTGTTCATTACTGAAATGCTCTAATTGAGCTGTTAGAATGTCAGAAACAAGCTTTCTGAGCTGAGAACTGCATTTTGTGACATAGTTCATCAGTGGATGATGAGAATGTCAGTTTTGACAAAGAACACTGTTCATTACTGAAATGCTCCAATTGAGCTGTTAGAATGTCAGAAACAAGCTTTCTGAGCTGAGAAATGCATTTTGTGACAAAGTGCATCAGTGGATGATGAGAATGTCACTTTTGACAAAGAACACTGTTCATTACTAAAATGCTCTAATTGAGCTGTTAGAATGTCAGAAACAAGCTTTCTGAGCTGAGAACTGCATTTTGTGACAAAAAGCATCAGTGGATGATGAGAATGTCAGTTTTGACAAAGAAAACTGTTCATTACTAAAATGCTCTAATTGAGCTGTTAGAATGTTAGAAACAAGCTTTCTGAGCTGAGAACTGCATTTTGTGACATAGTTCATCAGTGGATGATGAGAATGTCAGTTTTGACAAAGAACACTGATCATTACTAAAATGCTCCAATTGAGCTGTTAGAATGTCAGAAACAAGCTTTCTGAGCTGAGAAATGCATTTTGTGAGAAAGTGCTTCAGTGGATGATTAGAATGTCAGTTTTGACAAAGAACACTGTTCATTACTGAAATGCTCCAATTAAGCTGTTAGAATGTCAGAAACAAGCTTTCTGAGCTGAGAAATGCATTTTGTGACAAAGTGCATCAGTGGATGATGAGAATGTCACTTTTGACAAAGAACACTGTTCATTACTAAAATGCTCTAATTGAGCTGTTAGAATGTCAGAAACAAGCTTTCTGAGCTGAGAACTGCATTTTGTGACAAAAAGCATCAGTGGATGATGAGAATGTCAGTTTTGACAAAGAACACTGATCATTACTAAAATGCTCCAATTGAGCTGTTAGAATGTCAGAAACAAGCTTTCTGAGCTGAGAACTGCATTTTGTGACAAAAAGCATCAGTGGATGATGAGAATGTCAGTTTTGACAAAGAACACTGATCATTACTAAAATGCTCTAATTGAGCTGTTAGAATGTTAGAAACAAGCTTTCTGAGCTGAGAACTGCATTTTGTGACATAGTTCATCAGTGGATGATGAGAATGTCAGTTTTGACAAAGAACACTGATCATTACTAAAATGCTCCAATTGAGCTGTTAGAATGTCAGAAACAAGCTTTCTGAGCTGAGAAATGCATTTTGTGACAAAGTGCTTCAGTGGATGATGAGAATGTCAGTTTTGACAAAGAACACTGTTCATTACTAAAATGCTCTAATTGAGCTGTTAGAATGTCAGAAACAAGCTTTCTGAGCTGAGAACTGCATTTTGTGACATAGTTCATCAGTGGATGATGAGAATGTCGGTTTTGACAAAGAACACTGTTCATTACTGAAATGCTCTAATTGAGCTGTTAGAATGTCAGAAACAAGCTTTCTGAGCTGAGAACTGCATTTTGTGACATAGTTCATCAGTGGATGATGAGAATGTCAGTTTTGACAAAGAACACTGTTCATTACTGAAATGCTCCAATTGAGCTGTTAGAATGTCAGAAACAAGCTTTCTGAGCTGAGAAATGCATTTTGTGACAAAGTGCTTCAGTGGATGATGAGAATGTCAGTTTTGACAAAGAACACTGTTCATTACTGAAATGCTCCAATTGAGCTGTTAGAATGTCAGAAACAAGCTTTCTGAGCTGAGAAATGCATTTTGTGACAAAAAGCATCAGTGGATGATGAGAATGTCAGTTTTGACAAAGAACACTGATCATTACTAAAATACTCCAATTGAGCTTTTAGAATGTCAGAAACAAGCTTTCTGAGCTGAGAAATGCATTTTGTGACAAAGTGCTTCAGTGGATGATGAGAATGTCAGTTTTGACAAAGAACACTGTTCATTACTAAAATGCTCTAATTGAGCTGTTAGAATGTCAGAAACAAGCTTTCTGAGCTGAGAACTGCATTTTGTGACAAAGTGCTTCAGTGGATGATGAGAATGTCAGTTTTGACAAAGAACACTGTTCATTACTTAAATGCTCCAATTGAGCTGTTAGAATGTCAGAAACAAGCTTTCTGAGCTGAGAAATGCATTTTGTGACAAAGTGCATCAGTGGATGATGAGAATGTCACTTTTGACAAAGAACACTGTTCATTACTAAAATGCTCTAATTGAGCTGTTAGAATGTCAGAAACAAGCTTTCTGAGCTGAGAACTGCATTTTGTGACAAAAAGCATCAGTGGATGATGAGAATGTCAGTTTTGACAAAGAACACTGATCATTACTAAAATGCTCCAATTGAGCTGTTAGAATGTCAGAAACAAGCTTTCTGAGCTGAGAAATGCATTTTGTGACAAAGTGAATTAGTGGATGGATGAGAATGTCACTTTTGACAAAGAACACTGATCATTACTAAAATGCTCCAATTGAGCTGTTAGAATGTCAGAAACAAGCTTTCTGAGCTGAGAAATGCATTTTGTGACAAAGTGCTTCAGTGGATGATGAGAATGTCAGTTTTGACAAAGAACACTGTTCATTACTGAAATGCTCCAATTGAGCTGTTAGAATGTCAGAAACAAGCTTTCTGAGCTGAGAAATGCATTTTGTGACAAAGTGCATCAGTGGATGATGAGAATGTCACTTTTGACAAAGAACACTGTTCATTAATGAAATGCTCTAATTGAGCTGTTAGAATGTCAGAAACAAGCTTTCTGAGCTGAGAACTGCATTTTGTGACATAGTTCATCAGTGGATGATGAGAATGTCAGTTTTGACAAAGAACACTGTTCATTACTAAAATGCTCTAATTGAGCTGTTAGAATGTCAGAAACAAGCTTTCTGAGCTGAGAACTGCATTTTGTGACAAAAAGCATCAGTGGATGATGAGAATGTCAGTTTTGACAAAGAACACTGATCATTACTAAAATGCTCCAATTGAGCTGTTAGAATGTCAGAAACAAGCTTTCTGAGCTGAGAAATGCATTTTGTGACAAAGTGCTTCAGTGGATGATGAGAATGTCAGTTTTGACAAAGAACACTGTTCATTACTAAAATGCTCTAATTGAGCTGTTAGAATGTCAGAAACAAGCTTTCTGAGCTGAGAAATGCATTTTGTGACAAAGTGCTTCAGTGGATGATGAGAATGTCAGTTTTGACAAAGAAAACTGTTCATTACTAAAATGCTCTAATTGAGCTGTTAGAATGTTAGTAACAAGCTTTCTGAGCTGAGAACTGCATTTTGTGACAAAGTGCATCAGTGGATGATGAGAATGTCACTTTTGACAAAGAACACTGATCATTACTAAAATGCTCCAATTGAGCTGTTAGAATGTCAGAAACAAGCTTTCTGAGCTGAGAACTGCATTTTGTGACAAAAAGCATCAGTGGATGATGAGAATGTCAGTTTTGACAAAGAACACTGATCATTACTAAAATGCTCTAATTGAGCTGTTAGAATGTTAGAAACAAGCTTTCTGAGCTGAGAACTGCATTTTGTGACATAGTTCATCAGTGGATGATGAGAATGTCAGTTTTGACAAAGAACACTGATCATTACTAAAATGCTCTAATTGAGCTGTTAGAATGTTAGAAACAAGCTTTCTGAGCTGAGAACTGCATTTTGTGACATAGTTCATCAGTGGATGATGAGAATGTCAGTTTTGACAAAGAACACTGATCATTACTAAAATGCTCCAATTGAGCTGTTAGAATGTCAGAAACAAGCTTTCTGAGCTGAGAAATGCATTTTGTGACAAAGTGCTTCAGTGGATGATGAGAATGTCAGTTTTGACAAAGAACACTGTTCATTACTAAAATGCTCTAATTGAGCTGTTAGAATGTCAGAAACAAGCTTTCTGAGCTGAGAACTGCATTTTGTGACATAGTTCATCAGTGGATGATGAGAATGTCGGTTTTGACAAAGAACACTGTTCATTACTGAAATGCTCTAATTGAGCTGTTAGAATGTCAGAAACAAGCTTTCTGAGCTGAGAACTGCATTTTGTGACATAGTTCATCAGTGGATGATGAGAATGTCAGTTTTGACAAAGAACACTGTTCATTACTGAAATGCTCCAATTGAGCTGTTAGAATGTCAGAAACAAGCTTTCTGAGCTGAGAAATGCATTTTGTGACAAAGTGCTTCAGTGGATGATGAGAATGTCAGTTTTGACAAAGAACACTGTTCATTACTGAAATGCTCCAATTGAGCTGTTAGAATGTCAGAAACAAGCTTTCTGAGCTGAGAAATGCATTTTGTGACAAAAAGCATCAGTGGATGATGAGAATGTCAGTTTTGACAAAGAACACTGATCATTACTAAAATACTCCAATTGAGCTTTTAGAATGTCAGAAACAAGCTTTCTGAGCTGAGAAATGCATTTTGTGACAAAGTGCTTCAGTGGATGATGAGAATGTCAGTTTTGACAAAGAACACTGTTCATTACTAAAATGCTCTAATTGAGCTGTTAGAATGTCAGAAACAAGCTTTCTGAGCTGAGAACTGCATTTTGTGACAAAGTGCTTCAGTGGATGATGAGAATGTCAGTTTTGACAAAGAACACTGTTCATTACTTAAATGCTCCAATTGAGCTGTTAGAATGTCAGAAACAAGCTTTCTGAGCTGAGAAATGCATTTTGTGACAAAGTGCATCAGTGGATGATGAGAATGTCACTTTTGACAAAGAACACTGTTCATTACTAAAATGCTCTAATTGAGCTGTTAGAATGTCAGAAACAAGCTTTCTGAGCTGAGAACTGCATTTTGTGACAAAAAGCATCAGTGGATGATGAGAATGTCAGTTTTGACAAAGAACACTGATCATTACTAAAATGCTCCAATTGAGCTGTTAGAATGTCAGAAACAAGCTTTCTGAGCTGAGAAATGCATTTTGTGACAAAGTGAATTAGTGGATGGATGAGAATGTCACTTTTGACAAAGAACACTGATCATTACTAAAATGCTCCAATTGAGCTGTTAGAATGTCAGAAACAAGCTTTCTGAGCTGAGAAATGCATTTTGTGACAAAGTGCTTCAGTGGATGATGAGAATGTCAGTTTTGACAAAGAACACTGTTCATTACTGAAATGCTCCAATTGAGCTGTTAGAATGTCAGAAACAAGCTTTCTGAGCTGAGAAATGCATTTTGTGACAAAGTGCATCAGTGGATGATGAGAATGTCACTTTTGACAAAGAACACTGTTCATTAATGAAATGCTCTAATTGAGCTGTTAGAATGTCAGAAACAAGCTTTCTGAGCTGAGAACTGCATTTTGTGACATAGTTCATCAGTGGATGATGAGAATGTCAGTTTTGACAAAGAACACTGTTCATTACTAAAATGCTCTAATTGAGCTGTTAGAATGTCAGAAACAAGCTTTCTGAGCTGAGAACTGCATTTTGTGACAAAAAGCATCAGTGGATGATGAGAATGTCAGTTTTGACAAAGAACACTGATCATTACTAAAATGCTCCAATTGAGCTGTTAGAATGTCAGAAACAAGCTTTCTGAGCTGAGAAATGCATTTTGTGACAAAGTGCTTCAGTGGATGATGAGAATGTCAGTTTTGACAAAGAACACTGTTCATTACTAAAATGCTCTAATTGAGCTGTTAGAATGTCAGAAACAAGCTTTCTGAGCTGAGAAATGCATTTTGTGACAAAGTGCTTCAGTGGATGATGAGAATGTCAGTTTTGACAAAGAAAACTGTTCATTACTAAAATGCTCTAATTGAGCTGTTAGAATGTTAGTAACAAGCTTTCTGAGCTGAGAACTGCATTTTGTGACATAGTTCATCAGTGGATGATGAGAATGTCAGTTTTGACAAAGAACACTGATCATTACTAAAATGCTCCAATTGAGCTGTTAGAATGTCAGAAACAAGCTTTCTGAGCTGAGAAATGCATTTTGTGACAAAGTGCTTCAGTGGATGATGAGAATGTCAGTTTTGACAAAGAACACTGTTCATTACTAAAATGCTCTAATTGAGCTGTTAGAATGTCAGAAACAAGCTTTCTGAGCTGAGAACTGCATTTTGTGACATAGTTCATCAGTGGATGATGAGAATGTCGGTTTTGACAAAGAACACTGTTCATTACTGAAATGCTCTAATTGAGCTGTTAGAATGTCAGAAACAAGCTTTCTGAGCTGAGAACTGCATTTTGTGACATAGTTCATCAGTGGATGATGAGAATGTCAGTTTTGACAAAGAACACTGTTCATTACTGAAATGCTCCAATTGAGCTGTTAGAATGTCAGAAACAAGCTTTCTGAGCTGAGAAATGCATTTTGTGACAAAGTGCTTCAGTGGATGATGAGAATGTCAGTTTTGACAAAGAACACTGTTCATTACTGAAATGCTCCAATTGAGCTGTTAGAATGTCAGAAACAAGCTTTCTGAGCTGAGAAATGCATTTTGTGACAAAAAGCATCAGTGGATGATGAGAATGTCAGTTTTGACAAAGAACACTGATCATTACTAAAATGCTCCAATTGAGCTGTTAGAATGTCAGAAACAAGCTTTCTGAGCTGAGAAATGCATTTTGTGACAAAGTGCTTCAGTGGATGATGAGAATGTCAGTTTTGACAAAGAACACTGTTCATTACTAAAATGCTCTAATTGAGCTGTTAGAATGTCAGAAACAAGCTTTCTGAGCTGAGAAATGCATTTTGTGACAAAGTGCTTCAGTGGATGATGAGAATGTCAGTTTTGACAAAGAAAACTGTTCATTACTAAAATGCTCTAATTGAGCTGTTAGAATGTTAGAAACAAGCTTTCTGAGCTGAGAACTGCATTTTGTGACAAAGTGCTTCAGTGGATGATGAGAATGTCAGTTTTGACAAAGAACACTGTTCATTACTTAAATGCTCCAATTGAGCTGTTAGAATGTCAGAAACAAGCTTTCTGAGCTGAGAAATGCATTTTGTGACAAAGTGCATCAGTGGATGATGAGAATGTCACTTTTGACAAAGAACACTGTTCATTACTAAAATGCTCAAATTGAGCTGTTAGAATGTCAGAAACAAGCTTTCTGAGCTGAGAACTGCATTTTGTGACAAAAAGCATCAGTGGATGATGAGAATGTCAGTTTTGACAAAGAACACTGATCATTACTAAAATGCTCCAATTGAGCTGTTAGAATGTCAGAAACAAGCTTTCTGAGCTGAGAAATGCATTTTGTGACAAAGTGAATTAGTGGATGGATGAGAATGTCACTTTTGACAAAGAACACTGATCATTACTAAAATGCTCCAATTGAGCTGTTAGAATGTCAGAAACAAGCTTTCTGAGCTGAGAAATGCATTTTGTGACAAAGTGATTCAGTGGATGATGAGAATGTCAGTTTTGACAAAGAACACTGTTCATTACTGAAATGCTCCAATTGAGCTGTTAGAATGTCAGAAACAAGCTTTCTGAGCTGAGAAATGCATTTTGTGACAAAGTGCATCAGTGGATGATGAGAATGTCACTTTTGACAAAGAACACTGTTCATTACTGAAATGCTCTAATTGAGCTGTTAGAATGTCAGAAACAAGCTTTCTGAGCTGAGAAATGCATTTTGTGACAAAGTGCTTCAGTGGATGATGAGAATGTCAGTTTTGACAAAGAACACTGTTCATTACTAAAATGCTCCAATTGAGCTGTTAGAATGTCAGAAACAAGCTTTCTGAGCTGAGAACTGCATTTTGTGACAAAAAGCATCAGTGGATGATGAGAATGTCAGTTTTGACAAAGAACACTGATCATTACTAAAATGCTCCAATTGAGCTGTTAGAATGTCAGAAACAAGCTTTCTGAGCTGAGAAATGCATTTTGTGACAAAGTGCTTCAGTGGATGATGAGAATGTCAGTTTTGACAAAGAACACTGTTCATTACTAAAATGCTCTAATTGAGCTGTTAGAATGTCAGAAACAAGCTTTCTGAGCTGAGAACTGCATTTTGTGACATAGTTCATCAGTGGATGATGAGAATGTCGGTTTTGACAAAGAACACTGTTCATTACTGAAATGCTCTAATTGAGCTGTTAGAATGTCAGAAACAAGCTTTCTGAGCTGAGAACTGCATTTTGTGACATAGTTCATCAGTGGATGATGAGAATGTCAGTTTTGACAAAGAACACTGATCATTACTAAAATGCTCCAATTTGAGCTGTTAGAATGTCAGAAACAAGCTTTCTGAGCTGAGAAATGCATTTTGTGACAAAGTGCTTCAGTGGATGATGAGAATGTCAGTTTTGACAAAGAACACTGTTCATTACTAAAATGCTCTAATTGAGCTGTTAGAATGTCAGAAACAAGCTTTCTGAGCTGAGAACTGCATTTTGTGACATAGTTCATCAGTGGATGATGAGAATGTCACTTTTGACAAAGAACACTGTTCATTACTAAAATGCTCTAATTGAGCTGTTAGAATGTCAGAAACAAGCTTTCTGAGCTGAGAACTGCATTTTGTGACATAGTTCATCAGTGGATGATGAGAATGTCAGTTTTTTCAAAGAACACTGATCATTACTAAAATGCTACAATTGAGCTGTTAGAATGTCAGAAACAAGCTTTCTGAGCTGAGAAATGCATTTTGTGACAAAGTGCTTCAGTGGATGATTAGAATGTCAGTTTTGACAAAGAACACTGTTCATTAGTGAAATGCTCCAATTAAGCTGTTAGAATGTCAGAAACAAGCTTTCTGAGCTGAGAAATGCATTTTGTGACAAAGTGCATCAGTGGATGATGAGAATGTCACTTTTGACAAAGAACACTGTTCATTACTAAAATGCTCTAATTGAGCTGTTAGAATGTCAGAAACAAGCTTTCTGAGCTGAGAACTGCATTTTGTGACAAAAAGCATCAGTGGATGATGAGAATGTCAGTTTTGACAAAGAACACTGATCATTACTAAAATGCTCCAATTGAGCTGTTAGAATGTCAGAAACAAGCTTTCTGAGCTGAGAAATGCATTTTGTGACAAAGTGCTTCAGTGGATGATGAGAATGTCAGTTTTGACAAAGAACACTGTTCATTACTAAAATGCTCTAATTGAGCTGTTAGAATGTCAGAAACAAGCTTTCTGAGCTGAGAAATGCATTTTGTGACATAGTTCATCAGTGGATGATGAGAATGTCAGTTTTGACAAAGAAAACTGTTCATTACTAAAATGCTCTAATTGAGCTGTTAGAATGTTAGAAACAAGCTTTCTGAGCTGAGAACTGCATTTTGTGACATAGTTCATCAGTGGATGATGAGAATGTCAGTTTTGACAAAGAACACTGATCATTACTAAAATGCTCCAATTGAGCTGTTAGAATGTCAGAAACAAGCTTTCTGAGCTGAGAAATGCATTTTGTGACAAAGTGCTTCAGTGGATGATGAGAATGTCAGTTTTGACAAAGAACACTGTTCATTACTAAAATGCTCTAATTGAGCTGTTAGAATGTCAGAAACAAGCTTTCTGAGCTGAGAACTGCATTTTGTGACATAGTTCATCAGTGGATGATGAGAATGTCGGTTTTGACAAAGAACACTGTTCATTACTGAAATGCTCTAATTGAGCTGTTAGAATGTCAGAAACAAGCTTTCTGAGCTGAGAAATGCATTTTGTGACAAAGTGAATTAGTGGATGGATGAGAATGTCACTTTTGACAAAGAACACTGATCATTACTAAAATGCTCCAATTGAGCTGTTAGAATGTCAGAAACAAGCTTTCTGAGCTGAGAAATGCATTTTGTGACAAAGTGCTTCAGTGGATGATTAGAATGTCAGTTTTGACAAAGAACACTGTTCATTACTGAAATGCTCCAATTAAGCTGTTAGAATGTCAGAAACAAGCTTTCTGAGCTGAGAAATGCATTTTGTGACAAAAAGCATCAGTGGATGATGAGAATGTCAGTTTTGACAAAGAACACTGTTCATTACTAAAATGCTCTAATTGAGCTGTTAGAATGTCAGAAACAAGCTTTCTGAGCTGAGAAATGCATTTTGTGACATAGTTCATCAGTGGATGATGAGAATGTCAGTTTTGACAAAGAAAACTGTTCATTACTAAAATGCTCTAATTGAGCTGTTAGAATGTTAGAAACAAGCTTTCTGAGCTGAGAACTGCATTTTGTGACATAGTTCATCAGTGGATGATGAGAATGTCAGTTTTGACAAAGAACACTGATCATTACTAAAATGCTCCAATTGAGCTGTTAGAATGTCAGAAACAAGCTTTCTGAGCTGAGAAATGCATTTTGTGACAAAGTGCTTCAGTGGATGATGAGAATGTCAGTTTTGACAAAGAACACTGTTCATTACTAAAATGCTCTAATTGAGCTGTTAGAATGTCAGAAACAAGCTTTCTGAGCTGAGAACTGCATTTTGTGACATAGTTCATCAGTGGATGATGAGAATGTCGGTTTTGACAAAGAACACTGTTCATTACTAAAATGCTCTAATTGAGCTGTTAGAATGTCAGAAACAAGCTTTCTGAGCTGAGAACTGCATTTTGTGACAAAGTGCTTCAGTGGATGATGAGAATGTCAGTTTTGACAAAGAACACTGTTCATTACTTAAATGCTCCAATTGAGCTGTTAGAATGTCAGAAACAAGCTTTCTGAGCTGAGAAATGCATTTTGTGACAAAGTGCATCAGTGGATGATGAGAATGTCACTTTTGACAAAGAACACTGTTCATTACTAAAATGCTCTAATTGAGCTGTTAGAATGTCAGAAACAAGCTTTCTGAGCTGAGAACTGCATTTTGTGACAAAAAGCATCAGTGGATGATGAGAATGTCAGTTTTGACAAAGAACACTGATCATTACTAAAATGCTCCAATTGAGCTGTTAGAATGTCAGAAACAAGCTTTCTGAGCTGAGAAATGCATTTTGTGACAAAGTGAATTAGTGGATGGATGAGAATGTCACTTTTGACAAAGAACACTGATCATTACTAAAATGCTCCAATTGAGCTGTTAGAATGTCAGAAACAAGCTTTCTGAGCTGAGAAATGCATTTTGTGACAAAGTGCTTCAGTGGATGATGAGAATGTCAGTTTTGACAAAGAACACTGTTCATTACTGAAATGCTCCAATTGAGCTGTTAGAATGTCAGAAACAAGCTTTCTGAGCTGAGAAATGCATTTTGTGACAAAGTGCATCAGTGGATGATGAGAATGTCACTTTTGACAAAGAACACTGTTCATTAATGAAATGCTCTAATTGAGCTGTTAGAATGTCAGAAACAAGCTTTCTGAGCTGAGAACTGCATTTTGTGACATAGTTCATCAGTGGATGATGAGAATGTCAGTTTTGACAAAGAACACTGTTCATTACTAAAATGCTCTAATTGAGCTGTTAGAATGTCAGAAACAAGCTTTCTGAGCTGAGAACTGCATTTTGTGACAAAAAGCATCAGTGGATGATGAGAATGTCAGTTTTGACAAAGAACACTGATCATTACTAAAATGCTCCAATTGAGCTGTTAGAATGTCAGAAACAAGCTTTCTGAGCTGAGAAATGCATTTTGTGACAAAGTGCTTCAGTGGATGATGAGAATGTCAGTTTTGACAAAGAACACTGTTCATTACTAAAATGCTCTAATTGAGCTGTTAGAATGTCAGAAACAAGCTTTCTGAGCTGAGAAATGCATTTTGTGACAAAGTGCTTCAGTGGATGATGAGAATGTCAGTTTTGACAAAGAAAACTGTTCATTACTAAAATGCTCTAATTGAGCTGTTAGAATGTTAGTAACAAGCTTTCTGAGCTGAGAACTGCATTTTGTGACAAAGTGCATCAGTGGATGATGAGAATGTCACTTTTGACAAAGAACACTGATCATTACTAAAATGCTCCAATTGAGCTGTTAGAATGTCAGAAACAAGCTTTCTGAGCTGAGAACTGCATTTTGTGACAAAAAGCATCAGTGGATGATGAGAATGTCAGTTTTGACAAAGAACACTGATCATTACTAAAATGCTCTAATTGAGCTGTTAGAATGTTAGAAACAAGCTTTCTGAGCTGAGAACTGCATTTTGTGACATAGTTCATCAGTGGATGATGAGAATGTCAGTTTTGACAAAGAACACTGATCATTACTAAAATGCTCTAATTGAGCTGTTAGAATGTTAGAAACAAGCTTTCTGAGCTGAGAACTGCATTTTGTGACATAGTTCATCAGTGGATGATGAGAATGTCAGTTTTGACAAAGAACACTGATCATTACTAAAATGCTCCAATTGAGCTGTTAGAATGTCAGAAACAAGCTTTCTGAGCTGAGAAATGCATTTTGTGACAAAGTGCTTCAGTGGATGATGAGAATGTCAGTTTTGACAAAGAACACTGTTCATTACTAAAATGCTCTAATTGAGCTGTTAGAATGTCAGAAACAAGCTTTCTGAGCTGAGAACTGCATTTTGTGACATAGTTCATCAGTGGATGATGAGAATGTCGGTTTTGACAAAGAACACTGTTCATTACTGAAATGCTCTAATTGAGCTGTTAGAATGTCAGAAACAAGCTTTCTGAGCTGAGAACTGCATTTTGTGACATAGTTCATCAGTGGATGATGAGAATGTCAGTTTTGACAAAGAACACTGTTCATTACTGAAATGCTCCAATTGAGCTGTTAGAATGTCAGAAACAAGCTTTCTGAGCTGAGAAATGCATTTTGTGACAAAGTGCTTCAGTGGATGATGAGAATGTCAGTTTTGACAAAGAACACTGTTCATTACTGAAATGCTCCAATTGAGCTGTTAGAATGTCAGAAACAAGCTTTCTGAGCTGAGAAATGCATTTTGTGACAAAAAGCATCAGTGGATGATGAGAATGTCAGTTTTGACAAAGAACACTGATCATTACTAAAATACTCCAATTGAGCTTTTAGAATGTCAGAAACAAGCTTTCTGAGCTGAGAAATGCATTTTGTGACAAAGTGCTTCAGTGGATGATGAGAATGTCAGTTTTGACAAAGAACACTGTTCATTACTAAAATGCTCTAATTGAGCTGTTAGAATGTCAGAAACAAGCTTTCTGAGCTGAGAACTGCATTTTGTGACAAAGTGCTTCAGTGGATGATGAGAATGTCAGTTTTGACAAAGAACACTGTTCATTACTTAAATGCTCCAATTGAGCTGTTAGAATGTCAGAAACAAGCTTTCTGAGCTGAGAAATGCATTTTGTGACAAAGTGCATCAGTGGATGATGAGAATGTCACTTTTGACAAAGAACACTGTTCATTACTAAAATGCTCTAATTGAGCTGTTAGAATGTCAGAAACAAGCTTTCTGAGCTGAGAACTGCATTTTGTGACAAAAAGCATCAGTGGATGATGAGAATGTCAGTTTTGACAAAGAACACTGATCATTACTAAAATGCTCCAATTGAGCTGTTAGAATGTCAGAAACAAGCTTTCTGAGCTGAGAAATGCATTTTGTGACAAAGTGAATTAGTGGATGGATGAGAATGTCACTTTTGACAAAGAACACTGATCATTACTAAAATGCTCCAATTGAGCTGTTAGAATGTCAGAAACAAGCTTTCTGAGCTGAGAAATGCATTTTGTGACAAAGTGCTTCAGTGGATGATGAGAATGTCAGTTTTGACAAAGAACACTGTTCATTACTGAAATGCTCCAATTGAGCTGTTAGAATGTCAGAAACAAGCTTTCTGAGCTGAGAAATGCATTTTGTGACAAAGTGCATCAGTGGATGATGAGAATGTCACTTTTGACAAAGAACACTGTTCATTAATGAAATGCTCTAATTGAGCTGTTAGAATGTCAGAAACAAGCTTTCTGAGCTGAGAACTGCATTTTGTGACATAGTTCATCAGTGGATGATGAGAATGTCAGTTTTGACAAAGAACACTGTTCATTACTAAAATGCTCTAATTGAGCTGTTAGAATGTCAGAAACAAGCTTTCTGAGCTGAGAACTGCATTTTGTGACAAAAAGCATCAGTGGATGATGAGAATGTCAGTTTTGACAAAGAACACTGATCATTACTAAAATGCTCCAATTGAGCTGTTAGAATGTCAGAAACAAGCTTTCTGAGCTGAGAAATGCATTTTGTGACAAAGTGCTTCAGTGGATGATGAGAATGTCAGTTTTGACAAAGAACACTGTTCATTACTAAAATGCTCTAATTGAGCTGTTAGAATGTCAGAAACAAGCTTTCTGAGCTGAGAAATGCATTTTGTGACAAAGTGCTTCAGTGGATGATGAGAATGTCAGTTTTGACAAAGAACACTGTTCATTACTGAAATGCTCCAATTGAGCTGTTAGAATGTCAGAAACAAGCTTTCTGAGCTGAGAAATGCATTTTGTGACAAAGTGCATCAGTGGATGATGAGAATGTCACTTTTGACAAAGAACACTGTTCATTAATGAAATGCTCTAATTGAGCTGTTAGAATGTCAGAAACAAGCTTTCTGAGCTGAGAACTGCATTTTGTGACATAGTTCATCAGTGGATGATGAGAATGTCAGTTTTGACAAAGAACACTGTTCATTACTAAAATGCTCTAATTGAGCTGTTAGAATGTCAGAAACAAGCTTTCTGAGCTGAGAACTGCATTTTGTGACAAAAAGCATCAGTGGATGATGAGAATGTCAGTTTTGACAAAGAACACTGATCATTACTAAAATGCTCCAATTGAGCTGTTAGAATGTCAGAAACAAGCTTTCTGAGCTGAGAAATGCATTTTGTGACAAAGTGCTTCAGTGGATGATGAGAATGTCAGTTTTGACAAAGAACACTGTTCATTACTAAAATGCTCTAATTGAGCTGTTAGAATGTCAGAAACAAGCTTTCTGAGCTGAGAAATGCATTTTGTGACAAAGTGCTTCAGTGGATGATGAGAATGTCAGTTTTGACAAAGAAAACTGTTCATTACTAAAATGCTCTAATTGAGCTGTTAGAATGTTAGTAACAAGCTTTCTGAGCTGAGAACTGCATTTTGTGACATAGTTCATCAGTGGATGATGAGAATGTCAGTTTTGACAAAGAACACTGATCATTACTAAAATGCTCCAATTGAGCTGTTAGAATGTCAGAAACAAGCTTTCTGAGCTGAGAAATGCATTTTGTGACAAAGTGCTTCAGTGGATGATGAGAATGTCAGTTTTGACAAAGAACACTGTTCATTACTAAAATGCTCTAATTGAGCTGTTAGAATGTCAGAAACAAGCTTTCTGAGCTGAGAACTGCATTTTGTGACATAGTTCATCAGTGGATGATGAGAATGTCGGTTTTGACAAAGAACACTGTTCATTACTGAAATGCTCTAATTGAGCTGTTAGAATGTCAGAAACAAGCTTTCTGAGCTGAGAACTGCATTTTGTGACATAGTTCATCAGTGGATGATGAGAATGTCAGTTTTGACAAAGAACACTGTTCATTACTGAAATGCTCCAATTGAGCTGTTAGAATGTCAGAAACAAGCTTTCTGAGCTGAGAAATGCATTTTGTGACAAAGTGCTTCAGTGGATGATGAGAATGTCAGTTTTGACAAAGAACACTGTTCATTACTGAAATGCTCCAATTGAGCTGTTAGAATGTCAGAAACAAGCTTTCTGAGCTGAGAAATGCATTTTGTGACAAAAAGCATCAGTGGATGATGAGAATGTCAGTTTTGACAAAGAACACTGATCATTACTAAAATGCTCCAATTGAGCTGTTAGAATGTCAGAAACAAGCTTTCTGAGCTGAGAAATGCATTTTGTGACAAAGTGCTTCAGTGGATGATGAGAATGTCAGTTTTGACAAAGAACACTGTTCATTACTAAAATGCTCTAATTGAGCTGTTAGAATGTCAGAAACAAGCTTTCTGAGCTGAGAAATGCATTTTGTGACAAAGTGCTTCAGTGGATGATGAGAATGTCAGTTTTGACAAAGAAAACTGTTCATTACTAAAATGCTCTAATTGAGCTGTTAGAATGTTAGAAACAAGCTTTCTGAGCTGAGAACTGCATTTTGTGACAAAGTGCTTCAGTGGATGATGAGAATGTCAGTTTTGACAAAGAACACTGTTCATTACTTAAATGCTCCAATTGAGCTGTTAGAATGTCAGAAACAAGCTTTCTGAGCTGAGAAATGCATTTTGTGACAAAGTGCATCAGTGGATGATGAGAATGTCACTTTTGACAAAGAACACTGTTCATTACTAAAATGCTCAAATTGAGCTGTTAGAATGTCAGAAACAAGCTTTCTGAGCTGAGAACTGCATTTTGTGACAAAAAGCATCAGTGGATGATGAGAATGTCAGTTTTGACAAAGAACACTGATCATTACTAAAATGCTCCAATTGAGCTGTTAGAATGTCAGAAACAAGCTTTCTGAGCTGAGAAATGCATTTTGTGACAAAGTGAATTAGTGGATGGATGAGAATGTCACTTTTGACAAAGAACACTGATCATTACTAAAATGCTCCAATTGAGCTGTTAGAATGTCAGAAACAAGCTTTCTGAGCTGAGAAATGCATTTTGTGACAAAGTGATTCAGTGGATGATGAGAATGTCAGTTTTGACAAAGAACACTGTTCATTACTGAAATGCTCCAATTGAGCTGTTAGAATGTCAGAAACAAGCTTTCTGAGCTGAGAAATGCATTTTGTGACAAAGTGCATCAGTGGATGATGAGAATGTCACTTTTGACAAAGAACACTGTTCATTACTGAAATGCTCTAATTGAGCTGTTAGAATGTCAGAAACAAGCTTTCTGAGCTGAGAAATGCATTTTGTGACAAAGTGCTTCAGTGGATGATGAGAATGTCAGTTTTGACAAAGAACACTGTTCATTACTAAAATGCTCCAATTGAGCTGTTAGAATGTCAGAAACAAGCTTTCTGAGCTGAGAACTGCATTTTGTGACAAAAAGCATCAGTGGATGATGAGAATGTCAGTTTTGACAAAGAACACTGATCATTACTAAAATGCTCCAATTGAGCTGTTAGAATGTCAGAAACAAGCTTTCTGAGCTGAGAAATGCATTTTGTGACAAAGTGCTTCAGTGGATGATGAGAATGTCAGTTTTGACAAAGAACACTGTTCATTACTAAAATGCTCTAATTGAGCTGTTAGAATGTCAGAAACAAGCTTTCTGAGCTGAGAACTGCATTTTGTGACATAGTTCATCAGTGGATGATGAGAATGTCGGTTTTGACAAAGAACACTGTTCATTACTGAAATGCTCTAATTGAGCTGTTAGAATGTCAGAAACAAGCTTTCTGAGCTGAGAACTGCATTTTGTGACATAGTTCATCAGTGGATGATGAGAATGTCAGTTTTGACAAAGAACACTGATCATTACTAAAATGCTCCAATTTGAGCTGTTAGAATGTCAGAAACAAGCTTTCTGAGCTGAGAAATGCATTTTGTGACAAAGTGCTTCAGTGGATGATGAGAATGTCAGTTTTGACAAAGAACACTGTTCATTACTAAAATGCTCTAATTGAGCTGTTAGAATGTCAGAAACAAGCTTTCTGAGCTGAGAACTGCATTTTGTGACATAGTTCATCAGTGGATGATGAGAATGTCACTTTTGACAAAGAACACTGTTCATTACTAAAATGCTCTAATTGAGCTGTTAGAATGTCAGAAACAAGCTTTCTGAGCTGAGAACTGCATTTTGTGACATAGTTCATCAGTGGATGATGAGAATGTCAGTTTTTTCAAAGAACACTGATCATTACTAAAATGCTACAATTGAGCTGTTAGAATGTCAGAAACAAGCTTTCTGAGCTGAGAAATGCATTTTGTGACAAAGTGCTTCAGTGGATGATTAGAATGTCAGTTTTGACAAAGAACACTGTTCATTAGTGAAATGCTCCAATTAAGCTGTTAGAATGTCAGAAACAAGCTTTCTGAGCTGAGAAATGCATTTTGTGACAAAGTGCATCAGTGGATGATGAGAATGTCACTTTTGACAAAGAACACTGTTCATTACTAAAATGCTCTAATTGAGCTGTTAGAATGTCAGAAACAAGCTTTCTGAGCTGAGAACTGCATTTTGTGACAAAAAGCATCAGTGGATGATGAGAATGTCAGTTTTGACAAAGAACACTGATCATTACTAAAATGCTCCAATTGAGCTGTTAGAATGTCAGAAACAAGCTTTCTGAGCTGAGAAATGCATTTTGTGACAAAGTGCTTCAGTGGATGATGAGAATGTCAGTTTTGACAAAGAACACTGTTCATTACTAAAATGCTCTAATTGAGCTGTTAGAATGTCAGAAACAAGCTTTCTGAGCTGAGAAATGCATTTTGTGACATAGTTCATCAGTGGATGATGAGAATGTCAGTTTTGACAAAGAAAACTGTTCATTACTAAAATGCTCTAATTGAGCTGTTAGAATGTTAGAAACAAGCTTTCTGAGCTGAGAACTGCATTTTGTGACATAGTTCATCAGTGGATGATGAGAATGTCAGTTTTGACAAAGAACACTGATCATTACTAAAATGCTCCAATTGAGCTGTTAGAATGTCAGAAACAAGCTTTCTGAGCTGAGAAATGCATTTTGTGACAAAGTGCTTCAGTGGATGATGAGAATGTCAGTTTTGACAAAGAACACTGTTCATTACTAAAATGCTCTAATTGAGCTGTTAGAATGTCAGAAACAAGCTTTCTGAGCTGAGAACTGCATTTTGTGACATAGTTCATCAGTGGATGATGAGAATGTCGGTTTTGACAAAGAACACTGTTCATTACTGAAATGCTCTAATTGAGCTGTTAGAATGTCAGAAACAAGCTTTCTGAGCTGAGAAATGCATTTTGTGACAAAGTGAATTAGTGGATGGATGAGAATGTCACTTTTGACAAAGAACACTGATCATTACTAAAATGCTCCAATTGAGCTGTTAGAATGTCAGAAACAAGCTTTCTGAGCTGAGAAATGCATTTTGTGACAAAGTGCTTCAGTGGATGATTAGAATGTCAGTTTTGACAAAGAACACTGTTCATTACTGAAATGCTCCAATTAAGCTGTTAGAATGTCAGAAACAAGCTTTCTGAGCTGAGAAATGCATTTTGTGACAAAAAGCATCAGTGGATGATGAGAATGTCAGTTTTGACAAAGAACACTGATCATTACTAAAATGCTCCAATTGAGCTGTTAGAATGTCAGAAACAAGCTTTCTGAGCTGAGAAATGCATTTTGTGACAAAGTGCTTCAGTGGATGATGAGAATGTCAGTTTTGACAAAGAACACTGTTCATTACTAAAATGCTCTAATTGAGCTGTTAGAATGTCAGAAACAAGCTTTCTGAGCTGAGAAATGCATTTTGTGACATAGTTCATCAGTGGATGATGAGAATGTCAGTTTTGACAAAGAAAACTGTTCATTACTAAAATGCTCTAATTGAGCTGTTAGAATGTTAGAAACAAGCTTTCTGAGCTGAGAACTGCATTTTGTGACATAGTTCATCAGTGGATGATGAGAATGTCAGTTTTGACAAAGAACACTGATCATTACTAAAATGCTCCAATTGAGCTGTTAGAATGTCAGAAACAAGCTTTCTGAGCTGAGAAATGCATTTTGTGACAAAGTGCTTCAGTGGATGATGAGAATGTCAGTTTTGACAAAGAACACTGTTCATTACTAAAATGCTCTAATTGAGCTGTTAGAATGTCAGAAACAAGCTTTCTGAGCTGAGAACTGCATTTTGTGACATAGTTCATCAGTGGATGATGAGAATGTCAGTTTTGACAAAGAACACTGATCATTACTAAAATGCTCTAATTGAGCTGTTAGAATGTCAGAAACAAGCTTTCTGAGATGAAAACTGCATTTTGTGACAAAGTGAATCAGTGGATGATGAGAATGTCACTTTTGACAAAGAACACTGATCATTACTGAAATGCTCCAATTGAGCTGTTAGAATGTCAGAAACAAGCTTTCTGAGCTGAGAAATGCATTTTGTGACAAAGTGCTTCAGTGGATGATGAGAATGTCAGTTTTGACAAAGAACACTGTTCATTACTAAAATGCTCTAATTGAGCTGTTAGAATGTCAGAAACAAGCTTTCTGAGCTGAGAACTGCATTTTGTGACATAGTTCATCAGTGGATGATGAGAATGTCACTTTTGACAAAGAACACTGTTCATTACTAAAATGCTCTAATTGAGCTGTTAGAATGTCAGAAACAAGCTTTCTGAGCTGAGAACTGCATTTTGTGACAAAAAGCATCAGTGGATGATGAGAATGTCAGTTTTGACAAAGAACACTGTTCATTACTGAAATGCTCCAATTGAGCTGTTAGAATGTCAGAAACAAGCTTTCTGAGCTGAGAAATGCATTTTGTGACAAAGTGCATCAGTGGATGATGAGAATGTCACTTTTGACAAAGAACACTGTTCATTACTGAAATGCTCTAATTGAGCTGTTAGAATGTCAGAAACAAGCTTTCTGAGCTGAGAACTGCATTTTGTGACAAAAAGCATCAGTGGATGATGAGAATGTCAGTTTTGACAAAGAAAACTGTTCATTACTAAAATGCTCTAATTGAGCTGTTAGAATGTTAGAAACAAGCTTTCTGAGCTGAGAACTGCATTTTGTGACATAGTTCATCAGTGGATGATGAGAATGTCAGTTTTGACAAAGAACACTGATCATTACTAAAATGCTCCAATTTGAGCTGTTAGAATGTCAGAAACAAGCTTTCTGAGCTGAGAAATGCATTTTGTGACAAAGTGCTTCAGTGGATGATGAGAATGTCAGTTTTGACAAAGAACACTGTTCATTACTAAAATGCTCTAATTGAGCTGTTAGAATGTCAGAAACAAGCTTTCTGAGCTGAGAACTGCATTTTGTGACATAGTTCATCAGTGGATGATGAGAATGTCAGTTTTTTCAAAGAACACTGATCATTACTAAAATGCTACAATTGAGCTGTTAGAATGTCAGAAACAAGCTTTCTGAGCTGAGAAATGCATTTTGTGACAAAGTGCTTCAGTGGATGATTAGAATGTCAGTTTTGACAAAGAACACTGTTCATTAGTGAAATGCTCCAATTAAGCTGTTAGAATGTCAGAAACAAGCTTTCTGAGCTGAGAAATGCATTTTGTGACAAAGTGCATCAGTGGATGATGAGAATGTCACTTTTGACAAAGAACACTGTTCATTACTAAAATGCTCTAATTGAGCTGTTAGAATGTCAGAAACAAGCTTTCTGAGCTGAGAACTGCATTTTGTGACAAAAAGCATCAGTGGATGATGAGAATGTCAGTTTTGACAAAGAACACTGTTCATTACTAAAATGCTCCAATTGAGCTGTTAGAATGTCAGAAACAAGCTTTCTGAGCTGAGAAATGCATTTTGTGACAAAGTGCTTCAGTGGATGATGAGAATGTCAGTTTTGACAAAGAACACTGTTCATTACTAAAATGCTCTAATTGAGCTGTTAGAATGTCAGAAACAAGCTTTCTGAGCTGAGAAATGCATTTTGTGACATAGTTCATCAGTGGATGATGAGAATGTCAGTTTTGACAAAGAAAACTGTTCATTACTAAAATGCTCTAATTGAGCTGTTAGAATGTTAGAAACAAGCTTTCTGAGCTGAGAACTGCATTTTGTGACATAGTTCATCAGTGGATGATGAGAATGTCAGTTTTGACAAAGAACACTGATCATTACTAAAATGCTCCAATTGAGCTGTTAGAATGTCAGAAACAAGCTTTCTGAGCTGAGAAATGCATTTTGTGACAAAGTGCTTCAGTGGATGATGAGAATGTCAGTTTTGACAAAGAACACTGTTCATTACTAAAATGCTCTAATTGAGCTGTTAGAATGTCAGAAACAAGCTTTCTGAGCTGAGAACTGCATTTTGTGACATAATTCATCAGTGGATGATGAGAATGTCGGTTTTGACAAAGAACACTGTTCATTACTGAAATGCTCTAATTGAGCTGTTAGAATGTCAGAAACAAGCTTTCTGAGCTGAGAAATGCATTTTGTGACAAAGTGAATTAGTGGATGGATGAGAATGTCACTTTTGACAAAGAACACTGATCATTACTAAAATGCTCCAATTGAGCTGTTAGAATGTCAGAAACAAGCTTTCTGAGCTGAGAAATGCATTTTGTGACAAAGTGCTTCAGTGGATGATTAGAATGTCAGTTTTGACAAAGAACACTGTTCATTACTGAAATGCTCCAATTAAGCTGTTAGAATGTCAGAAACAAGCTTTCTGAGCTGAGAAATGCATTTTGTGACAAAGTGCATCAGTGGATGATGAGAATGTCACTTTTGACAAAGAACACTGTTCATTACTAAAATGCTCTAATTGAGCTGTTAGAATGTCAGAAACAAGCTTTCTGAGCAGAGAACTGCATTTTGTGACAAAAAGCATCAGTGGATGATGAGAATGTCAGTTTTGACAAAGAACACTGATCATTACTAAAATGCTCCAATTGAGCTGTTAGAATGTCAGAAACAAGCTTTCTGAGCTGAGAAATGCATTTTGTGACAAAGTGCTTCAGTGGATGATGAGAATGTCAGTTTTGACAAAGAACACTGTTCATTACTAAAATGCTCTAATTGAGCTGTTAGAATGTCAGAAACAAGCTTTCTGAGCTGAGAAATGCATTTTGTGACATAGTTCATCAGTGGATGATGAGAATGTCAGTTTTGACAAAGAAAACTGTTCATTACTAAAATGCTCTAATTGAGCTGTTAGAATGTTAGAAACAAGCTTTCTGAGCTGAGAACTGCATTTTGTGACATAGTTCATCAGTGGATGATGAGAATGTCAGTTTTGACAAAGAACACTGATCATTACTAAAATGCTCCAATTGAGCTGTTAGAATGTCAGAAACAAGCTTTCTGAGCTGAGAAATGCATTTTGTGACAAAGTGCTTCAGTGGATGATGAGAATGTCAGTTTTGACAAAGAACACTGTTCATTACTAAAATGCTCTAATTGAGCTGTTAGAATGTCAGAAACAAGCTTTCTGAGCTGAGAACTGCATTTTGTGACATAGTTCATCAGTGGATGATGAGAATGTCGGTTTTGACAAAGAACACTGTTCATTACTGAAATGCTCTAATTGAGCTGTTAGAATGTCGGAAACAAGCTTTCTGAGCTGAGAAATGCATTTTGTGACAAAGTGCATCAGTGGATGATGAGAATGTCACTTTTGACAAAGAACACTGTTCATTACTAAAATGCTCTAATTGAGCTGTTAGAATGTCAGAAACAAGCTTTCTGAGCTGAGAACTGCATTTTGTGACAAAAAGCATCAGTGGATGATGAGAATGTCAGTTTTGACAAAGAACACTGATCATTACTAAAATGCTCCAATTGAGCTGTTAGAATGTCAGAAACAAGCTTTCTGAGCTGAGAAATGCATTTTGTGACAAAGTGAATTAGTGGATGAATGAGAATGTCACTTTTGACAAAGAACACTGATCATTACTAAAATGCTCCAATTGAGCTGTTAGAATGTCAGAAACAAGCTTTCTGAGCTGAGAAATGCATTTTGTGACAAAGTGCTTCAGTGGATGATGAGAATGTCAGTTTTGACAAAGAACACTGATCATTACTGAAATGCTCTAATTGAGCTGTTAGAATGTCAATAACAAGCTTTCTGAGCTGAGAACTGCATTTTGTGACAAAAAGCATCAGTGGATGATGAGAATGTCAGTTTTGACAAAGAACACTGATCATTACTAAAATGCTCCAATTGAGCTGTTAGAATGTCAGAAACAAGCTTTCTGAGCTGAGAAATGCATTTTGTGACAAAGTGCTTCAGTGGATGATGAGAATGTCAGTTTTGACAAAGAACACTGTTCATTACTAAAATGCTCTAATTGAGCTGTTAGAATGTCAGAAACAAGCTTTCTGAGCTGAGAAATGCATTTTGTGACATAGTTCATCAGTGGATGATGAGAATGTCAGTTTTGACAAAGAAAACTGTTCATTACTAAAATGCTCTAATTGAGCTGTTAGAATGTTAGAAACAAGCTTTCTGAGCTGAGAACTGCATTTTGTGACAAAGTGCATCAGTGGATGATGAGAATGTCACTTTTGACAAAGAACACTGTTCATTACTAAAATGCTCTAATTGAGCTGTTAGAATGTCAGAAACAAGCTTTCTGAGCTGAGAACTGCATTTTGTGACAAAAAGCATCAGTGGATGATGAGAATGTCAGTTTTGACAAAGAACACTGATCATTACTAAAATGCTCCAATTGAGCTGTTAGAATGTCAGAAACAAGCTTTCTGAGCTGAGAAATGCATTTTGTGACAAAGTGAATTAGTGGATGAATGAGAATGTCACTTTTGACAAAGAACACTGATCATTACTAAAATGCTCCAATTGAGCTGTTAGAATGTCAGAAACAAGCTTTCTGAGCTGAGAAATGCATTTTGTGACAAAGTGCTTCAGTGGATGATGAGAATGTCAGTTTTGACAAAGAACACTGTTCATTACTGAAATGCTCCAATTGAGCTGTTAGAATGTCAGAAACAAGCTTTCTGAGCTGAGAAATGCATTTTGTGACAAAGTGCATCAGTGGATGATGAGAATGTCACTTTTGACAAAGAACACTGTTCATTACTGAAATGCTCCAATTGAGCTGTTAGAATGTCAGAAACAAGCTTTCTGAGCTGAAAACTGCATTTTGTGACAAAGTGAATCAGTGGATGGATGAGAATGTCACTTTTGACAAAGAACACTGTTCATTACTAAAATGCTCTAATTGAGCTGTTAGAATGTCAGAAACAAGCTTTCTGAGCTGAGAACTGCATTTTGTGACATAGTTCATCAGTGGATGAAGAGAATGTCAGTTTTGACAAAGAACACTGATCATTACTAAAATGCTAAAATTTAGCTGTTAGAATGTCAGAAACAAGCTTTCTGAGCTGAGAAATGCATTTTGTGACAAAGTGCTTCAGTGTATGATGAGAATGTCAGTTTTGACAAAGAACACTGTTCATTACTAAAATGCTCTAATTGAGCTGTTAGAATGTCAGAAACAAGCTTTCTGAGCTGAGAACTGCATTTTGTGACAAAGTGCTTCAGTGGATGATGAGAATGTCAGTTTTGACAAAGAACACTGTTCATTACTTAAATGCTCCAATTGAGCTGTTAGAATGTCAGAAACAAGCTTTCTGAGCTGAGAAATGCATTTTGTGACAAAGTGCATCAGTGGATGATGAGAATGTCACTTTTGACAAAGAACACTGTTCATTACTAAAATGCTCTAATTGAGCTGTTAGAATGTCAGAAACAAGCTTTCTGAGCTGAGAACTGCATTTTGTGACAAAAAGCATCAGTGGATGATGAGAATGTCAGTTTTGACAAAGAACACTGTTCATTACTAAAATGCTCTAATTGAGCTGTTAGAATGTCAGAAACAAGCTTTCTGAGTTGAGAACTGCATTTTGTGACAAAAAGCATCAGTGGATGATGAGAATGTCAGTTTTGACAAAGAACACTGATCATTACTAAAATGCTCCAATTGAGCTGTTAGAATGTCAGAAACAAGCTTTCTGAGCTGAGAAATGCATTTTGTGACAAAGTGCTTCAGTGGATGATGAGAATGTCAGTTTTGACAAAGAACACTGTTCATTACTAAAATGCTCTAATTGAGCTGTTAGAATGTCAGAAACAAGCTTTCTGAGCTGAGAAATGCATTTTGTGACATAGTTCATCAGTGGATGATGAGAATGTCAGTTTTGACAAAGAAAACTGTTCATTACTAAAATGCTCTAATTGAGCTGTTAGAATGTCAGAAACAAGATTTCTGAGCTGAGAAATGCATTTTGTGACATAGTTCATCAGTGGATGATGAGAATGTCAGTTTTGACAAAGAACACTGATCATTACTAAAATGCTCCAATTGAGCTGTTAGAATGTCAGAAACAAGCTTTCTGAGCTGAGAAATGCATTTTGTGACAAAGTGCTTCAGTGGATGATGAGAATGTCAGTTTTGACAAAGAACACTGTTCATTACTAAAATGCTCTAATTGAGCTGTTAGAATGTCAGAAACAAGCTTTCTGAGCTGAGAACTGCATTTTGTGACATAGTTCATCAGTGGATGATGAGAATGTCGGTTTTGACAAAGAACACTGTTCATTACTGAAATGCTCTAATTGAGCTGTTAGAATGTCAGAAACAAGCTTTCTGAGCTGAGAACTGCATTTTGTGACATAGTTCATCAGTGGATGATGAGAATGTCAGTTTTGACAAAGAACACTGTTCATTACTGAAATGCTCCAATTGAGCTGTTAGAATGTCAGAAACAAGCTTTCTGAGCTGAGAAATGCATTTTGTGACAAAGTGCTTCAGTGGATGATGAGAATGTCAGTTTTGACAAAGAACACTGTTCATTACTGAAATGCTCCAATTGAGCTGTTAGAATGTCAGAAACAAGCTTTCTGAGCTGAGAAATGCATTTTGTGACAAAAAGCATCAGTGGATGATGAGAATGTCAGTTTTGACAAAGAACACTGATCATTACTAAAATGCTCCAATTGAGCTGTTAGAATGTCAGAAACAAGCTTTCTGAGCTGAGAAATGCATTTTGTGACAAAGTGCTTCAGTGGATGATGAGAATGTCAGTTTTGACAAAGAACACTGTTCATTACTAAAATGCTCTAATTGAGCTGTTAGAATGTCAGAAATAAGCTTTCTGAGCTGAGAACTGCATTTTGTGACAAAGTGCTTCAGTGGATGATGAGAATGTCAGTTTTGACAAAGAACACTGTTCATTACTTAAATGCTCCAATTGAGCTGTTAGAATGTCAGAAACAAGCTTTCTGAGCTGAGAAATGCATTTTGTGACAAAGTGCATCAGTGGATGATGAGAATGTCACTTTTGACAAAGAACACTGTTCATTACTAAAATGCTCTAATTGAGCTGTTAGAATGTCAGAAACAAGCTTTCTGAGCTGAGAACTGCATTTTGTGACAAAAAGCATCAGTGGATGATGAGAATGTCAGTTTTGACAAAGAACACTGATCATTACTAAAATGCTCCAATTGAGCTGTTAGAATGTCAGAAACAAGCTTTCTGAGCTGAGAAATGCATTTTGTGACAAAGTGAATTAGTGGATGGATGAGAATGTCACTTTTGACAAAGAACACTGATCATTACTAAAATGCTCCAATTGAGCTGCTAGAATGTCAGAAACAAGCTTTCTGAGCTGAGAAATGCATTTTGTGACAAAGTGCTTCAGTGGATGATGAGAATGTCAGTTTTGACAAAGAACACTGTTCATTACTGAAATGCTCCAATTGAGCTGTTAGAATGTCAGAAACAAGCTTTCTGAGCTGAGAAATGCATTTTGTGACAAAGTGCATCAGTGGATGATGAGAATGTCACTTTTGACAAAGAACACTGATCATTACTAAAATGCTCCAATTGAGCTGTTAGAATGTCAGAAACAAGCTTTCTGAGCTGAGAAATGCATTTTGTGACAAAGTGCTTCAGTGGATGATTAGAATGTCAGTTTTGACAAAGAACACTGTTCATTACTGAAATGCTCCAATTAAGCTGTTAGAATGTCAGAAACAAGCTTTCTGAGCTGAGAAATGCATTTTGTGACAAAGTGCATCAGTGGATGATGAGAATGTCACTTTTGACAAAGAACACTGTTCATTACTAAAATGCTCTAATTGAGCTGTTAGAATGTCAGAAACAAGCTTTCTGAGCTGAGAACTGCATTTTGTGACAAAAAGCATCAGTGGATGATGAGAATGTCAGTTTTGACAAAGAACACTGATCATTACTAAAATGCTCCAATTGAGCTGTTAGAATGTCAGAAACAAGCTTTCTGAGCTGAGAAATGCATTTTGTGACAAAGTGCTTCAGTGGATGATGAGAATGTCAGTTTTGACAAAGAACACTGTTCATTACTAAAATGCTCTAATTGAGCTGTTAGAATGTCAGAAACAAGCTTTCTGAGCTGAGAAATGCATTTTGTGACATAGTTCATCAGTGGATGATGAGAATGTCAGTTTTGACAAAGAAAACTGTTCATTACTAAAATGCTCTAATTGAGCTGTTAGAATGTTAGAAACAAGCTTTCTGAGCTGAGAACTGCATTTTGTGACATAGTTCATCAGTGGATGATGAGAATGTCAGTTTTGACAAAGAACACTGATCATTACTAAAATGCTCCAATTGAGCTGTTAGAATGTCAGAAACAAGCTTTCTGAGCTGAGAAATGCATTTTGTGACAAAGTGCTTCAGTGGATGATGAGAATGTCAGTTTTGACAAAGAACACTGTTCATTACTAAAATGCTCTAATTGAGCTGTTAGAATGTCAGAAACAAGCTTTCTGAGCTGAGAACTGCATTTTGTGACATAGTTCATCAGTGGATGATGAGAATGTCGGTTTTGACAAAGAACACTGTTCATTACTGAAATGCTCTAATTGAGCTGTTAGAATGTCGGAAACAAGCTTTCTGAGCTGAGAAATGCATTTTGTGACAAAGTGCATCAGTGGATGATGAGAATGTCACTTTTGACAAAGAACACTGTTCATTACTAAAATGCTCTAATTGAGCTGTTAGAATGTCAGAAACAAGCTTTCTGAGCTGAGAACTGCATTTTGTGACAAAAAGCATCAGTGGATGATGAGAATGTCAGTTTTGACAAAGAACACTGATCATTACTAAAATGCTCCAATTGAGCTGTTAGAATGTCAGAAACAAGCTTTCTGAGCTGAGAAATGCATTTTGTGACAAAGTGAATTAGTGGATGAATGAGAATGTCACTTTTGACAAAGAACACTGATCATTACTAAAATGCTCCAATTGAGCTGTTAGAATGTCAGAAACAAGCTTTCTGAGCTGAGAAATGCATTTTGTGACAAAGTGCTTCAGTGGATGATGAGAATGTCAGTTTTGACAAAGAACACTGATCATTACTGAAATGCTCTAATTGAGCTGTTAGAATGTTAGAAACAAGCTTTCTGAGCTGAGAACTGCATTTTGTGACAAAAAGCATCAGTGGATGATGAGAATGTCAGTTTTGACAAAGAACACTGATCATTAGTAAAATGCTCCAATTGAGCTGTTAGAATGTCAGAAACAAGCTTTCTGAGCTGAGAAATGCATTTTGTGACAAAGTGCTTCAGTGGATGATGAGAATGTCAGTTTTGACAAAGAACACTGTTCATTACTAAAATGCTCTAATTGAGCTGTTAGAATGTCAGAAACAAGCTTTCTGAGCTGAGAACTGCATTTTGTGACATAGTTCATCAGTGGATGATGAGAATGTCGGTTTTGACAAAGAACACTGTTCATTACTGAAATGCTCTAATTGAGCTGTTAGAATGTCAGAAACAAGCTTTCTGAGCTGAGAACTGCATTTTGTGACATAGTTCATCAGTGTATGATGAGAATGTCAGTTTTGACAAAGAACACTGTTCATTACTGAAATGCTCCAATTGAGCTGTTAGAATGTCAGAAACAAGCTTTCTGAGCTGAGAAATGCATTTTGTGACAAAGTGCTTCAGTGGATGATGAGAATGTCAGTTTTGACAAAGAACACTGTTCATTACTGAAATGCTCCAATTGAGCTGTTAGAATGTCAGAAACAAGCTTTCTGAGCTGAGAAATGCATTTTGTGACAAAGTGCATCAGTGGATGATGAGAATGTCACTTTTGACAAAGAACACTGTTCATTACTAAAATGCTCTAATTGAGCTGTTAGAATGTCAGAAACAAGCTTTCTGAGCTGAGAAATGCATTTTGTGACATAGTTCATCAGTGGATGATGAGAATGTCAGTTTTGACAAAGAAAACTGTTCATTACTAAAATGCTCTAATTGAGCTGTTAGAATGTTAGAAACAAGCTTTCTGAGCTGAGAACTGCATTTTGTGACAAAGTGCATCAGTGGATGATGAGAATGTCACTTTTGACAAAGAACACTGTTCATTACTAAAATGCTCTAATTGAGCTGTTAGAATGTCAGAAACAAGCTTTCTGAGCTGAGAACTGCATTTTGTGACAAAAAGCATCAGTGGATGATGAGAATGTCAGTTTTGACAAAGAACACTGATCATTACTAAAATGCTCCAATTGAGCTGTTAGAATGTCAGAAACAAGCTTTCTGAGCTGAGAAATGCATTTTGTGACAAAGTGAATTAGTGGATGAATGAGAATGTCACTTTTGACAAAGAACACTGATCATTACTAAAATGCTCCAATTGAGCTGTTAGAATGTCAGAAACAAGCTTTCTGAGCTGAGAAATGCATTTTGTGACAAAGTGCTTCAGTGGATGATGAGAATGTCAGTTTTGACAAAGAACACTGTTCATTACTGAAATGCTCCAATTGAGCTGTTAGAATGTCAGAAACAAGCTTTCTGAGCTGAGAACTGCATTTTGTGACATAGTTCATCAGTGGATGATGAGAATGTCAGTTTTGACAAAGAACACTGTTCATTACTGAAATGCTCCAATTGAGCTGTTAGAATGTCAGAAACAAGCTTTCTGAGCTGAGAAATGCATTTTGTGACAAAGTGCATCAGTGGATGATGAGAATGTCACTTTTGACAAAGAACACTGTTCATTACTAAAATGCTCTAATTGAGCTGTTAGAATGTCAGAAACAAGCTTTCTGAGCTGAGAAATGCATTTTGTGACAAAGTGCTTCAGTGGATGATGAGAATGTCACTTTTGACAAAGAACACTGTTCATTACTAAAATGCTCTAATTGAGCTGTTAGAATGTCAGAAACAAGCTTTCTGAGCTGAGAACTGCATTTTGTGACATAGTTCATCAGTGGATGATGAGAATGTCAGTTTTGACAAAGAACACTGATCATTACTAAAATGCTCCAATTGAGCTGTTAGAATGTCAGAAACAAGCTTTCTGAGCTGAGAAATGCATTTTGTGACAAAGTGCTTCAGTGGATGATTAGAATGTCAGTTTTGACAAAGAACACTGTTCATTACTGAAATGCTCCAATTAAGCTGTTAGAATGTCAGAAACAAGCTTTCTGAGCTGAGAAATGCATTTTGTGACAAAGTGCATCAGTGGATGATGAGAATGTCACTTTTGACAAAGAACACTGTTCATTACTAAAATGCTCTAATTGAGCTGTTAGAATGTCAGAAACAAGCTTTCTGAGCTGAGAACTGCATTTTGTGACAAAAAGCATCAGTGGATGATGAGAATGTCAGTTTTGACAAAGAACACTGATCATTACTAAAATGCTCCAATCGAGCTGTTAGAATGTCAGAAACAAGCTTTCTGAGCTGAGAAATGCATTTTGTGACAAAGTGCTTCAGTGGATGATGAGAATGTCAGTTTTGACAAAGAACACTGTTCATTACTAAAATGCTCTAATTGAGCTGTTAGAATGTCAGAAACAAGCTTTCTGAGCTGAGAAATGCATTTTGTGACATAGTTCATCAGTGGATGATGAGAATGTCAGTTTTGACAAAGAAAACTGTTCATTACTAAAATGCTCTAATTGAGCTGTTAGAATGTTAGAAACAAGCTTTCTGAGCTGAGAACTGCATTTTGTGACATAGTTTATCAGTGGATGATGAGAATGTCAGTTTTGACAAAGAACACTGATCATTACTAAAATGCTCCAATTGAGCTGTTAGAATGTCAGAAACAAGCTTTCTGAGCTGAGAAATGCATTTTGTGACAAAGTGCTTCAGTGGATGATGAGAATGTCAGTTTTGACAAAGAACACTGTTCATTACTAAAATGCTCTAATTGAGCTGTTAGAATGTCAGAAACAAGCTTTCTGAGCTGAGAACTGCATTTTGTGACATAGTTCATCAGTGGATGATGAGAATGTCGGTTTTGACAAAGAACACTGTTCATTACTGAAATGCTCTAATTGAGCTGTTAGAATGTCAGAAACAAGCTTTCTGAGCTGAGAACTGCATTTTGTGACATAGTTCATCAGTGTATGATGAGAATGTCAGTTTTGACAAAGAACACTGTTCATTACTGAAATGCTCCAATTGAGCTGTTAGAATGTCAGAAACAAGCTTTCTGAGCTGAGAAATGCATTTTGTGACAAAGTGCTTCAGTGGATGATGAGAATGTCAGTTTTGACAAAGAACACTGTTCATTACTGAAATGCTCCAATTGAGCTGTTAGAATGTCAGAAACAAGCTTTCTGAGCTGAGAAATGCATTTTGTGACAAAAAGCATCAGTGGATGATGAGAATGTCAGTTTTGACAAAGAACACTGATCATTACTAAAATGCTCCAATTGAGCTGTTATAATGTCAGAAACAAGCTTTCTGAGCTGAGAAATGCATTTTGTGACAAAGTGCTTCAGTGGATGATGAGAATGTCAGTTTTGACAAAGAACACTGTTCATTACTAAAATGCTCTAATTGAGCTGTTAGAATGTCAGAAACAAGCTTTCTGAGCTGAGAACTGCATTTTGTGACAAAGTGCTTCAGTGGATGATGAGAATGTCAGTTTTGACAAAGAACACTGTTCATTACTTAAATGCTCCAATTGAGCTGTTAGAATGTCAGAAACAAGCTTTCTGAGCTGAGAAATGCATTTTGTGACAAAGTGCATCAGTGGATGATGAGAATGTCACTTTTGACAAAGAACACTGTTCATTACTAAAATGCTCTAATTGAGCTGTTAGAATGTCAGAAACAAGCTTTCTGAGCTGAGAAATGCATTTTGTGACAAAGTGCATCAGTGGATGATGAGAATGTCACTTTTGACAAAGAACACTGTTCATTACTAAAATGCTCTAATTGAGCTGTTAGAATGTCAGAAACAAGCTTTCTGAGCTGAGAACTGCATTTTGTGACAAAAAGCATCAGTGGATGATGAGAATGTCAGTTTTGACAAAGAACACTGATCATTACTAAAATGCTCCAATTGAGCTGTTAGAATGTCAGAAACAAGCTTTCTGAGCTGAGAAATGCATTTTGTGACAAAGTGCTTCAGTGGATGATGAGAATGTCAGTTTTGACAAAGAACACTGTTCATTACTAAAATGCTCTAATTGAGCTGTTAGAATGTCAGAAACAAGCTTTCTGAGCTGAGAAATGCATTTTGTGACATAGTTCATCAGTGGATGATGAGAATGTCAGTTTTGACAAAGAAAACTGTTCATTACTAAAATGCTCTAATTGAGCTGTTAGAATGTTAGAAACAAGCTTTCTGAGCTGAGAACTGCATTTTGTGACATAGTTTATCAGTGGATGATGAGAATGTCAGTTTTGACAAAGAACACTGATCATTACTAAAATGCTCCAATTGAGCTGTTAGAATGTCAGAAACAAGCTTTCTGAGCTGAGAAATGCATTTTGTGACAAAGTGCTTCAGTGGATGATGAGAATGTCAGTTTTGACAAAGAACACTGTTCATTACTAAAATGCTCTAATTGAGCTGTTAGAATGTCAGAAACAAGCTTTCTGAGCTGAGAACTGCATTTTGTGACATAGTTCATCAGTGGATGATGAGAATGTCGGTTTTGACAAAGAACACTGTTCATTACTGAAATGCTCTAATTGAGCTGTTAGAATGTCAGAAACAAGCTTTCTGAGCTGAGAACTGCATTTTGTGACATAGTTCATCAGTGGATGATGAGAATGTCAGTTTTGACAAAGAACACTGTTCATTACTGAAATGCTCCAATTGAGCTGTTAGAATGTCAGAAACAAGCTTTCTGAGCTGAGAAATGCATTTTGTGACAAAGTGCTTCAGTGGATGATGAGAATGTCAGTTTTGACAAAGAACACTGTTCATTACTGAAATGCTCCAATTGAGCTGTTAGAATGTCAGAAACAAGCTTTCTGAGCTGAGAAATGCATTTTGTGACAAAAAGCATCAGTGGATGATGAGAATGTCAGTTTTGACAAAGAACACTGATCATTACTAAAATGCTCCAATTGAGCTGTTATAATGTCAGAAACAAGCTTTCTGAGCTGAGAAATGCATTTTGTGACAAAGTGCTTCAGTGGATGATGAGAATGTCAGTTTTGACAAAGAACACTGTTCATTACTAAAATGCTCTAATTGAGCTGTTAGAATGTCAGAAACAAGCTTTCTGAGCTGAGAACTGCATTTTGTGACAAAGTGCTTCAGTGGATGATGAGAATGTCAGTTTTGACAAAGAACACTGTTCATTACTTAAATGCTCCAATTGAGCTGTTAGAATGTCAGAAACAAGCTTTCTGAGCTGAGAAATGCATTTTGTGACAAAGTGCATCAGTGGATGATGAGAATGTCACTTTTGACAAAGAACACTGTTCATTACTAAAATGCTCTAATTGAGCTGTTAGAATGTCAGAAACAAGCTTTCTGAGCTGAGAACTGCATTTTGTGACAAAAAGCATCAGTGGATGATGAGAATGTCAGTTTTGACAAAGAACACTGTTCATTACTAAAATGCTCTAATTGAGCTGTTAGAATGTCAGAAACAAGCTTTCTGAGTTGAGAACTGCATTTTGTGACAAAAAGCATCAGTGGATGATGAGAATGTCAGTTTTGACAAAGAACACTGATCATTACTAAAATGCTCCAATTGAGCTGTTAGAATGTCAGAAACAAGCTTTCTGAGCTGAGAAATGCATTTTGTGACAAAGTGCTTCAGTGGATGATGAGAATGTCAGTTTTGACAAAGAACACTGTTCATTACTAAAATGCTCTAATTGAGCTGTTAGAATGTCAGAAACAAGCTTTCTGAGCTGAGAAATGCATTTTGTGACATAGTTCATCAGTGGATGATGAGAATGTCAGTTTTGACAAAGAAAACTGTTCATTACTAAAATGCTCTAATTGAGCTGTTAGAATGTCAGAAACAAGCTTTCTGAGCTGAGAAATGCATTTTGTGACATAGTTCATCAGTGGATGATGAGAATGTCAGTTTTGACAAAGAACACTGATCATTACTAAAATGCTCCAATTGAGCTGTTAGAATGTCAGAAACAAGCTTTCTGAGCTGAGAAATGCATTTTGTGACAAAGTGCTTCAGTGGATGATGAGAATGTCAGTTTTGACAAAGAACACTGTTCATTACTAAAATGCTCTAATTGAGCTGTTAGAATATCAGAAACAAGCTTTCTGAGCTGAGAACTGCATTTTGTGACATAGTTCATCAGTGGATGATGAGAATGTCGGTTTTGACAAAGAACACTGTTCATTACTGAAATGCTCCAATTGAGCTGTTAGAATGTCAGAAACAAGCTTTCTGAGCTGAGAAATGCATTTTGTGACAAAGTGCTTCAGTGGATGATGAGAATGTCAGTTTTGACAAAGAACACTGTTCATTACTGAAATGCTCCAATTGAGCTGTTAGAATGTCAGAAACAAGCTTTCTGAGCTGAGAAATGCATTTTGTGACAAAAAGCATCAGTGGATGATGAGAATGTCAGTTTTGACAAAGAACACTGATCATTACTAAAATGCTCCAATTGAGCTGTTAGAATGTCAGAAACAAGCTTTCTGAGCTGAGAAATGCATTTTGTGACAAAGTGCTTCAGTGGATGATGAGAATGTCAGTTTTGACAAAGAACACTGTTCATTACTAAAATGCTCTAATTGAGCTGTTAGAATGTCAGAAACAAGCTTTCTGAGCTGAGAACTGCATTTTGTGACAAAGTGCTTCAGTGGATGATGAGAATGTCAGTTTTGACAAAGAACACTGTTCATTACTTAAATGCTCCAATTGAGCTGTTAGAATGTCAGAAACAAGCTTTCTGAGCTGAGAAATGCATTTTGTGACAAAGTGCATCAGTGGATGATGAGAATGTCACTTTTGACAAAGAACACTGTTCATTACTAAAATGCTCTAATTGAGCTGTTAGAATGTCAGAAACAAGCTTTCTGAGCTGAGAACTGCATTTTGTGACAAAAAGCATCAGTGGATGATGAGAATGTCAGTTTTGACAAAGAACACTGATCATTACTAAAATGCTCCAATTGAGCTGTTAGAATGTCAGAAACAAGCCTTCTGAGCTGAGAAATGCATTTTGTGACAAAGTGAATTAGTGGATGGATGAGAATGTCACTTTTGACAAAGAACACTGATCATTACTAAAATGCTCCAATTGAGCTGCTAGAATGTCAGAAACAAGCTTTCTGAGCTGAGAAATGCATTTTGTGACAAAGTGCTTCAGTGGATGATGAGAATGTCAGTTTTGACAAAGAACACTGTTCATTACTGAAATGCTCCAATTGAGCTGTTAGAATGTCAGAAACAAGCTTTCTGAGCTGAGAAATGCATTTTGTGACAAAGTGCATCAGTGGATGATGAGAATGTCACTTTTGACAAAGAACACTGTTCATTACTGAAATGCTCTAATTGAGCTGTTAGAATGTCAGAAACAAGCTTTCTGAGCTGAGAACTGCATTTTGTGACATAGTTCATCAGTGGATGATGAGAATGTCAGTTTTGACAAAGAACACTGTTCATTACTAAAATGCTCTAATTGAGCTGTTAGAATGTCAGAAACAAGCTTTCTGAGCTGAGAACTGCATTTTGTGACATAGTTCATCAGTGGATGATGAGAATGTCAGTTTTGACAAAGAACACTGATCATTACTAAAATGCTCCAATTGAGCTGTTAGAATGTCAGAAACAAGCTTTCTGAGCTGAGAAATGCATTTTGTGACAAAGTGCTTCAGTGGATGATGAGAATGTCAGTTTTGACAAAGAACACTGTTCATTACTAAAATGCTCTAATTGAGCTGTTAGAATGTCAGAAACAAGCTTTCTGAGCTGAGAACTGCATTTTGTGACATAGTTCATCAGTGGATGATGAGAATGTCAGTTTTGACAAAGAAAACTGTTCATTACTAAAATGCTCTAATTGAGCTGTTAGAATGTTAGAAACAAGCTTTCTGAGCTGAGAACTGCATTTTGTGACATAGTTCATCAGTGGATGATGAGAATGTCAGTTTTGACAAAGAACACTGTTCATTACTAAAATGCTCTAATTGAGCTGTTAGAATGTCAGAAACAAGCTTTCTGAGCTGAGAAATGCATTTTGTGACAAAGTGCTTCAGTGGATGATGAGAATGTCAGTTTTGACAAAGAACACTGTTCATTACTAAAATGCTCTAATTGAGCTGTTAGAATGTCAGAAACAAGCTTTCTGAGCTGAGAACTGCATTTTGTGACATAGTTCATCAGTGGATGATGAGAATGTCGGTTTTGACAAAGAACACTGTTCATTACTGAAATGCTCTAATTGAGCTGTTAGAATGTCAGAAACAAGCTTTCTGAGCTGAGAACTGCATTTTGTGACATAGTTCATCAGTGGATGATGAGAATGTCAGTTTTGACAAAGAACACGTTTCATTACTGAAATGCTCCAATTGAGCTGTTAGAATGTCAGAAACAAGCTTTCTGAGCTGAGAAATGCATTTTGTGACAAAGTGCATCAGTGGATGATGAGAATGTCACTTTTGACAAAGAACACTGTTCATTACTGAAATGCTCTAACTGAGCTGTTAGAATGTCAGAAACAAGCTTTCTGAGCAGAAAACTGCATTTTGTGACAAAGTGATTCAGTGGATGATCAGAATGTCAGTTTTGACAAAGAACACTGATCATTACTAAAATGCTCTAATTGAGCTGTTAGAATGTCAGAAACAAGCTTTTTGAGCAGAAAACTGCATTTTTTGACAAAATGCATCAGTGGATGATGAGAATGTCAGTTTTGACAAAGAACACTGTTCATTACTTAAATGCTCTAACTGAGCTGGTAGAATGTCAGAAACAAGCTTTCTGAGCTGAGAAATGCATTTTGTGACAAAGTGCTTCAGTGGATGATGAGAATGTCAGTTTTGACAAAGAACACTGTTCATTACTAAAATGCTCTAATTGAGCTGTTAGAATGTCAGAAACAAGCTTTCTGAGCTGAGAACTGCATTTTGTGACATAGTTCATCAGTGGATGATGAGAATGTCGGTTTTGACAAAGAACACTGTTCATTACTGAAATGCTCTAATTGAGCTGTTAGAATGTCAGAAACAAGCTTTCTGAGCTGAGAACTGCATTTTGTGACAAAAAGCATCAGTGGATGATGAGAATGTCAGTTTTGACAAAGAACACTGATCATTACTAAAATGCTCCAATTGAGCTGTTAGAATGTCAGAAACAAGCTTTCTGAGCTGAGAAATGCATTTTGTGACAAAGTGAATTAGTGGATGGATGAGAATGTCACTTTTGACAAAGAACACTGATCATTACTAAAATGCTCCAATTGAGCTGTTAGAATGTCAGAAACAAGCTTTCTGAGCTGAGAAATGCATTTTGTGACAAAGTGCTTCAGTGGATGATGAGAATGTCAGTTTTGACAAAGAACACTGTTCATTACTGAAATGCTCCAATTGAGCTGTTAGAATGTCAGAAACAAGCTTTCTGAGCTGAGAAATGCATTTTGTGACAAAGTGCATCAGTGGATGATGAGAATGTCACTTTTAACAAAGAACACTGTTCATTACTGAAATGCTCTAATTGAGCTGTTAGAATGTCAGAAACAAGCTTTCTGAGCTGAGAACTGCATTTTCTGACAAAAAGCATCAGTGGATGATGAGAGTGTCAGTTTTGACAAAGAACACTGATCATTACTAAAATGCTCCAATTGAGCTTTTAGAATGTCAGAAACAAGCTTTCTGAGCTGAGAAATGCATTTTGTGACAAAGTGCTTCAGTGGATGATGAGAATGTCAGTTTTGACAAAGAACACTGTTCATTAATGAAATGCTCCAATTGAGCTGTTAGAATGTCAGAAACAAGCTTTCTGAGCTGAAAACTGCATTTTGTGACAAAAAGCATCAGTGGATGATGAGAATGTCAGTTTTGACAAAGAACACTGTTCATTACTGAAATGCTCCAATTGAGCTGTTAGAATGTCAGAAACAAGCTTTCTGAGCTGAAAACTGCATTTTGTGACATAGTTCATCAGTGGATGATGAGAATGTCAGTTTTGACAAAGAACACTGATCATCACTAAAATGCTCCAATTAAGCTGTTAGAATGTCAGAAACAAGCTTTCTGAGCTGAGAACTGCATTTTGTGACATAGTTCATCAGTGGATGATGAGAATGTTAGTTTTGACAAAGAACACTGTTCATTACTAAAATTCTCTAATTGAGCTGTTAGAATGTCAGAAACAAGCTTTCTGAGCTGAGAACTGCATTTTGTGAGAAAGTGATTCAGTGGATGATGAGAATGTCAGTTTTGACAAAGAACACTGATCATTACTAAAATGCTCCAATTGAGCTGTTAGAATGTCAGAAACAAGCTTTCTGAGCTAAGAACTGCATTTTGTGACAAAGTGAATCAGTGGATGGATGAGAATGTCACTTTTGACAAAGAACACTGTTCATTACTAAAATTCTCTAATTGAGCTGTTAGAATGTCAGAAACAAGCTTTCTGAGCTGAGAACTGCATTTTGTGAGAAAGTGAATCAGTGGATGATGAGAATGTCAGTTTTGACAAAGAACACTGTTCATTACTAAAATGCTCCAATTGAGCTGTAAGAATGTCAGAAACAAGCTTTCTGAGCATAAAACTGCATTTTGTGACAAAGTGCATCAGTGGGTGATGAGAATGTCAGTTTTGACAAAGAACACTGTTCATTACTAAAATGCTCTAATTGAGCTGTTAGAATGTCAGAAACAAGCTTTCTGAGCTGAAAACTGCATTTTGTGACAAAGTGAATCAGTGAATGATGAGAATGTCAGTTTTGACAAAGAACACTGATCATTACTAAAATGCTCTAATTGAGCTGTTAGAATGTCAGAAACAAGCTTTCTGAGCTGAGAACTGCATTTTGTGACAAAGTGAATCAGTGGATGATGAGAATGTCACTTTTGACAAAGAACACTGATCATTACTAAAATGCTCTAATTGAGCTGTTAGAATGTCAGAAAAAAGCTTTCTGAGATGAAAACTGCATTTTGTGACAAAGTGAATCAGTGGATGATGAGAATGTCACTTTTGACAAAGAACACTGATCATTACTGAAATGCTCCAATTGAGCTGTTAGAATGTCAGAAACAAGCTTTCTGAGCTGAGAAATGCATTTTGTGACAAAGTGCTTCAGTGGATGATGAGAATGTCAGTTTTGACAAAGAACACTGTTCATTACTAAAATGCTCTAATTTGAGCTGTTAGAATGTCAGAAACAAGCTTTCTGAGCTGAGAACTGCATTTTGTGACATAGTTCATCAGTGGATGATGAGAATGTCACTTTTGACAAAGAACACTGTTCATTACTAAAATGCTCTAATTGAGCTGTTAGAATGTCAGAAACAAGCTTTCTGAGCTGAGAACTGCATTTTGTGACATAGTTCATCAGTGGATGATGAGAATGTCAGTTTTGACAAAGAACACTGATCATTACTAAAATGCTCCAATTGAGCTGTTAGAATGTCAGAAACAAGCTTTCTGAGCTGAGAAATGCATTGCGTGACAAAGTGCTTCAGTGGATGATGAGAATGTCAGTTTTGACAAAGAACAATGTTCATTACTGAAATGCTCCAATTGAGCTGTTAGAAAGTCAGAAACAAGCTTTCTGAGCTGAGAACTGCATTTTGTGACATAGTTCATCAGTGGATGATGAGAATGTCAGTTTTGACAAAGAACACTGTTCATTACTAAAATGCTCCAATTGAGCTGTTAGGATGTCAGAAACAAGCTTTCTGAGCTGAGAACTGCATTTTGTGACAAAGTGAATCAGTGGATGATGAGAATATCACTTTTGACAAAGAACACTGTTCATTAATGAAATGCTCCAATTGAGCTGTTAGAATGTCAGAAACAAGCTTTCTGAGCTGAAAACTGCATTTTGTGACAAAGTGAATCAGTGGATGATGAGAATGTCAGTTTTGACAAAGAACACTGTTCATTACTAAAATGCTCCAATTGAGCTGTTAGAATGTCAGAAACAAGCTTTCTGAGCTGAGAACTGCATTTTGTGACAAAAAGCATCAGTGGATGATGAGAATGTCAGTTTTGACAAAGAACACTGATCATTACTAAAATGCTCCAATTGAGCTGTTAGAATGTCAGAAACAAGCTTTCTGAGCTGAGAAATGCATTTTGTGACAAAGTGCTTCAGTGGATGATGAGAATGTCAGTTTTGACAAAGAACACTGTTCATTACTAAAATGCTCTAATTGAGCTGTTAGAATGTCAGAAACAAGCTTTCTGAGCTGAGAACTGCATTTTGTGACATAGTTCATCAGTGGATGATGAGAATGTCAGTTTTGACAAAGAACACTGTTCATTACTAAAATGCTCTAATTGAGCTGTTAGAATGTCAGAAACAAGCTTTCTGAGCTGAGAACTGCATTTTGTGACATAGTTCATCAGTGGATGATGAGAATGTCGGTTTTGACAAAGAACACTGTTCATTACTGAAATGCTCTAATTGAGCTGTTAGAATGTCAGAAACAAGCTTTCTGAGCTGAGAACTGCATTTTGTGACATAGTTCATCAGTGGATGATGAGAATGTCAGTTTTGACAAAGAACACTGTTCATTACTGAAATGCTCCAATTGAGCTGTTAGAATGTCAGAAACAAGCTTTCTGAGCTGAGAAATGCATTTTGTGACAAAGTGCATCAGTGGATGATGAGAATGTCACTTTTGACAAAGAACACTGTTCATTACTAAAATGCTCTAATTGAGCTGTTAGAATGTCAGAAACAAGCTTTCTGAGCTGAGAACTGCATTTTGTGACAAAGTGCTTCAGTGGATGATGAGAATGTCAGTTTTGACAAAGAACACTGTTCATTACTAAAATGCTCTAATTGAGCTGTTAGAATGTCAGAAACAAGCTTTCTGAGCTGAGAAATGCATTTTGTGACAAAGTGCTTCAGTGGATGATGAGAATGTCAGTTTTGACAAAGAACACTGTTCATTACTTAAATGCTCCAATTGAGCTGTTAGAATGTCAGAAACAAGCTTTCTGAGCTGAGAAATGCATTTTGTGACAAAGTGCATCAGTGGATGATGAGAATGTCACTTTTGACAAAGAACACTGTTCATTACTAAAATGCTCTAATTGAGCTGTTAGAATGTCAGAAACAAGCTTTCTGAGCTGAGAACTGCATTTTGTGACAAAAAGCATCAGTGGATGATGAGAATGTCAGTTTTGACAAAGAACACTGATCATTACTAAAATGCTCTAATTGAGCTGTTAGAATGTCAGAAACAAGCTTTCTGAGCTGAGAACTGCATTTTGTGACATAGTTCATCAGTGGATGATGAGAATGTCAGTTTTGACAAAGAAAACTGTTCATTACTAAAATGCTCTAATTGAGCTGTTAGAATGTTAGAAACAAGCTTTCTGAGCTGAGAACTGCATTTTGTGACATAGTTCATCAGTGGATGATGAGAATGTCAGTTTTGACAAAGAACACTGTTCATTACTAAAATGCTCCAATTGAGCTGTTAGGATGTCAGAAACAAGCTTTCTGAGCTGAGAACTGCATTTTGTGACAAAGTGAATCAGTGGATGATGAGAATATCACTTTTGACAAAGAACACTGTTCATTAATGAAATGCTCCAATTGAGCTGTTAGAATGTCAGAAACAAGCTTTCTGAGCTGAAAACTGCATTTTGTGACAAAGTGAATTAGTGGATGGATGAGAATGTCACTTTTGACAAAGAACACTGTTCATTAATGAAATGCTCCAATTGAGCTGTTAGAATGTCAGAAACAAGCTTTCTGAGCTGAAAACTGCATTTTGTGACAAAAAGCATCAGTGGATGATGAGAATGTCAGTTTTGACAAAGAACACTGTTCATTACTGAAATGCTCCAATTGAGCTGTTAGAATGTCAGAAACAAGCTTTCTGAGCTGAATACTGCATTTTGTGACATAGTTCATCAGTGGATGATGAGAATGTCAGTTTTGACAAAGAACACTGATCATCACTAAAATGCTCCAATTAAGCTGTTAGAATGTCAGAAACAAGCTTTCTGAGCTGAGAACTGCATTTTGTGACATAGTTTATCAGTGGATGATGAGAATGTCAGTTTTGACAAAGAACACTGTTCATTACTAAAATTCTCTAATTGAGCTGTTAGAATGTCAGAAACAAGCTTTCTGAGCTGAGATCTGCATTTTGTGAGAAAGTGAATCAGTGGATGATGAGAATGTCAGTTTTGACAAAGAACACTGATCATTACTAAAATGCTCCAATTGAGCTGTTAGAATGTCAGAAACAAGCTTTCTGAGCTGAGAACTGTATTTTGTGACAAAGTGAATCAGTGGATGGATGAGAATGTCACTTTTGACAAAGAACACTGTTCATTACTGAAATGCTCCAATTGAGCTGTTAGAATGTCAGAAACAAGCTTTCTGAGCTGAAAACTGCATTTTGTGACATAGTTCATCAGTGGATGATGAGAATGTCAGTTTTGACAAAGAACAATGTTCATTACTAAAATTCTCTAATTGAGCTGTTAGAATGTCAGAAACAAGCTTTCTGAGCTGAGAACTGCATTTTGTGAGAAAGTGAATCAGTGGATGATGAGAATGTCAGTTTTGACAAAGAACACTGTTCATTACTAAAATGCTCCAATTGAGCTGTTAGAATGTCAGAAACAAGCTTTCTGAGCATAAAACTGCATTTTGTGACAAAGTGCATCAGTGGGTGATGAGAATGTCAGTTTTGACAAAGAACACTGTTCATTACTAAAATGCTCTAATTGAGCTGTTAGAATGTCAGAAACAAGCTTTCTGAGCTGAAAACTGCATTTTGTGACAAAGTGAATCAGTGAATGATGAGAATGTCAGTTTTGACAAAGAACACTGATCATTACTAAAATGCTCTAATTGAGCTGTTAGAATGTCAGAAACAAGCTTTCTGAGCTGAGAACTGCATTTTGTGACAAAGTGAATCAGTGGATGATGAGAATGTCACTTTTGACAAAGAACACTGATCATTACTAAAATGCTCTAATTGAGCTGTTAGAATGTCAGAAAAAAGCTTTCTGACATGAAAACTGCATTTTGTGACAAAGTGAATCAGTGGATGATGAGAATGTCACTTTTGACAAAGAACACTGATCATTACTGAAATGCTCCAATTGAGCTGTTAGAATGTCAGAAACAAGCTTTCTGAGCTGAGAAATGCATTTTGTGACAAAGTGCTTCAGTGGATGATGAGAATGTCAGTTTTGACAAAGAACACTGTTCATTACTAAAATGCTCTAATTGAGCTGTTAGAATGTCAGAAACAAGCTTTCTGAGCTGAGAACTGCATTTTGTGACATAGTTCATCAGTGGATGATGAGAATGTCAGTTTTGACAAAGAACACTGTTCATTACTAAAATGCTCTAATTGAGCTGTTAGAATGTCAGAAACAAGCTTTCTGAGCTGAGAACTGCATTTTGTGACATAGTTCATCAGTGGATGATGAGAATGTCAGTTTTGACAAAGAACACTGTTCATTACTAAAATGCTCCAATTGAGCTGTTAGAATGTCAGAAACAAGCTTTCTGAGCTGAGAACTGCATTTTGTGACAAAGTGAATCAGTGGATGATGAGAATGACACTTTTGACAAAGAACACTGATCATTACTAAAATGCTCTAATTGAGCTGTTAGAATGTCAGAAACAAGCTTTCTGAGCTGAAAACTGCATTTTGTGACAAAGTGAATTAGTGGATGGATGAGAATGTCACTTTTGACAAAGAACACTGTTCATTACTAAAATGCTCCAATTGAGCTGTTAGAATGTCAGAAACAAGCTTTCTGAGCTGAGAACTGCATTTTGTGACAAAGTGAATCAGTGGATGATGAGAATGACACTTTTGACAAAGAACACTGATCATTACTAAAATGCTCTAATTGAGCTGTTAGAATGTCAGAAACAAGCTTTCTGAGCTGAAAACTGCATTTTGTGACAAAGTGAATTAGTGGATGGATGAGAATGACACTTTTGACAAAGAACACTGATCATTACTAAAATGCTCTAATTGAGCTGTTAGAATGTCAGAAACAAGCTTTCTGAGCTGAAAACTGCATTTTGTGACAAAGTGAATTAGTGGATGGATGAGAATGTCACTTTTGACAAAGAACACTGTTCATTACTAAAATGCTCTAATTGAGCTGTTAGAATGTCAGAAACAAGCTTTCTGAGCTGAAAACTGCATTTTGTGACAAAAAGCATCAGTGGATGATGAGAATGTCAGTTTTGACAAAGAACACTGTTCATTACTGAAATGCTCCAATTGAGCTGTTAGAATGTCAGAAACAAGCTTTCTGAGCTGAAAACTGCATTTTGTGACATAGTTCATCAGTGGATGATGAGAATGTCAGTTTTGACAAAGAACACTGATCATCACTAAAATGCTCCAATTAAGCTGTTAGAATGTCAGAAACAAGCTTTCTGAGCTGAGAACTGCATTTTGTGACATAGTTCATCAGTGGATGATGAGAATGTCAGTTTTGACAAAGAACACTGTTCATTACTAAAATTCTCTAATTGAGCTGTTAGAATGTCAGAAACAAGCTTTCTGAGCTGAGATCTGCATTTTGTGAGAAAGTGAATCAGTGGATGATGAGAATGTCAGTTTTGACAAAGAACACTGATCATTACTAAAATGCTCCAATTGAGCTGTTAGAATGTCAGAAACAAGCTTTCTGAGCTGAGAACTGCATTTTGTGACAAAGTGAATCAGTGGATGGATGAGAATGTCACTTTTGACAAAGAACACTGTTCATTACTGAAATGCTCCAATTGAGCTGTTAGAATGTCAGAAACAAGCTTTCTGAGCTGAAAACTGCATTTTGTGACATAGTTCATCAGTGGATGATGAGAATGTCAGTTTTGACAAAGAACAATGTTCATTACTAAAATTCTCTAATTGAGCTGTTAGAATGTCAGAAACAAGCTTTCTGAGCTGAGAACTGCATTTTGTGAGAAAGTGAATCAGTGGATGATGAGAATGTCAGTTTTGACAAAGAACACTGTTCATTACTGAAATGCTCCAATTGAGCTGTTAGAATGTCAGAAACAAGCTTTCTGAGCATAAAACTGCATTTTGTGACAAAGTGCATCAGTGGGTGATGAGAATGTCAGTTTTGACAAAGAACACTGTTCATTACTAAAATGCTCTAATTGAGCTGTTAGAATGTCAGAAACAAGCTTTCTGAGCTGAAAACTGCATTTTGTGACAAAGTGAATCAGTGAATGATGAGAATGTCAGTTTTGACAAAGAACACTGATCATTACTAAAATGCTCTAATTGAGCTGTTAGAATGTCAGAAACAAGCTTTCTGAGCTGAGAACTGCATTTTGTGACATAGTTCATCAGTGGATGATGAGAATGTCAGTTTTGACAAAGAACACTGTTCATTACTAAAATTCTCTAATTGAGCTGTTAGAATGTCAGAAACAAGCTTTCTGAGCTGAGATCTGCATTTTGTGAGAAAGTGAATCAGTGGATGATGAGAATGTCAGTTTTGACAAAGAACACTGATCATTACTAAAATGCTCCAATTGAGCTGTTAGAATGTCAGAAACAAGCTTTCTGAGCTGAGAACTGCATTTTGTGACAAAGTGAATCAGTGGATGGATGAGAATGTCACTTTTGACAAAGAACACTGTTCATTACTGAAATGCTCCAATTGAGCTGTTAGAATGTCAGAAACAAGCTTTCTGAGCTGAAAACTGCATTTTGTGACATAGTTCATCAGTGGATGATGAGAATGTCAGTTTTGACAAAGAACAATGTTCATTACTAAAATTCTCTAATTGAGCTGTTAGAATGTCAGAAACAAGCTTTCTGAGCTGAGAACTGCATTTTGTGAGAAAGTGAATCAGTGGATGATGAGAATGTCAGTTTTGACAAAGAACACTGTTCATTACTAAAATGCTCCAATTGAGCTGTTAGAATGTCAGAAACAAGCTTTCTGAGCATAAAACTGCATTTTGTGACAAAGTGCATCAGTGGGTGATGAGAATGTCAGTTTTGACAAAGAACACTGTTCATTACTAAAATGCTCTAATTGAGCTGTTAGAATGTCAGAAACAAGCTTTCTGAGCTGAAAACTGCATTTTGTGACAAAGTGAATCAGTGAATGATGAGAATGTCAGTTTTGACAAAGAACACTGATCATTACTAAAATGCTCTAATTGAGCTGTTAGAATGTTAGAAACAAGCTTTCTGAGCTGAGAACTGCATTTTGTGACAAAGTGAATCAGTGGATGATGAGAATGTCACTTTTGACAAAGAACACTGTTCATTACTAAAATGCTCTAATTGAGCTGTTAGAATGTCAGAAACAAGCTTTCTGAGCTGAGAACTGCATTTTGTGACAAAAAGCATCAGTGGATGATGAGAATGTCAGTTTTGACAAAGAACACTGATCATTACTAAAATGCTCTAATTGAGCTGTTAGAATGTCAGAAACAAGCTTTCTGAGCTGAGAACTGCATTTTGTGACAAAGTGCTTCAGTGGATGATGAGAATGTCAGTTTTGACAAAGAACACTATTCATTACTAAAATGCTCTAATTGAGCTGTTAGAATGTCAGAAACAAGCTTTCTGAGCTGAGAACTGCATTTTGTGACATAGTTCATCAGTGGATGATGAGAATGTCAGTTTTGACAAAGAAAACTGTTCATTACTAAAATGCTCTAATTGAGCTGTTAGAATGTTAGAAACAAGCTTTCTGAGCTGAGAACTGCATTTTGTGACATAGTTCATCAGTGGATGATGAGAATGTCAGTTTTGACAAAGAACACTGTTCATTACTAAAATGCTCCAATTGAGCTGTTAGAATGTCAGAAACAAGCTTTCTGAGCTGAGAACTGCATTTTGTGACAAAGTGAATCAGTGGATGATGAGAATGTCACTTTTGACAAAGAACACTGTTCATTAATGAAATGCTCCAATTGAGCTGTTAGAATGTCAGAAACAAGCTTTCTGAGCTGAAAACTGCATTTTGTGACAAAGTGAATTAGTGGATGGATGAGAATGTCACTTTTGACAAGGAACACTGTTCATTAATGAAATGCTCCAATTGAGCTGTTAGAATGTCAGAAACAAGCTTTCTGAGCTGAAAACTGCATTTTGTGACAAAAAGCATCAGTGGATGATGAGAATGTCAGTTTTGACAAAGAACACTGTTCATTACTGAAATGCTCCAATTGAGCTGTTAGAATGTCAGAAACAAGCTTTCTGAGCTGAAAACTGCATTTTGTGACATAGTTCATCAGTGGATGATGAGAATGTCAGTTTTGACAAAGAACACTGATCATCACTAAAATGCTCCAATTAAGCTGTTAGAATGTCAGAAACAAGCTTTCTGAGCTGAGAACTGCATTTTGTGACATAGTTCATCAGTGGATGATGAGAATGTCAGTTTTGACAAAGAACACTGTTCATTACTAAAATTCTCTAATTGAGCTGTTAGAATGTCAGAAACAAGCTTTCTGAGCTGAGATCTGCATTTTGTGAGAAAGTGAATCAGTGGATGATGAGAATGTCAGTTTTGACAAAGAACACTGATCATTACTAAAATGCTCCAATTGAGCTGTTAGAATGTCAGAAACAAGCTTTCTGAGCTGAGAACTGCATTTTGTGACAAAGTGAATAAGTGGATGGATGAGAATGTCACTTTTGACAAAGAACACTGTTCATTACTGAAATGCTCCAATTGAGCTGTTAGAATGTCAGAAACAAGCTTTCTGAGCTGAAAACTGCATTTTGTGACATAGTTCATCAGTGGATGATGAGAATGTCAGTTTTGACAAAGAACAATGTTCATTACTAAAATTCTCTAATTGAGCTGTTAGAATGTCAGAAACAAGCTTTCTGAGCTGAGAACTGCATTTTGTGAGAAAGTGAATCAGTGGATGATGAGAATGTCAGTTTTGACAAAGAACACTGTTCATTACTAAAATGCTCCAATTGAGCTGTTAGAATGTCAGAAACAAGCTTTCTGAGCATAAAACTGCATTTTGTGACAAAGTGCATCAGTGGGTGATGAGAATGTCAGTTTTGACAAAGAACACTGTTCATTACTAAAATGCTCTAATTGAGCTGTTAGAATGTCAGAAACAAGCTTTCTGAGCTGAAAACTGCATTTTGTGACAAAGTGCATCAGTGGGTGATGAGAATGTCACTTTTGACAAAGAACACTGATCATTACTAAAATGCTCTAATTGAGCTGTTAGAATGTCAGAAAAAAGCTTTCTGACATGAAAACTGCATTTTGTGACAAAGTGAATCAGTGGATGATGAGAATGTCACTTTTGACAAAGAACACTGATCATTACTGAAATGCTCCAATTGAGCTGTTAGAATGTCAGAAACAAGCTTTCTGAGCTGAGAAATGCATTTTGTGACAAAGTGCTTCAGTGGATGATGAGAATGTCAGTTTTGACAAAGAACACTGTTCATTACTAAAATGCTCTAATTGAGCTGTTAGAATGTCAGAAACAAGCTTTCTGAGCTGAGAACTGCATTTTGTGACATAGTTCATCAGTGGATGATGAGAATGTCAGTTTTGACAAAGAACACTGTTCATTACTAAAATGCTCTAATTGAGCTGTTAGAATGTCAGAAACAAGCTTTCTGAGCTGAGAACTGCATTTTGTGACATAGTTCATCAGTGGATGATGAGAATGTCGGTTTTGACAAAGAACACTGTTCATTACTGAAATGCTCTAATTGAGCTGTTAGAATGTCAGAAACAAGCTTTCTGAGCTGAGAACTGCATTTTGTGACAAAAAGCATCAGTGGATGATGAGAATGTCAGTTTTGACAAAGAACACTGATCATTACTAAAATGCTCCAATTGAGCTGTTAGAATGTCAGAAACAAGCTTTCTGAGCTGAGAAATGCATTTTGTGACAAAGTGCTTCAGTGGATGATGAGAATGTCAGTTTTGACAAAGAACACTGTTCATTACTAAAATGCTCTAATTGAGCTGTTAGAATGTCAGAAACAAGCTTTCTGAGCTGAGAAATGCATTTTGTGACATAGTTCATCAGTGGATGATGAGAATGTCAGTTTTGACAAAGAAAACTGTTCATTACTAAAATGCTCTAATTGAGCTGTTAGAATGTTAGAAACAAGCTTTCTGAGCTGAGAACTGCATTTTGTGACATAGTTTATCAGTGGATGATGAGAATGTCAGTTTTGACAAAGAACACTGATCATTACTAAAATGCTCCAATTGAGCTGTTAGAATGTCAGAAACAAGCTTTCTGAGCTGAGAAATGCATTTTGTGACAAAGTGCTTCAGTGGATGATGAGAATGTCAGTTTTGACAAAGAACACTGTTCATTACTAAAATGCTCTAATTGAGCTGTTAGAATGTCAGAAACAAGCTTTCTGAGCTGAGAACTGCATTTTGTGACATAGTTCATCAGTGGATGATGAGAATGTCGGTTTTGACAAAGAACACTGTTCATTACTGAAATGCTCTAATTGAGCTGTTAGAATGTCAGAAACAAGCTTTCTGAGCTGAGAACTGCATTTTGTGACATAGTTCATCAGTGGATGATGAGAATGTCAGTTTTGACAAAGAACACTGTTCATTACTGAAATGCTCCAATTGAGCTGTTAGAATGTCAGAAACAAGCTTTCTGAGCTGAGAAATGCATTTTGTGACAAAGTGCTTCAGTGGATGATGAGAATGTCAGTTTTGACAAAGAACACTGTTCATTACTGAAATGCTCCAATTGAGCTGTTAGAATGTCAGAAACAAGCTTTCTGAGCTGAGAAATGCATTTTGTGACAAAAAGCATCAGTGGATGATGAGAATGTCAGTTTTGACAAAGAACACTGATCATTACTAAAATGCTCCAATTGAGCTGTTATAATGTCAGAAACAAGCTTTCTGAGCTGAGAAATGCATTTTGTGACAAAGTGCTTCAGTGGATGATGAGAATGTCAGTTTTGACAAAGAACACTGTTCATTACTAAAATGCTCTAATTGAGCTGTTAGAATGTCAGAAACAAGCTTTCTGAGCTGAGAACTGCATTTTGTGACAAAGTGCTTCAGTGGATGATGAGAATGTCAGTTTTGACAAAGAACACTGTTCATTACTTAAATGCTCCAATTGAGCTGTTAGAATGTCAGAAACAAGCTTTCTGAGCTGAGAAATGCATTTTGTGACAAAGTGCATCAGTGGATGATGAGAATGTCACTTTTGACAAAGAACACTGTTCATTACTAAAATGCTCTAATTGAGCTGTTAGAATGTCAGAAACAAGCTTTCTGAGCTGAGAACTGCATTTTGTGACAAAAAGCATCAGTGGATGATGAGAATGTCAGTTTTGACAAAGAACACTGTTCATTACTAAAATGCTCTAATTGAGCTGTTAGAATGTCAGAAACAAGCTTTCTGAGTTGAGAACTGCATTTTGTGACAAAAAGCATCAGTGGATGATGAGAATGTCAGTTTTGACAAAGAACACTGATCATTACTAAAATGCTCCAATTGAGCTGTTAGAATGTCAGAAACAAGCTTTCTGAGCTGAGAAATGCATTTTGTGACAAAGTGCTTCAGTGGATGATGAGAATGTCAGTTTTGACAAAGAACACTGTTCATTACTAAAATGCTCTAATTGAGCTGTTAGAATGTCAGAAACAAGCTTTCTGAGCTGAGAAATGCATTTTGTGACATAGTTCATCAGTGGATGATGAGAATGTCAGTTTTGACAAAGAAAACTGTTCATTACTAAAACGCTCTAATTGAGCTGTTAGAATGTCAGAAACAAGCTTTCTGAGCTGAGAAATGCATTTTGTGACATAGTTCATCAGTGGATGATGAGAATGTCAGTTTTGACAAAGAACACTGATCATTACTAAAATGCTCCAATTGAGCTGTTAGAATGTCAGAAACAAGCTTTCTGAGCTGAGAAATGCATTTTGTGACAAAGTGCTTCAGTGGATGATGAGAATGTCAGTTTTGACAAAGAACACTGTTCATTACTAAAATGCTCTAATTGAGCTGTTAGAATATCAGAAACAAGCTTTCTGAGCTGAGAACTGCATTTTGTGACATAGTTCATCAGTGGATGATGAGAATGTCGGTTTTGACAAAGAACACTGTTCATTACTGAAATGCTCCAATTGAGCTGTTAGAATGTCAGAAACAAGCTTTCTGAGCTGAGAAATGCATTTTGTGACAAAGTGCTTCAGTGGATGATGAGAATGTCAGTTTTGACAAAGAACACTGTTCATTACTGAAATGCTCCAATTGAGCTGTTAGAATGTCAGAAACAAGCTTTCTGAGCTGAGAAATGCATTTTGTGACAAAAAGCATCAGTGGATGATGAGAATGTCAGTTTTGACAAAGAACACTGATCATTACTAAAATGCTCCAATTGAGCTGTTAGAATGTCAGAAACAAGCTTTCTGAGCTGAGAAATGCATTTTGTGACAAAGTGCTTCAGTGGATGATGAGAATGTCAGTTTTGACAAAGAACACTGTTCATTACTAAAATGCTCTAATTGAGCTGTTAGAATGTCAGAAACAAGCTTTCTGAGCTGAGAACTGCATTTTGTGACAAAGTGCTTCAGTGGATGATGAGAATGTCAGTTTTGACAAAGAACACTGTTCATTACTTAAATGCTCCAATTGAGCTGTTAGAATGTCAGAAACAAGCTTTCTGAGCTGAGAAATGCATTTTGTGACAAAGTGCATCAGTGGATGATGAGAATGTCACTTTTGACAAAGAACACTGTTCATTACTAAAATGCTCTAATTGAGCTGTTAGAATGTCAGAAACAAGCTTTCTGAGCTGAGAACTGCATTTTGTGACAAAAAGCATCAGTGGATGATGAGAATGTCAGTTTTGACAAAGAACACTGATCATTACTAAAATGCTCCAATTGAGCTGTTAGAATGTCAGAAACAAGCCTTCTGAGCTGAGAAATGCATTTTGTGACAAAGTGAATTAGTGGATGGATGAGAATGTCACTTTTGACAAAGAACACTGATCATTACTAAAATGCTCCAATTGAGCTGCTAGAATGTCAGAAACAAGCTTTCTGAGCTGAGAAATGCATTTTGTGACAAAGTGCTTCAGTGGATGATGAGAATGTCAGTTTTGACAAAGAACACTGTTCATTACTGAAATGCTCCAATTGAGCTGTTAGAATGTCAGAAACAAGCTTTCTGAGCTGAGAAATGCATTTTGTGACAAAGTGCATCAGTGGATGATGAGAATGTCACTTTTGACAAAGAACACTGTTCATTACTGAAATGCTCTAATTGAGCTGTTAGAATGTCAGAAACAAGCTTTCTGAGCTGAGAACTGCATTTTGTGACATAGTTCATCAGTGGATGATGAGAATGTCAGTTTTGACAAAGAACACTGTTCATTACTAAAATGCTCTAATTGAGCTGTTAGAATGTCAGAAACAAGCTTTCTGAGCTGAGAACTGCATTTTGTGACATAGTTCATCAGTGGATGATGAGAATGTCAGTTTTGACAAAGAACACTGATCATTACTAAAATGCTCCAATTGAGCTGTTAGAATGTCAGAAACAAGCTTTCTGAGCTGAGAAATGCATTTTGTGACAAAGTGCTTCAGTGGATGATGAGAATGTCAGTTTTGACAAAGAACACTGTTCATTACTAAAATGCTCTAATTGAGCTGTTAGAATGTCAGAAACAAGCTTTCTGAGCTGAGAACTGCATTTTGTGACATAGTTCATCAGTGGATGATGAGAATGTCAGTTTTGACAAAGAAAACTGTTCATTACTAAAATGCTCTAATTGAGCTGTTAGAATGTTAGAAACAAGCTTTCTGAGCTGAGAACTGCATTTTGTGACATAGTTCATCAGTGGATGATGAGAATGTCAGTTTTGACAAAGAACACTGTTCATTACTAAAATGCTCTAATTGAGCTGTTAGAATGTCAGAAACAAGCTTTCTGAGCTGAGAAATGCATTTTGTGACAAAGTGCTTCAGTGGATGATGAGAATGTCAGTTTTGACAAAGAACACTGTTCATTACTAAAATGCTCTAATTGAGCTGTTAGAATGTCAGAAACAAGCTTTCTGAGCTGAGAACTGCATTTTGTGACATAGTTCATCAGTGGATGATGAGAATGTCGGTTTTGACAAAGAACACTGTTCATTACTGAAATGCTCTAATTGAGCTGTTAGAATGTCAGAAACAAGCTTTCTGAGCTGAGAACTGCATTTTGTGACATAGTTCATCAGTGGATGATGAGAATGTCAGTTTTGACAAAGAACACGTTTCATTACTGAAATGCTCCAATTGAGCTGTTAGAATGTCAGAAACAAGCTTTCTGAGCTGAGAAATGCATTTTGTGACAAAGTGCATCAGTGGATGATGAGAATGTCACTTTTGACAAAGAACACTGTTCATTACTGAAATGCTCTAACTGAGCTGTTAGAATGTCAGAAACAAGCTTTCTGAGCAGAAAACTGCATTTTGTGACAAAGTGATTCAGTGGATGATCAGAATGTCAGTTTTGACAAAGAACACTGATCATTACTAAAATGCTCTAATTGAGCTGTTAGAATGTCAGAAACAAGCTTTTTGAGCAGAAAACTGCATTTTTTGACAAAATGCATCAGTGGATGATGAGAATGTCAGTTTTGACAAAGAACACTGTTCATTACTTAAATGCTCTAACTGAGCTGGTAGAATGTCAGAAACAAGCTTTCTGAGCTGAGAAATGCATTTTGTGACAAAGTGCTTCAGTGGATGATGAGAATGTCAGTTTTGACAAAGAACACTGTTCATTACTAAAATGCTCTAATTGAGCTGTTAGAATGTCAGAAACAAGCTTTCTGAGCTGAGAACTGCATTTTGTGACATAGTTCATCAGTGGATGATGAGAATGTCGGTTTTGACAAAGAACACTGTTCATTACTGAAATGCTCTAATTGAGCTGTTAGAATGTCAGAAACAAGCTTTCTGAGCTGAGAACTGCATTTTGTGACAAAAAGCATCAGTGGATGATGAGAATGTCAGTTTTGACAAAGAACACTGATCATTACTAAAATGCTCCAATTGAGCTGTTAGAATGTCAGAAACAAGCTTTCTGAGCTGAGAAATGCATTTTGTGACAAAGTGAATTAGTGGATGGATGAGAATGTCACTTTTGACAAAGAACACTGATCATTACTAAAATGCTCCAATTGAGCTGTTAGAATGTCAGAAACAAGCTTTCTGAGCTGAGAAATGCATTTTGTGACAAAGTGCTTCAGTGGATGATGAGAATGTCAGTTTTGACAAAGAACACTGTTCATTACTGAAATGCTCCAATTGAGCTGTTAGAATGTCAGAAACAAGCTTTCTGAGCTGAGAAATGCATTTTGTGACAAAGTGCATCAGTGGATGATGAGAATGTCACTTTTAACAAAGAACACTGTTCATTACTGAAATGCTCTAATTGAGCTGTTAGAATGTCAGAAACAAGCTTTCTGAGCTGAGAACTGCATTTTCTGACAAAAAGCATCAGTGGATGATGAGAGTGTCAGTTTTGACAAAGAACACTGATCATTACTAAAATGCTCCAATTGAGCTTTTAGAATGTCAGAAACAAGCTTTCTGAGCTGAGAAATGCATTTTGTGACAAAGTGCTTCAGTGGATGATGAGAATGTCAGTTTTGACAAAGAACACTGTTCATTAATGAAATGCTCCAATTGAGCTGTTAGAATGTCAGAAACAAGCTTTCTGAGCTGAAAACTGCATTTTGTGACAAAAAGCATCAGTGGATGATGAGAATGTCAGTTTTGACAAAGAACACTGTTCATTACTGAAATGCTCCAATTGAGCTGTTAGAATGTCAGAAACAAGCTTTCTGAGCTGAAAACTGCATTTTGTGACATAGTTCATCAGTGGATGATGAGAATGTCAGTTTTGACAAAGAACACTGATCATCACTAAAATGCTCCAATTAAGCTGTTAGAATGTCAGAAACAAGCTTTCTGAGCTGAGAACTGCATTTTGTGACATAGTTCATCAGTGGATGATGAGAATGTTAGTTTTGACAAAGAACACTGTTCATTACTAAAATTCTCTAATTGAGCTGTTAGAATGTCAGAAACAAGCTTTCTGAGCTGAGAACTGCATTTTGTGAGAAAGTGATTCAGTGGATGATGAGAATGTCAGTTTTGACAAAGAACACTGATCATTACTAAAATGCTCCAATTGAGCTGTTAGAATGTCAGAAACAAGCTTTCTGAGCTAAGAACTGCATTTTGTGACAAAGTGAATCAGTGGATGGATGAGAATGTCACTTTTGACAAAGAACACTGTTCATTACTAAAATTCTCTAATTGAGCTGTTAGAATGTCAGAAACAAGCTTTCTGAGCTGAGAACTGCATTTTGTGAGAAAGTGAATCAGTGGATGATGAGAATGTCAGTTTTGACAAAGAACACTGTTCATTACTAAAATGCTCCAATTGAGCTGTAAGAATGTCAGAAACAAGCTTTCTGAGCATAAAACTGCATTTTGTGACAAAGTGCATCAGTGGGTGATGAGAATGTCAGTTTTGACAAAGAACACTGTTCATTACTAAAATGCTCTAATTGAGCTGTTAGAATGTCAGAAACAAGCTTTCTGAGCTGAAAACTGCATTTTGTGACAAAGTGAATCAGTGAATGATGAGAATGTCAGTTTTGACAAAGAACACTGATCATTACTAAAATGCTCTAATTGAGCTGTTAGAATGTCAGAAACAAGCTTTCTGAGCTGAGAACTGCATTTTGTGACAAAGTGAATCAGTGGATGATGAGAATGTCACTTTTGACAAAGAACACTGATCATTACTAAAATGCTCTAATTGAGCTGTTAGAATGTCAGAAAAAAGCTTTCTGAGATGAAAACTGCATTTTGTGACAAAGTGAATCAGTGGATGATGAGAATGTCACTTTTGACAAAGAACACTGATCATTACTGAAATGCTCCAATTGAGCTGTTAGAATGTCAGAAACAAGCTTTCTGAGCTGAGAAATGCATTTTGTGACAAAGTGCTTCAGTGGATGATGAGAATGTCAGTTTTGACAAAGAACACTGTTCATTACTAAAATGCTCTAATTTGAGCTGTTAGAATGTCAGAAACAAGCTTTCTGAGCTGAGAACTGCATTTTGTGACATAGTTCATCAGTGGATGATGAGAATGTCACTTTTGACAAAGAACACTGTTCATTACTAAAATGCTCTAATTGAGCTGTTAGAATGTCAGAAACAAGCTTTCTGAGCTGAGAACTGCATTTTGTGACATAGTTCATCAGTGGATGATGAGAATGTCAGTTTTGACAAAGAACACTGATCATTACTAAAATGCTCCAATTGAGCTGTTAGAATGTCAGAAACAAGCTTTCTGAGCTGAGAAATGCATTTCGTGACAAAGTGCTTCAGTGGATGATGAGAATGTCAGTTTTGACAAAGAACAATGTTCATTACTGAAATGCTCCAATTGAGCTGTTAGAAAGTCAGAAACAAGCTTTCTGAGCTGAGAACTGCATTTTGTGACATAGTTCATCAGTGGATGATGAGAATGTCACTTTTGACAAAGAACACTGTTCATTACTAAAATGCTCTAATTGAGCTGTTAGAATGTCAGAAACAAGCTTTCTGAGCTGAGAACTGCATTTTGTGACATAGTTCATCAGTGGATGATGAGAATGTCAGTTTTGACAAAGAACACTGATCATTACTAAAATGCTCCAATTGAGCTGTTAGAATGTCAGAAACAAGCTTTCTGAGCTGAGAAATGCATTTTGTGACAAAGTGCTTCAGTGGATGATAAGAATGTCAGTTTTGACAAAGAACACTGTTCATTACTGAAATGCTCCAATTGAGCTGTTAGAATGTCAGAAACAAGCTTTCTGAGCTGAGAAATGCATTTTGTGACAAAGTGCATCAGTGGATGATGAGAATGTCACTTTTGACAAAGAACACTGTTCATTACTAAAATGCTCTAATTGAGCTGTTAGAATGTCAGAAACAAGCTTTCTGAGCTGAGAACTGCATTTTGTGACAAAAAGCATCAGTGGATGATGAGAATGTCAGTTTTGACAAAGAACACTGATCATTACTAAAATGCTCCAATTGAGCTGTTAGAATGTCAGAAACAAGCTTTCTGAGCTGAGAAATGCATTTTGTGACAAAGTGCTTCAGTGGATGATGAGAATGTCAGTTTTGACAAAGAACACTGTTCATTACTAAAATGCTCTAATTGAGCTGTTAGAATGTCAGAAACAAGCTTTCTGAGCTGAGAACTGCATTTTGTGACATAGTTCATCAGTGGATGATGAGAATGTCAGTTTTGACAAAGAACACTGTTCATTACTAAAATGCTCTAATTGAGCTGTTAGAATGTCAGAAACAAGCTTTCTGAGCTGAGAACTGCATTTTGTGACATAGTTCATCAGTGGATGATGAGAATGTCGGTTTTGACAAAGAACACTGTTCATTACTGAAATGCTCTAATTGAGCTGTTAGAATGTCAGAAACAAGCTTTCTGAGCTGAGAACTGCATTTTGTGACATAGTTCATCAGTGGATGATGAGAATGTCAGTTTTGACAAAGAACACTGTTCATTACTGAAATGCTCCAATTGAGCTGTTAGAATGTCAGAAACAAGCTTTCTGAGCTGAGAAATGCATTTTGTGACAAAGTGCATCAGTGGATGATGAGAATGTCACTTTTGACAAAGAACACTGTTCATTACTAAAATGCTCTAATTGAGCTGTTAGAATGTCAGAAACAAGCTTTCTGAGCTGAGAACTGCATTTTGTGACATAGTTCATCAGTGGATGATGAGAATGTCACTTTTGACAAAGAACACTGATCATTACTGAAATGCTCCAATTGAGCTGTTAGAATGTCAGAAACAAGCTTTCTGAGCTGAGAAATGCATTTTGTGACAAAGTGCTTCAGTGGATGATGAGAATGTCAGTTTTGACAAAGAACACTGTTCATTACTAAAATGCTCTAATTGAGCTGTTAGAATGTCAGAAACAAGCTTTCTGAGCTGAGAACTGCATTTTGTGACATAGTTCATCAGTGGATGATGAGAATGTCAGTTTTGACAAAGAACACTGTTCATTACTAAAATGCTCTAATTGAGCTGTTAGAATGTCAGAAACAAGCTTTCTGAGCTGAGAACTGCATTTTGTGACATAGTTCATCAGTGGATGATGAGAATGTCGGTTTTGACAAAGAACACTGTTCATTACTGAAATGCTCTAATTGAGCTGTTAGAATGTCAGAAACAAGCTTTCTGAGCTGAGAACTGCATTTTGTGACAAAAAGCATCAGTGGATGATGAGAATGTCAGTTTTGACAAAGAACACTGATCATTACTAAAATGCTCCAATTGAGCTGTTAGAATGTCAGAAACAAGCTTTCTGAGCTGAGAAATGCATTTTGTGACAAAGTGCTTCAGTGGATGATGAGAATGTCAGTTTTGACAAAGAACACTGTTCATTACTAAAATGCTCTAATTGAGCTGTTAGAATGTCAGAAACAAGCTTTCTGAGCTGAGAAATGCATTTTGTGACATAGTTCATCAGTGGATGATGAGAATGTCAGTTTTGACAAAGAAAACTGTTCATTACTAAAATGCTCTAATTGAGCTGTTAGAATGTTAGAAACAAGCTTTCTGAGCTGAGAACTGCATTTTGTGACATAGTTTATCAGTGGATGATGAGAATGTCAGTTTTGACAAAGAACACTGATCATTACTAAAATGCTCCAATTGAGCTGTTAGAATGTCAGAAACAAGCTTTCTGAGCTGAGAAATGCATTTTGTGACAAAGTGCTTCAGTGGATGATGAGAATGTCAGTTTTGACAAAGAACACTGTTCATTACTAAAATGCTCTAATTGAGCTGTTAGAATGTCAGAAACAAGCTTTCTGAGCTGAGAACTGCATTTTGTGACATAGTTCATCAGTGGATGATGAGAATGTCGGTTTTGACAAAGAACACTGTTCATTACTGAAATGCTCTAATTGAGCTGTTAGAATGTCAGAAACAAGCTTTCTGAGCTGAGAACTGCATTTTGTGACATAGTTCATCAGTGGATGATGAGAATGTCAGTTTTGACAAAGAACACTGTTCATTACTGAAATGCTCCAATTGAGCTGTTAGAATGTCAGAAACAAGCTTTCTGAGCTGAGAAATGCATTTTGTGACAAAGTGCTTCAGTGGATGATGAGAATGTCAGTTTTGACAAAGAACACTGTTCATTACTGAAATGCTCCAATTGAGCTGTTAGAATGTCAGAAACAAGCTTTCTGAGCTGAGAAATGCATTTTGTGACAAAAAGCATCAGTGGATGATGAGAATGTCAGTTTTGACAAAGAACACTGATCATTACTAAAATGCTCCAATTGAGCTGTTATAATGTCAGAAACAAGCTTTCTGAGCTGAGAAATGCATTTTGTGACAAAGTGCTTCAGTGGATGATGAGAATGTCAGTTTTGACAAAGAACACTGTTCATTACTAAAATGCTCTAATTGAGCTGTTAGAATGTCAGAAACAAGCTTTCTGAGCTGAGAACTGCATTTTGTGACAAAGTGCTTCAGTGGATGATGAGAATGTCAGTTTTGACAAAGAACACTGTTCATTACTTAAATGCTCCAATTGAGCTGTTAGAATGTCAGAAACAAGCTTTCTGAGCTGAGAAATGCATTTTGTGACAAAGTGCATCAGTGGATGATGAGAATGTCACTTTTGACAAAGAACACTGTTCATTACTAAAATGCTCTAATTGAGCTGTTAGAATGTCAGAAACAAGCTTTCTGAGCTGAGAACTGCATTTTGTGACAAAAAGCATCAGTGGATGATGAGAATGTCAGTTTTGACAAAGAACACTGTTCATTACTAAAATGCTCTAATTGAGCTGTTAGAATGTCAGAAACAAGCTTTCTGAGTTGAGAACTGCATTTTGTGACAAAAAGCATCAGTGGATGATGAGAATGTCAGTTTTGACAAAGAACACTGATCATTACTAAAATGCTCCAATTGAGCTGTTAGAATGTCAGAAACAAGCTTTCTGAGCTGAGAAATGCATTTTGTGACAAAGTGCTTCAGTGGATGATGAGAATGTCAGTTTTGACAAAGAACACTGTTCATTACTAAAATGCTCTAATTGAGCTGTTAGAATGTCAGAAACAAGCTTTCTGAGCTGAGAAATGCATTTTGTGACATAGTTCATCAGTGGATGATGAGAATGTCAGTTTTGACAAAGAAAACTGTTCATTACTAAAACGCTCTAATTGAGCTGTTAGAATGTCAGAAACAAGCTTTCTGAGCTGAGAAATGCATTTTGTGACATAGTTCATCAGTGGATGATGAGAATGTCAGTTTTGACAAAGAACACTGATCATTACTAAAATGCTCCAATTGAGCTGTTAGAATGTCAGAAACAAGCTTTCTGAGCTGAGAAATGCATTTTGTGACAAAGTGCTTCAGTGGATGATGAGAATGTCAGTTTTGACAAAGAACACTGTTCATTACTAAAATGCTCTAATTGAGCTGTTAGAATATCAGAAACAAGCTTTCTGAGCTGAGAACTGCATTTTGTGACATAGTTCATCAGTGGATGATGAGAATGTCGGTTTTGACAAAGAACACTGTTCATTACTGAAATGCTCCAATTGAGCTGTTAGAATGTCAGAAACAAGCTTTCTGAGCTGAGAAATGCATTTTGTGACAAAGTGCTTCAGTGGATGATGAGAATGTCAGTTTTGACAAAGAACACTGTTCATTACTGAAATGCTCCAATTGAGCTGTTAGAATGTCAGAAACAAGCTTTCTGAGCTGAGAAATGCATTTTGTGACAAAAAGCATCAGTGGATGATGAGAATGTCAGTTTTGACAAAGAACACTGATCATTACTAAAATGCTCCAATTGAGCTGTTAGAATGTCAGAAACAAGCTTTCTGAGCTGAGAAATGCATTTTGTGACAAAGTGCTTCAGTGGATGATGAGAATGTCAGTTTTGACAAAGAACACTGTTCATTACTAAAATGCTCTAATTGAGCTGTTAGAATGTCAGAAACAAGCTTTCTGAGCTGAGAACTGCATTTTGTGACAAAGTGCTTCAGTGGATGATGAGAATGTCAGTTTTGACAAAGAACACTGTTCATTACTTAAATGCTCCAATTGAGCTGTTAGAATGTCAGAAACAAGCTTTCTGAGCTGAGAAATGCATTTTGTGACAAAGTGCATCAGTGGATGATGAGAATGTCACTTTTGACAAAGAACACTGTTCATTACTAAAATGCTCTAATTGAGCTGTTAGAATGTCAGAAACAAGCTTTCTGAGCTGAGAACTGCATTTTGTGACAAAAAGCATCAGTGGATGATGAGAATGTCAGTTTTGACAAAGAACACTGATCATTACTAAAATGCTCCAATTGAGCTGTTAGAATGTCAGAAACAAGCCTTCTGAGCTGAGAAATGCATTTTGTGACAAAGTGAATTAGTGGATGGATGAGAATGTCACTTTTGACAAAGAACACTGATCATTACTAAAATGCTCCAATTGAGCTGCTAGAATGTCAGAAACAAGCTTTCTGAGCTGAGAAATGCATTTTGTGACAAAGTGCTTCAGTGGATGATGAGAATGTCAGTTTTGACAAAGAACACTGTTCATTACTGAAATGCTCCAATTGAGCTGTTAGAATGTCAGAAACAAGCTTTCTGAGCTGAGAAATGCATTTTGTGACAAAGTGCATCAGTGGATGATGAGAATGTCACTTTTGACAAAGAACACTGTTCATTACTGAAATGCTCTAATTGAGCTGTTAGAATGTCAGAAACAAGCTTTCTGAGCTGAGAACTGCATTTTGTGACATAGTTCATCAGTGGATGATGAGAATGTCAGTTTTGACAAAGAACACTGTTCATTACTAAAATGCTCTAATTGAGCTGTTAGAATGTCAGAAACAAGCTTTCTGAGCTGAGAACTGCATTTTGTGACATAGTTCATCAGTGGATGATGAGAATGTCAGTTTTGACAAAGAACACTGATCATTACTAAAATGCTCCAATTGAGCTGTTAGAATGTCAGAAACAAGCTTTCTGAGCTGAGAAATGCATTTTGTGACAAAGTGCTTCAGTGGATGATGAGAATGTCAGTTTTGACAAAGAACACTGTTCATTACTAAAATGCTCTAATTGAGCTGTTAGAATGTCAGAAACAAGCTTTCTGAGCTGAGAACTGCATTTTGTGACATAGTTCATCAGTGGATGATGAGAATGTCAGTTTTGACAAAGAAAACTGTTCATTACTAAAATGCTCTAATTGAGCTGTTAGAATGTTAGAAACAAGCTTTCTGAGCTGAGAACTGCATTTTGTGACATAGTTCATCAGTGGATGATGAGAATGTCAGTTTTGACAAAGAACACTGTTCATTACTAAAATGCTCTAATTGAGCTGTTAGAATGTCAGAAACAAGCTTTCTGAGCTGAGAAATGCATTTTGTGACAAAGTGCTTCAGTGGATGATGAGAATGTCAGTTTTGACAAAGAACACTGTTCATTACTAAAATGCTCTAATTGAGCTGTTAGAATGTCAGAAACAAGCTTTCTGAGCTGAGAACTGCATTTTGTGACATAGTTCATCAGTGGATGATGAGAATGTCGGTTTTGACAAAGAACACTGTTCATTACTGAAATGCTCTAATTGAGCTGTTAGAATGTCAGAAACAAGCTTTCTGAGCTGAGAACTGCATTTTGTGACATAGTTCATCAGTGGATGATGAGAATGTCAGTTTTGACAAAGAACACGTTTCATTACTGAAATGCTCCAATTGAGCTGTTAGAATGTCAGAAACAAGCTTTCTGAGCTGAGAAATGCATTTTGTGACAAAGTGCATCAGTGGATGATGAGAATGTCACTTTTGACAAAGAACACTGTTCATTACTGAAATGCTCTAACTGAGCTGTTAGAATGTCAGAAACAAGCTTTCTGAGCAGAAAACTGCATTTTGTGACAAAGTGATTCAGTGGATGATCAGAATGTCAGTTTTGACAAAGAACACTGATCATTACTAAAATGCTCTAATTGAGCTGTTAGAATGTCAGAAACAAGCTTTTTGAGCAGAAAACTGCATTTTTTGACAAAATGCATCAGTGGATGATGAGAATGTCAGTTTTGACAAAGAACACTGTTCATTACTTAAATGCTCTAACTGAGCTGGTAGAATGTCAGAAACAAGCTTTCTGAGCTGAGAAATGCATTTTGTGACAAAGTGCTTCAGTGGATGATGAGAATGTCAGTTTTGACAAAGAACACTGTTCATTACTAAAATGCTCTAATTGAGCTGTTAGAATGTCAGAAACAAGCTTTCTGAGCTGAGAACTGCATTTTGTGACATAGTTCATCAGTGGATGATGAGAATGTCGGTTTTGACAAAGAACACTGTTCATTACTGAAATGCTCTAATTGAGCTGTTAGAATGTCAGAAACAAGCTTTCTGAGCTGAGAACTGCATTTTGTGACAAAAAGCATCAGTGGATGATGAGAATGTCAGTTTTGACAAAGAACACTGATCATTACTAAAATGCTCCAATTGAGCTGTTAGAATGTCAGAAACAAGCTTTCTGAGCTGAGAAATGCATTTTGTGACAAAGTGAATTAGTGGATGGATGAGAATGTCACTTTTGACAAAGAACACTGATCATTACTAAAATGCTCCAATTGAGCTGTTAGAATGTCAGAAACAAGCTTTCTGAGCTGAGAAATGCATTTTGTGACAAAGTGCTTCAGTGGATGATGAGAATGTCAGTTTTGACAAAGAACACTGTTCATTACTGAAATGCTCCAATTGAGCTGTTAGAATGTCAGAAACAAGCTTTCTGAGCTGAGAAATGCATTTTGTGACAAAGTGCATCAGTGGATGATGAGAATGTCACTTTTAACAAAGAACACTGTTCATTACTGAAATGCTCTAATTGAGCTGTTAGAATGTCAGAAACAAGCTTTCTGAGCTGAGAACTGCATTTTCTGACAAAAAGCATCAGTGGATGATGAGAGTGTCAGTTTTGACAAAGAACACTGATCATTACTAAAATGCTCCAATTGAGCTTTTAGAATGTCAGAAACAAGCTTTCTGAGCTGAGAAATGCATTTTGTGACAAAGTGCTTCAGTGGATGATGAGAATGTCAGTTTTGACAAAGAACACTGTTCATTAATGAAATGCTCCAATTGAGCTGTTAGAATGTCAGAAACAAGCTTTCTGAGCTGAAAACTGCATTTTGTGACAAAAAGCATCAGTGGATGATGAGAATGTCAGTTTTGACAAAGAACACTGTTCATTACTGAAATGCTCCAATTGAGCTGTTAGAATGTCAGAAACAAGCTTTCTGAGCTGAAAACTGCATTTTGTGACATAGTTCATCAGTGGATGATGAGAATGTCAGTTTTGACAAAGAACACTGATCATCACTAAAATGCTCCAATTAAGCTGTTAGAATGTCAGAAACAAGCTTTCTGAGCTGAGAACTGCATTTTGTGACATAGTTCATCAGTGGATGATGAGAATGTTAGTTTTGACAAAGAACACTGTTCATTACTAAAATTCTCTAATTGAGCTGTTAGAATGTCAGAAACAAGCTTTCTGAGCTGAGAACTGCATTTTGTGAGAAAGTGATTCAGTGGATGATGAGAATGTCAGTTTTGACAAAGAACACTGATCATTACTAAAATGCTCCAATTGAGCTGTTAGAATGTCAGAAACAAGCTTTCTGAGCTAAGAACTGCATTTTGTGACAAAGTGAATCAGTGGATGGATGAGAATGTCACTTTTGACAAAGAACACTGTTCATTACTAAAATTCTCTAATTGAGCTGTTAGAATGTCAGAAACAAGCTTTCTGAGCTGAGAACTGCATTTTGTGAGAAAGTGAATCAGTGGATGATGAGAATGTCAGTTTTGACAAAGAACACTGTTCATTACTAAAATGCTCCAATTGAGCTGTAAGAATGTCAGAAACAAGCTTTCTGAGCATAAAACTGCATTTTGTGACAAAGTGCATCAGTGGGTGATGAGAATGTCAGTTTTGACAAAGAACACTGTTCATTACTAAAATGCTCTAATTGAGCTGTTAGAATGTCAGAAACAAGCTTTCTGAGCTGAAAACTGCATTTTGTGACAAAGTGAATCAGTGAATGATGAGAATGTCAGTTTTGACAAAGAACACTGATCATTACTAAAATGCTCTAATTGAGCTGTTAGAATGTCAGAAACAAGCTTTCTGAGCTGAGAACTGCATTTTGTGACAAAGTGAATCAGTGGATGATGAGAATGTCACTTTTGACAAAGAACACTGATCATTACTAAAATGCTCTAATTGAGCTGTTAGAATGTCAGAAAAAAGCTTTCTGAGATGAAAACTGCATTTTGTGACAAAGTGAATCAGTGGATGATGAGAATGTCACTTTTGACAAAGAACACTGATCATTACTGAAATGCTCCAATTGAGCTGTTAGAATGTCAGAAACAAGCTTTCTGAGCTGAGAAATGCATTTTGTGACAAAGTGCTTCAGTGGATGATGAGAATGTCAGTTTTGACAAAGAACACTGTTCATTACTAAAATGCTCTAATTTGAGCTGTTAGAATGTCAGAAACAAGCTTTCTGAGCTGAGAACTGCATTTTGTGACATAGTTCATCAGTGGATGATGAGAATGTCACTTTTGACAAAGAACACTGTTCATTACTAAAATGCTCTAATTGAGCTGTTAGAATGTCAGAAACAAGCTTTCTGAGCTGAGAACTGCATTTTGTGACATAGTTCATCAGTGGATGATGAGAATGTCAGTTTTGACAAAGAACACTGATCATTACTAAAATGCTCCAATTGAGCTGTTAGAATGTCAGAAACAAGCTTTCTGAGCTGAGAAATGCATTTCGTGACAAAGTGCTTCAGTGGATGATGAGAATGTCAGTTTTGACAAAGAACAATGTTCATTACTGAAATGCTCCAATTGAGCTGTTAGAAAGTCAGAAACAAGCTTTCTGAGCTGAGAACTGCATTTTGTGACATAGTTCATCAGTGGATGATGAGAATGTCACTTTTGACAAAGAACACTGTTCATTACTAAAATGCTCTAATTGAGCTGTTAGAATGTCAGAAACAAGCTTTCTGAGCTGAGAACTGCATTTTGTGACATAGTTCATCAGTGGATGATGAGAATGTCAGTTTTGACAAAGAACACTGATCATTACTAAAATGCTCCAATTGAGCTGTTAGAATGTCAGAAACAAGCTTTCTGAGCTGAGAAATGCATTTTGTGACAAAGTGCTTCAGTGGATGATAAGAATGTCAGTTTTGACAAAGAACACTGTTCATTACTGAAATGCTCCAATTGAGCTGTTAGAATGTCAGAAACAAGCTTTCTGAGCTGAGAAATGCATTTTGTGACAAAGTGCATCAGTGGATGATGAGAATGTCACTTTTGACAAAGAACACTGTTCATTACTAAAATGCTCTAATTGAGCTGTTAGAATGTCAGAAACAAGCTTTCTGAGCTGAGAACTGCATTTTGTGACAAAAAGCATCAGTGGATGATGAGAATGTCAGTTTTGACAAAGAACACTGATCATTACTAAAATGCTCCAATTGAGCTGTTAGAATGTCAGAAACAAGCTTTCTGAGCTGAGAAATGCATTTTGTGACAAAGTGCTTCAGTGGATGATGAGAATGTCAGTTTTGACAAAGAACACTGTTCATTACTAAAATGCTCTAATTGAGCTGTTAGAATGTCAGAAACAAGCTTTCTGAGCTGAGAACTGCATTTTGTGACATAGTTCATCAGTGGATGATGAGAATGTCAGTTTTGACAAAGAACACTGTTCATTACTAAAATGCTCTAATTGAGCTGTTAGAATGTCAGAAACAAGCTTTCTGAGCTGAGAACTGCATTTTGTGACATAGTTCATCAGTGGATGATGAGAATGTCGGTTTTGACAAAGAACACTGTTCATTACTGAAATGCTCTAATTGAGCTGTTAGAATGTCAGAAACAAGCTTTCTGAGCTGAGAACTGCATTTTGTGACATAGTTCATCAGTGGATGATGAGAATGTCAGTTTTGACAAAGAACACTGTTCATTACTGAAATGCTCCAATTGAGCTGTTAGAATGTCAGAAACAAGCTTTCTGAGCTGAGAAATGCATTTTGTGACAAAGTGCATCAGTGGATGATGAGAATGTCACTTTTGACAAAGAACACTGTTCATTACTAAAATGCTCTAATTGAGCTGTTAGAATGTCAGAAACAAGCTTTCTGAGCTGAGAACTGCATTTTGTGACAAAGTGCTTCAGTGGATGATGAGAATGTCAGTTTTGACAAAGAACACTGTTCATTACTAAAATGCTCTAATTGAGCTGTTAGAATGTCAGAAACAAGCTTTCTGAGCTGAGAAATGCATTTTGTGACAAAGTGCTTCAGTGGATGATGAGAATGTCAGTTTTGACAAAGAACACTGTTCATTACTTAAATGCTCCAATTGAGCTGTTAGAATGTCAGAAACAAGCTTTCTGAGCTGAGAAATGCATTTTGTGACATAGTTCATCAGTGGATGATGAGAATGTCAGTTTTGACAAAGAACACTGATCATTACTAAAATGCTCCAATTGAGCTGTTAGAATGTCAGAAACAAGCTTTCTGAGCTGAGAACTGCATTTTGTGACATAGTTCATCAGTGGATGATGAGAATGTCACTTTTGACAAAGAACACTGTTCATTACTAAAATGCTCTAATTGAGCTGTTAGAATGTCAGAAACAAGCTTTCTGAGCTGAGAACTGCATTTTGTGACATAGTTCATCAGTGGATGATGAGAATGTCAGTTTTGACAAAGAACACTGATCATTACTAAAATGCTCCAATTGAGCTGTTAGAATGTCAGAAACAAGCTTTCTGAGCTGAGAAATGCATTTTGTGACAAAGTGCTTCAGTGGATGATAAGAATGTCAGTTTTGACAAAGAACACTGTTCATTACTGAAATGCTCCAATTGAGCTGTTAGAATGTCAGAAACAAGCTTTCTGAGCTGAGAAATGCATTTTGTGACAAAGTGCATCAGTGGATGATGAGAATGTCACTTTTGACAAAGAACACTGTTCATTACTAAAATGCTCTAATTGAGCTGTTAGAATGTCAGAAACAAGCTTTCTGAGCTGAGAACTGCATTTTGTGACAAAAAGCATCAGTGGATGATGAGAATGTCAGTTTTGACAAAGAACACTGATCATTACTAAAATGCTCCAATTGAGCTGTTAGAATGTCAGAAACAAGCTTTCTGAGCTGAGAAATGCATTTTGTGACAAAGTGCTTCAGTGGATGATGAGAATGTCAGTTTTGACAAAGAACACTGTTCATTACTAAAATGCTCTAATTGAGCTGTTAGAATGTCAGAAACAAGCTTTCTGAGCTGAGAACTGCATTTTGTGACATAGTTCATCAGTGGATGATGAGAATGTCAGTTTTGACAAAGAACACTGTTCATTACTAAAATGCTCTAATTGAGCTGTTAGAATGTCAGAAACAAGCTTTCTGAGCTGAGAACTGCATTTTGTGACATAGTTCATCAGTGGATGATGAGAATGTCGGTTTTGACAAAGAACACTGTTCATTACTAAAATGCTCTAATTGAGCTGTTAGAATGTCAGAAACAAGCTTTCTGAGCTGAGAACTGCATTTTGTGACATAGTTCATCAGTGGATGATGAGAATGTCAGTTTTGACAAAGAACACTGTTCATTACTGAAATGCTCCAATTGAGCTGTTAGAATGTCAGAAACAAGCTTTCTGAGCTGAGAAATGCATTTTGTGACAAAGTGCATCAGTGGATGATGAGAATGTCACTTTTGACAAAGAACACTGTTCATTACTAAAATGCTCTAATTGAGCTGTTAGAATGTCAGAAACAAGCTTTCTGAGCTGAGAACTGCATTTTGTGACAAAGTGCTTCAGTGGATGATGAGAATGTCAGTTTTGACAAAGAACACTGTTCATTACTAAAATGCTCTAATTGAGCTGTTAGAATGTCAGAAACAAGCTTTCTGAGCTGAGAAATGCATTTTGTGACAAAGTGCTTCAGTGGATGATGAGAATGTCAGTTTTGACAAAGAACACTGTTCATTACTTAAATGCTCCAATTGAGCTGTTAGAATGTCAGAAACAAGCTTTCTGAGCTGAGAAATGCATTTTGTGACAAAGTGCATCAGTGGATGATGAGAATGTCACTTTTGACAAAGAACACTGTTCATTACTAAAATGCTCTAATTGAGCTGTTAGAATGTCAGAAACAAGCTTTCTGAGCTGAGAACTGCATTTTGTGACAAAAAGCATCAGTGGATGATGAGAATGTCAGTTTTGACAAAGAACACTGATCATTACTAAAATGCTCTAATTGAGCTGTTAGAATGTCAGAAACAAGCTTTCTGAGCTGAGAACTGCATTTTGTGACAAAGTGCTTCAGTGGATGATGAGAATGTCAGTTTTGACAAAGAACACTATTCATTACTAAAATGCTCTAATTGAGCTGTTAGAATGTCAGAAACAAGCTTTCTGAGCTGAGAACTGCATTTTGTGACATAGTTCATCAGTGGATGATGAGAATGTCAGTTTTGACAAAGAAAACTGTTCATTACTAAAATGCTCTAATTGAGCTGTTAGAATGTTAGAAACAAGCTTTCTGAGCTGAGAACTGCATTTTGTGACATAGTTCATCAGTGGATGATGAGAATGTCAGTTTTGACAAAGAACACTGTTCATTACTAAAATGCTCCAATTGAGCTGTTAGGATGTCAGAAACAAGCTTTCTGAGCTGAGAACTGCATTTTGTGACAAAGTGAATCAGTGGATGATGAGAATATCACTTTTGACAAAGAACACTGTTCATTAATGAAATGCTCCAATTGAGCTGTTAGAATGTCAGAAACAAGCTTTCTGAGCTGAAAACTGCATTTTGTGACAAAGTGAATTAGTGGATGGATGAGAATGTCACTTTTGACAAAGAACACTGTTCATTAATGAAATGCTCCAATTGAGCTGTTAGAATGTCAGAAACAAGCTTTCTGAGCTGAAAACTGCATTTTGTGACAAAAAGCATCAGTGGATGATGAGAATGTCAGTTTTGACAAAGAACACTGTTCATTACTGAAATGCTCCAATTGAGCTGTTAGAATGTCAGAAACAAGCTTTCTGAGCTGAAAACTGCATTTTGTGACATAGTTCATCAGTGGATGATGAGAATGTCAGTTTTGACAAAGAACACTGATCATCACTAAAATGCTCCAATTAAGCTGTTAGAATGTCAGAAACAAGCTTTCTGAGCTGAGAACTGCATTTTGTGACATAGTTTATCAGTGGATGATGAGAATGTCAGTTTTGACAAAGAACACTGTTCATTACTAAAATTCTCTAATTGAGCTGTTAGAATGTCAGAAACAAGCTTTCTGAGCTGAGATCTGCATTTTGTGAGAAAGTGAATCAGTGGATGATGAGAATGTCAGTTTTGACAAAGAACACTGATCATTACTAAAATGCTCCAATTGAGCTGTTAGAATGTCAGAAACAAGCTTTCTGAGCTGAGAACTGTATTTTGTGACAAAGTGAATCAGTGGATGGATGAGAATGTCACTTTTGACAAAGAACACTGTTCATTACTGAAATGCTCCAATTGAGCTGTTAGAATGTCAGAAACAAGCTTTCTGAGCTGAAAACTGCATTTTGTGACATAGTTCATCAGTGGATGATGAGAATGTCAGTTTTGACAAAGAACAATGTTCATTACTAAAATTCTCTAATTGAGCTGTTAGAATGTCAGAAACAAGCTTTCTGAGCTGAGAACTGCATTTTGTGAGAAAGTGAATCAGTGGATGATGAGAATGTCAGTTTTGACAAAGAACACTGTTCATTACTAAAATGCTCCAATTGAGCTGTTAGAATGTCAGAAACAAGCTTTCTGAGCATAAAACTGCATTTTGTGACAAAGTGCATCAGTGGGTGATGAGAATGTCAGTTTTGACAAAGAACACTGTTCATTACTAAAATGCTCTAATTGAGCTGTTAGAATGTCAGAAACAAGCTTTCTGAGCTGAAAACTGCATTTTGTGACAAAGTGAATCAGTGAATGATGAGAATGTCAGTTTTGACAAAGAACACTGATCATTACTAAAATGCTCTAATTGAGCTGTTAGAATGTCAGAAACAAGCTTTCTGAGCTGAGAACTGCATTTTGTGACAAAGTGAATCAGTGGATGATGAGAATGTCACTTTTGACAAAGAACACTGATCATTACTAAAATGCTCTAATTGAGCTGTTAGAATGTCAGAAAAAAGCTTTCTGACATGAAAACTGCATTTTGTGACAAAGTGAATCAGTGGATGATGAGAATGTCACTTTTGACAAAGAACACTGATCATTACTGAAATGCTCCAATTGAGCTGTTAGAATGTCAGAAACAAGCTTTCTGAGCTGAGAAATGCATTTTGTGACAAAGTGCTTCAGTGGATGATGAGAATGTCAGTTTTGACAAAGAACACTGTTCATTACTAAAATGCTCTAATTGAGCTGTTAGAATGTCAGAAACAAGCTTTCTGAGCTGAGAACTGCATTTTGTGACATAGTTCATCAGTGGATGATGAGAATGTCAGTTTTGACAAAGAACACTGTTCATTACTAAAATGCTCTAATTGAGCTGTTAGAATGTCAGAAACAAGCTTTCTGAGCTGAGAACTGCATTTTGTGACATAGTTCATCAGTGGATGATGAGAATGTCAGTTTTGACAAAGAACACTGTTCATTACTAAAATGCTCCAATTGAGCTGTTAGAATGTCAGAAACAAGCTTTCTGAGCTGAGAACTGCATTTTGTGACAAAGTGAATCAGTGGATGATGAGAATGACACTTTTGACAAAGAACACTGATCATTACTAAAATGCTCTAATTGAGCTGTTAGAATGTCAGAAACAAGCTTTCTGAGCTGAAAACTGCATTTTGTGACAAAGTGAATTAGTGGATGGATGAGAATGTCACTTTTGACAAAGAACACTGTTCATTACTAAAATGCTCCAATTGAGCTGTTAGAATGTCAGAAACAAGCTTTCTGAGCTGAGAACTGCATTTTGTGACAAAGTGAATCAGTGGATGATGAGAATGACACTTTTGACAAAGAACACTGATCATTACTAAAATGCTCTAATTGAGCTGTTAGAATGTCAGAAACAAGCTTTCTGAGCTGAAAACTGCATTTTGTGACAAAGTGAATTAGTGGATGGATGAGAATGACACTTTTGACAAAGAACACTGATCATTACTAAAATGCTCTAATTGAGCTGTTAGAATGTCAGAAACAAGCTTTCTGAGCTGAAAACTGCATTTTGTGACAAAGTGAATTAGTGGATGGATGAGAATGTCACTTTTGACAAAGAACACTGTTCATTACTAAAATGCTCTAATTGAGCTGTTAGAATGTCAGAAACAAGCTTTCTGAGCTGAAAACTGCATTTTGTGACAAAAAGCATCAGTGGATGATGAGAATGTCAGTTTTGACAAAGAACACTGTTCATTACTGAAATGCTCCAATTGAGCTGTTAGAATGTCAGAAACAAGCTTTCTGAGCTGAAAACTGCATTTTGTGACATAGTTCATCAGTGGATGATGAGAATGTCAGTTTTGACAAAGAACACTGATCATCACTAAAATGCTCCAATTAAGCTGTTAGAATGTCAGAAACAAGCTTTCTGAGCTGAGAACTGCATTTTGTGACATAGTTCATCAGTGGATGATGAGAATGTCAGTTTTGACAAAGAACACTGTTCATTACTAAAATTCTCTAATTGAGCTGTTAGAATGTCAGAAACAAGCTTTCTGAGCTGAGATCTGCATTTTGTGAGAAAGTGAATCAGTGGATGATGAGAATGTCAGTTTTGACAAAGAACACTGATCATTACTAAAATGCTCCAATTGAGCTGTTAGAATGTCAGAAACAAGCTTTCTGAGCTGAGAACTGCATTTTGTGACAAAGTGAATCAGTGGATGGATGAGAATGTCACTTTTGACAAAGAACACTGTTCATTACTGAAATGCTCCAATTGAGCTGTTAGAATGTCAGAAACAAGCTTTCTGAGCTGAAAACTGCATTTTGTGACATAGTTCATCAGTGGATGATGAGAATGTCAGTTTTGACAAAGAACAATGTTCATTACTAAAATTCTCTAATTGAGCTGTTAGAATGTCAGAAACAAGCTTTCTGAGCTGAGAACTGCATTTTGTGAGAAAGTGAATCAGTGGATGATGAGAATGTCAGTTTTGACAAAGAACACTGTTCATTACTGAAATGCTCCAATTGAGCTGTTAGAATGTCAGAAACAAGCTTTCTGAGCATAAAACTGCATTTTGTGACAAAGTGCATCAGTGGGTGATGAGAATGTCAGTTTTGACAAAGAACACTGTTCATTACTAAAATGCTCTAATTGAGCTGTTAGAATGTCAGAAACAAGCTTTCTGAGCTGAAAACTGCATTTTGTGACAAAGTGAATCAGTGAATGATGAGAATGTCAGTTTTGACAAAGAACACTGATCATTACTAAAATGCTCTAATTGAGCTGTTAGAATGTCAGAAACAAGCTTTCTGAGCTGAGAACTGCATTTTGTGACATAGTTCATCAGTGGATGATGAGAATGTCAGTTTTGACAAAGAACACTGTTCATTACTAAAATTCTCTAATTGAGCTGTTAGAATGTCAGAAACAAGCTTTCTGAGCTGAGATCTGCATTTTGTGAGAAAGTGAATCAGTGGATGATGAGAATGTCAGTTTTGACAAAGAACACTGATCATTACTAAAATGCTCCAATTGAGCTGTTAGAATGTCAGAAACAAGCTTTCTGAGCTGAGAACTGCATTTTGTGACAAAGTGAATCAGTGGATGGATGAGAATGTCACTTTTGACAAAGAACACTGTTCATTACTGAAATGCTCCAATTGAGCTGTTAGAATGTCAGAAACAAGCTTTCTGAGCTGAAAACTGCATTTTGTGACATAGTTCATCAGTGGATGATGAGAATGTCAGTTTTGACAAAGAACAATGTTCATTACTAAAATTCTCTAATTGAGCTGTTAGAATGTCAGAAACAAGCTTTCTGAGCTGAGAACTGCATTTTGTGAGAAAGTGAATCAGTGGATGATGAGAATGTCAGTTTTGACAAAGAACACTGTTCATTACTAAAATGCTCCAATTGAGCTGTTAGAATGTCAGAAACAAGCTTTCTGAGCATAAAACTGCATTTTGTGACAAAGTGCATCAGTGGGTGATGAGAATGTCAGTTTTGACAAAGAACACTGTTCATTACTAAAATGCTCTAATTGAGCTGTTAGAATGTCAGAAACAAGCTTTCTGAGCTGAAAACTGCATTTTGTGACAAAGTGAATCAGTGAATGATGAGAATGTCAGTTTTGACAAAGAACACTGATCATTACTAAAATGCTCTAATTGAGCTGTTAGAATGTCAGAAACAAGCTTTCTGAGCTGAGAACTGCATTTTGTGACAAAGTGAATCAGTGGATGATGAGAATGTCACTTTTGACAAAGAACACTGTTCATTACTAAAATGCTCTAATTGAGCTGTTAGAATGTCAGAAACAAGCTTTCTGAGCTGAGAACTGCATTTTGTGACAAAAAGCATCAGTGGATGATGAGAATGTCAGTTTTGACAAAGAACACTGATCATTACTAAAATGCTCTAATTGAGCTGTTAGAATGTCAGAAACAAGCTTTCTGAGCTGAGAACTGCATTTTGTGACAAAGTGCTTCAGTGGATGATGAGAATGTCAGTTTTGACAAAGAACACTATTCATTACTAAAATGCTCTAATTGAGCTGTTAGAATGTCAGAAACAAGCTTTCTGAGCTGAGAACTGCATTTTGTGACATAGTTCATCAGTGGATGATGAGAATGTCAGTTTTGACAAAGAAAACTGTTCATTACTAAAATGCTCTAATTGAGCTGTTAGAATGTTAGAAACAAGCTTTCTGAGCTGAGAACTGCATTTTGTGACATAGTTCATCAGTGGATGATGAGAATGTCAGTTTTGACAAAGAACACTGTTCATTACTAAAATGCTCCAATTGAGCTGTTAGAATGTCAGAAACAAGCTTTCTGAGCTGAGAACTGCATTTTGTGACAAAGTGAATCAGTGGATGATGAGAATGTCACTTTTGACAAAGAACACTGTTCATTAATGAAATGCTCCAATTGAGCTGTTAGAATGTCAGAAACAAGCTTTCTGAGCTGAAAACTGCATTTTGTGACAAAGTGAATTAGTGGATGGATGAGAATGTCACTTTTGACAAGGAACACTGTTCATTAATGAAATGCTCCAATTGAGCTGTTAGAATGTCAGAAACAAGCTTTCTGAGCTGAAAACTGCATTTTGTGACAAAAAGCATCAGTGGATGATGAGAATGTCAGTTTTGACAAAGAACACTGTTCATTACTGAAATGCTCCAATTGAGCTGTTAGAATGTCAGAAACAAGCTTTCTGAGCTGAAAACTGCATTTTGTGACATAGTTCATCAGTGGATGATGAGAATGTCAGTTTTGACAAAGAACACTGATCATCACTAAAATGCTCCAATTAAGCTGTTAGAATGTCAGAAACAAGCTTTCTGAGCTGAGAACTGCATTTTGTGACATAGTTCATCAGTGGATGATGAGAATGTCAGTTTTGACAAAGAACACTGTTCATTACTAAAATTCTCTAATTGAGCTGTTAGAATGTCAGAAACAAGCTTTCTGAGCTGAGATCTGCATTTTGTGAGAAAGTGAATCAGTGGATGATGAGAATGTCAGTTTTGACAAAGAACACTGATCATTACTAAAATGCTCCAATTGAGCTGTTAGAATGTCAGAAACAAGCTTTCTGAGCTGAGAACTGCATTTTGTGACAAAGTGAATAAGTGGATGGATGAGAATGTCACTTTTGACAAAGAACACTGTTCATTACTGAAATGCTCCAATTGAGCTGTTAGAATGTCAGAAACAAGCTTTCTGAGCTGAAAACTGCATTTTGTGACATAGTTCATCAGTGGATGATGAGAATGTCAGTTTTGACAAAGAACAATGTTCATTACTAAAATTCTCTAATTGAGCTGTTAGAATGTCAGAAACAAGCTTTCTGAGCTGAGAACTGCATTTTGTGAGAAAGTGAATCAGTGGATGATGAGAATGTCAGTTTTGACAAAGAACACTGTTCATTACTAAAATGCTCCAATTGAGCTGTTAGAATGTCAGAAACAAGCTTTCTGAGCATAAAACTGCATTTTGTGACAAAGTGCATCAGTGGGTGATGAGAATGTCAGTTTTGACAAAGAACACTGTTCATTACTAAAATGCTCTAATTGAGCTGTTAGAATGTCAGAAACAAGCTTTCTGAGCTGAAAACTGCATTTTGTGACAAAGTGCATCAGTGGGTGATGAGAATGTCACTTTTGACAAAGAACACTGATCATTACTAAAATGCTCTAATTGAGCTGTTAGAATGTCAGAAAAAAGCTTTCTGACATGAAAACTGCATTTTGTGACAAAGTGAATCAGTGGATGATGAGAATGTCACTTTTGACAAAGAACACTGATCATTACTGAAATGCTCCAATTGAGCTGTTAGAATGTCAGAAACAAGCTTTCTGAGCTGAGAAATGCATTTTGTGACAAAGTGCTTCAGTGGATGATGAGAATGTCAGTTTTGACAAAGAACACTGTTCATTACTAAAATGCTCTAATTGAGCTGTTAGAATGTCAGAAACAAGCTTTCTGAGCTGAGAACTGCATTTTGTGACATAGTTCATCAGTGGATGATGAGAATGTCAGTTTTGACAAAGAACACTGTTCATTACTAAAATGCTCTAATTGAGCTGTTAGAATGTCAGAAACAAGCTTTCTGAGCTGAGAACTGCATTTTGTGACATAGTTCATCAGTGGATGATGAGAATGTCGGTTTTGACAAAGAACACTGTTCATTACTGAAATGCTCTAATTGAGCTGTTAGAATGTCAGAAACAAGCTTTCTGAGCTGAGAATTGCATTTTGTGACATAGTTCATCAGTGGATGATGAGAATGTCAGTTTTGACAAAGAACACTGTTCATTACTGAAATGCTCCAATTGAGCTGTTAGAATGTCAGAAACAAGCTTTCTGAGCTGAGAAATGCATTTTGTGACAAAGTGCATCAGTGGATGATGAGAATGTCACTTTTGACAAAGAACACTGTTCATTACTAAAATGCTCTAATTGAGCTGTTAGAATGTCAGAAACAAGCTTTCTGAGCTGAGAACTGCATTTTGTGACAAAAAGCATCAGTGGATGATGAGAATGTCAGTTTTGACAAAGAACACTAATCATTACTAAAATGCTCCAATTGAGCTGTTAGAATGTCAGAAACAAGCTTTCTGAGCTGAGAAATGCATTTTGTGACAAAGTGCTTCAGTGGATGATGAGAATGTCAGTTTTGACAAAGAACACTGTTCATTACTAAAATGCTCTAATTGAGCTGTTAGAATGTCAGAAACAAGCTTTCTGAGCTGAGAACTGCATTTTGTGACATAGTTCATCAGTGGATGATGAGAATGTCAGTTTTGACAAAGAACACTGATCATTACTAAAATGCTCCAATTGAGCTGTTAGAATGTCAGAAACAAGCTTTCTGAGCTGAGAAATGCATTTTGTGACAAAGTGCTTCAGTGGATGATGAGAATGTCAGTTTTGACAAAGAACACTGTTCATTACTAAAATGCTCTAATTGAGCTGTTAGAATGTCAGAAACAAGCTTTCTGAGCTGAGAACTGCATTTTGTGACATAGTTCATCAGTGGATGATGAGAATGTCAGTTTTGACAAAGAAAACTGTTCATTACTAAAATGCTCTAATTGAGCTGTTAGAATGTTAGAAACAAGCTTTCTGAGCTGAGAACTGCATTTTGTGACATAGTTCATCAGTGGATGATGAGAATGTCAGTTTTGACAAAGAAAACTGTTCATTACTAAAATGCTCTAATTGAGCTGTTAGAATGTTAGAAACAAGCTTTCTGAGCTGAGAACTGCTTTTTGTGACAAAGTGAATCAGTGGATGATGAGAATGACACTTTTGACAAAGAACACTGATCATTACTAAAATGCTCTAATTGAGCTGTTAGAATGTCAGAAAAAAGCTTTCTGAGATGAAAACTGCATTTTGTGACAAAGTGAATCAGTGGATGATGAGAATGTCACTTTTGACAAAGAACACTGATCATTACTAAAATGCTCTAACTGAGCTGTTAGAATGTCAGAAAAAAGCTTTCTGAGCTGAGAACTGCATTTTGTGACAAAATGCATCAGTGGATGATGAGAATGTCAGTTTTGACAAAGAACACTGTTCATTACTGAAATGCTCTAACTGAGCTGTTAGAATGTCAGAAACAAGCTTTTTGAGCAGAAAACTGCATTTTTTGACAAAATGCATCAGTGGATGATGAGAATGTCAGTTTTGACAAAGAACACTGTTCATTACTAAAATGCTCTAATTGAGCTGTTAGAATGTCAGAAACAAGCTTTCTGAGCAGAAAACTGCATTTTGTGACAAAGTGATTCAGTGGATGATCAGAATGTCAGTTTTGACAAAGAACACTGATCATTACTAAAATGCTCTAATTGAGCTGTTAGAATGTCAGAAACAAGCTTTTTGAGCAGAAAACTGCATTTTTTGACAAAATGCATCAGTGGATGATGAGAATGTCAGTTTTGACAAAGAACACTGTTCATTACTTAAATGCTCTAACTGAGCTGGTAGAATGTCAGAAACAAGCTTTCTGAGCCGAGAAATGCATTTTGTGACAAAGTGCTTCAGTGGATGATGAGAATGTCAGTTTTGACAAAGAACACTGTTCATTACTAAAATGCTCTAATTGAGCTGTTAGAATGTCAGAAACAAGCTTTCTGAGCTGAGAACTGCATTTTGTGACATAGTTCATCAGTGGATGATGAGAATGTCGGTTTTGACAAAGAACACTGTTCATTACTGAAATGCTCTAATTGAGCTGTTAGAATGTCAGAAACAAGCTTTCTGAGCTGAGAACTGCATTTTGTGACATAGTTCATCAGTGGATGATGAGAATGTCAGTTTTGACAAAGAACACTGTTCATTACTGAAATGCTCCAATTGAGCTGTTAGAATGTCAGAAACAAGCTTTCTGAGCTGAGAAATGCATTTTGTGACAAAGTGCATCAGTGGATGATGAGAATGTCACTTTTGACAAAGAACACTGTTCATTACTAAAATGCTCTAATTGAGCTGTTAGAATGTCAGAAACAAGCTTTCTGAGCTGAGAACTGCATTTTGTGACAAAAAGCATCAGTGGATGATGAGAATGTCAGTTTTGACAAAGAACACTGATCATTACTAAAATGCTCCAATTGAGCTGTTAGAATGTCAGAAACAAGCTTTCTGAGCTGAGAACTGCATTTTGTGACAAAGTGCTTCAGTGGATGATGAGAATGTCAGTTTTGACAAAGAACACTGTTCATTACTAAAATGCTCTAATTGAGCTGTTAGAATGTCAGAAACAAGCTTTCTGAGCATAAAACTGCATTTTGTGACCAAAAGCATCAGTGGATGATGAGAATGTCAGTTTTGACAAAGAACACTGATCATTACTAAAATGCTCTAATTGAGCTGTTAGAATGTCAGAAAAAAGCTTTCTGAGCTGAGAACTGCATTTTGTGACATAGTTCATCAGTGGATGATGAGAATGTCACTTTTGACAAAGAACACTGATCATTACTGAAATGCTCCAATTGAGCTGTTAGAATGTCAGAAACAAGCTTTCTGAGCTGAGAAATGCATTTTGTGACAAAGTGCTTCAGTGGATGATGAGAATGTCAGTTTTGACAAAGAACACTGTTCATTACTAAAATGCTCTAATTGAGCTGTTAGAATGTCAGAAACAAGCTTTCTGAGCTGAGAACTGCATTTTGTGACATAGTTCATCAGTGGATGATGAGAATGTCACTTTTGACAAAGAACACTGTTCATTACTAAAATGCTCTAATTGAGCTGTTAGAATGTCAGAAACAAGCTTTCTGAGCTGAGAACTGCATTTTGTGACATAGTTCATCAGTGGATGATGAGAATGTCAGTTTTGACAAAGAACACTGATCATTACTAAAATGCTCCAATTGAGCTGTTAGAATGTCAGAAACAAGCTTTCTGAGCTGAGAAATGCATTTTGTGACAAAGTGCTTCAGTGGATGATGAGAATGTCAGTTTTGACAAAGAACACTGATCATTACTGAAATGCTCCAATTGAGCTGTTAGAATGTCAGAAACAAGCTTTCTGAGCTGAGAAATGCATTTTGTGACAAAGTGCATCAGTGGATGATGAGAATGTCACTTTTGACAAAGAACACTGTTCATTACTAAAATGCTCTAATTGAGCTGTTAGAATGTCAGAAACAAGCTTTCTGAGCTGAGAACTGCATTTTGTGACCAAAAGCATCAGTGGATGATGAGAATGTCAGTTTTGACAAAGAACACTGATCATTACTAAAATGCTCCAATTGAGCTGTTAGAATGTCAGAAACAAGCTTTCTGAGCTGAGAAATGCATTTTGTGACAAAGTGCTTCAGTGGATGATGAGAATGTCAGTTTTGACAAAGAACACTGTTCATTACTAAAATGCTCTAATTGAGCTGTTAGAATGTCAGAAACAAGCTTTCTGAGCTGAGAACTGCATTTTGTGACATAGTTCATCAGTGGATGATGAGAATGTCAGTTTTGACAAAGAACACTGTTCATTACTAAAATGCTCTAATTGAGCTGTTAGAATGTTAGAAACAAGCTTTCTGAGCTGAGAACTGCATTTTGTGACATAGTTCATCAGTGGATGATGAGAATGTCAGTTTTGACAAAGAACACTGATCATTACTAAAATGCTCCAATTGAGCTGTTAGAATGTCAGAAACAAGCTTTCTGAGCTGAGAAATGCATTTTGTGACAAAGTGCTTCAGTGGATGATGAGAATGTCAGTTTTGACAAAGAACACTGTTCATTACTAAAATGCTCTAATTGAGCTGTTAGAATGTCAGAAACAAGCTTTCTGAGCTGAGAACTGCATTTTGTGACATAGTTCATCAGTGGATGATGAGAATGTCACTTTTGACAAAGAACACTGATCATTACTAAAATGCTCTAATTGAGCTGTTAGAATGTCAGAAAAAAGCTTTCTGAGCTGAGAACTGCATTTTGTGACATAGTTCATCAGTGGATGATGAGAATGTCAGTTTTGACAAAGAACACTGTTCATTACTGAAATGCTCCAATTGAGCTGTTAGAATGTCAGAAACAAGCTTTCTGAGCTGAGAAATGCATTTTGTGACAAAGTGCATCAGTGGATGATGAGAATGTCACTTTTGACAAAGAACACTGTTCATTACTAAAATGCTCTAATTGAGCTGTTAGAATGTCAGAAACAAGCTTTCTGAGCTGAGAACTGCATTTTGTGACAAAAAGCATCAGTGGATGATGAGAATGTCAGTTTTGACAAAGAACACTGTTCATTACTAAAATGCTCTAATTGAGCTGTTAGAATGTCAGAAACAAGCTTTCTGAGCTGAGAAATGCATTTTGTGACAAAGTGCATCAGTGGATGATGAGAATGTCACTTTTGACAAAGAACACTGTTCATTACTAAAATGCTCTAATTGAGCTGTTAGAATGTCAGAAACAAGCTTTCTGAGCTGAGAACTGCATTTTGTGACAAAAAGCATCAGTGGATGATGAGAATGTCAGTTTTGACAAAGAACACTGATCATTACTAAAATGCTCCAATTGAGCTGTTAGAATGTCAGAAACAAGCTTTCTGAGCTGAGAAATGCATTTTGTGACAAAGTGCTTCAGTGGATGATGAGAATGTCAGTTTTGACAAAGAACACTGTTCATTACTAAAATGCTCTAATTGAGCTGTTAGAATGTCAGAAACAAGCTTTCTGAGCTGAGAACTGCATTTTGTGACATAGTTCATCAGTGGATGATGAGAATGTCAGTTTTGACAAAGAACACTGTTCATTACTAAAATGCTCCAATTGAGCTGTTAGAATGTCAGAAACAAGCTTTCTGAGCTGAGAACTGCATTTTGTGACAAAGTGAATCAGTGGATGATGAGAATGTCACTTTTGACAAAGAACACTGTTCATTAATGAAATGCTCCAATTGAGCTGTTAGAATGTCAGAAACAAGCTTTCTGAGCTGAAAACTGCATTTTGTGACAAAGTGAATTAGTGGATGGATGAGAATGTCACTTTTGACAAAGAACACTGTTCATTAATGAAATGCTCCAATTGAGCTGTTAGAATGTCAGAAACAAGCTTTCTGAGCTGAAAACTGCATTTTGTGACAAAAAGCATCAGTGGATGATGAGAATGTCAGTTTTGACAAAGAACACTGTTCATTACTGAAATGCTCCAATTGAGCTGTTAGAATGTCAGAAACAAGCTTTCTGAGCTGAAAACTGCATTTTGTGACATAGTTCATCAGTGGATGATGAGAATGTCAGTTTTGACAAAGAACACTGATCATCACTAAAATGCTCCAATTAAGCTGTTAGAATGTCAGAAACAAGCTTTCTGAGCTGAGAACTGCATTTTGTGACATAGTTCATCAGTGGATGATGAGAATGTCAGTTTTGACAAAGAACACTGTTCATTACTAAAATTCTCTAATTGAGCTGTTAGAATGTCAGAAACAAGCTTTCTGAGCTGAGATCTGCATTTTGTGAGAAAGTGAATCAGTGGATGATGAGAATGTCAGTTTTGACAAAGAACACTGATCATTACTAAAATGCTCCAATTGAGCTGTTAGAATGTCAGAAACAAGCTTTCTGAGCTGAGAACTGCATTTTGTGACAAAGTGAATCAGTGGATGGATGAGAATGTCACTTTTGACAAAGAACACTGTTCATTACTGAAATGCTCCAATTGAGCTGTTAGAATGTCAGAAACAAGCTTTCTGAGCTGAAAACTGCATTTTGTTACATAGTTCATCAGTGGATGATGAGAATGTCAGTTTTGACAAAGAACAATGTTCATTACTAAAATTCTCTAATTGAGCTGTTAGAATGTCAGAAACAAGCTTTCTGAGCTGAGAACTGCATTTTGTGAGAAAGTGAATCAGTGGATGATGAGAATGTCAGTTTTGACAAAGAACACTGTTCATTACTAAAATGCTCCAATTGAGCTGTTAGAATGTCAGAAACAAGCTTTCTGAGCATAAAACTGCATTTTGTGACAAAGTGCATCAGTGGGTGATGAGAATGTCAGTTTTGACAAAGAACACTGTTCATTACTAAAATGCTCTAATTGAGCTGTTAGAATGTCAGAAACAAGCTTTCTGAGCTGAAAACTGCATTTTGTGACAAAGTGAATCAGTGAATGATGAGAATGTCAGTTTTGACAAAGAACACTGATCATTACTAAAATGCTCTAATTGAGCTGTTAGAATGTCAGAAACAAGCTTTCTGAGCTGAGAACTGCATTTTGTGACAAAGTGAATCAGTGGATGATGAGAATGTCACTTTTGACAAAGAACACTGATCATTACAAAAATGCTCTAATTGAGCTGTTAGAATGTCAGAAAAAAGCTTTCTGACATGAAAACTGCATTTTGTGACAAAGTGAATCAGTGGATGATGAGAATGTCACTTTTGACAAAGAACACTGATCATTACTGAAATGCTCCAATTGAGCTGTTAGAATGTCAGAAACAAGCTTTCTGAGCTGAGAACTGCATTTTGTGACAAAGTGAATCAGTGGATGATGAGAATGTCACTTTTGATAAAGAACACTGTTCATTAATGAAATGCTCCAATTGAGCTGTTAGAATGTCAGAAACAAGCTTTCTGAGCTGAGAACTGCATTTTGTGACATAGTTCATCAGTGGATGATGAGAATGTCACTTTTGACAAAGAACACTGTTCATTACTAAAATGCTCTAATTGAGCTGTTAGAATGTCAGAAACAAGCTTTCTGAGCTGAGAACTGCATTTTGTGACATAGTTCATCAGTGGATGATGAGAATGTCAGTTTTGACAAAGAACACTGATCATTACTAAAATGCTCCAATTGAGCTGTTAGAATGTCAGAAACAAGCTTTCTGAGCTGAGAAATGCATTTTGTGACAAAGTGCTTCAGTGGATGATGAGAATGTCAGTTTTGACAAAGAACACTGTTCATTACTGAAATGCTCCAATTGAGCTGTTAGAATGTCAGAAACAAGCTTTCTGAGCTGAGAAATGCATTTTGTGACAAAGTGCATCAGTGGATGATGAGAATGTCACTTTTGACAAAGAACACTGTTCATTACTAAAATGCTCTAATTGAGCTGTTAGAATGTCAGAAACAAGCTTTCTGAGCTGAGAACTGCATTTTGTGACCAAAAGCATCAGTGGATGATGAGAATGTCAGTTTTGACAAAGAACACTGATCATTACTAAAATGCTCCAATTGAGCTGTTAGAATGTCAGAAACAAGCTTTCTGAGCTGAGAAATGCATTTTGTGACAAAGTGCTTCAGTGGATGATGAGAATGTCAGTTTTGACAAAGAACACTGTTCATTACTAAAATGCTCTAATTGAGCTGTTAGAATGTCAGAAACAAGCTTTCTGAGCTGAGAACTGCATTTTGTGACATAGTTCATCAGTGGATGATGAGAATGTCAGTTTTGACAAAGAAAACTGTTCATTACTAAAATGCTCTAATTGAGCTGTTAGAATGTTAGAAACAAGCTTTCTGAGCTGAGAACTGCATTTTGTGACATAGTTCATCAGTGGATGATGAGAATGTCAGTTTTGACAAAGAACACTGATCATTACTAAAATGCTCCAATTGAGCTGTTAGAATGTCAGAAACAAGCTTTCTGAGCTGAGAAATGCATTTTGTGACAAAGTGCTTCAGTGGATGATGAGAATGTCAGTTTTGACAAAGAACACTGTTCATTACTAAAATGCTCTAATTGAGCTGTTAGAATGTCAGAAACAAGCTTTCTGAGCTGAGAACTGCATTTTGTGACATAGTTCATCAGTGGATGATGAGAATGTCACTTTTGACAAAGAACACTGATCATTACTAAAATGCTCTAATTGAGCTGTTAGAATGTCAGAAAAAAGCTTTCTGAGCTGAGAACTGCATTTTGTGACATAGTTCATCAGTGGATGATGAGAATGTCAGTTTTGACAAAGAACACTGTTCATTACTGAAATGCTCCAATTGAGCTGTTAGAATGTCAGAAACAAGCTTTCTGAGCTGAGAAATGCATTTTGTGACAAAGTGCATCAGTGGATGATGAGAATGTCACTTTTGACAAAGAACACTGTTCATTACTAAAATGCTCTAATTGAGCTGTTAGAATGTCAGAAACAAGCTTTCTGAGCTGAGAACTGCATTTTGTGACAAAAAGCATCAGTGGATGATGAGAATGTCAGTTTTGACAAAGAACACTGTTCATTACTAAAATGCTCTAATTGAGCTGTTAGAATGTCAGAAACAAGCTTTCTGAGCTGAGAAATGCATTTTGTGACAAAGTGCATCAGTGGATGATGAGAATGTCACTTTTGACAAAGAACACTGTTCATTACTAAAATGCTCTAATTGAGCTGTTAGAATGTCAGAAACAAGCTTTCTGAGCTGAGAACTGCATTTTGTGACAAAAAGCATCAGTGGATGATGAGAATGTCAGTTTTGACAAAGAACACTGATCATTACTAAAATGCTCCAATTGAGCTGTTAGAATGTCAGAAACAAGCTTTCTGAGCTGAGAAATGCATTTTGTGACAAAGTGCTTCAGTGGATGATGAGAATGTCAGTTTTGACAAAGAACACTGTTCATTACTAAAATGCTCTAATTGAGCTGTTAGAATGTCAGAAACAAGCTTTCTGAGCTGAGAACTGCATTTTGTGACATAGTTCATCAGTGGATGATGAGAATGTCAGTTTTGACAAAGAAAACTGTTCATTACTAAAATGCTCTAATTGAGCTGTTAGAATGTTAGAAACAAGCTTTCTGAGCTGAGAACTGCATTTTGTGACATAGTTCATCAGTGGATGATGAGAATGTCAGTTTTGACAAAGAACACTGATCATTACTAAAATGCTCCAATTGAGCTGTTAGAATGTCAGAAACAAGCTTTCTGAGCTGAGAAATGCATTTTGTGACAAAGTGCTTCAGTGGATGATGAGAATGTCAGTTTTGACAAAGAACACTGTTCATTACTAAAATGCTCTAATTGAGCTGTTAGAATGTCAGAAACAAGCTTTCTGAGCTGAGAACTGCATTTTGTGACATAGTTCATCAGTGGATGATGAGAATGTCAGTTTTGACAAAGAACACTGTTCATTACTAAAATGCTCCAATTGAGCTGTTAGAATGTCAGAAACAAGCTTTCTGAGCTGAGAACTGCATTTTGTGACAAAGTGAATCAGTGGATGATGAGAATGAAACTTTTGACAAAGAACACTGATCATTACTAAAATGCTCTAATTGAGCTGTTAGAATGTCAGAAAAAAGCTTTCTGAGATGAAAACTGCATTTTGTGACAAAGTGAATCAGTGGATGATGAGAATGTCACTTTTGACAAAGAACACTGATCATTACTAAAATGCTCTAATTGAGCTGTTAGAATGTCAGAAAAAAGCTTTCTGAGCTGAGAACTGCATTTTGTGACAAAATGCATCAGTGGATGATGAGAATGTCAGTTTTGACAAAGAACACTGTTCATTACTGAAATGCTCTAACTGAGCTGTTAGAATGTCAGAAAAAAGCTTTTTGAGCAGAAAACTGCATTTTGTGACAAAGTGATTCAGTGGATGATCAGAATGTCAGTTTTGACAAAGAACACTGATCAATTACTAAAATGCTCTAATTGAGGTGTTAGAATGTCAGAAACAAGCTTTCTGAGCTGAGAACTGCATTTTGTGACAAAGTGAATCAGTGGATGGATGAGAATGTCACTTTTGACAAAGAACACTGATCATTACTAAAATGCTCTAATTGAGCTGTTAGAATGTCAGAAAAAAGCTTTCTGAGCTGAGAACTGCATTTTGTGACAAAATGCATCAGTGGATGATGAGAATGTCAGTTTTGACAAAGAACACTGTTCATTACTGAAATGCTCCAATTGAGCTGTTAGAATGTCAGAAACAAGCTTTCTGAGCTGAGAAATGCATTTTGTGACAAAAAGCATCAGTGGATGATGAGAATGTCAGTTTTGACAAAGAACACTGATCATTACTAAAATGCTCCAATTGAGCTGTTAGAATGTCAGAAACAAGCTTTCTGAGCTGAGAAATGCATTTTGTGACAAAGTGCTTCAGTGGATGATGAGAATGTCAGTTTTGACAAAGAACACTGTTCATTACTAAAATGCTCTAATTGAGCTGTTAGAATGTCAGAAAAAAGCTTTCTGAGCTGAGAACTGCATTTTGTGACATAGTTCATCAGTGGATGATGAGAATGTCAGTTTTGACAAAGAACACTGTTCATTACTGAAATGCTCCAATTGAGCTGTTAGAATGTCAGAAACAAGCTTTCTGAGCTGAGAAATGCATTTTGTGACAAAGTGCATCAGTGGATGATGAGAATGTCACTTTTGACAAAGAACACTGTTCATTACTAAAATGCTCTAATTGAGCTGTTAGAATGTCAGAAACAAGCTTTCTGAGCTGAGAACTGCATTTTGTGACAAAAAGCATCAGTGGATGATGAGAATGTCAGTTTTGACAAAGAACACTGTTCATTACTAAAATGCTCTAATTGAGCTGTTAGAATGTCAGAAACAAGCTTTCTGAGCTGAGAAATGCATTTTGTGACAAAGTGCATCAGTGGATGATGAGAATGTCACTTTTGACAAAGAACACTGTTCATTACTAAAATGCTCTAATTGAGCTGTTAGAATGTCAGAAACAAGCTTTCTGAGCTGAGAACTGCATTTTGTGACAAAAACCATTAGTGGATGATGAGAATGTCAGTTTTGACAAAGAACACTGATCATTACTAAAATGCTCCAATTGAGCTGTTAGAATGTCAGAAACAAGCTTTCTGAGCTGAGAAATGCATTTTGTGACAAAGTGCTTCAGTGGATGATGAGAATGTCAGTTTTGACAAAGAACACTGTTCATTACTAAAATACTCTAATTGAGCTGTTAGAATGTCAGAAACAAGCTTTCTGAGCTGAGAACTGCATTTTGTGACATAGTTCATCAGTGGATGATGAGAATGTCACTTTTGACAAAGAACACTGATCATTACTAAAATGCTCTAATTGAGCTGTTAGAATGTCAGAAAAAAGCTTTCTGAGCTGAGAACTGCATTTTGTGACATAGTTCATCAGTGGATGATGAGAATGTCAGTTTTGACAAAGAACACTGTTCATTACTGAAATGCTCCAATTGAGCTGTTAGAATGTCAGAAACAAGCTTTCTGAGCTGAGAAATGCATTTTGTGACAAAGTGCATCAGTGGATGATGAGAATGTCACTTTTGACAAAGAACACTGTTCATTACTAAAATGCTCTAATTGAGCTGTTAGAATGTCAGAAACAAGCTTTCTGAGCTGAGAACTGCATTTTGTGACAAAAAGCATCAGTGGATGATGAGAATGTCAGTTTTGACAAAGAACACTGTTCATTACTAAAATGCTCTAATTGAGCTGTTAGAATGTCAGAAACAAGCTTTCTGAGCTGAGAAATGCATTTTGTGACAAAGTGCATCAGTGGATGATGAGAATGTCACTTTTGACAAAGAACACTGTTCATTACTAAAATGCTCTAATTGAGCTGTTAGAATGTCAGAAACAAGCTTTCTGAGCTGAGAACTGCATTTTGTGACAAAAAGCATCAGTGGATGATGAGAATGTCAGTTTTGACAAAGAACACTGATCATTACTAAAATGCTCCAATTGAGCTGTTAGAATGTCAGAAACAAGCTTTCTGAGCTGAGAAATGCATTTTGTGACAAAGTGCTTCAGTGGATGATGAGAATGTCAGTTTTGACAAAGAACACTGTTCATTACTAAAATGCTCTAATTGAGCTGTTAGAATGTCAGAAACAAGCTTTCTGAGCTGAGAACTGCATTTTGTGACATAGTTCATCAGTGGATGATGAGAATGTCAGTTTTGACAAAGAACACTGTTCATTACTAAAATGCTCCAATTGAGCTGTTAGAATGTCAGAAACAAGCTTTCTGAGCTGAGAACTGCATTTTGTGACAAAGTGAATCAGTGGATGATGAGAATGTCACTTTTGACAAAGAACACTGTTCATTAATGAAATGCTCCAATTGAGCTGTTAGAATGTCAGAAACAAGCTTTCTGAGCTGAAAACTGCATTTTGTGACAAAGTGAATTAGTGGATGGATGAGAATGTCACTTTTGACAAAGAACACTGTTCATTAATGAAATGCTCCAATTGAGCTGTTAGAATGTCAGAAACAAGCTTTCTGAGCTGAAAACTGCATTTTGTGACAAAAAGCATCAGTGGATGATGAGAATGTCAGTTTTGACAAAGAACACTGTTCATTACTGAAATGCTCCAATTGAGCTGTTAGAATGTCAGAAACAAGCTTTCTGAGCTGAAAACTGCATTTTGTGACATAGTTCATCAGTGGATGATGAGAATGTCAGTTTTGACAAAGAACACTGATCATCACTAAAATGCTCCAATTAAGCTGTTAGAATGTCAGAAACAAGCTTTCTGAGCTGAGAACTGCATTTTGTGACATAGTTCATCAGTGGATGATGAGAATGTCAGTTTTGACAAAGAACACTGTTCATTACTAAAATTCTCTAATTGAGCTGTTAGAATGTCAGAAACAAGCTTTCTGAGCTGAGATCTGCATTTTGTGAGAAAGTGAATCAGTGGATGATGAGAATGTCAGTTTTGACAAAGAACACTGATCATTACTAAAATGCTCCAATTGAGCTGTTAGAATGTCAGAAACAAGCTTTCTGAGCTGAGAACTGCATTTTGTGACAAAGTGAATCAGTGGATGGATGAGAATGTCACTTTTGACAAAGAACACTGTTCATTACTGAAATGCTCCAATTGAGCTGTTAGAATGTCAGAAACAAGCTTTCTGAGCTGAAAACTGCATTTTGTTACATAGTTCATCAGTGGATGATGAGAATGTCAGTTTTGACAAAGAACAATGTTCATTACTAAAATTCTCTAATTGAGCTGTTAGAATGTCAGAAACAAGCTTTCTGAGCTGAGAACTGCATTTTGTGAGAAAGTGAATCAGTGGATGATGAGAATGTCAGTTTTGACAAAGAACACTGTTCATTACTAAAATGCTCCAATTGAGCTGTTAGAATGTCAGAAACAAGCTTTCTGAGCATAAAACTGCATTTTGTGACAAAGTGCATCAGTGGGTGATGAGAATGTCAGTTTTGACAAAGAACACTGTTCATTACTAAAATGCTCTAATTGAGCTGTTAGAATGTCAGAAACAAGCTTTCTGAGCTGAAAACTGCATTTTGTGACAAAGTGAATCAGTGAATGATGAGAATGTCAGTTTTGACAAAGAACACTGATCATTACTAAAATGCTCTAATTGAGCTGTTAGAATGTCAGAAACAAGCTTTCTGAGCTGAGAACTGCATTTTGTGACAAAGTGAATCAGTGGATGATGAGAATGTCACTTTTGACAAAGAACACTGATCATTACAAAAATGCTCTAATTGAGCTGTTAGAATGTCAGAAAAAAGCTTTCTGACATGAAAACTGCATTTTGTGACAAAGTGAATCAGTGGATGATGAGAATGTCACTTTTGACAAAGAACACTGATCATTACTGAAATGCTCCAATTGAGCTGTTAGAATGTCAGAAACAAGCTTTCTGAGCTGAGAACTGCATTTTGTGACAAAGTGAATCAGTGGATGATGAGAATGTCACTTTTGATAAAGAACACTGTTCATTAATGAAATGCTCCAATTGAGCTGTTAGAATGTCAGAAACAAGCTTTCTGAGCTGAGAACTGCATTTTGTGACATAGTTCATCAGTGGATGATGAGAATGTCACTTTTGACAAAGAACACTGTTCATTACTAAAATGCTCTAATTGAGCTGTTAGAATGTCAGAAACAAGCTTTCTGAGCTGAGAACTGCATTTTGTGACATAGTTCATCAGTGGATGATGAGAATGTCAGTTTTGACAAAGAACACTGATCATTACTAAAATGCTCCAATTGAGCTGTTAGAATGTCAGAAACAAGCTTTCTGAGCTGAGAAATGCATTTTGTGACAAAGTGCTTCAGTGGATGATGAGAATGTCAGTTTTGACAAAGAACACTGTTCATTACTGAAATGCTCCAATTGAGCTGTTAGAATGTCAGAAACAAGCTTTCTGAGCTGAGAAATGCATTTTGTGACAAAGTGCATCAGTGGATGATGAGAATGTCACTTTTGACAAAGAACACTGTTCATTACTAAAATGCTCTAATTGAGCTGTTAGAATGTCAGAAACAAGCTTTCTGAGCTGAGAACTGCATTTTGTGACCAAAAGCATCAGTGGATGATGAGAATGTCAGTTTTGACAAAGAACACTGATCATTACTAAAATGCTCCAATTGAGCTGTTAGAATGTCAGAAACAAGCTTTCTGAGCTGAGAAATGCATTTTGTGACAAAGTGCTTCAGTGGATGATGAGAATGTCAGTTTTGACAAAGAACACTGTTCATTACTAAAATGCTCTAATTGAGCTGTTAGAATGTCAGAAACAAGCTTTCTGAGCTGAGAACTGCATTTTGTGACATAGTTCATCAGTGGATGATGAGAATGTCAGTTTTGACAAAGAAAACTGTTCATTACTAAAATGCTCTAATTGAGCTGTTAGAATGTTAGAAACAAGCTTTCTGAGCTGAGAACTGCATTTTGTGACATAGTTCATCAGTGGATGATGAGAATGTCAGTTTTGACAAAGAACACTGATCATTACTAAAATGCTCCAATTGAGCTGTTAGAATGTCAGAAACAAGCTTTCTGAGCTGAGAAATGCATTTTGTGACAAAGTGCTTCAGTGGATGATGAGAATGTCAGTTTTGACAAAGAACACTGTTCATTACTAAAATGCTCTAATTGAGCTGTTAGAATGTCAGAAACAAGCTTTCTGAGCTGAGAACTGCATTTTGTGACATAGTTCATCAGTGGATGATGAGAATGTCACTTTTGACAAAGAACACTGATCATTACTAAAATGCTCTAATTGAGCTGTTAGAATGTCAGAAAAAAGCTTTCTGAGCTGAGAACTGCATTTTGTGACATAGTTCATCAGTGGATGATGAGAATGTCAGTTTTGACAAAGAACACTGTTCATTACTGAAATGCTCCAATTGAGCTGTTAGAATGTCAGAAACAAGCTTTCTGAGCTGAGAAATGCATTTTGTGACAAAGTGCATCAGTGGATGATGAGAATGTCACTTTTGACAAAGAACACTGTTCATTACTAAAATGCTCTAATTGAGCTGTTAGAATGTCAGAAACAAGCTTTCTGAGCTGAGAACTGCATTTTGTGACAAAAAGCATCAGTGGATGATGAGAATGTCAGTTTTGACAAAGAACACTGTTCATTACTAAAATGCTCTAATTGAGCTGTTAGAATGTCAGAAACAAGCTTTCTGAGCTGAGAAATGCATTTTGTGACAAAGTGCATCAGTGGATGATGAGAATGTCACTTTTGACAAAGAACACTGTTCATTACTAAAATGCTCTAATTGAGCTGTTAGAATGTCAGAAACAAGCTTTCTGAGCTGAGAACTGCATTTTGTGACAAAAAGCATCAGTGGATGATGAGAATGTCAGTTTTGACAAAGAACACTGATCATTACTAAAATGCTCCAATTGAGCTGTTAGAATGTCAGAAACAAGCTTTCTGAGCTGAGAAATGCATTTTGTGACAAAGTGCTTCAGTGGATGATGAGAATGTCAGTTTTGACAAAGAACACTGTTCATTACTAAAATGCTCTAATTGAGCTGTTAGAATGTCAGAAACAAGCTTTCTGAGCTGAGAACTGCATTTTGTGACATAGTTCATCAGTGGATGATGAGAATGTCAGTTTTGACAAAGAAAACTGTTCATTACTAAAATGCTCTAATTGAGCTGTTAGAATGTTAGAAACAAGCTTTCTGAGCTGAGAACTGCATTTTGTGACATAGTTCATCAGTGGATGATGAGAATGTCAGTTTTGACAAAGAACACTGATCATTACTAAAATGCTCCAATTGAGCTGTTAGAATGTCAGAAACAAGCTTTCTGAGCTGAGAAATGCATTTTGTGACAAAGTGCTTCAGTGGATGATGAGAATGTCAGTTTTGACAAAGAACACTGTTCATTACTAAAATGCTCTAATTGAGCTGTTAGAATGTCAGAAACAAGCTTTCTGAGCTGAGAACTGCATTTTGTGACATAGTTCATCAGTGGATGATGAGAATGTCAGTTTTGACAAAGAACACTGTTCATTACTAAAATGCTCCAATTGAGCTGTTAGAATGTCAGAAACAAGCTTTCTGAGCTGAGAACTGCATTTTGTGACAAAGTGAATCAGTGGATGATGAGAATGAAACTTTTGACAAAGAACACTGATCATTACTAAAATGCTCTAATTGAGCTGTTAGAATGTCAGAAAAAAGCTTTCTGAGATGAAAACTGCATTTTGTGACAAAGTGAATCAGTGGATGATGAGAATGTCACTTTTGACAAAGAACACTGATCATTACTAAAATGCTCTAATTGAGCTGTTAGAATGTCAGAAAAAAGCTTTCTGAGCTGAGAACTGCATTTTGTGACAAAATGCATCAGTGGATGATGAGAATGTCAGTTTTGACAAAGAACACTGTTCATTACTGAAATGCTCTAACTGAGCTGTTAGAATGTCAGAAAAAAGCTTTTTGAGCAGAAAACTGCATTTTGTGACAAAGTGATTCAGTGGATGATCAGAATGTCAGTTTTGACAAAGAACACTGATCAATTACTAAAATGCTCTAATTGAGGTGTTAGAATGTCAGAAACAAGCTTTCTGAGCTGAGAACTGCATTTTGTGACAAAGTGAATCAGTGGATGGATGAGAATGTCACTTTTGACAAAGAACACTGATCATTACTAAAATGCTCTAATTGAGCTGTTAGAATGTCAGAAAAAAGCTTTCTGAGCTGAGAACTGCATTTTGTGACAAAATGCATCAGTGGATGATGAGAATGTCAGTTTTGACAAAGAACACTGTTCATTACTGAAATGCTCCAATTGAGCTGTTAGAATGTCAGAAACAAGCTTTCTGAGCTGAGAAATGCATTTTGTGACAAAAAGCATCAGTGGATGATGAGAATGTCAGTTTTGACAAAGAACACTGATCATTACTAAAATGCTCCAATTGAGCTGTTAGAATGTCAGAAACAAGCTTTCTGAGCTGAGAAATGCATTTTGTGACAAAGTGCTTCAGTGGATGATGAGAATGTCAGTTTTGACAAAGAACACTGTTCATTACTAAAATGCTCTAATTGAGCTGTTAGAATGTCAGAAAAAAGCTTTCTGAGCTGAGAACTGCATTTTGTGACATAGTTCATCAGTGGATGATGAGAATGTCAGTTTTGACAAAGAACACTGTTCATTACTGAAATGCTCCAATTGAGCTGTTAGAATGTCAGAAACAAGCTTTCTGAGCTGAGAAATGCATTTTGTGACAAAGTGCATCAGTGGATGATGAGAATGTCACTTTTGACAAAGAACACTGTTCATTACTAAAATGCTCTAATTGAGCTGTTAGAATGTCAGAAACAAGCTTTCTGAGCTGAGAACTGCATTTTGTGACAAAAAGCATCAGTGGATGATGAGAATGTCAGTTTTGACAAAGAACACTGTTCATTACTAAAATGCTCTAATTGAGCTGTTAGAATGTCAGAAACAAGCTTTCTGAGCTGAGAAATGCATTTTGTGACAAAGTGCATCAGTGGATGATGAGAATGTCACTTTTGACAAAGAACACTGTTCATTACTAAAATGCTCTAATTGAGCTGTTAGAATGTCAGAAACAAGCTTTCTGAGCTGAGAACTGCATTTTGTGACAAAAACCATTAGTGGATGATGAGAATGTCAGTTTTGACAAAGAACACTGATCATTACTAAAATGCTCCAATTGAGCTGTTAGAATGTCAGAAACAAGCTTTCTGAGCTGAGAAATGCATTTTGTGACAAAGTGCTTCAGTGGATGATGAGAATGTCAGTTTTGACAAAGAACACTGTTCATTACTAAAATACTCTAATTGAGCTGTTAGAATGTCAGAAACAAGCTTTCTGAGCTGAGAACTGCATTTTGTGACATCCCAGCAAACACGTGTATGTGGGGCCCACATGGTTTGTAAATGGGCTACAGGGGTACAGACTGGGCATGGGCTCAAAATGGGCATCTTATCTGGGGCCCACTTGGGCGACCCAGATAGGACCTACATGGGTGAACCCAGGTGGGCTCCCCATGTGGTTTCTAGTTGGGTAATTCATGTGAAATGTGTGCATGGGTTTAAAATGGGCTACAGTTATGTCTTTTCACAAGGAGTATTATTTAATTAATTTGTTTCTTTTTCTAGCCAAATTTAGTAGGTATAGCCATGGGCTCAAAATGGGCATCTTATCTGGGGCCCACTTGGGCGACCCAGATAGGACCTACATGGGTGAACCCAGGTGGGCTCCCCATGTGGTTTCTAGTTGGGTAATTCATGTGAAATGTGTGCATGGGTTTAAAATGGGCTACAGTTATGTCTTTTCACAAGGAGTATTATTTAATTAATGTGTTTCTTTTTCTAGCCAAATTTAGTGTCCACAAATGTACATTTCGAGGAGACAAACCTATATAGGTGTTAAGGCGGAAATCCTATCTAATTCAATGTAATGTTTAGCAAATATAAAAGTATTTTGTTACTTAGTGTTAATTTAACATTTTAATTGTTTTATTTTGATATTGCTATAATTTAAATATTGTGTTTGGTTTTTTTATGTATTTGAATAATGTACCCAAAATTTATATTTGAATAAAAAAAGAATGGTCTTCACTGCGCAGAACCATTGGCGTATGTCATCAAAGTACGGAAGTACAGAAAGATCCGATGAGATTTCCTTTAGCAATTCCCCTCCCCCTATAAGTATTTGAATCGCGCCGCCAGCATTTACCTGCACGTCCACAGACTTGGCTGAACTTTGCCTGCAGTTTATAGAAGGTAAGAATTACAAGTTAAACAAATATATATATATATACACAATGTATATACTCTTTAAGTATGAAAATACTGTTTCATTATGGTTCAAAAACTTAGTTTTGACACTTGTCATGATAGAATGAAGACAATATCGCGTCATATTTTTCTCATTTCTGGCGCCAATGCTAAACGATAATGCTGTAAATTATGCCTTTGTTCCCAACGCCATCTAATAGTTCAAGACACGAAAAAGCTTATACTTAAACTACAAGTTTGGCACCATGCGGTGTGCTCACGATCGAGGAAGATTAGCGTTATAATTAGATGAAAGGGCTCATAGCAGAGAAGCTAGTATACGCTAGTGTATAAAGCAGCTTGGGACAGATCTCTGTCAATAATTAACAAATAGGCTTTAACAACTTTTAACAATACATAAAAATAAAACATTATTTCATATTTATCATGCAAACAAATCGTTCTGCAAGGGCACATGGAGAAGATGGGTAAAAGACTCTTTAATTTTAAATCTTGATGTTTGGCGCCAGAATGCTAACCTGACACCCGTTGTTTTAACTGTGAAAAGTGTTATCATGGTTGAGTAATTATTGTCTTTTCACAGGGCTGTTGGGAGAGAGAGGAACGAGGACTGAGGAGCTGCACAGTTTTTTTTTCTACGATTATAATACACAAAGTTGTAAATGTACATATGTTTTTTTTTAATTCTAAATGTACATGTGTTTTATAAAGTTTGAATTTATATTTTATGTATGAATGATGTATGTATGATTATGTATGTATGATTCAAAAGAAGTTTTAAATTGAAATAAACTTTGCTTAAAAGCATACACTGCTGGTTTTGATTCATTAAATACCTTTAGGATTTTTATAAGATAAATGTTTGGATTTAGCGTAAAATAATTTAACCCATACAAACTATACAGTATATACAAATAAATTAGCCCATATGTATACTAACTGTGGCCCATAGGAGACCCATATAAGACCTAGCTGGGTCCCATCATTAACCCATCTAGCCATACACCTGTAGACACCAAATGGGAGCTATCTGGTTAACCCAAGTGGGGCCTGTATGGTGTCCATTAAGGGCCCATCATAAGCCCATGTGGGCTAACACGTGTGGGGCCACCATGGAAACTGCGGACAAAATTAGCTGGGTCCCAGTTGGGTTGCCCAGGTGGGCCCCAGATATCAGCCCAAGTGCAACCCATTTGGGCCCCACATGGTTGTGTTTGCTGGGATAGTTCATCAGTGGATGGATGAGAATGTCACTTTTGACAAAGAAAACTGTTCATTACTAAAATGCTCTAATTGAGCTGTTAGAATGTTAGAAACAAGCTTTCTGAGCTGAGAACTGCATTTTGTGACATAGTTCATCAGTGGATGATGAGAATGTCAGTTTTGACAAAGAACACTGATCATTACTAAAATGCTCCAATTGAGCTGTTAGAATGTCAGAAACAAGCTTTCTGAGCTGAGAAATGCATTTTGTGACAAAGTGCTTCAGTGGATGATGAGAATGTCAGTTTTGACAAAGAACACTGTTCATTACTAAAATGCTCTAATTGAGCTGTTAGAATGTCAGAAACAAGCTTTCTGAGCTGAGAACTGCATTTTGTGACATAGTTCATCAGTGGATGATGAGAATGTCAGTTTTGACAAAGAACACTGTTCATTACTAAAATGCTCCAATTGAGCTGTTAGAATGTCAGAAACAAGCTTTCTGAGCTGAGAACTGCATTTTGTGACAAAGTGAATCAGTGGATGATGAGAATGAAACTTTTGACAAAGAACACTGATCATTACTAAAATGCTCTAATTGAGCTGTTAGAATGTCAGAAAAAAGCTTTCTGAGATGAAAACTGCATTTTGTGACAAAGTGAATCAGTGGATGATGAGAATGTCACTTTTGACAAAGAACACTGATCATTACTAAAATGCTCTAATTGAGCTGTTAGAATGTCAGAAAAAAGCTTTCTGAGCTGAGAACTGCATTTTGTGACAAAATGCATCAGTGGATGATGAGAATGTCAGTTTTGACAAAGAACACTGTTCATTACTGAAATGCTCTAACTGAGCTGTTAGAATGTCAGAAAAAAGCTTTTTGAGCAGAAAACTGCATTTTGTGACAAAGTGATTCAGTGGATGATCAGAATGTCAGTTTTGACAAAGAACACTGATCATTACTAAAATGCTCTAATTGAGGTGTTAGAATGTCAGAAACAAGCTTTCTGAGCTGAGAACTGCATTTTGTGACAAAGTGAATCAGTGGATGGATGAGAATGTCACTTTTGACAAAGAACACTGATCATTACTAAAATGCTCTAATTGAGCTGTTAGAATGTCAGAAAAAAGCTTTCTGAGCTGAGAACTGCATTTTGTGACAAAATGCATCAGTGGATGATGAGAATGTCAGTTTTGACAAAGAACACTGTTCATTACTGAAATGCTCCAATTGAGCTGTTAGAATGTCAGAAACAAGCTTTCTGAGCTGAGAAATGCATTTTGTGACAAAAAGCATCAGTGGATGATGAGAATGTCAGTTTTGACAAAGAACACTGATCATTACTAAAATGCTCCAATTGAGCTGTTAGAATGTCAGAAACAAGCTTTCTGAGCTGAGAAATGCATTTTGTGACAAAGTGCTTCAGTGGATGATGAGAATGTCAGTTTTGACAAAGAACACTGTTCATTACTAAAATGCTCTAATTGAGCTGTTAGAATGTCAGAAACAAGCTTTCTGAGCTGAGAAATGCATTTTGTGACAAAGTGCATCAGTGGATGATGAGAATGTCACTTTTGACAAAGAACACGGTTCATTACTAAAATGCTCTAATTGAGCTGTTAGAATGTCAGAAACAAGCTTTCTGAGCTGAGAAATGCATTTTGTGACAAAGTGAATTAGTGGATGGATGAGAATGTCACTTTTGACAAAGAACACTGATCATTACTAAAATGCTCCAATTGAGCTGTTAGAATGTCAGAAACAAGCTTTCTGAGCTGAGAAATGCATTTTGTGACAAAGTGCTTCAGTGGATGATGAGAATGTCAGTTTTGACAAAGAACACTGTTCATTACTGAAATGCTCCAATTGAGCTGTTAGAATGTCAGAAACAAGCTTTCTGAGCTGAGAAATGCATTTTGTGACAAAGTGCATCAGTGGATGATGAGAATGTCACTTTTGACAAAGAACACTGTTCATTACTGAAATGCTCTAATTGAGCTGTTAGAATGTCAGAAACAAGCTTTCTGAGCTGAGAACTGCATTTTGTGACAAAAAGCATCAGTGGATGATGAGAATGTCAGTTTTGACAAAGAACACTGATCATTACTAAAATGCTCCAATTGAGCTTTTAGAATGTCAGAAACAAGCTTTCTGAGCTGAGAAATGCATTTTGTGACAAAGTGCATCAGTGGATGATGAGAATGTCACTTTTGACAAAGAACACTGTTCATTACTGAAATGCTCTAATTGAGCTGTTAGAATGTCAGAAACAAGCTTTCTGAGCTGAGAACTGCATTTTGTGACAAAAAGCATCAGTGGATGATGAGAATGTCAGTTTTGACAAAGAACACTGATCATTACTAAAATGCTCCAATTGAGCTGTTAGAATGTCAGAAACAAGCTTTCTGAGCTGAAAACTGCATTTTGTGACAAAAAGCATCAGTGGATGATGAGAATGTCAGTTTTGACAAAGAACACTGATCATCACTAAAATGCTCCAATTAAGCTGTTAGAATGTCAGAAACAAGCTTTCTGAGCTGAGAACTGCATTTTGTGACATAGTTCATCAGTGGATGATGAGAATGTTAGTTTTGACAAAGAACACTGTTCATTACTAAAATTCTCTAATTGAGCTGTTAGAATGTCAGAAACAAGCTTTCTGAGCTGAGAACTGCATTTTGTGAGAAAGTGATTCAGTGGATGATGAGAATGTCAGTTTTGACAAAGAACACTGATCATTACTAAAATGCTCCAATTGAGCTGTTAGAATGTCAGAAACAAGCTTTCTGAGCTAAGAACTGCATTTTGTGACAAAGTGAATCAGTGGATGGATGAGAATGTCACTTTTGACAAAGAACACTGTTCATTACTAAAATTCTCTAATTGAGCTGTTAGAATGTCAGAAACAAGCTTTCTGAGCTGAGAACTGCATTTTGTGAGAAAGTGAATCAGTGGATGATGAGAATGTCAGTTTTGACAAAGAACACTGTTAATTACTAAAATGCTCTTATTGAGCTGTTAGAATGTCAGAAACAAGCTTTCTGAGCATAAAACTGCATTTTGTGACAAAGTGCATCAGTGGGTGATGAGAATGTCAGTTTTGACAAAGAACACTGTTCATTACTAAAATGCTCTAATTGAGCTGTTAGAATGTCAGAAACAAGCTTTCTGAGCTGAAAACTGCATTTTGTGACAAAGTGAATCAGTGAATGATGAGAATGTCAGTTTTGACAAAGAACACTGATCATTACTAAAATGCTCTAATTGAGCTGTTAGAATGTCAGAAACAAGCTTTCTGAGATGAAAACTGCATTTTGTGACAAAGTGAATCAGTGGATGATGAGAATGTCACTTTTGACAAAGAACACTGATCATTACTGAAATGCTCCAATTGAGCTGTTAGAATGTCAGAAACAAGCTTTCTGAGCTGAGAAATGCATTTTGTGACAAAGTGCTTCAGTGGATGATGAGAATGTCAGTTTTGACAAAGAACACTGTTCATTACTAAAATGCTCTAATTGAGCTGTTAGAATGTCAGAAACAAGCTTTCTGAGCTGAGAACTGCATTTTGTGACATAGTTCATCAGTGGATGATGAGAATGTCAGTTTTGACAAAGAACAATGTTCATTACTAAAATTCTCTAATTGAGCTGTTAGAATGTCAGAAACAAGCTTTCTGAGCTGAGAACTGCATTTTGTGAGAAAGTGAATCAGTGGATGATGAGAATGTCAGTTTTGACAAAGAACACTGTTCATTACTAAAATGCTCCAATTGAGCTGTTAGAATGTCAGAAACAAGCTTTCTGAGCATAAAACTGCATTTTGTGACAAAGTGCATCAGTGGGTGATGAGAATGTCAGTTTTGACAAAGAACACTGTTCATTACTAAAATGCTCTAATTGAGCTGTTAGAATGTCAGAAACAAGCTTTCTGAGCTGAAAACTGCATTTTGTGACAAAGTGAATCAGTGAATGATGAGAATGTCAGTTTTGACAAAGAACACTGATCATTACTAAAATGCTCTAATTGAGCTGTTAGAATGTCAGAAACAAGCTTTCTGAGCTGAGAACTGCATTTTGTGACATAGTTCATCAGTGGATGATGAGAATGTCAGTTTTGACAAAGAACACTGTTCATTACTAAAATTCTCTAATTGAGCTGTTAGAATGTCAGAAACAAGCTTTCTGAGCTGAGATCTGCATTTTGTGAGAAAGTGAATCAGTGGATGATGAGAATGTCAGTTTTGACAAAGAACACTGATCATTACTAAAATGCTCCAATTGAGCTGTTAGAATGTCAGAAACAAGCTTTCTGAGCTGAGAACTGCATTTTGTGACAAAGTGAATCAGTGGATGGATGAGAATGTCACTTTTGACAAAGAACACTGTTCATTACTGAAATGCTCCAATTGAGCTGTTAGAATGTCAGAAACAAGCTTTCTGAGCTGAAAACTGCATTTTGTGACATAGTTCATCAGTGGATGATGAGAATGTCAGTTTTGACAAAGAACAATGTTCATTACTAAAATTCTCTAATTGAGCTGTTAGAATGTCAGAAACAAGCTTTCTGAGCTGAGAACTGCATTTTGTGAGAAAGTGAATCAGTGGATGATGAGAATGTCAGTTTTGACAAAGAACACTGTTCATTACTAAAATGCTCCAATTGAGCTGTTAGAATGTCAGAAACAAGCTTTCTGAGCATAAAACTGCATTTTGTGACAAAGTGCATCAGTGGGTGATGAGAATGTCAGTTTTGACAAAGAACACTGTTCATTACTAAAATGCTCTAATTGAGCTGTTAGAATGTCAGAAACAAGCTTTCTGAGCTGAAAACTGCATTTTGTGACAAAGTGAATCAGTGAATGATGAGAATGTCAGTTTTGACAAAGAACACTGATCATTACTAAAATGCTCTAATTGAGCTGTTAGAATGTCAGAAACAAGCTTTCTGAGCTGAGAACTGCATTTTGTGACAAAGTGAATCAGTGGATGATGAGAATGTCAGTTTTGACAAAGAACACTGTTCATTACTAAAATTCTCTAATTGAGCTGTTAGAATGTCAGAAACAAGCTTTCTGAGCTGAGAACTGCATTTTGTGAGAAAGTGATTCAGTGGATGATGAGAATGTCAGTTTTGACAAAGAACACTGATCATTACTAAAATGCTCCAATTGAGCTGTTAGAATGTCAGAAACAAGCTTTCTGAGCTAAGAACTGCATTTTGTGACAAAGTGAATCAGTGGATGGATGAGAATGTCACTTTTGACAAAGAACACTGTTCATTACTAAAATTCTCTAATTGAGCTGTTAGAATGTCAGAAACAAGCTTTCTGAGCTGAGAACTGCATTTTGTGAGAAAGTGAATCAGTGGATGATGAGAATGTCAGTTTTGACAAAGAACACTGTTAATTACTAAAATGCTCTTATTGAGCTGTTAGAATGTCAGAAACAAGCTTTCTGAGCATAAAACTGCATTTTGTGACAAAGTGCATCAGTGGGTGATGAGAATGTCAGTTTTGACAAAGAACACTGTTCATTACTAAAATGCTCTAATTGAGCTGTTAGAATGTCAGAAACAAGCTTTCTGAGCTGAAAACTGCATTTTGTGACAAAGTGAATCAGTGAATGATGAGAATGTCAGTTTTGACAAAGAACACTGATCATTACTAAAATGCTCTAATTGAGCTGTTAGAATGTCAGAAACAAGCTTTCTGAGATGAAAACTGCATTTTGTGACAAAGTGAATCAGTGGATGATGAGAATGTCACTTTTGACAAAGAACACTGATCATTACTGAAATGCTCCAATTGAGCTGTTAGAATGTCAGAAACAAGCTTTCTGAGCTGAGAAATGCATTTTGTGACAAAGTGCTTCAGTGGATGATGAGAATGTCAGTTTTGACAAAGAACACTGTTCATTACTAAAATGCTCTAATTGAGCTGTTAGAATGTCAGAAACAAGCTTTCTGAGCTGAGAACTGCATTTTGTGACATAGTTCATCAGTGGATGATGAGAATGTCAGTTTTGACAAAGAACAATGTTCATTACTAAAATTCTCTAATTGAGCTGTTAGAATGTCAGAAACAAGCTTTCTGAGCTGAGAACTGCATTTTGTGAGAAAGTGAATCAGTGGATGATGAGAATGTCAGTTTTGACAAAGAACACTGTTCATTACTAAAATGCTCCAATTGAGCTGTTAGAATGTCAGAAACAAGCTTTCTGAGCATAAAACTGCATTTTGTGACAAAGTGCATCAGTGGGTGATGAGAATGTCAGTTTTGACAAAGAACACTGTTCATTACTAAAATGCTCTAATTGAGCTGTTAGAATGTCAGAAACAAGCTTTCTGAGCTGAAAACTGCATTTTGTGACAAAGTGAATCAGTGAATGATGAGAATGTCAGTTTTGACAAAGAACACTGATCATTACTAAAATGCTCTAATTGAGCTGTTAGAATGTCAGAAACAAGCTTTCTGAGCTGAGAACTGCATTTTGTGACATAGTTCATCAGTGGATGATGAGAATGTCAGTTTTGACAAAGAACACTGTTCATTACTAAAATTCTCTAATTGAGCTGTTAGAATGTCAGAAACAAGCTTTCTGAGCTGAGATCTGCATTTTGTGAGAAAGTGAATCAGTGGATGATGAGAATGTCAGTTTTGACAAAGAACACTGATCATTACTAAAATGCTCCAATTGAGCTGTTAGAATGTCAGAAACAAGCTTTCTGAGCTGAGAACTGCATTTTGTGACAAAGTGAATCAGTGGATGGATGAGAATGTCACTTTTGACAAAGAACACTGTTCATTACTGAAATGCTCCAATTGAGCTGTTAGAATGTCAGAAACAAGCTTTCTGAGCTGAAAACTGCATTTTGTGACATAGTTCATCAGTGGATGATGAGAATGTCAGTTTTGACAAAGAACAATGTTCATTACTAAAATTCTCTAATTGAGCTGTTAGAATGTCAGAAACAAGCTTTCTGAGCTGAGAACTGCATTTTGTGAGAAAGTGAATCAGTGGATGATGAGAATGTCAGTTTTGACAAAGAACACTGTTCATTACTAAAATGCTCTAATTGAGCTGTTAGAATGTCAGAAACAAGCTTTCTGAGCTGAGAACTGCATTTTGTGACAAAGTGCTTCAGTGGATGATGAGAATGTCAGTTTTGACAAAGAACACTGTTCATTACTTAAATGCTCCAATTGAGCTGTTAGAATGTCAGAAACAAGCTTTCTGAGCTGAGAAATGCATTTTGTGACAAAGTGCATCAGTGGATGATGAGAATGTCACTTTTGACAAAGAACACTGTTCATTACTAAAATGCTCTAATTGAGCTGTTAGAATGTCAGAAACAAGCTTTCTGAGCTGAGAACTGCATTTTGTGACAAAAAGCATCAGTGGATGATGAGAATGTCAGTTTTGACAAAGAACACTGATCATTACTAAAATGCTCTAATTGAGCTGTTAGAATGTCAGAAACAAGCTTTCTGAGCTGAGAACTGCATTTTGTGACAAAGTGCTTCAGTGGATGATGAGAATGTCAGTTTTGACAAAGAACACTATTCATTACTAAAATGCTCTAATTGAGCTGTTAGAATGTCAGAAACAAGCTTTCTGAGCTGAGAACTGCATTTTGTGACATAGTTCATCAGTGGATGATGAGAATGTCAGTTTTGACAAAGAAAACTGTTCATTACTAAAATGCTCTAATTGAGCTGTTAGAATGTTAGAAACAAGCTTTCTGAGCTGAGAACTGCATTTTGTGACATAGTTCATCAGTGGATGATGAGAATGTCAGTTTTGACAAAGAACACTGTTCATTACTAAAATGCTCCAATTGAGCTGTTAGAATGTCAGAAACAAGCTTTCTGAGCTGAGAACTGCATTTTGTGACAAAGTGAATCAGTGGATGATGAGAATGTCACTTTTGACAAAGAACACTGTTCATTAATGAAATGCTCCAATTGAGCTGTTAGAATGTCAGAAACAAGCTTTCTGAGCTGAAAACTGCATTTTGTGACAAAGTGAATTAGTGGATGGATGAGAATGTCACTTTTGACAAAGAACACTGTTCATTAATGAAATGCTCCAATTGAGCTGTTAGAATGTCAGAAACAAGCTTTCTGAGCTGAAAACTGCATTTTGTGACAAAAAGCATCAGTGGATGATGAGAATGTCAGTTTTGACAAAGAACACTGTTCATTACTGAAATGCTCCAATTGAGCTGTTAGAATGTCAGAAACAAGCTTTCTGAGCTGAAAACTGCATTTTGTGACATAGTTCATCAGTGGATGATGAGAATGTCAGTTTTGACAAAGAACACTGATCATCACTAAAATGCTCCAATTAAGCTGTTAGAATGTCAGAAACAAGCTTTCTGAGCTGAGAACTGCATTTTGTGACATAGTTCATCAGTGGATGATGAGAATGTCAGTTTTGACAAAGAACACTGTTCATTACTAAAATTCTCTAATTGAGCTGTTAGAATGTCAGAAACAAGCTTTCTGAGCTGAGATCTGCATTTTGTGAGAAAGTGAATCAGTGGATGATGAGAATGTCAGTTTTGACAAAGAACACTGTTCATTACTAAAATGCTCTAATTGAGCTGTTAGAATGTCAGAAACAAGCTTTCTGAGCTGAGAACTGCATTTTGTGACAAAGTGAATCAGTGGATGGATGAGAATGTCACTTTTGACAAAGAACACTGTTCATTACTGAAATGCTCCAATTGAGCTGTTAGAATGTCAGAAACAAGCTTTCTGAGCTGAAAACTGCATTTTGTGACATAGTTCATCAGTGGATGATGAGAATGTCAGTTTTGACAAAGAACAATGTTCATTACTAAAATTCTCTAATTGAGCTGTTAGAATGTCAGAAACAAGCTTTCTGAGCTGAGAACTGCATTTTGTGAGAAAGTGAATCAGTGGATGATGAGAATGTCAGTTTTGACAAAGAACACTGTTCATTACTAAAATGCTCCAATTGAGCTGTTAGAATGTCAGAAACAAGCTTTCTGAGCATAAAACTGCATTTTGTGACAAAGTGCATCAGTGGGTGATGAGAATGTCAGTTTTGACAAAGAACACTGTTCATTACTAAAATGCTCTAATTGAGCTGTTAGAATGTCAGAAACAAGCTTTCTGAGCTGAAAACTGCATTTTGTGACAAAGTGAATCAGTGAATGATGAGAATGTCACTTTTGACAAAGAACACTGATCATTACTAAAATGCTCTAATTGAGCTGTTAGAATGTCAGAAACAAGCTTTCTGAGCTGAAAACTGCATTTTGTGACAAAGTGAATCAGTGAATGATGAGAATGTCAGTTTTGACAAAGAACACTGATCATTACTAAAATGCTCTAATTGAGCTGTTAGAATGTCAGAAACAAGCTTTCTGAGCTGAGAACTGCATTTTGTGACAAAGTGAATCAGTGGATGATGAGAATGTCACTTTTGACAAAGAACACTGATCATTACTAAAATGCTCTAATTGAGCTGTTAGAATGTCAGAAAAAAGCTTTCTGACATGAAAACTGCATTTTGTGACAAAGTGAATCAGTGGATGATGAGAATGTCACTTTTGACAAAGAACACTGATCATTACTGAAATGCTCCAATTGAGCTGTTAGAATGTCAGAAACAAGCTTTCTGAGCTGAGAAATGCATTTTGTGACAAAGTGCTTCAGTGGATGATGAGAATGTCAGTTTTAACAAAGAACACTGTTCATTACTAAAATGCTCTAATTGAGCTGTTAGAATGTCAGAAACAAGCTTTCTGAGCTGAGAACTGCATTTTGTGACATAGTTCATCAGTGGATGATGAGAATGTCGGTTTTGACAAAGAACACTGTTCATTACTGAAATGCTCTAATTGAGCTGTTAGAATGTCAGAAACAAGCTTTCTGAGCTGAGAACTGCATTTTGTGACATAGTTCATCAGTGGATGATGAGAATGTCAGTTTTGACAAAGAACACTGTTCATTACTGAAATGCTCCAATTGAGCTGTTAGAATGTCAGAAACAAGCTTTCTGAGCTGAGAAATGCATTTTGTGACAAAGTGCATCAGTGGATGATGAGAATGTCACTTTTGACAAAGAACACTGTTCATTACTAAAATGCTCTAATTGAGCTGTTAGAATGTCAGAAACAAGCTTTCTGAGCTGAGAACTGCATTTTGTGACAAAAAGCATCAGTGGATGATGAGAATGTCAGTTTTGACAAAGAACACTAATCATTACTAAAATGCTCCAATTGAGCTGTTAGAATGTCAGAAACAAGCTTTCTGAGCTGAGAAATGCATTTTGTGACAAAGTGCTTCAGTGGATGATGAGAATGTCAGTTTTGACAAAGAACACTGTTCATTACTAAAATGCTCTAATTGAGCTGTTAGAATGTCAGAAACAAGCTTTCTGAGCTGAGAACTGCATTTTGTGACATAGTTCATCAGTGGATGATGAGAATGTCAGTTTTGACAAAGAACACTGATCATTACTAAAATGCTCCAATTGAGCTGTTAGAATGTCAGAAACAAGCTTTCTGAGCTGAGAAATGCATTTTGTGACAAAGTGCTTCAGTGGATGATGAGAATGTCAGTTTTGACAAAGAACACTGTTCATTACTAAAATGCTCTAATTGAGCTGTTAGAATGTCAGAAACAAGCTTTCTGAGCTGAGAACTGCATTTTGTGACATAGTTCATCAGTGGATGATGAGAATGTCAGTTTTGACAAAGAAAACTGTTCATTACTAAAATGCTCTAATTGAGCTGTTAGAATGTTAGAAACAAGCTTTCTGAGCTGAGAACTGCATTTTGTGACATAGTTCATCAGTGGATGATGAGAATGTCAGTTTTGACAAAGAACACTGTTCATTACTAAAATGCTCCAATTGAGCTGTTAGAATGTCAGAAACAAGCTTTCTGAGCTGAGAACTGCATTTTGTGACAAAGTGAATCAGTGGATGATGAGAATGACACTTTTGACAAAGAACACTGATCATTACTAAAATGCTCTAATTGAGCTGTTAGAATGTCAGAAAAAAGCTTTCTGAGATGAAAACTGCATTTTGTGACAAAGTGAATCAGTGGATGATGAGAATGTCACTTTTGACAAAGAACACTGATCATTACTAAAATGCTCTAACTGAGCTGTTAGAATGTCAGAAAAAAGCTTTCTGAGCTGAGAACTGCATTTTGTGACAAAGTGATTCAGTGGATGATCAGAATGTCAGTTTTGACAAAGAACACTGATCATTACTAAAATGCTCTAATTGAGCTGTTAGAATGTCAGAAACAAGCTTTTTGAGCAGAAAACTGCATTTTTTGACAAAATGCATCAGTGGATGATGAGAATGTCAGTTTTGACAAAGAACACTGTTCATTACTTAAATGCTCTAACTGAGCTGGTAGAATGTCAGAAACAAGCTTTCTGAGCCGAGAAATGCATTTTGTGACAAAGTGCTTCAGTGGATGATGAGAATGTCAGTTTTGACAAAGAACACTGTTCATTACTAAAATGCTCTAATTGAGCTGTTAGAATGTCAGAAACAAGCTTTCTGAGCTGAGAACTGCATTTTGTGACATAGTTCATCAGTGGATGATGAGAATGTCGGTTTTGACAAAGAACACTGTTCATTACTGAAATGCTCTAATTGAGCTGTTAGAATGTCAGAAACAAGCTTTCTGAGCTGAGAACTGCATTTTGTGACATAGTTCATCAGTGGATGATGAGAATGTCAGTTTTGACAAAGAACACTGTTCATTACTGAAATGCTCCAATTGAGCTGTTAGAATGTCAGAAACAAGCTTTCTGAGCTGAGAAATGCATTTTGTGACAAAGTGCATCAGTGGATGATGAGAATGTCACTTTTGACAAAGAACACTGTTCATTACTAAAATGCTCTAATTGAGCTGTTAGAATGTCAGAAACAAGCTTTCTGAGCTGAGAACTGCATTTTGTGACAAAAAGCATCAGTGGATGATGAGAATGTCAGTTTTGACAAAGAACACTGATCATTACTAAAATGCTCCAATTGAGCTGTTAGAATGTCAGAAACAAGCTTTCTGAGCTGAGAACTGCATTTTGTGACAAAAAGCATCAGTGGATGATGAGAATGTCAGTTTTGACAAAGAACACTGATCATTACTAAAATGCTCTAATTGAGCTGTTAGAATGTCAGAAACAAGCTTTCTGAGCTGAGAACTGCATTTTGTGACAAAGTGCTTCAGTGGATGATGAGAATGTCAGTTTTGACAAAGAACACTATTCATTACTAAAATGCTCTAATTGAGCTGTTAGAATGTAAGAAACAAGCTTTCTGAGCTGAGAACTGCATTTTGTGACATAGTTCATCAGTGGATGATGAGAATGTCAGTTTTGACAAAGAAAACTGTTCATTACTAAAATGCTCTAATTGAGCTGTTAGAATGTTAGAAACAAGCTTTCTGAGCTGAGAACTGCATTTTGTGACATAGTTCATCAGTGGATGATGAGAATGTCAGTTTTGACAAAGAACACTGTTCATTACTAAAATGCTCCAATTGAGCTGTTAGAATGTCAGAAACAAGCTTTCTGAGCTGAGAACTGCATTTTGTGACAAAGTGAATCAGTGGATGATGAGAATGTCACTTTTGACAAAGAACACTGTTCATTAATGAAATGCTCCAATTGAGCTGTTAGAATGTCAGAAACAAGCTTTCTGAGCTGAAAACTGCATTTTGTGACAAAGTGAATTAGTGGATGGATGAGAATGTCACTTTTGACAAAGAACACTGTTCATTAATGAAATGCTCCAATTGAGCTGTTAGAATGTCAGAAACAAGCTTTCTGAGCTGAAAACTGCATTTTGTGACAAAAAGCATCAGTGGATGATGAGAATGTCAGTTTTGACAAAGAACACTGTTCATTACTGAAATGCTCCAATTGAGCTGTTAGAATGTCAGAAACAAGCTTTCTGAGCTGAAAACTGCATTTTGTGACATAGTTCATCAGTGGATGATGAGAATGTCAGTTTTGACAAAGAACACTGATCATCACTAAAATGCTCCAATTAAGCTGTTAGAATGTCAGAAACAAGCTTTCTGAGCTGAGAACTGCATTTTGTGACATAGTTCATCAGTGGATGATGAGAATGTCAGTTTTGACAAAGAACACTGTTCATTACTAAAATTCTCTAATTGAGCTGTTAGAATGTCAGAAACAAGCTTTCTGAGCTGAGATCTGCATTTTGTGAGAAAGTGAATCAGTGGATGATGAGAATGTCAGTTTTGACAAAGAACACTGATCATTACTAAAATGCTCCAATTGAGCTGTTAGAATGTCAGAAACAAGCTTTCTGAGCTGAGAACTGCATTTTGTGACAAAGTGAATCAGTGGATGGATGAGAATGTCACTTTTGACAAAGAACACTGTTCATTACTGAAATGCTCCAATTGAGCTGTTAGAATGTCAGAAACAAGCTTTCTGAGCTGAAAACTGCATTTTGTGACATAGTTCATCAGTGGATGATGAGAATGTCAGTTTTGACAAAGAACAATGTTCATTACTAAAATTCTCTAATTGAGCTGTTAGAATGTCAGAAACAAGCTTTCTGAGCTGAGAACTGCATTTTGTGAGAAAGTGAATCAGTGGATGATGAGAATGTCAGTTTTGACAAAGAACACTGTTCATTACTAAAATGCTCCAATTGAGCTGTTAGAATGTCAGAAACAAGCTTTCTGAGCTGAAAACTGCATTTTGTGACAAAGTGAATCAGTGAATGATGAGAATGTCAGTTTTGACAAAGAACACTGATCATTACTAAAATGCTCTAATTGAGCTGTTAGAATGTCAGAAACAAGCTTTCTGAGCTGAGAACTGCATTTTGTGACAAAGTGAATCAGTGGATGATGAGAATGTCACTTTTGACAAAGAACACTGATCATTACTAAAATGCTCTAATTGAGCTGTTAGAATGTCAGAAAAAAGCTTTCTGACATGAAAACTGCATTTTGTGACAAAGTGAATCAGTGGATGATGAGAATGTCACTTTTGACAAAGAACACTGATCATTACTGAAATGCTCCAATTGAGCTGTTAGAATGTCAGAAACAAGCTTTCTGAGCTGAGAAATGCATTTTGTGACAAAGTGCTTCAGTGGATGATGAGAATGTCAGTTTTGACAAAGAACACTGTTCATTACTAAAATGCTCTAATTGAGCTGTTAGAATGTCAGAAACAAGCTTTCTGAGCTGAGAACTGCATTTTGTGACATAGTTCATCAGTGGATGATGAGAATGTCACTTTTGACAAAGAACACTGTTCATTACTAAAATGCTCTAATTGAGCTGTTAGAATGTCAGAAACAAGCTTTCTGAGCTGAGAACTGCATTTTGTGACATAGTTCATCAGTGGATGATGAGAATGTCAGTTTTGACAAAGAACACTGATCATTACTAAAATGCTCCAATTGAGCTGTTAGAATGTCAGAAACAAGCTTTCTGAGCTGAGAAATGCATTTTGTGACAAAGTGCTTCAGTGGATGATGAGAATGTCAGTTTTGACAAAGAACACTGTTCATTACTGAAATGCTCCAATTGAGCTGTTAGAATGTCAGAAACAAGCTTTCTGAGCTGAGAAATGCATTTTGTGACAAAGTGCATCAGTGGATGATGAGAATGTCACTTTTGACAAAGAACACTGTTCATTACTAAAATGCTCTAATTGAGCTGTTAGAATGTCAGAAACAAGCTTTCTGAGCTGAGAAATGCATTTTGTGACAAAGTGCTTCAGTGGATGATGAGAATGTCAGTTTTGACAAAGAACACTGTTCATTACTAAAATGCTCTAATTGAGCTGTTAGAATGTCAGAAACAAGCTTTCTGAGCTGAGAACTGCATTTTGTGACATAGTTCATCAGTGGATGATGAGAATGTCAGTTTTGACAAAGAAAACTGTTCATTACTAAAATGCTCTAATTGAGCTGTTAGAATGTTAGAAACAAGCTTTCTGAGCTGAGAACTGCATTTTGTGACATAGTTCATCAGTGGATGATGAGAATGTCAGTTTTGACAAAGAACACTGATCATTACTAAAATGCTCCAATTGAGCTGTTAGAATGTCAGAAACAAGCTTTCTGAGCTGAGAAATGCATTTTGTGACAAAGTGCTTCAGTGGATGATGAGAATGTCAGTTTTGACAAAGAACACTGTTCATTACTAAAATGCTCTAATTGAGCTGTTAGAATGTCAGAAACAAGCTTTCTGAGCTGAGAACTGCATTTTGTGACATAGTTCATCAGTGGATGATGAGAATGTCACTTTTGACAAAGAACACTGATCATTACTAAAATGCTCTAATTGAGCTGTTAGAATGTCAGAAAAAAGCTTTCTGAGCTGAGAACTGCATTTTGTGACATAGTTCATCAGTGGATGATGAGAATGTCAGTTTTGACAAAGAACACTGTTCATTACTGAAATGCTCCAATTGAGCTGTTAGAATGTCAGAAACAAGCTTTCTGAGCTGAGAAATGCATTTTGTGACAAAGTGCATCAGTGGATGATGAGAATGTCACTTTTGACAAAGAACACTGTTCATTACTAAAATGCTCTAATTGAGCTGTTAGAATGTCAGAAACAAGCTTTCTGAGCTGAGAACTGCATTTTGTGACAAAAAGCATCAGTGGATGATGAGAATGTCAGTTTTGACAAAGAACACTGTTCATTACTAAAATGCTCTAATTGAGCTGTTAGAATGTCAGAAACAAGCTTTCTGAGCTGAGAAATGCATTTTGTGACAAAGTGCATCAGTGGATGATGAGAATGTCACTTTTGACAAAGAACACTGTTCATTACTAAAATGCTCTAATTGAGCTGTTAGAATGTCAGAAACAAGCTTTCTGAGCTGAGAACTGCATTTTGTGACAAAAAGCATCAGTGGATGATGAGAATGTCAGTTTTGACAAAGAACACTGATCATTACTAAAATGCTCCAATTGAGCTGTTAGAATGTCAGAAACAAGCTTTCTGAGCTGAGAAATGCATTTTGTGACAAAGTGCTTCAGTGGATGATGAGAATGTCAGTTTTGACAAAGAACACTGTTCATTACTAAAATGCTCTAATTGAGCTGTTAGAATGTCAGAAACAAGCTTTCTGAGCTGAGAACTGCATTTTGTGACATAGTTCATCAGTGGATGATGAGAATGTCAGTTTTGACAAAGAAAACTGTTCATTACTAAAATGCTCTAATTGAGCTGTTAGAATGTCAGAAACAAGCTTTCTGAGCTGAGAACTGCATTTTGTGACATAGTTCATCAGTGGATGATGAGAATGTCAGTTTTGACAAAGAAAACTGTTCATTACTAAAATGCTCTAATTGAGCTGTTAGAATGTTAGAAACAAGCTTTCTGAGCTGAGAACTGCATTTTGTGACATAGTTCATCAGTGGATGATGAGAATGTCAGTTTTGACAAAGAACACTGTTCATTACTAAAATGCTCTAATTGAGCTGTTAGAATGTTAGAAACAAGCTTTCTGAGCTGAGAACTGCATTTTGTGACATAGTTCATCAGTGGATGATGAGAATGTCAGTTTTGACAAAGAACACTGTTCATTACTAAAATGCTCCAATTGAGCTGTTAGAATGTCAGAAACAAGCTTTCTGAGCTGAGAACTGCATTTTGTGACAAAGTGAATCAGTGGATGATGAGAATGACACTTGACAAAGAACACTGATCATTACTAAAATGCTCTAATTGAGCTGTTAGAATGTCAGAAAAAAGCTTTCTGAGATGAAAACTGCATTTTGTGACAAAGTGAATCAGTGGATGATGAGAATGTCACTTTTGACAAAGAACACTGATCATTACTAAAATGCTCTAACTGAGCTGTTAGAATGTCAGAAAAAAGCTTTCTGAGCTGAGAACTGCATTTTGTGACAAAATGCATCAGTGGATGATGAGAATGTCAGTTTTGACAAAGAACACTGTTCATTACTGAAATGCTCTAACTGAGCTGTTAGAATGTCAGAAACAAGCTTTCTGAGCAGAAAACTGCATTTTGTGACAAAGTGATTCAGTGGATGATCAGAATGTCAGTTTTGACAAAGAACACTGATCATTACTAAAATGCTCTAATTGAGCTGTTAGAATGTCAGAAACAAGCTTTTTGAGCAGAAAACTGCATTTTTTGACAAAATGCATCAGTGGATGATGAGAATGTCAGTTTTGACAAAGAACACTGTTCATTACTTAAATGCTCTAACTGAGCTGGTAGAATGTCAGAAACAAGCTTTCTGAGCTGAGAAATGCATTTTGTGACAAAGTGCTTCAGTGGATGATGAGAATGTCAGTTTTGACAAAGAACACTGTTCATTACTAAAATGCTCTAATTGAGCTGTTAGAATGTCAGAAACAAGCTTTCTGAGCTGAGAACTGCATTTTGTGACATAGTTCATCAGTGGATGATGAGAATGTCGGTTTTGACAAAGAACACTGTTCATTACTGAAATGCTCTAATTGAGCTGTTAGAATGTCAGAAACAAGCTTTCTGAGCTGAGAAATGCATTTTGTGACAAAGTGCATCAGTGGATGATGAGAATGTCACTTTTGACAAAGAACACTGTTCATTACTAAAATGCTCTAATTGAGCTGTTAGAATGTCAGAAACAAGCTTTCTGAGCTGAGAACTGCATTTTGTGACAAAAAGCATCACTGGATGATGATAATGTCAGTTTTGACAAAGAACACTGATCATTACTAAAATGCTCCAATTGAGCTGTTAGAATGTCAGAAACAAGCTTTCTGAGCTGAGAACTGCATTTTGTGACAAAGTGCTTCAGTGGATGATGAGAATGTCAGTTTTGACAAAGAACACTGTTCATTACTTAAATGCTCCAATTGAGCTGTTAGAATGTCAGAAACAAGCTTTCTGAGCTGAGAAATGCATTTTGTGACAAAGTGCATCAGTGGATGATGAGAATGTCACTTTTGACAAAGAACACTGTTCATTACTAAAATGCTCTAATTGAGCTGTTAGAATGTCAGAAACAAGCTTTCTGAGCTGAGAACTGCATTTTGTGACAAAAAGCATCAGTGGATGATGAGAATGTCAGTTTTGACAAAGAACACTGATCATTACTAAAATGCTCCAATTGAGCTGTTAGAATGTCAGAAACAAGCTTTCTGAGCTGAGAAATGCATTTTGTGACAAAGTGAATTAGTGGATGGATGAGAATGTCACTTTTGAAAAAGAACACTGATCATTACTAAAATGCTCCAATTGAGCTGTTAGAATGTCAGAAACAAGCTTTCTGAGCTGAGAAATGCATTTTGTGAAAAAGTGCTTCAGTGGATGATGAGAATGTCAGTTTTGACAAAGAACACTGTTCATTACTGAAATGCTCCAATTGAGCTGTTAGAATGTCAGAAACAAGCTTTCTGAGCTGAGAAATGCATTTTGTGACAAAGTGCATCAGTGGATGATGAGAATGTCACTTTTGACAAAGAACACTGTTCATTACTGAAATGCTCTAATTGAGCTGTTAGAATGTCAGAAACAAGCTTTCTGAGCTGAGAACTGCATTTTGTGACATAGTTCATCAGTGGATGATGAGAATGTCAGTTTTGACAAAGAACACTGTTCATTACTGAAATGCTCCAATTGAGCTGTTAGAATGTCAGAAACAAGCTTTCTGAGCTGAGAAATGCATTTTGTGACAAAGTGCATCAGTGGATGATGAGAATGTCACTTTTGACAAAGAACACTGTTCATTACTAAAATGCTCTAATTGAGCTGTTAGAATGTCAGAAACAAGCTTTCTGAGCTGAGAACTGCATTTTGTGACAAAAAGCATCAGTGGATGATGAGAATGTCAGTTTTGACAAAGAACACTGATCATTACTAAAATGCTCCAATTGAGCTTTTAGAATGTCAGAAACAAGCTTTCTGAGCTGAGAAATGCATTTTGTGACAAAGTGCTTCAGTGGATGATGAGAATGTCAGTTTTGACAAAGAACACTGTTCATTACTAAAATGCTCTAATTGAGCTGTTAGAATGTCAGAAACAAGCTTTCTGAGCTGAGAACTGCATTTTGTGACAAAGTGCTTCAGTGGATGATGAGAATGTCAGTTTTGACAAAGAACACTATTCATTACTAAAATGCTCTAATTGAGCTGTTAGAATGTCAGAAACAAGCTTTCTGAGCTGAGAACTGCATTTTGTGACATAGTTCATCAGTGGATGATGAGAATGTCAGTTTTGACGAAGAAAACTGTTCATTACTAAAATGCTCTAATTGAGCTGTTAGAATGTTAGAAACAAGCTTTCTGAGCTGAGAACTGCATTTTGTGACATAGTTCATCAGTGGATGATGAGAATGTCAGTTTTGACAAAGAACACTGTTCATTACTAAAATGCTCCAATTGAGCTGTTAGAATGTCAGAAACAAGCTTTCTGAGCTGAAATCTGCATTTTGTGACAAAGTGAATCAGTGGATGATGAGAATGTCACTTTTGACAAAGAACACTGTTCATTAATGAAATGCTCCAATTGAGCTGTTAGAATGTCAGAAACAAGCTTTCTGAGCTGAAAACTGCATTTTGTGACAAAGTGAATTAGTGGATGGATGAGAATGTCACTTTTGACAAAGAACACTGTTCATTAATGAAATGCTCCAATTGAGCTGTTAGAATGTCAGAAACAAGCTTTCTGAGCTGAAAACTGCATTTTGTGACAAAAAGCATCAGTGGATGATGAGAATGTCAGTTTTGACAAAGAACACTGTTCATTACTGAAATGCTCCAATTGAGCTGTTAGAATGTCAGAAACAAGCTTTCTGAGCTGAAAACTGCATTTTGTGACATAGTTCATCAGTGGATGATGAGAATGTCAGTTTTGACAAAGAACACTGATCATCACTAAAATGCTCCAATTAAGCTGTTAGAATGTCAGAAACAAGCTTTCTGAGCTGAGAACTGCATTTTGTGACATAGTTCATCAGTGGATGATGAGAATGTCAGTTTTGACAAAGAACACTGTTCATTACTAAAATTCTCTAATTGAGCTGTTAGAATGTCAGAAACAAGCTTTCTGAGCTGAGAACTGCATTTTGTGAGAAAGTGAATCAGTGGATGATGAGAATGTCAGTTTTGACAAAGAACACTGTTCATTACTAAAATGCTCCAATTGAGCTGTTAGAATGTCAGAAACAAGCTTTCTGAGCATAAAACTGCATTTTGTGACAAAGTGCATCAGTGGGTGATGAGAATGTCAGTTTTGACAAAGAACACTGTTCATTACTAAAATGCTCTAATTGAGCTGTTAGAATGTCAGAAACAAGCTTTCTGAGCTGAAAACTGCATTTTGTGACAAAGTGAATCAGTGAATGATGAGAATGTCAGTTTTGACAAAGAACACTGATCATTACTAAAATGCTCTAATTGAGCTGTTAGAATGTCAGAAACAAGCTTTCTGAGCTGAGAACTGCATTTTGTGACAAAGTGAATCAGTGGATGATGAGAATGTCACTTTTGACAAAGAACACTGATCATTACTAAAATGCTCTAATTGAGCTGTTAGAATGTCAGAAAAAAGCTTTCTGAGATGAAAACTGCATTTTGTGACAAAGTGAATCAGTGGATGATGAGAATGTCACTTTTGACAAAGAACACTGATCATTATTGAAATGCTCCAATTGAGCTGTTAGAATGTCAGAAACAAGCTTTCTGAGCTGAGAAATGCATTTTGTGACAAAGTGCTTCAGTGGATGATGAGAATGTCAGTTTTGACAAAGAACACTGTTCATTACTAAAATGCTCTAATTGAGCTGTTAGAATGTCAGAAACAAGCTTTCTGAGCTGAGAACTGCATTTTGTGACATAGTTCATCAGTGGATGATGAGAATGTCAGTTTTGACAAAGAACACTGATCATTACTAAAATGCTCCAATTGAGCTGTTAGAATGTCAGAAACAAGCTTTCTGAGCTGAGAAATGCATTTTGTGACAAAGTGCTTCAGTGGATGATGAGAATGTCAGTTTTGACAAAGAACACTGTTCATTACTGAAATGCTCCAATTGAGCTGTTAGAAAGTCAGAAACAAGCTTTCTGAGCTGAGAACTGCATTTTGTGACATAGTTCATCAGTGGATGATGAGAATGTCACTTTTGACAAAGAACACTGTTCATTACTAAAATGCTCTAATTGAGCTGTTAGAATGTCAGAAACAAGCTTTCTGAGCTGAGAACTGCATTTTGTGACATAGTTCATCAGTGGATGATGAGAATGTCAGTTTTGACAAAGAACACTGATCATTACTAAAATGCTCCAATTGAGCTGTTAGAATGTCAGAAACAAGCTTTCTGAGCTGAGAAATGCATTTTGTGACAAAGTGCTTCAGTGGATGATGAGAATGTCAGTTTTGACAAAGAACACTGTTCATTACTGAAATGCTCCAATTGAGCTGTTAGAATGTCAGAAACAAGCTTTCTGAGCTGAGAAATGCATTTTGTGACAAAGTGCATCAGTGGATGATGAGAATGTCACTTTTGACAAAGAACACTGTTCATTACTAAAATGCTCTAATTGAGCTGTTAGAATGTCAGAAACAAGCTTTCTGAGCTGAGAACTGCATTTTGTGACAAAAAGCATCAGTGGATGATGAGAATGTCAGTTTTGACAAAGAACACTGATCATTACTAAAATGCTCCAATTGAGCTGTTAGAATGTCAGAAACAAGCTTTCTGAGCTGAGAAATGCATTTTGTGACAAAGTGCTTCAGTGGATGATGAGAATGTCAGTTTTGACAAAGAACACTGTTCATTACTAAAATGCTCTAATTGAGCTGTTAGAATGTCAGAAACAAGCTTTCTGAGCTGAGAACTGCATTTTGTGACATAGTTCATCAGTGGATGATGAGAATGTCAGTTTTGACAAAGAAAACTGTTCATTACTAAAATGCTCTAATTGAGCTGTTAGAATGTTAGAAACAAGCTTTCTGAGCTGAGAACTGCATTTTGTGACATAGTTCATCAGTGGATGATGAGAATGTCAGTTTTGACAAAGAACACTGATCATTACTAAAATGCTCCAATTGAGCTGTTAGAATGTCAGAAACAAGCTTTCTGAGCTGAGAAATGCATTTTGTGACAAAGTGCTTCAGTGGATGATGAGAATGTCAGTTTTGACAAAGAACACTGTTCATTACTAAAATGCTCTAATTGAGCTGTTAGAATGTCAGAAACAAGCTTTCTGAGCTGAGAACTGCATTTTGTGACATAGTTCATCAGTGGATGATGAGAATGTCACTTTTGACAAAGAACACTGATCATTACTAAAATGCTCTAATTGAGCTGTTAGAATGTCAGAAAAAAGCTTTCTGAGCTGAGAACTGCATTTTGTGACATAGTTCATCAGTGGATGATGAGAATGTCAGTTTTGACAAAGAAAACTGTTCATTACTAAAATGCTCTAATTGAGCTGTTAGAATGTCAGAAACAAGCTTTCTGAGCTGAGAACTGCATTTTGTGACATAGTTCATCAGTGGATGATGAGAATGTCAGTTTTGACAAAGAAAACTGTTCATTACTAAAATGCTCTAATTGAGCTGTTAGAATGTTAGAAACAAGCTTTCTGAGCTGAGAACTGCATTTTGTGACATAGTTCATCAGTGGATGATGAGAATGTCAGTTTTGACAAAGAACACTGTTCATTACTAAAATGCTCTAATTGAGCTGTTAGAATGTTAGAAACAAGCTTTCTGAGCTGAGAACTGCATTTTGTGACATAGTTCATCAGTGGATGATGAGAATGTCAGTTTTGACAAAGAACACTGTTCATTACTAAAATGCTCCAATTGAGCTGTTAGAATGTCAGAAACAAGCTTTCTGAGCTGAGAACTGCATTTTGTGACAAAGTGAATCAGTGGATGATGAGAATGACACTTGACAAAGAACACTGATCATTACTAAAATGCTCTAATTGAGCTGTTAGAATGTCAGAAACAAGCTTTCTGAGCTGAGAACTGCATTTTGTGACAAAGTGAATCAGTGGATGATGAGAATGTCACTTTTGACAAAGAACACTGATCATTACTAAAATGCTCTAACTGAGCTGTTAGAATGTCAGAAAAAAGCTTTCTGAGCTGAGAACTGCATTTTGTGACAAAATGCATCAGTGGATGATGAGAATGTCAGTTTTGACAAAGAACACTGTTCATTACTGAAATGCTCTAACTGAGCTGTTAGAATGTCAGAAACAAGCTTTCTGAGCAGAAAACTGCATTTTGTGACAAAGTGATTCAGTGGATGATCAGAATGTCAGTTTTGACAAAGAACACTGATCATTACTAAAATGCTCTAATTGAGCTGTTAGAATGTCAGAAACAAGCTTTTTGAGCAGAAAACTGCATTTTTTGACAAAATGCATCAGTGGATGATGAGAATGTCAGTTTTGACAAAGAACACTGTTCATTACTTAAATGCTCTAACTGAGCTGGTAGAATGTCAGAAACAAGCTTTCTGAGCTGAGAAATGCATTTTGTGACAAAGTGCTTCAGTGGATGATGAGAATGTCAGTTTTGACAAAGAACACTGTTCATTACTAAAATGCTCTAATTGAGCTGTTAGAATGTCAGAAACAAGCTTTCTGAGCTGAGAACTGCATTTTGTGACATAGTTCATCAGTGGATGATGAGAATGTCGGTTTTGACAAAGAACACTGTTCATTACTGAAATGCTCTAATTGAGCTGTTAGAATGTCAGAAACAAGCTTTCTGAGCTGAGAAATGCATTTTGTGACAAAGTGCATCAGTGGATGATGAGAATGTCACTTTTGACAAAGAACACTGTTCATTACTAAAATGCTCTAATTGAGCTGTTAGAATGTCAGAAACAAGCTTTCTGAGCTGAGAACTGCATTTTGTGACAAAAAGCATCACTGGATGATGAGAATGTCAGTTTTGACAAAGAACACTGATCATTACTAAAATGCTCCAATTGAGCTGTTAGAATGTCAGAAACAAGCTTTCTGAGCTGAGAACTGCATTTTGTGACAAAGTGCTTCAGTGGATGATGAGAATGTCAGTTTTGACAAAGAACACTGTTCATTACTTAAATGCTCCAATTGAGCTGTTAGAATGTCAGAAACAAGCTTTCTGAGCTGAGAAATGCATTTTGTGACAAAGTGCATCAGTGGATGATGAGAATGTCACTTTTGACAAAGAACACTGTTCATTACTAAAATGCTCTAATTGAGCTGTTAGAATGTCAGAAACAAGCTTTCTGAGCTGAGAACTGCATTTTGTGACAAAAAGCATCAGTGGATGATGAGAATGTCAGTTTTGACAAAGAACACTGATCATTACTAAAATGCTCAAATTGAGCTGTTAGAATGTCAGAAACAAGCTTTCTGAGCTGAGAAATGCATTTTGTGACAAAGTGAATTAGTGGACGGATGAGAATGTCACTTTTGACAAAGAACACTGATCATTACTAAAATGCTCCAATTGAGCTGTTAGAATGTCAGAAACAAGCTTTCTGAGCTGAGAAATGCATTTTGTGAAAAAGTGCTTCAGTGGATGATGAGAATGTCAGTTTTGACAAAGAACACTGTTCATTACTGAAATGCTCCAATTGAGCTGTTAGAATGTCAGAAACAAGCTTTCTGAGCTGAGAAATGCATTTTGTGACAAAGTGCATCAGTGGATGATGAGAATGTCACTTTTGACAAAGAACACTGTTCATTACTGAAATGCTCTAATTGAGCTGTTAGAATGTCAGAAACAAGCTTTCTGAGCTGAGAACTGCATTTTGTGACATAGTTCATCAGTGGATGATGAGAATGTCAGTTTTGACAAAGAACACTGTTCATTACTGAAATGCTCCAATTGAGCTGTTAGAATGTCAGAAACAAGCTTTCTGAGCTGAGAAATGCATTTTGTGACAAAGTGCATCAGTGGATGATGAGAATGTCACTTTTGACAAAGAACACTGTTCATTACTAAAATGCTCTAATTGAGCTGTTAGAATGTCAGAAACAAGCTTTCTGAGCTGAGAACTGCATTTTGTGACAAAAAGCATCAGTGGATGATGAGAATGTCAGTTTTGACAAAGAACACTGATCATTACTAAAATGCTCCAATTGAGCTTTTAGAATGTCAGAAACAAGCTTTCTGAGCTGAGAAATGCATTTTGTGACAAAGTGCTTCAGTGGATGATGAGAATGTCAGTTTTGACAAAGAACACTGTTCATTACTAAAATGCTCTAATTGAGCTGTTAGAATGTCAGAAACAAGCTTTCTGAGCTGAGAACTGCATTTTGTGACAAAGTGCTTCAGTGGATGATGAGAATGTCAGTTTTGACAAAGAACACTATTCATTACTAAAATGCTCTAATTGAGCTGTTAGAATGTCAGAAACAAGCTTTCTGAGCTGAGAACTGCATTTTGTGACATAGTTCATCAGTGGATGATGAGAATGTCAGTTTTGACGAAGAAAACTGTTCATTACTAAAATGCTCTAATTGAGCTGTTAGAATGTTAGAAACAAGCTTTCTGAGCTGAGAACTGCATTTTGTGACATAGTTCATCAGTGGATGATGAGAATGTCAGTTTTGACAAAGAACACTGTTCATTACTAAAATGCTCCAATTGAGCTGTTAGAATGTCAGAAACAAGCTTTCTGAGCTGAGAACTGCATTTTGTGACAAAGTGAATCAGTGGATGATGAGAATGTCACTTTTGACAAAGAACACTGTTCATTAATGAAATGCTCCAATTGAGCTGTTAGAATGTCAGAAACAAGCTTTCTGAGCTGAAAACTGCATTTTGTGACAAAGTGAATTAGTGGATGGATGAGAATGTCACTTTTGACAAAGAACACTGTTCATTAATGAAATGCTCCAATTGAGCTGTTAGAATGTCAGAAACAAGCTTTCTGAGCTGAAAACTGCATTTTGTGACAAAAAGCATCAGTGGATGATGAGAATGTCAGTTTTGACAAAGAACACTGTTCATTACTGAAATGCTCCAATTGAGCTGTTAGAATGTCAGAAACAAGCTTTCTGAGCTGAAAACTGCATTTTGTGACATAGTTCATCAGTGGATGATGAGAATGTCAGTTTTGACAAAGAACACTGATCATCACTAAAATGCTCCAATTAAGCTGTTAGAATGTCAGAAACAAGCTTTCTGAGCTGAGAACTGCATTTTGTGACATAGTTCATCAGTGGATGATGAGAATGTCAGTTTTGACAAAGAACACTGTTCATTACTAAAATTCTCTAATTGAGCTGTTAGAATGTCAGAAACAAGCTTTCTGAGCTGAGATCTGCATTTTGTGAGAAAGTGAATCAGTGGATGATGAGAATGTCAGTTTTGACAAAGAACACTGATCATTACTAAAATGCTCCAATTGAGCTGTTAGAATGTCAGAAACAAGCTTTCTGAGCTGAAAACTGCATTTTGTGACATAGTTCATCAGTGGATGATGAGAATGTCAGTTATGACAAAGAACACTGTTCATTACTAAAATTCTCTAATTGAGCTGTTAGAATGTCAGAAACAAGCTTTCTGAGCTGAGAACTGCATTTTGTGAGAAAGTGAATCAGTGGATGATGAGAATGTCAGTTTTGACAAAGAACACTGTTCATTACTAAAATGCTCCAATTGAGCTGTTAGAATGTCAGAAACAAGCTTTCTGAGCATAAAACTGCATTTTGTGACAAAGTGCATCAGTGGGTGATGAGAATGTCAGTTTTGACAAAGAACACTGTTCATTACTAAAATGCTCTAATTGAGCTGTTAGAATGTCAGAAACAAGCTTTCTGAGCTGAAAACTGCATTTTGTGACATAGTTCATCAGTGGATGATGAGAATGTCAGTTTTGACAAAGAACACTGTTCATTACTAAAATTCTCTAATTGAGCTGTTAGAATGTCAGAAACAAGCTTTCTGAGCTGAGATCTGCATTTTGTGAGAAAGTGAATCAGTGGATGATGAGAATGTCAGTTTTGACAAAGAACACTGATCATTACTAAAATGCTCCAATTGAGCTGTTAGAATGTCAGAAACAAGCTTTCTGAGCATAAAACTGCATTTTGTGACAAAGTGCATCAGTGGGTGATGAGAATGTCAGTTTTGACAAAGAACACTGTTCATTACTAAAATGCTCTAATTGAGCTGTTAGAATGTCAGAAACAAGCTTTCTGAGCTGAAAACTGCATTTTGTGACAAAGTGAATCAGTGAATGATGAGAATGTCAGTTTTGACAAAGAACACTGATCATTACTAAAATGCTCTAATTGAGCTGTTAGAATGTCAGAAACAAGCTTTCTGAGCTGAGAACTGCATTTTGTGACAAAGTGAATCAGTGGATGATGAGAATGTCACTTTTGACAAAGAACACTGATCATTACTAAAATGCTCTAATTGAGCTGTTAGAATGTCAGAAAAAAGCTTTCTGAGATGAAAACTGCATTTTGTGACAAAGTGAATCAGTGGATGATGAGAATGTCAGTTTTGACAAAGAACACTGTTCATTACTGAAATGCTCCAATTGAGCTGTTAGAAAGTCAGAAACAAGCTTTCTGAGCTGAGAACTGCATTTTGTGACATAGTTCATCAGTGGATGATGAGAATGTCACTTTTGACAAAGAACACTGTTCATTACTAAAATGCTCTAATTGAGCTGTTAGAATGTCAGAAACAAGCTTTCTGAGCTGAGAACTGCATTTTGTGACATAGTTCATCAGTGGATGATGAGAATGTCAGTTTTGACAAAGAACACTGATCATTACTAAAATGCTCCAATTGAGCTGTTAGAATGTCAGAAACAAGCTTTCTGAGCTGAGAAATGCATTTTGTGACAAAGTGCTTCAGTGGATGATGAGAATGTCAGTTTTGACAAAGAACACTGTTCATTACTGAAATGCTCCAATTGAGCTGTTAGAATGTCAGAAACAAGCTTTCTGAGCTGAGAAATGCATTTTGTGACAAAGTGCATCAGTGGATGATGAGAATGTCACTTTTGACAAAGAACACTGTTCATTACTAAAATGCTCTAATTGAGCTGTTAGAATGTCAGAAACAAGCTTTCTGAGCTGAGAACTGCATTTTGTGACAAAAAGCATCAGTGGATGATGAGAATGTCAGTTTTGACAAAGAACACTGATCATTACTAAAATGCTCCAATTGAGCTGTTAGAATGTCAGAAACAAGCTTTCTGAGCTGAGAAATGCATTTTGTGACAAAGTGCTTCAGTGGATGATGAGAATGTCAGTTTTGACAAAGAACACTGTTCATTACTAAAATGCTCTAATTGAGCTGTTAGAATGTCAGAAACAAGCTTTCTGAGCTGAGAACTGCATTTTGTGACATAGTTCATCAGTGGATGATGAGAATGTCAGTTTTGACAAAGAAAACTGTTCATTACTAAAATGCTCTAATTGAGCTGTTAGAATGTTAGAAACAAGCTTTCTGAGCTGAGAACTGCATTTTGTGACATAGTTCATCAGTGGATGATGAGAATGTCAGTTTTGACAAAGAACACTGATCATTACTAAAATGCTCCAATTGAGCTGTTAGAATGTCAGAAACAAGCTTTCTGAGCTGAGAAATGCATTTTGTGACAAAGTGCTTCAGTGGATGATGAGAATGTCAGTTTTGACAAAGAACACTGTTCATTACTAAAATGCTCTAATTGAGCTGTTAGAATGTCAGAAACAAGCTTTCTGAGCTGAGAACTGCATTTTGTGACATAGTTCATCAGTGGATGATGAGAATGTCACTTTTGACAAAGAACACTGATCATTACTAAAATGCTCTAATTGAGCTGTTAGAATGTCAGAAAAAAGCTTTCTGAGCTGAGAACTGCATTTTGTGACATAGTTCATCAGTGGATGATGAGAATGTCAGTTTTGACAAAGAACACTGTTCATTACTGAAATGCTCCAATTGAGCTGTTAGAATGTCAGAAACAAGCTTTCTGAGCTGAGAAATGCATTTTGTGACAAAGTGCATCAGTGGATGATGAGAATGTCACTTTTGACAAAGAACACTGTTCATTACTAAAATGCTCTAATTGAGCTGTTAGAATGTCAGAAACAAGCTTTCTGAGCTGAGAACTGCATTTTGTGACAAAAAGCATCAGTGGATGATGAGAATGTCAGTTTTGACAAAGAACACTGTTCATTACTAAAATGCTCTAATTGAGCTGTTAGAATGTCAGAAACAAGCTTTCTGAGCTGAGAAATGCATTTTGTGACAAAGTGCATCAGTGGATGATGAGAATGTCACTTTTGACAAAGAACACTGTTCATTACTAAAATGCTCTAATTGAGCTGTTAGAATGTCAGAAACAAGCTTTCTGAGCTGAGAACTGCATTTTGTGACAAAAAGCATCAGTGGATGATGAGAATGTCAGTTTTGACAAAGAACACTGATCATTACTAAAATGCTCCAATTGAGCTGTTAGAATGTCAGAAACAAGCTTTCTGAGCTGAGAAATGCATTTTGTGACAAAGTGCTTCAGTGGATGATGAGAATGTCAGTTTTGACAAAGAACACTGTTCATTACTAAAATGCTCTAATTGAGCTGTTAGAATGTCAGAAACAAGCTTTCTGAGCTGAGAACTGCATTTTGTGACATAGTTCATCAGTGGATGATGAGAATGTCAGTTTTGACAAAGAAAACTGTTCATTACTAAAATGCTCTAATTGAGCTGTTAGAATGTTAGAAACAAGCTTTCTGAGCTGAGAAATGCATTTTGTGACATAGTTCATCAGTGGATGATGAGAATGTCAGTTTTGACAAAGAACACTGATCATTACTAAAATGCTCCAATTGAGCTGTTAGAATGTCAGAAACAAGCTTTCTGAGCTGAGAAATGCATTTTGTGACAAAGTGCTTCAGTGGATGATGAGAATGTCAGTTTTGACAAAGAACACTGTTCATTACTAAAATGCTCTAATTGAGCTGTTAGAATGTCAGAAACAAACTTTCTGAGCTGAGAACTGCATTTTGTGACATAGTTCATCAGTGGATGATGAGAATGTCAGTTTTGACAAAGAACACTGTTCATTACTAAAATGCTCCAATTGAGCTGTTAGAATGTCAGAAACAAGCTTTCTGAGCTGAGAACTGCATTTTGTGACAAAGTGAATCAGTGGATGATGAGAATGTCACTTTTGACAAAGAACACTGTTCATTACTAAAATGCTCTAATTGAGCTGTTAGAATGTCAGAAACAAGCTTTCTGAGCTGAGAACTGCATTTTGTGACATAGTTCATCAGTGGATGATGAGAATGTCAGTTTTGACAAAGAACACTGATCATTACTAAAATGCTCCAATTGAGCTGTTAGAATGTCAGAAACAAGCTTTCTGAGCTGAGAAATGCATTTTGTGACAAAGTGCTTCAGTGGATGATGAGAATGTCAGTTTTGACAAAGAACACTGTTCATTACTGAAATGCTCCAATTGAGCTGTTAGAATGTCAGAAACAAGCTTTCTGAGCTGAGAAATGCATTTTGTGACAAAGTGCATCAGTGGATGATGAGAATGTCACTTTTGACAAAGAACACTGTTCATTACTAAAATGCTCTAATTGAGCTGTTAGAATGTCAGAAACAAGCTTTCTGAGCTGAGAACTGCATTTTGTGACAAAAAGCATCAGTGGATGATGAGAATGTCAGTTTTGACAAAGAACACTGATCATTACTAAAATGCTCCAATTGAGCTGTTAGAATGTCAGAAACAAGCTTTCTGAGCTGAGAAATGCATTTTGTGACAAAGTGCTTCAGTGGATGATGAGAATGTCAGTTTTGACAAAGAACACTGTTCATTACTAAAATGCTCTAATTGAGCTGTTAGAATGTCAGAAACAAGCTTTCTGAGCTGAGAACTGCATTTTGTGACATAGTTCATCAGTGGATGATGAGAATGTCACTTTTGACAAAGAACACTGTTCATTACTAAAATGCTCTAATTGAGCTGTTAGAATGTCAGAAACAAGCTTTCTGAGCTGAGAACTGCATTTTGTGACAAAAAGCATCAGTGGATGATGAGAATGTCAGTTTTGACAAAGAACACTGATCATTACTAAAATGCTCCAATTGAGCTTTTAGAATGTCAGAAACAAGCTTTCTGAGCTGAGAAATGCATTTTGTGACAAAGTGCTTCAGTGGATGATGAGAATGTCAGTTTTGACAAAGAACACTGTTCATTACTAAAATGCTCTAATTGAGCTGTTAGAATGTCAGAAACAAGCTTTCTGAGCTGAGAACTGCATTTTGTGACATAGTTCATCAGTGGATGATGAGAATGTCACTTTTGACAAAGAACACTGATCATTACTAAAATGCTCTAATTGAGCTGTTAGAATGTCAGAAAAAAGCTTTCTGAGCTGAGAACTGCATTTTGTGACATAGTTCATCAGTGGATGATGAGAATGTCAGTTTTGACAAAGAACACTGTTCATTACTGAAATGCTCCAATTGAGCTGTTAGAATGTCAGAAACAAGCTTTCTGAGCTGAGAAATGCATTTTGTGACAAAGTGCATCAGTGGATGATGAGAATGTCACTTTTGACAAAGAACACTGTTCATTACTAAAATGCTCTAATTGAGCTGTTAGAATGTCAGAAACAAGCTTTCTGAGCTGAGAACTGCATTTTGTGACAAAAAGCATCAGTGGATGATGAGAATGTCAGTTTTGACAAAGAACACTGTTCATTACTAAAATGCTCTAATTGAGCTGTTAGAATGTCAGAAACAAGCTTTCTGAGCTGAGAAATGCATTTTGTGACAAAGTGCATCAGTGGATGATGAGAATGTCACTTTTGACAAAGAACACTGTTCATTACTAAAATGCTCTAATTGAGCTGTTAGAATGTCAGAAACAAGCTTTCTGAGCTGAGAACTGCATTTTGTGACAAAAAGCATCAGTGGATGATGAGAATGTCAGTTTTGACAAAGAACACTTATCATTACTAAAATGCTCCAATTGAGCTGTTAGAATGTCAGAAACAAGCTTTCTGAGCTGAGAAATGCATTTTGTGACAAAGTGCTTCAGTGGATGATGAGAATGTCAGTTTTGACAAAGAACACTGTTCATTACTAAAATGCTCTAATTGAGCTGTTAGAATGTCAGAAACAAGCTTTCTGAGCTGAGAACTGCATTTTGTGACATAGTTCATCAGTGGATGATGAGAATGTCAGTTTTGACAAAGAAAACTGTTCATTACTAAAATGCTCTAATTGAGCTGTTAGAATGTTAGAAACAAGCTTTCTGAGCTGAGAACTGCATTTTGTGACATAGTTCATCAGTGGATGATGAGAATGTCAGTTTTGACAAAGAACACTGATCATTACTAAAATGCTCCAATTGAGCTGTTAGAATGTCAGAAACAAGCTTTCTGAGCTGAGAAATGCATTTTGTGACAAAGTGCTTCAGTGGATGATGAGAATGTCAGTTTTGACAAAGAACACTGTTCATTACTAAAATGCTCTAATTGAGCTGTTAGAATGTCAGAAACAAACTTTCTGACCTGAGAACTGCATTTTGTGACATAGTTCATCAGTGGATGATGAGAATGTCAGTTTTGACAAAGAACACTGTTCATTACTAAAATGCTCCAATTGAGCTGTTAGAATGTCAGAAACAAGCTTTCTGAGCTGAGAACTGCATTTTGTGACAAAGTGAATCAGTGGATGATGAGAATGAAACTTTTGACAAAGAACACTGATCATTACTAAAATGCTCTAATTGAGCTGTTAGAATGTCAGAAACAAGCTTTCTGAGCTGAGAACTGCATTTTGTGACATAGTTCATCAGTGGATGATGAGAATGTCAGTTTTGACAAAGAAAACTGTTCATTACTAAAATGCTCTAATTGAGCTGTTAGAATGTTAGAAACAAGCTTTCTGAGCTGAGAACTGCATTTTGTGACATAGTTCATCAGTGGATGATGAGAATGTCAGTTTTGACAAAGAACACTGTTCATTACTAAAATGCTCCAATTGAGCTGTTAGAATGTCAGAAACAAGCTTTCTGAGCTGAGAACTGCATTTTGTGACAAAGTGAATCAGTGGATGATGAGAATGACACTTTTGACAAAGAACACTGATCATTACTAAAATGCTCTAATTGAGCTGTTAGAATGTCAGAAAAAAGCTTTCTGAGATGAAAACTGCATTTTGTGACAAAGTGAATCAGTGGATGATGAGAATGTCACTTTTGACAAAGAACACTGATCATTACTAAAATGCTCTAACTGAGCTGTTAGAATGTCAGAAAAAAGCTTTCTGAGCTGAGAACTGCATTTTGTGACAAAATGCATCAGTGGATGATGAGAATGTCAGTTTTGACAAAGAACACTGTTCATTACTGAAATGCTCTAACTGAGCTGTTAGAATGTCAGAAACAAGCTTTCTGAGCAGAAAACTGCATTTTGTGACAAAGTGATTCAGTGGATGATCAGAATGTCAGTTTTGACAAAGAACACTGATCATTCCTAAAATGCTCTAATTGAGCTGTTAGAATGTCAGAAACAAGCTTTTTGAGCAGAAAACTGCATTTTTTGACAAAATGCATCAGTGGATGATAAGAATGTCAGTTTTGACAAAGAACACTGTTCATTACTTAAATGCTCTAACTGAGCTGGTAGAATGTCAGAAACAAGCTTTCTGAGCTGAGAAATGCATTTTGTGACAAAGTGCTTCAGTGGATGATGAGAATGTCAGTTTTGACAAAGAACACTGTTCATTACTAAAATGCTCTAATTGAGCTGTTAGAATGTCAGAAACAAGCTTTCTGAGCTGAGAACTGCATTTTGTGACATAGTTCATCAGTGGATGATGAAAATGTCGGTTTTGACAAAGAACACTGTTCATTACTGAAATGCTCTAATTGAGCTGTTAGAATGTCAGAAACAAGCTTTCTGAGCTGAGAAATGCATTTTGTGACAAAGTGCATCAGTGGATGATGAGAATGTCACTTTTGACAAAGAACACTGTTCATTACTAAAATGCTCTAATTGAGCTGTTAGAATGTCAGAAACAAGCTTTCTGAGCTGAGAACTGCATTTTGTGACAAAAAGCATCAGTGGATGATGAGAATGTCAGTTTTGACAAAGAACACTGATCATTACTAAAATGCTCCAATTGAGCTGTTAGAATGTCAGAAACAAGCTTTCTGAGCTGAGAACTGCATTTTGTGACAAAGTGCTTCAGTGGATGATGAGAATGTCAGTTTTGACAAAGAACACTGTTCATTACTAAAATGCTCTAATTGAGCTGTTAGAATGTCAGAAACAAGCTTTCTGAGCTGAGAACTGCATTTTGTGACAAAGTGCTTCAGTGGATGATGAGAATGTCAGTTTTGACAAAGAACACTGTTCATTACTTAAATGCTCCAATTGAGCTGTTAGAATGTCAGAAACAAGCTTTCTGAGCTGAGAAATGCATTTTGTGACAAAGTGCATCAGTGGATGATGAGAATGTCACTTTTGACAAAGAACACTGTTCATTACTAAAATGCTCTAATTGAGCTGTTAGAATGTCAGAAACAAGCTTTCTGAGCTGAGAACTGCATTTTGTGACAAAAAGCATCAGTGGATGATGAGAATGTCAGTTTTGACAAAGAACACTGATCATTACTAAAATGCTCCAATTGAGCTGTTAGAATGTCAGAAACAAGCTTTCTGAGCTGAGAAATGCATTTTGTGACAAAGTGAATTAGTGGATGGATGAGAATGTCACTTTTGACAAAGAACACTGATCATTACTAAAATGCTCCAATTGAGCTGTTAGAATGTCAGAAACAAGCTTTCTGAGCTGAGAAATGCATTTTGTGACAAAATGCATCAGTGGATGATGAGAATGACACTTTTGACAAAGAACACTGTTCATTACTAAAATGCTCTAATTGAGCTTTTAGAATGTCAGAAAAAAGCTTTCTGAGATGAAAACTGCATTTTGTGACAAAGTGAATTGATGGATGATGAGAATGTCACTTTTGACAAAGAACACTGATCATTACTAAAATGCTCTAACTGAGCTGTTAGAATGTCAGAAAAAAGCTTTCTGAGCTGAGAACTGCATTTTGTGACAAAATGCATCAGTGGATGATGAGAATGTCAGTTTTGACAAAGAACACTGTTCATTACTGAAATGCTCTAACTGAGCTGTTAGAATGTCAGAAACAAGCTTTCTGAAGCAGAAAACTGCATTTTGTGACAAAGTGATTCAGTGGATGATCAGAATGTCAGTTTTGACAAAGAACACTGATCATTACTAAAATGCTCTAATTGAGCCGTTAGAATGTCAGAAACAAGCTTTTTGAGCAGAAAACTGCATTTTTTTGACAAAATGCATCAGTGGATGATAAGAATGTCAGTTTTGACAAAGAACACTGTTCATTACTTAAATGCTCTAACTGAGCTGGTAGAATGTCAGAAACAAGCTTTCTGAGCTGAGAAATGCATTTTGTGACAAAGTGCTTCAGTGGATGATGAGAATGTCAGTTTTGACAAAGAACACTGTTCATTACTAAAATGCTCTAATTGAGCTGTTAGAATGTCAGAAACAAGCTTTCTGAGCTGAGAACTGCATTTTGTGACATAGTTCATCAGTGGATGATGAGAATGTCGGTTTTGACAAAGAACACTGTTCATTACTGAAATGCTCTAATTGAGCTGTTAGAATGTCAGAAACAAGCTTTCTGAGCTGAGAAATGCATTTTGTGACAAAGTGCATCAGTGGATGATGAGAATGTCACTTTTGACAAAGAACACTGTTCATTACTAAAATGCTCTAATTGAGCTGTTAGAATGTCAGAAACAAGCTTTCTGAGCTGAGAACTGCATTTTGTGACAAAAAGCATCAGTGGATGATGAGAATGTCAGTTTTGACAAAGAACACTGATCATTACTAAAATGCTCCAATTGAGCTGTTAGAATGTCAGAAACAAGCTTTCTGAGCTGAGAACTGCATTTTGTGACAAAGTGCTTCAGTGGATGATGAGAATGTCAGTTTTGACAAAGAACACTGTTCATTACTAAAATGCTCTAATTGAGCTGTTAGAATGTCAGAAACAAGCTTTCTGAGCTGAGAACTGCATTTTGTGACAAAGTGCTTCAGTGGATGATGAGAATGTCAGTTTTGACAAAGAACACTGTTCATTACTTAAATGCTCCAATTGAGCTGTTAGAATGTCAGAAACAAGCTTTCTGAGCTGAGAAATGCATTTTGTGACAAAGTGCATCAGTGGATGATGAGAATGTCACTTTTGACAAAGAACACTGTTCATTACTAAAATGCTCTAATTGAGCTGTTAGAATGTCAGAAACAAGCTTTCTGAGCTGAGAACTGCATTTTGTGACAAAAAGCATCAGTGGATGATGAGAATGTCAGTTTTGACAAAGAACACTGATCGTTACTAAAATGCTCCAATTGAGCTGTTAGAATGTCAGAAACAAGCTTTCTGAGCTGAGAAATGCATTTTGTGACAAAGTGAATTAGTGGATGGATGAGAATGTCACTTTTGACAAAGAACACTGATCATTACTAAAATGCTCCAATTGAGCTGTTAGAATGTCAGAAACAAGCTTTCTGAGCTGAGAAATGCATTTTGTGACAAAGTGCTTCAGTGGATGATGAGAATGTCAGTTTTGACAAAGAACACTGTTCATTACTGAAATGCTCCAATTGAGCTGTTAGAATGTCAGAAACAAGCTTTCTGAGCTGAGAAATGCATTTTGTGACAAAGTGCATCAGTGGATGATGAGAATGTCACTTTTGACAAAGAACACTGTTCATTACTGAAATGCTCTAATTGAGCTGTTAGAATGTCAGAAACAAGCTTTCTGAGCTGAGAACTGCATTTTGTGACATAGTTCATCAGTGGATGACGAGAATGTCAGTTTTGACAAAGAACACTGTTCATTACTGAAATGCTCCAATTGAGCTGTTAGAATGTCAGAAACAAGCTTTCTGAGCTGAGAAATGCATTTTGTGACAAAGTGCATCAGTGGATGATGAGAATGTCACTTTTGACAAAGAACACTGTTCATTACTAAAATGCTCTAATTGAGCTGTTAGAATGTCAGAAACAAGCTTTCTGAGCTGAGAACTGCATTTTGTGACAAAAAGCATCAGTGGATGATGAGAATGTCAGTTTTGACAAAGAACACTGATCATTACTAAAATGCTCCAATTGAGCTTTTAGAATGTCAGAAACAAGCTTTCTGAGCTGAGAAATGCATTTTGTGACAAAGTGCTTCAGTGGATGATGAGAATGTCAGTTTTGACAAAGAACACTGTTCATTACTAAAATGCTCTAATTGAGCTGTTAGAATGTCAGAAACAAGCTTTCTGAGCTGAGAACTGCATTTTGTGACAAAGTGCTTCAGTGGATGATGAGAATGTCAGTTTTGACAAAGAACACTATTCATTACTAAAATGCTCTAATTGAGCTGTTAGAATGTCAGAAACAAGCTTTCTGAGCTGAGAACTGCATTTTGTGACATAGTTCATCAGTGGATGATGAGAATGTCAGTTTTGACAAAGAAAACTGTTCATTACTAAAATGCTCTAATTGAGCTGTTAGAATGTTAGAAACAAGCTTTCTGAGCTGAGAACTGCATTTTGTGACATAGTTCATCAGTGGATGATGAGAATGTCAGTTTTGACAAAGAACACTGTTCATTACTAAAATGCTCCAATTGAGCTGTTAGAATGTCAGAAACAAGCTTTCTGAGCTGAGAACTGCATTTTGTGACAACGTGAATCAGTGGATGATGAGAATGTCACTTTTGACAAAGAACACTGTTCATTAATGAAATGCTCCAATTGAGCTGTTAGAATGTCAGAAACAAGCTTTCTGAGCTGAAAACTGCATTTTGTGACAAAGTGAATTAGTGGATGGATGAGAATGTCACTTTTGACAAAGAACACTGTTCATTAATGAAATGCTCCAATTGAGCTGTTAGAATGTCAGAAACAAGCTTTCTGAGCTGAAAACTGCATTTTGTGACAAAAAGCATCAGTGGATGATGAGAATGTCAGTTTTGACAAAGAACACTGTTCATTACTGAAATGCTCCAATTGAGCTGTTAGAATGTCAGAAACAAGCTTTCTGAGCTGAAAACTGCATTTTGTGACATAGTTCATCAGTGGATGATCAGAATGTCAGTTTTGACAAAGAACACTGATCATCACTAAAATGCTCCAATTACGCTGTTAGAATGTCAGAAACAAGCTTTCTGAGCTGAGATCTGCATTTTGTGAGAAAGTGAATCAGTGGATGATGAGAATGTCAGTTTTGACAAAGAACACTGATCATTACTAAAATGCTCCAATTGAGCTGTTAGAATGTCAGAAACAAGCTTTCTGAGCTGAGAACTGCATTTTGTGACAAAGTGAATCAGTGGATGGATGAGAATGTCACTTTTGACAAAGAACACTGTTCATTACTGAAATGCTCCAATTGAGCTGTTAGAATGTCAGAAACAAGCTTTCTGAGCTGAAAACTGCATTTTGTGACATAGTTCATCAGTGGATGATGAGAATGTCAGTTTTGACAAAGAACACTGTTCATTACTAAAATGCTCTAATTGAGCTGTTAGAATGTCAGAAACAAGCTTTCTGAGCTGAGAACTGCATTTTGTGAGAAAGTGAATCAGTGGATGATGAGAATGTCAGTTTTGACAAAGAACACTGTTCATTACTAAAATGCTCCAATTGAGCTGTTAGAATGTCAGAAACAAGCTTTCTGAGCATAAAACTGCATTTTGTGACAAAGTGCATCAGTGGGTGATGAGAATGTCAGTTTTGACAAAGAACACTGTTCATTACTAAAATGCTCTAATTGAGCTGTTAGAATGTCAGAAACAAGCTTTCTGAGCTGAAAACTGCATTTTGTGACAAAGTGAATCAGTGGATGATGAGAATGTCAGTTTTGACAAAGAACACTGATCATTACTAAAATGCTCCAATTGAGCTGTTAGAATGTCAGAAACAAGCTTTCTGAGGTGAGAACTGCATTTTGTGACAAAGTGAATCAGTGGATGATGAGAATGTCACTTTTGACAAAGAACACTGATCATTACTAAAATGCTCTAATTGAGCTGTTAGAATGTCAGAAAAAAGCTTTCTGAGATGAAAACTGCATTTTGTGACAAAGTGAATCAGTGGATGATGAGAATGTCACTTTTGACAAAGAACACTGATCATTACTGAAATGCTCCAATTGAGCTGTTAGAATGTCAGAAACAAGCTTTCTGAGCTGAGAAATGCATTTTGTGACAAAGTGCTTCAGTGGATGATGAGAATGTCAGTTTTGACAAAGAACACTGTTCATTACTAAAATGCTCTATTTGAGCTGTTAGAATGTCAGAAACAAGCTTTCTGAGCTGAGAACTGCATTTTGTGACATAGTTCATCAGTGGATGATGAGAATGTCACTTTTGACAAAGAACACTGTTCATTACTAAAATGCTCTAATTGAGCTGTTAGAATGTCAGAAACAAGCTTTCTGAGCTGAGAACTGCATTTTGTGACATAGTTCATCAGTGGATGATGAGAATGTCAGTTTTGACAAAGAACACTGATCATTACTAAAATGCTCCAATTGAGCTGTTAGAATGTCAGAAACAAGCTTTCTGAGCTGAGAAATGCATTTTGTGACAAAGTGCTTAAGTGGATGATGAGAATGTCAGTTTTGACAAAGAACACTGTTCATTACTGAAATGCTCCAATTGAGCTGTTAGAAAGTCAGAAACAAGCTTTCTGAGCTGAGAACTGCATTTTGTGACATAGTTCATCAGTGGATGATGAGAATGTCACTTTTGACAAAGAACACTGTTCATTACTAAAATGCTCTAATTGAGCTGTTAGAATGTCAGAAACAAGCTTTCTGAGCTGAGAACTGCATTTTGTGACATAGTTCATCAGTGGATGATGAGAATGTCACTTTTGACAAAGAACACTGTTCATTACTAAAATGCTCTAATTGAGCTGTTAGAATGTCAGAAACAAGCTTTCTGAGCTGAGAACTGCATTTTGTGACATAGTTCATCAGTGGATGATGAGAATGTCAGTTTTGACAAAGAACACTGATCATTACTAAAATGCTCCAATTGAGCTGTTAGAATGTCAGAAACAAGCTTTCTGAGCTGAGAAATGCATTTTGTGACAAAGTGCTTCAGTGGATGATGAGAATGTCAGTTTTGACAAAGAACACTGTTCATTACTGAAATGCTCCAATTGAGCTGTTAGAATGTCAGAAACAAGCTTTCTGAGCTGAGAAATGCATTTTGTGACAAAGTGCATCAGTGGATGATGAGAATGTCACTTTTGACAAAGAACACTGTTCATTACTAAAATGCTCTAATTGAGCTGTTAGAATGTCAGAAACAAGCTTTCTGAGCTGAGAACTGCATTTTGTGACAAAAAGCATCAGTGGATGATGAGAATGTCAGTTTTGACAAAGAACACTGATCATTACTAAAATGCTCCAATTGAGCTGTTAGAATGTCAGAAACAAGCTTTCTGAGCTGAGAAATGCATTTTGTGACAAAGTGCTTCAGTGGATGATGAGAATGTCAGTTTTGACAAAGAACACTGTTCATTACTAAAATGCTCTAATTGAGCTGTTAGAATGTCAGAAACAAGCTTTCTGAGCTGAGAACTGCATTTTGTGACATAGTTCATCAGTGGATGATGAGAATGTCAGTTTTGACAAAGAAAACTGTTCATTACTAAAATGCTCTAATTGAGCTGTTAGAATGTTAGAAACAAGCTTTCTGAGCTGAGAACTGCATTTTGTGACATAGTTCATCAGTGGATGATGAGAATGTCAGTTTTGACAAAGAACACTGATCATTACTAAAATGCTCCAATTGAGCTGTTAGAATGTCAGAAACAAGCTTTCTGAGCTGAGAAATGCATTTTGTGACAAAGTGCTTCAGTGGATGATGAGAATGTCAGTTTTGACAAAGAACACTGTTCATTACTAAAATGCTCTAATTGAGCTGTTAGAATGTCAGAAACAAGCTTTCTGAGCTGAGAACTGCATTTTGTGACATAGTTCATCAGTGGATGATGAGAATGTCACTTTTGACAAAGAACACTGATCATTACTAAAATGCTCTAATTGAGCTGTTAGAATGTCAGAAAAAAAGCTTTCTGAGCTGAGAACTGCATTTTGTGACATAGTTCATCAGTGGATGATGAGAATGTCAGTTTTGACAAAGAACACTGTTCATTACTGAAATGCTCCAATTGAGCTGTTAGAATGTCAGAAACAAGCTTTCTGAGCTGAGAAATGCATTTTGTGACAAAGTGCATCAGTGGATGATGAGAATGTCACTTTTGACAAAGAACACTGTTCATTACTAAAATGCTCTAATTGAGCTGTTAGAATGTCAGAAACAAGCTTTCTGAGCTGAGAACTGCATTTTGTGACAAAAAGCATCAGTGGATGATGAGAATGTCAGTTTTGACAAAGAACACTGTTCATTACTAAAATGCTCTAATTGAGCTGTTAGAATGTCAGAAACAAGCTTTCTGAGCTGAGAAATGCATTTTGTGACAAAGTGCATCAGTGGATGATGAGAATGTCACTTTTGACAAAGAACACTGTTCATTACTAAAATGCTCTAATTGAGCTGTTAGAATGTCAGAAACAAGCTTTCTGAGCTGAGAACTGCATTTTGTGACAAAAAGCATCAGTGGATGATGAGAATGTCAGTTTTGACAAAGAACACTGATCATTACTAAAATGCTCCAATTGAGCTGTTAGAATGTCAGAAACAAGCTTTCTGAGCTGAGAAATGCATTTTGTGACAAAGTGCTTCAGTGGATGATGAGAATGTCAGTTTTGACAAAGAAAACTGTTCATTACTAAAATGCTCTAATTGAGCTGTTAGAATGTCAGAAACAAGCTTTCTGAGCTGAGAACTGCATTTTGTGACATAGTTCATCAGTGGATGATGAGAATGTCAGTTTTGACAAAGAAAACTGTTCATTACTAAAATGCTCTAATTGAGCTGTTAGAATGTTAGAAACAAGCTTTCTGAGCTGAGAACTGCATTTTGTGACATAGTTCATCAGTGGATGATGAGAATGTCAGTTTTGACAAAGAACACTGATCATTACTAAAATGCTCCAATTGAGCTGTTAGAATGTCAGAAACAAGCTTTCTGAGCTGAGAAATGCATTTTGTGACAAAGTGCTTCAGTGGATGATGAGAATGTCAGTTTTGACAAAGAACACTGTTCATTACTAAAATGCTCTAATTGAGCTGTTAGAATGTCAGAAACAAACTTTCTGAGCTGAGAACTGCATTTTGTGACATAGTTCATCAGTGGATGATGAGAATGTCAGTTTTGACAAAGAACACTGTTCATTACTAAAATGCTCCAATTGAGCTGTTAGAATGTCAGAAACAAGCTTTCTGAGCTGAGAACTGCATTTTGTGACAAAGTGAATCAGTGGATGATGAGAATGAAACTTTTGACAAAGAACACTGATCATTACTAAAATGCTCTAATTGAGCTGTTAGAATGTCAGAAAAAAGCTTTCTGAGATGAAAACTGCATTTTGTGACAAAGTGAATCAGTGGATGATGAGAATGTCACTTTTGACAAAGAACACTGATCATTACTAAAATGCTCTAATTGAGCTGTTAGAATGTCAGAAAAAAGCTTTCTGAGCTGAGAACTGCATTTTGTGACAAAATGCATCAGTGGATGATGAGAATGTCAGTTTTGACAAAGAACACTGTTCATTACTGAAATGCTCTAACTGAGCTGTTAGAATGTCAGAAAAAAGCTTTTTGAGCAGAAAACTGCATTTTGTGACTAAGTGATTCAGTGGATGATCAGAATGTCAGTTTTGACAAAGAACACTGATCATTACTAAAATGCTCTAATTGAGCTGTTAGAATGTCAGAAACAAGCTTTCTGAGCTGAGAACTGCATTTTGTGACAAAGTGAATCAGTGGATGGATGAGAATGTCACTTTTGACAAAGAACACTGATCATTACTAAAATGCTCTAATTGAGCTGTTAGAATGTCAGAAAAAAGCTTTCTGAGCTGAGAACTGCATTTTGTGACAAAATGCATCAGTGGATGATGAGAATGTCAGTTTTGACAAAGAACACTGTTCATTACTGAAATGCTCTAACTGAGCTGTTAGAATGTCAGAAAAAAGCTTTTTGAGCAGAAAACTGCATTTTGTGACAAAGTGATTCAGTGGATGATCAGAATGTCAGTTTTGACAAAGAACACTGATCATTACTAAAATGCTCTAATTGAGCTGTTAGAATGTCAGAAACAAGCTTTCTGAGCTGAGAAATGCATTTTGTGACAAAGTGCTTCAGTGGATGATGAGAATGTCAGTTTTGACAAAGAACACTGATCATTACTAAAATGCTCTAATTGAGCTGTTAGAATGTCAGAAACAAGCTTTCTGAGCTGAGAAATGCATTTTGTGACAAAGTGCTTCAGTGGATGATGAGAATGTCAGTTTTGACAAAGAACACTGATAATTACTAAAATGCTCTAACTGAGCTGTTAGAATGTCAGAAACAAGCTTGCTGAGCTGAGAACTGCATTTTGTGACAAAAAGCATCAGTGGATGATGAGAATGTCAGTTTTGACAAAGAACACTGTTCATTACTAAAATGCTCTAATTGAGCTGTTAGAATGTCAGAAACAAGCTTTCTGAGCTGAGAACTGCATTTTGTGACATAGTTCATCAGTGGATGATGAGAATGTCAGTTTTGACAAAGAACACTGTTCATTACTAAAATGCTCTAATTGAGCTGTTAGAATGTCAGAAACAAACTTTCTGAGCTGAAAACTGCATTTTGTGACAAAAAGCATCAGTGGATGATGAGAATGTCAGTTTTGACAAAGAACACTGATCATTACTAAAATGCTCCAATTGAGCTGTTAGAATGTCAGAAACAAGCTTTCTGAGCTGAGAACTGCATTTTGTGACATAGTTCATCAGTGGATGATGAGAATGTCAGTTTTGACAAAGAACACTGTTCATTACTGAAATGCTCCAATTGAGCTGTTAGAATGTCAGAAACAAATTTTCTGAGCTGAGAAATGCATTTTGTGACATAGTTCATCAGTGGATGATGAGAATGTCAGTTTTGACAAAGAACTCTGTTCATTACTGAAATGCTCCAATTGAGCTGTTAGAATGTCAGAAACAAGCTTTCTGAGCTGAGAAATGCATTTTGTGACAAAGTGCTTCAGTGGATGATGAGAATGTCAGTTTTGACAAAGAACACTGTTCATTACTAAAATGCTCTAATTGAGCTGTTAGAATGTCAGAAACAAGCTTCCTGAGCTGAGAACTGCATTTTGTGACAAAAAGCATCAGTGGATGATGAGAATGTCAGTTTTGACAAAGAACACTGATCATTACTAAAATGCTCCAATTGAGCTGTTAGAATGTCAGAAACAAACTTTCTGAGCTGAGAAATGCATTTTGTGACAAAGTGCTTCAGTGGATGATGAGAATGTCAGTTTTGACAAAGAACACTGTTCATTAATAAAATGCTCTAATTTAGCTGTTAGAATGTCAGAAACAAGCTTTCTGAGCTGAGAACTGCATTTTGTGACATAGTTCATCAGTGGATGATGAGAATGTCAGTTTTGACAAAGAACACTGATCATCACTAAAATGCTCCAATTAAGCTGTTAGAATGTCAGAAACAAGCTTTCTGAGCTGAGAACTGCATTTTGTGACAAAGTGAATCAGTGGATGATGAGAATGTCAGTTTTGACAAAGAACACTGTTCATTACTAAAATGCTCTAATTGAGCTGTTAGAATGTCAGAAACAAGCTTTCTGAGCATAAAACTGCATTTTGTGACAAAGTGCATCAGTGGGTGATGAGAATGTCAGTTTTGACAAAGAACACTGTTCATTACTAAAATGCTCTAATTGAGCTGTTAGAATGTCAGAAGCAAGCTTTCTGAGCTGAAAACTGCATTTTGTGACAAAGTGAATCAGTTGATGGATGAGAATGTCACTTTTGACAAAGAACACTGTTCATTAATGAAATGCTCCAATTGAGCTGTTAGAATGTCAGAAACAAGCTTTCTGAGCTGAAAACTGCATTTTGTGACAAAAAGCATCAGTGGATGATGAGAATGTCAGTTTTGACAAAGAACACTGATCATTACTAAAATGCTCCAATTGAGCTGTTAGAATGTCAGAAACAAGCTTTCTGAGCTGAGAACTGCATTTTGTGACATAGTTCATCAGTGGATGATGAGAATGTCAGTTTTGACAAAGAACACTGATCATTACTAAAATGCTCCAATTGAGCTGTTAGAATGTCAGAAACAAGCTTTCTGAGCTGAGAAATGCATTTTGTGACAAAGTGCATCAGTGGGTGATGAGAATGTCAGTTTTGACAAAGAACACTGTTCATTACTAAAATGCTCTAATTGAGCTGTTAGAATGTCAGAAACAAGCTTTCTGAGCTGAAAACTGCATTTTGTGACAAAGTGAATCAGTGGATGATGAGAATGTCAGTTTTGACAAAGAACACTGATCATTACTAAAATGCTCTAATTGAGCTGTTAGAATGTCAGAAACAAGCTTTCTGAGCTGAGAACTGCATTTTGTGACATAGTTCATCAGTGGATGATGAGAATGTCAGTTTTGACAAAGAACACTGTTCATTACTGAAATGCTCTAATTGAGCTGTTAGAATGTCAGAAACAAGCTTTCTGAGCTGAGAACTGCATTTTGTGACAAAGTGAATCAGTTGATGGATGAGAATGTCACTTTTGACAAAGAACACTGTTCATTAATGAAATGCTCCAATTGAGCTGTTAGAATGTCAGAAACAAGCTTTCTGAGCTGAAAACTGCATTTTGTGACAAAAAGCATCAGTGGATGATGAGAATGTCAGTTTTGACAAAGAACACTGATCATTACTAAAATGCTCCAATTGAGCTGTTAGAATGTCAGAAACAAGCTTTCTGAGCTGAGAACTGCATTTTGTGACATAGTTCATCAGTGGATGATGAGAATGTCAGTTTTGACAAAGAACACTGTTCATTACTGAAATGCTCTAATTGAGCTGTTAGAATGTCAGAAACAAGCTTTCTGAGCTGAGAACTGCATTTTGTGACATAGTTCATCAGTGGATGATGAGAATGTCAGTTTTGACAAAGAACTCTGTTCATTACTGAAATGCTCCAATTGAGCTGTTAGAATGTCAGAAACAAGCTTTCTGAGCTGAAAACTGCATTTTGTGACAAAGTGAATCAGTGGATGGATGAGAATGTCACTTTTGACAAAGAACACTGTTCATTACTAAAATGCTCTAATTGAGCTGTTAGAATGTCAGAAACAAGCTTTCTGAGCTGAGAACTGCATTTTGTGACATAGTTCATCAGTGGATGAAGAGAATGTCAGTTTTGACAAAGAACACTGTTCATTACTGAAATGCTCTAATTGAGCTGTTAGAATGTCAGAAACAAGCTTTCTGAGCTGAGAACTGCATTTTGTGACATAGTTCATCAGTGGATGATGAGAATGTCAGTTTTGACAAAGAACTCTGTTCATTACTGAAATGCTCCAATTGAGCTGTTAGAATGTCAGAAACAAGCTTTCTGAGCTGAGAAATGCATTTTGTGACAAAGTGCTTCAGTGGATGATGAGAATGTCAGTTTTGACAAAGAACACTGTTCATTACTAAAATGCTCTAATTGAGCTGTTAGAATGTCAGAAACAAGCTTTCTGAGCTGAGAAATGCATTTTGTGACAAAGTGCTTCAGTGGATGATGAGAATGTCAGTTTTGACAAAGAACACTGATCATTACTAAAATGCTCCAATTGAGCTGTTAGAATGTCAGAAACAAGCTTTCTGAGCTGAGAACTGCATTTTGTGACATAGTTCATCAGTGGATGATGAGAATGTCAGTTTTGACAAAGAACACTGTTCATTACTGAAATGCTCTAATTGAGCTGTTAGAATGTCAGAAACAAGCTTTCTGAGCTGAGAACTGCATTTTGTGACATAGTTCATCAGTGGATGATGAGAATGTCAGTTTTGACAAAGAACTCTGTTCATTACTGAAATGCTCCAATTGAGCTGTTAGAATGTCAGAAACAAGCTTTCTGAGCTGAAAACTGCATTTTGTGACAAAGTGAATCAGTGGATGGATGAGAATGTCACTTTTGATAAAGAACACTGTTCATTACTGAAATGCTCCAATTGAGCTGTTAGAATGTCAGAAACAAGCTTTCTGAGCTGAGAAATGCATTTTGTGACAAAGTGCATCAGTGGATGATGAGAATGTCAGTTTTGACAAAGAACACTGTTCATTACTAAAATGCTCTAATTGAGCTGTTAGAATGTCAGAAACAAGCTTTCTGAGCTGAGAACTGCATTTTGTGACAAAAAGCATCAGTGGATGATGAGAATGTCAGTTTTGACAAAGAACACTGATCATTACTAAAATGCTCCAATTGAGCTGTTAGAATGTCAGAAACAAGCTTTCTGAGCTGAGAAATGCATTTTGTGACAAAGTGCTTCAGTGGATGATGAGAATGTCAGTTTTGACAAAGAACACTGTTCATTACTAAAATGCTCTAATTGAGCTGTTAGAATGTCAGAAACAAGCTTTCTGAGCTGAAAACTGCATTTTGTGACAAAAAGCATCAGTGGATGATGAGAATGTCAGTTTTGACAAAGAACACTGATCATTACTAAAATGCTCCAATTGAGCTGTTAGAATGTCAGAAACAAGCTTTCTGAGCTGAGAACTGCATTTTGTGACATAGTTCATCAGTGGATGATGAGAATGTCAGTTTTGACAAAGAACACTGTTCATTACTGAAATGCTCTAATTGAGCTGTTAGAATGTCAGAAACAAGCTTTCTGAGCTGAGAACTGCATTTTGTGACATAGTTCATCAGTGGATGATGAGAATGTCAGTTTTGACAAAGAACTCTGTTCATTACTGAAATGCTCCAATTGAGCTGTTAGAATGTCAGAAACAAGCTTTCTGAGCTGAAAACTGCATTTTGTGACAAAGTGAATCAGTGGATGAAGAGAATGTCAGTTTTGACAAAGAACACTGATCATTACTAAAATGCTCCAATTGAGCTGTTAGAATGTCAGAAACAAGCTTTCTGAGCTGAGAAATGCATTTTGTGACAAAGTGCTTCAGTGGATGATGAGAATGTCAGTTTTGACAAAGAACACTGTTCATTACTAAAATGCTCTAATTGAGCTGTTAGAATGTCAAAAACAAGCTTTCTGAGCTGAGAAATGCATTTTGTGACAAAGTGCATCAGTGGATGATGAGAATGTCAGTTTTGACAAAGAACACTAATCATCACTAAAATGCTCCAATTAAGCTGTTAGAATGTCAGAAACAAGCTTTCTGAGCTGAGAACTGCATTTTGTGACATAGTTCATCAGTGGATGATGAGAATGTCAGTTTTGACAAAGAACACTGATCATCACTAAAATGCTCCAATTAATCTGTTAGAATGTCAGAAACAAGCTTTCTGAGCTGAGAACTGCATTTTGTGACATAGTTCATCAGTCGATGATGAGAATGTCAGTTTTGACAAAGAACTCTGTTTATTACTGAAATGCTCCAATTGAGCTGTTAGAATGTCAGAAACAAGCTTTCTGAGCTGAGAACTGCATTTTGTGACAAAGTGAATCAGTTGATGGATGAGAATGTCACTTTTGACAAGAACACTGTTCATTAATGAAATGCTCCAATTGAGCTGTTAGAATGTCAGAAACAAGCTTTCTGAGCTGAAAACTGCATTTTGTGACAAAAAGCATCAGTGGATGATGAGAATGTCAGTTTTGACAAAGAACACTGTTCATTACTAAAATGCTCTAATTGAGCTGTTAGAATGTCAGAAACAAGCTTTCTGAGCTGAGAACTGCATTTTGTGACAAAAAGCATCAGTGGATGATGAGAATGTCAGTTTTGACAAAGAACACTGATCATTACTAAAATGCTCCAATTGAGCTGTTAGAATGTCAGAAACAAGCTTTCTGAGCTGAGAACTGCATTTTGTGACATAGTTCATCAGTGGATGATGAGAATGTCAGTTTTGACAAAGAACACTGTTCATTACTGAAATGCTCCAATTGAGCTGTTAGAATGTCAGAAACAAATTTTCTGAGCTGAGAAATGCATTTTGTGACAAAGTGCATCAGTGGATGATGAGAATGTCAGTTTTGACAAAGAACACTGATCATCACTAAAATGCTCCAATTAAGCTGTTAGAATGTCAGAAACAAGCTTTCTGAGCTGAGAACTGCATTTTGTGACATAGTTCATCAGTGGATGATGAGAATGTCAGTTTTGACAAAGAACTCTGTTCATTACTGAAATGCTCCAATTGAGCTGTTAGAATGTCAGAAACAAGCTTTCTGAGCTGAGAAATGCATTTTGTGACAAAGTGCTTCAGTGGATGATGAGAATGTCAGTTTTGACAAAGAACACTGTTCATTACTAAAATGCTCTAATTGAGCTGTTAGAATGTCAGAAACAAGCTTTCTGAGCTGAGAACTGCATTTTGTGACAAAAAGCATCAGTGGATGATGAGAATGTCAGTTTTGACAAAGAACACTGATCATTACTAAAATGCTCCAATTGAGCTGTTAGAATGTCAGAAACAAACTTTCTGAGCTGAGAAATGCATTTTGTGACAAAGTGCTTCAGTGGATGATGAGAATGTCAGTTTTGACAAAGAACACTGTTCATTAATAAAATGCTCTAATTTAGCTGTTAGAATGTCAGAAACAAGCTTTCTGAGCTGAGAACTGCATTTTGTGACATAGTTCATCAGTGGATGATGAGAATGTCAGTTTTGACAAAGAACACTGATCATCACTAAAATGCTCCAATTAAGCTGTTAGAATGTCAGAAACAAGCTTTCTGAGCTGAGAACTGCATTTTGTGACAAAGTGAATCAGTGGATGATGAGAATGTCAGTTTTGACAAAGAACACTGTTCATTACTAAAATGCTCCAATTGAGCTGTTAGAATGTCAGAAACAAGCTTTCTGAGCATAAAACTGCATTTTGTGACAAAGTGCATCAGTGGGTGATGAGAATGTCAGTTTTGACAAAGAACACTGTTCATTACTAAAATGCTCTAATTGAGCTGTTAGAATGTCAGAAACAAGCTTTCTGAGCTGAAAACTGCATTTTGTGACAAAGTGAATCAGTGGATGATGAGAATGTCAGTTTTGACAAAGAACACTGATCATTACTAAAATGCTCTAATTGAGCTGTTAGAATGTCAGAAACAAGCTTTCTGAGCTGAGAACTGCATTTTGTGACATAGTTCATCAGTGGATGATGAGAATGTCAGTTTTGACAAAGAACACTGTTCATTACTGAAATGCTCTAATTGAGCTGTTAGAATGTCAGAAACAAGCTTTCTGAGCTGAGAACTGCATTTTGTGACAAAGTGAATCAGTTGATGGATGAGAATGTCACTTTTGACAAAGAACACTGTTCATTAATGAAATGCTCCAATTGAGCTGTTAGAATGTCAGAAACAAGCTTTCTGAGCTGAAAACTGCATTTTGTGACAAAAAGCATCAGTGGATGATGAGAATGTCAGTTTTGACAAAGAACACTGATCATTACTAAAATGCTCCAATTGAGCTGTTAGAATGTCAGAAACAAGCTTTCTGAGCTGAGAACTGCATTTTGTGACATAGTTCATCAGTGGATGATGAGAATGTCAGTTTTGACAAAGAACACTGATCATCACTAAAATGCTCCAATTAAGCTGTTAGAATGTCAGAAACAAGCTTTCTGAGCTGAGAACTGCATTTTGTGACAAAGTGAATCAGTGGATGATGAGAATGTCAGTTTTGACAAAGAACACTGTTCATTACTAAAATGCTCCAATTGAGCTGTTAGAATGTCAGAAACAAGCTTTCTGAGCATAAAACTGCATTTTGTGACAAAGTGCATCAGTGGGTGATGAGAATGTCAGTTTTGACAAAGAACACTGTTCATTACTAAAATGCTCTAATTGAGCTGTTAGAATGTCAGAAACAAGCTTTCTGAGCTGAAAACTGCATTTTGTGACAAAGTGAATCAGTGGATGATGAGAATGTCAGTTTTGACAAAGAACACTGATCATTACTAAAATGCTCTAATTGAGCTGTTAGAATGTCAGAAACAAGCTTTCTGAGCTGAGAACTGCATTTTGTGACAAAAAGCATCAGTGGATGATGAGAATGTCAGTTTTGACAAAGAACACTGTTCATTACTGAAATGCTCTAATTGAGCTGTTAGAATGTCAGAAACAAGCTTTCTGAGCTGAGAACTGCATTTTGTGACAAAGTGAATCAGTTGATGGATGAGAATGTCACTTTTGACAAAGAACACTGTTCATTAATGAAATGCTCCAATTGAGCTGTTAGAATGTCAGAAACAAGCTTTCTGAGCTGAAAACTGCATTTTGTGACAAAAAGCATCAGTGGATGATGGGAATGTCAGTTTTGACAAAGAACACTGATCATTACTAAAATGCTCCAATTGAGCTGTTAGAATGTCAGAAACAAGCTTTCTGAGCTGAGAACTGCATTTTGTGACATAGTTCATCAGTGGATGATGAGAATGTCAGTTTTGACAAAGAACACTGTTCATTAGTGAAATGCTCTAATTGAGCTGTTAGAATGTCAGAAACAAGCTTTCTGAGCTGAGAACTGCATTTTGTGACATAGTTCATCAGTGGATGATGAGAATGTCAGTTTTGACAAAGAACACTGTTCATTACTGAAATGCTCCAATTGAGCTGTTAGAATGTCAGAAACAAGCTTTCTGAGCTGAAAACTGCATTTTGTGACAAAGTGAATCAGTGGATGGATGAGAATGTCACTTTTGACAAAGAACACTGTTCATTACTAAAATGCTCTAATTGAGCTGTTAGAATGTCAGAAACAAGCTTTCTGAGCTGAGAACTGCATTTTGTGACATAGTTCATCAGTGGATGAAGAGAATGTCAGTTTTGACAAAGAACACTGATCATTACTAAAATGCTCCAATTGAGCTGTTAGAATGTCAGAAACAAGCTTTCTGAGCTGAGAAATGCATTTTGTGACAAAGTGCTTCAGTGGATGATGAGAATGTCAGTTTTGACAAAGAACACTGTTCATTACTAAAATGCTCTAATTGAGCTGTTAGAATGTCAAAAACAAGCTTTCTGAGCTGAGAAATGCATTTTGTGACAAAGTGCATCAGTGGATGATGAGAATGTCAGTTTTGACAAAGAACACTAATCATCACTAAAATGCTCCAATTAAGCTGTTAGAATGTCAGAAACAAGCTTTCTGAGCTGAGAACTGCATTTTGTGACATAGTTCATCAGTGGATGATGAGAATGTCACTTTTGACAAAGAACACTGTTCATTACTAAAATGCTCCAATTGAGCTGTTAGAATGTCAGAAACAAGCTTTCTGAGCTGAGAACTGCATTTTGTGACATAGTTCATCAGTGGATGATGAGAATGTCAGTTTTGACAAAGAACTCTGTTTATTACTGAAATGGTCCAATTGAGCTGTTAGAATGTCAGAAACAAGCTTTCTGAGCTGAGAACTGCATTTTGTGACAAAGTGAATCAGTTGATGGATGAGAATGTCACTTTTGACAAAGAACACTGTTCATTAATGAAATGCTCCAATTGAGCTGTTAGAATGTCAGAAACAAGCTTTCTGAGCTGAAAACTGCATTTTGTGACAAAAAGCATCAGTGGATGATGGGAATGTCAGTTTTGACAAAGAACACTGATCATTACTAAAATGCTCCAATTGAGCTGTTAGAATGTCAGAAACAAGCTTTCTGAGCTGAGAACTGCATTTTGTGACATAGTTCATCAGTGGATGATGAGAATGTCAGTTTTGACAAAGAACACTGTTCATTAGTGAAATGCTCTAATTGAGCTGTTAGAATGTCAGAAACAAGCTTTCTGAGCTGAGAACTGCATTTTGTGACATAGTTCATCAGTGGATGAAGAGAATGTCAGTTTTGACAAAGAACACTGATCATTACTAAAATGCTCCAATTGAGCTGTTAGAATGTCAGAAACAAGCTTTCTGAGCTGAGAAATGCATTTTGTGACAAAGTGCTTCAGTGGATGATGAGAATGTCAGTTTTGACAAAGAACACTGTTCATTACTAAAATGCTCTAATTGAGCTGTTAGAATGTCAAAAACAAGCTTTCTGAGCTGAGAAATGCATTTTGTGACAAAGTGCATCAGTGGATGATGAGAATGTCAGTTTTGACAAAGAACACTAATCATCACTAAAATGCTCCAATTAAGCTGTTAGAATGTCAGAAACAAGCTTTCTGAGCTGAGAACTGCATTTTGTGACATAGTTCATCAGTGGATGATGAGAATGTCACTTTTGACAAAGAACACTGTTCATTACTAAAATGCTCCAATTGAGCTGTTAGAATGTCAGAAACAAGCTTTCTGAGCTGAGAACTGCATTTTGTGACATAGTTCATCAGTGGATGATGAGAATGTCAGTTTTGACAAAGAACTCTGTTTATTACTGAAATGGTCCAATTGAGCTGTTAGAATGTCAGAAACAAGCTTTCTGAGCTGAGAACTGCATTTTGTGACAAAGTGAATCAGTTGATGGATGAGAATGTCACTTTTGACTAGAACACTGTTCATTAATGAAATGCTCCAATTGAGCTGTTAGAATGTCAGAAACAAGCTTTCTGAGCTGAAAACTGCATTTTGTGACAAAAAGCATCAGGGGATGATGAGAATATCAGTTTTGACAAAGATAATTACTAAAATGCTCCAATTGAGCTGTTAGAATGTCAGAAACAAGCTTTCTGAGCTGAGAACTGCTTTTTGTGACAAAGTGCATCAGTGGATTATGAGAATGTCAGTTTTGACAAAGAACACTGTTCATTACTAAAATGCTCTAATTGAGCTGTTAGAATGTCAGAAACAAGCTTTCTGAGCTGAAAACTGCATTTTGTGACAAAGTGGATCAGGGGATGATGACAATGTCAATTTTTAGACAAAGAACACTGTTCATTACTAAAATGCTCTAATTGAGCTTTTAGAATGTCAGAAACAAGCTTTCTGAGCTGAAAACTGCATTTTGTGACAAAGTTCATCAGTGGATGAGGAGAATGTCAGTTTTGACAAAGAACACTGTTCATTGCTGAAATGCTCTAATTGAGCTGTTAGAATGTCAGAAACAAGCTTTCTGAGCTGAAAACGGCATTTTGAGACAAAGTGCATCAGGGGATGATGAGAATGTCAGTTTTGACAAAGAACACTGTTCATTACTAAAATGCTCTAATTGAGCTGTTAGAATGTCAGAAACAAGCTTTCTGAGCTGAAAACGGCATTTTGAGACAAAGTGCATCAGGGGATGATGAGAATGTCAGTTTTGACAAAGAACACTGTTCATTACTAAAATGCTCTAATTGAGCTGTTAGAATGTCAGAAACAAGCTTTCTGAGCTGAAAACTGCATTTTGTGACAAAGTTCATCAGTGGATGATGAGAATGTCAGTTTTGACAAAGAACACTGTTCATTACTGAAATGCTCCAATTGAGCTGTTAGAATGTCAGAAACAAGCTTTCTGAGCTGAAAACGTCTCAGGTTACGACTGTAACCGTAGTTCCCTGAGACAGGGAACGAGACACTGCGTCAATGTTGACACTTTGGGGAACGCCAGCAGCGTGACGCATCTGAATACGTTGTGTGAAACTAATCTCGCGACTTATCGTCGCGCCGCGATTTATCGTCGCGCCGCGATGACGTCACTATGACGTCACGAGTGACGCGCGGCACCGGAAGGTATAAATAGGAAGCGGACGCAATGCAAATCAGCTTCTGCAAAAATTATTGAAGCAAATGCTCCAGGCACAGGGAGTTATGGCACAACGACGCAGTGTCTCGTTCCCTGTCTCAGGGAACTACGGTTACAGTCGTAACCTGAGACGTTCCCTTTCGAGGGAACTCTACACTGCGTCAATGTTGACACTTTGGGGAACGAAATGCCCACTACGCCATAATGCATTGTGTCTGTCCAAGTGTGAAGGTGTCCACGCACATCTCAGGACAAAAGTGCCTGGGTTCCAGGTAAAGAAAAGAGGTCCAGTTTGTAGTACCATATAAACATCCTGCATAGACGCCCGACAGAAGGGCCCGCGAGGAAGCCATACTCCGAGTTGAATGTGCCCTTACTAGCAGAGGTGAAGGTATTCCACGCACCTCGTAAGCTAAAGAAATTGCCTCTACCATCCATTTACAAATGGGCTGCTTAGAGGTTGGTTGACCTCTGTTACGAGGTCCAAAACAGACCAACAGTTGGTTAGAATTTCGTCATAAAGAAGACCTGCGCACATATTCTTCTAACGCCCAGACAGGGCATGACAATTATTACCTTCGGTTATCCGCTATCTCGTGAGGTGGAGGATGAAAAGCCTGGAGCTAACTCCAAACAAGATTGAGAAGCTAATAAAGCTTGAAGGTCGCCTACCCTCCAAAGAGAGGTAATGACTACCAGACAGGCTAGCTTGAGGGATAAATGAATGTCCCAGCTAGACTCAATGGCCTTAAAAGGCATCTGGGAAAGCCCTTCTAGAATCACAGTCTAGAGCAGGAACTTTCACCTGAGATGAAGGCCTCATCCTCATGGTTCCATGCAGGAACCGAACAGCTAAGGGATGTCTCCCCAGAGAACCCTCGGGTATAGGGGGTGACAGGCCGAGATAGCTGCCACATACACTTTAATGTATGTCGGACTCTTTCTAGAAATCCTGGGAGCAGAACGATCGGAGGGAAAGCTTATAATAACTGTCTCGACCGCACCACCAAAGAGGCCTTCCGAGGAGAGAGGTGCATCAAGCAGCACAGTTTTATCTCTCTCCTTAATGCCTGACAGATTTACCCACAGGTGTCTCTCTGTGGCTACCAGTGCTGACATGGAGCGCCCAATAGCTTGGGCTGTCTCCTTAGTGGCCGGAAGAGTAAGATCTGCTGCTGTTCTCAACTCGTTGAGCAGACTTGGATCTATTACCTCGCCCTCTTTAATATCCCCCAGCAAGTCGGCCTGGTATGCCTGCAATAGACCCATGGTGTGTAGGCATGATCCAGCCCGACCTGAAGCCATATATGCCTTGCCTACCAAATTAGATGTCACTCTACATGGTTTGGAGGGCAATGTCGGGGATTTCAAAGATGATGCCGAATCTGGTGAAAGATACACGGCCAACGTATCTTCTACCCTTGGCATCATGCCATACCCCTTATCTCTAGCCCCTAACACATTCGAAAAATTCGTGGATGTGGAAGAAATGCGAGAAGAGTATGGTTTTTTTTTCACGATTTGGACACCTCTGAGTGTAAATCGGGGAAAAAAGGCAACCCCCGACGCTGAGGTTGTACCGGTTTTTCCAAGAATCTTTCATCCAATTTACTGACAGACAAAACTTCTTGTTGCTCTGTGGGCCAGTCAATGCCAAGTCTGGCTACCGCCCGGCCAACAACCTCTAACAGCTCCTCATACCCAGGGGAAAGGGGAATTTCATTGGGCTCATCTATGTCCCGTGCCGCCATGCGGGCTCCCGTATCCCTTCCAGAGGCAATGGAACTGGGGGGTTGAGAAAAGGCCGAAGCCGTCTCAACACCCTCATAAACATCCATCTGCGAGCCCCACGAACGGAGACGCCGCGCTGCCTCGGCAGTAGCGGGTCCCGATCCGTGAGGCTGGCGAATTTTGCCTGACTCATCAAACAAAGCAGCACGAGAGTTGAGTGTTTTTAGTGATAGCCACAAACAATGTTCCCAGGGATCCCCCTTAAGAGCTGCCTTAGCATGCTCAAATCCCAAACACTCAACACAGAGTTCATGTGTATCCCCACCCGTAATAAAACGAGGACAAGGGGAAACACATGGCTTAAAGGTCTTTTGTCTACTCATTTCTAATAAAGTTTTCAATAAACAATCTAGACAACGTCGTAAACAAACAGACAATAAACTTCACACACACAGAGCGCTTTGCTGAAATGGCAGAAGCTGATTTGCATTGCGTCCGCTTCCTATTTATACCTTCCGGTGCCGCGCGTCACTCGTGACGTCATAGTGACGTCATCGCGGCGCGACGATAAGTCGCGAGATTAGTTTCACACAACGTATTCAGATGCGTCACGCTGCTGGCGTTCCCCAAAGTGTCAACATTGACGCAGTGTAGAGTTCCCTCGAAAGGGAACTGCATTTTGTGACAAACTGCATCAGTGGATGATGAGAATGTCAGTTTTGACAAAGAACACTGTTCATTACTGAAATGCACCAATTGAGCTATTAGAATGTCAGAAACAAGCTTTCTGAGCTGAAGACGACATTTTGTGACAAAGTGCATCAGGGGATGATGAGAATGTCAGTTTTGACAAAGAACACTGTTCATTGCTAAAATGCTCTTATTGAGCTGTTAGAATGTCAGAAACAAGCTTTCTGAGCTGAGAACTGCATTTTGTGACAAAGTGAATCAGTGGATGATGAGAATGTCAGTTTTGACAAAGAACACTGATCACTACTAAAATGCTCTAATTGAGCTGTTAGAATGTCAGAAACAAGCTTTCTGAGCAGAAAACTGCATTTTGTGACAAAGTGCATCAATGGATGATGAGAATGTCAGTTTTGACAAAGAACACTGTTCATTATTAAAATGCTCTAATTGAGCTGTTAGAATGTCAGAAACAAGCTTGCTGAGCTGAGAACTGCATTTTGTGACAAAGTGAATCAGTGGATGATGAGAATGTCAGTTTTGACAAAGAACACTGACCATTACTAAAATGCTCCAATTGAGCTGTTAGAATGTCAGAAACAAGCTTTCTGAGCTGAGAACTGCTTTTTGTGACAAAGTGCATCAGTGGATTATGAGAATGTCAGTTTTGACAAAGAACACTGTTCATTACTAAAATGCTCTAATTGAGCTGTTAGAATGTCAGAAACAAGCTTTCTGAGCTGAAAACTGCATTTTGTGACAAAGTTCATCAGTGGATGAGGAGAATGTCAGTTTTGACAAAGAACACTGTTCATTGCTGAAATGCTCTAATTGAGCTGTTAGAATGTCAGAAACAAGCTTTCTGAGCTGAAAACGGCATTTTGAGACAAAGTGCATCAGGGGATGATGAGAATGTCAGTTTTGACAAAGAACACTGTTCATTACTAAAATGCTCTAATTGAGCTGTTAGAATGTCAGAAACAAGCTTTCTGAGCTGAAAACGGCATTTTGAGACAAAGTGCATCAGGGGATGATGAGAATGTCAGTTTTGACAAAGAACACTGTTCATTACTAAAATGCTCTAATTGAGCTGTTAGAATGTCAGAAACAAGCTGTTAATTACTGAAATGCTCTAATTGAGCTGTTAGAATGTCAGAAACAAGCTTACTGAGCTGCAAACTGCATTTTGTGACAAAGTGCATCAGAGGATGATGAGAAAGTCAGTTTTGACAAAGAACACTTTTCATTACTGAAATGCTCTAATTGAGCTGTTTGAATGTCAGAAACAAGCTAACTGAGCTGAAAACTGCTTTTTGTGACAAAGAGCATCAGAGGATGATGAGAAAGTTAGTTTTAACAAAGAACACAAGTTCATTACTGAAATTCTCTAATTGAGATGTTTGAATGTCAGAAACAAGCTAACTGAGCTGAAAACTGCTTTTTGTGACAAAGAGCATCAGAGGATAATGAGAAAGTCAGTTTTGACAAAGAACACTGTTCATTACTGAAATGCTTTAATTGAGCTGTTAGAATGTCAGAAACAAGCTTACAGTGCTGAAAACTGCATTTTGTGACAATGTGCATCAGAGGATGAGGAAAAAGTCAGTTTTGACAAAGAACATAGTTCATTACTGAAATGCTTTAATTGAGCTGTTAGAATGTCAGAAACAATCTTACTGAGCTGAAAACTGCATTTTGTGAAAATGTGCATCAGAGGATGATGAGAAAGTCCGTTTTGACAAAGAACACTGTTCATTGCTGAAATGATCTAATTGAGCTCTTACAATGTTAGAAACAAGCTTACTCAGCTGAAAACTGCTTTTTGTGACAAAGAGCATCAGAGGATGATGAGAAAGTTAGTTTTAACAAAGAACACAGTCCATTACTGAAATGCTCTAATTGAGCTGTTAGAATGTCAGAAACAAGATTACAGCGCTGAAAACTGCATTTTTGTGACATTGTGCGTTAGAGGATGATGAGAAACTCAGTTTTGACAGAGAACACAATCCATTAATGAAACGCTCTAATTGAGCTGTTTGAATGTCAGAAACAAGCTAACTGAGCTGAAAAATGCTTTTTGTGACAAAGAGCATCAGAGGATGATGAGAATGTGAGTTTGACAAAGAACAGAGTTCATTGCTTAAATGCTCATATTGAGCTGCCAGAAACAAGATTTTTGAACTGAAAACTACTTTTTGTAACAAAGAGCATCAGAGGATGATGAGAAAGTGAGTTTTGACAAATAGCACTGTTCATTACTGAAATGCTCCAATTGAGCTGGTAGAATGTCAGAAACAAGCTTACTGAGCTGCAAACTGCATTTTGTGACAAAGTGCATCAGAGGTTGATGAGAAACTCAGTATTGACAAAGAACACAGTCCATTACTGAAATGCTCTAATTGAGCTGTTTGAATGTCAAAAACAAGCTAACTGAGCTGAAAACTGCATTTTTGTGACATTGTGCGTTAGAGGATGATGAGAAACTCAGTTTTGACAGAGAACACAATCCATTACTGAAACGCTCTAATTGAGCTGTTTGAATGTCAGAAACAAGCTTTCTGAGCTGAAAACTGCTTTTTGTGACAAAGAGCATCAAAGGATGATGAGAATGTGAGTTTGACAAAGAACAGAGTTCATTGCTTAAATGCTCATATTGAGCTGCCAGAAACAAGCTTTTTGAACTGAAAACTACTTTTTGTAACAAAAAGCATCAGAGGTTGATGAGAAAGTCAGTTTTAACAAAGAACACAGTTCATTACTGAAATGCTCTAATTGAGCTGTTAGAATGTCAGAAACAAACTTACTCAGATGAAATCTCCATTTTGTGACAAAGTGCATCAGAGGTTGATGAGAAACTCAGTATTGACAAAGAACACAGTCCATTACTGAAATGCTCCAATTGAGCTTTTTGAATGTCAGAAACAAGCTAACTGAGCTGAAAACTGCTTTTTGTGACAAAAAGCATCAGAGGATGATGAGAAAGTTAGTTTTAACAAAGAACACAAGTTCATTACTGAAATGCTCTAATTGAGCTGTTTGAATGTCAGAAACAAGCTAACTGAGATGAAAACTGCTTTTTGTGACAAAGAGCATCAGAGGATAATGAGAAAGTCAGTTTTGACTAAGAAAACAGTTCATTACTGAAATGCTTTAATTGAGCTGTTAGAAAGTCAGAAACAAGCTTACAGTGCTGAAAACTGCATTTTGTGACAATGTGCATCAGAGGATGAGGAAGAAGTCAGTTTTGACAAAGAACATAGTTCATTACTGAAATGCTTGAATTGAGCTGTTAGAATGTCAGCAACAAGCTAACTGAGCTGAAAACTGATTTTGTGACAAAGTGCATCAGAGGATGATGAGGAACTCAGTTTTGACAAAGAACACTGTTCATTACTGAAATGCTCAAGTTGGGCTTTTAAAATGTCAGAAACAAGCTTACTGAGCTGAAAACTGATTTTGTGACAATGTGCATCAGAGGATGATGAGAAAGTGAGTTTTGACAAAGAACATAGATCATTTCTAAAATGCTCTTATTGAGCTGCCAGAATTCCAGAAACAAGCTTTTAACACTGAAAACTGCTTTTTGTGACAAAGAGAATCAGAGGATGATGAGAAAGTGAGTTTTGAGGAATAACACTGTTCATTACTGAAATGCTCCAATTGAGCTGTTAGAATGTCAGAAACAAGCTTACTGAGCTGCAAACTGCATTTTGTGACAATGTGCATCAGAGGATGGAGAGAACGTCAGTTTTGACAAAGAACACTGTTCATTACTGAAATGCTCTAATTGAGCTGTTAGAATGTCAGAAACGTCTCGGGTTACTTGGCTGTAACCCTGTTCCCTGAAAAAGCGGGAACGAGATGCTGCGTTTCAAACGCTATGGGAGAACGTCTTTGTTCGACCGGTTGTGAAGCACGTGTGTCAAACACGCCAAAAATTCTTTTGGCTTTAAATAACCTCGGCAGGTAATTTGGTTAATTACACCATCACCTGCAGGTTATAAATACGCGTGGCGCGAACGCGTCTTCAGGTTCCAATTTTGTCTGAAAGGACGTCCGGCACGCCTACAGTGCGGCATTGAGGCGCAGCATCTCGTTCCCGCTTTTTCAGGGAACAGGGTTACAGCCAAGTAACCCGAGACGTTCCCTATCAAAAGCTACTCTCGATGCTGCGTTTCAAACGCTATGGGAACGAGAATACCAACGCCGCCGCACTGGAGGTGTCTTGACCCCCCAAGGTTGTGTGGTATGTGTGCACACGCCAAGAGGAGGCCTCAGACGTGACTCTGGGATGTAGACTCCAGGACTTGTGAGCCTGGAGTAGCGTGGACATCCAGACTATAAAATCTGACAAATGTGTGCGGAGAGGACCAGCCCGCCGCATCACACACTTGCTGCAAGGGGACACCTCTTGCTAAGGCCATTGAAGATGAAACCCCCCTTGTTGAATGAGCTCTGACACCTAGAGGTGAAGCTTGACCGCGCGCCTCATAGGCCAGAGCAATAGCATCCCTTACCCAATGTGACATTGTTTGCCTGGTGGCAGCCGCCCCTTTGTTGCGGCTCCCATAACATATGAAAAGCTGCTCTGATTTACGCCACTGGCTAATGCGGTGGATGTAATTCTGAAGAGCACGTACTGGACACAGTAGGTGTAATCGTTCCTGCTCAGACGTCGTGAACGGCGGAGGACAGAAGGCCTCAAGAACAACCGGATGCACGGTGGAGAACGGAACTTTAGGCATATAACTCGGGTGAGGATGCAGAATAGCTTTGACCATCCCAGGGGCAAAAATTAAGCAGGACGGTGAGGTCGAGAGCGCCTGCAAATCTCCAATTCTCTTAAGAGAGGTGATTGCCATTAGAAAAACCATCTTAAAGGTCAGAAGCCTAATAGGTGCTGACTCCATAGGTTCAAAAGGGGCGCTAACCAGACCCTCGAGCACAATTGCTAAGTCCCATGACGGAACAGTCCGTCTAGACGGAGGCATTAGCCGCCTCGCTCCACGAATAAAGCGGGCGACTAAAGGAAAACACTAAAAAGTGTTTTCCCACAGAAACCCCACCAATCAGGGCATGGCAAGCCGAAATAGCGGCCACATAAACCCTGAGAGTACCGGGCTTTGTCCCTGAGGACAGTTTCTCTTGCAGAAACTCCAGCACTGAAACAATCTGGCAGTGAATTGGGTCTGCATGGTGTACCATGCACCATCTTTCAAAAACGCTCCATCTAAGGGCGTAGCTCCTTCTAGTGGAGGGAGCCCTAGCACTTAAAATAGTCTCTATTACATCAGGCGGAAGCCCTGAACCTCTCAGCTGGTGCCCTTCAGGGGCCAGACATGGAGGTTCCACAGCTCGGGATGGGGATTAAACACCGTCCCCTGTGCCTGAGACAAAAGATCTCTCCTGACTGGGATCGCCCATGGCTTGTCGTCGAGGAGGGATATTAGGTCCGAAAACCAAATTCTGGTTGGCCAACGGGGAGCTATCAATAAGAGGCGACACCCCTGTTGACGGACCTTCGCTAGGACTCCCGGGAGCAGAGCTATCGGAGGATATGCGTAAAGACGCAGTCTGGGCCACGTGTGGGCCATCGCGTCCAGACCCAGGGGAGCTGGATGACTCAGAGAGAAGTAGAGGGGACATTGTGCTGTCTCCTGTGTAGCAAAGAGGTCCACCTCTGCTTCGTAAAATCTTTCCCAGATTTGTCTCACTATCTCGGGGTGGAGTTTCCATTCCTCGTTCGTCACAGCTTGTCTGGACAGAAAGTCTGCTCCCACATTCATATGCCCCGGGATGTGAATCGCTCGGAGGGACAGGAATTTGACCTCTGCCCAGGGCAGGATCTGCTGGGCCAATTTGTTCAGGTGGCGCGACCGCAGCCCACCCTGGTGATTTATGTACGAGACTACTGAGGTGTTGTCCACCCGCACTAGGACATGGTAGCCTCGTAACTGCCGGAGGAAGTACTTCAGGGCCAGAAATACAGCCATCATTTCGAGGCAATTGATGTGCCAATCGAGAAGATGACCTCTCCAGATCCCTTGGGCTGGACGGCCATCTAAAACCGCACCCCAACCTGTGAGGGAAGCGTCTGTCGTTAGCATCCTGCGACGACAACACGGACCGAGAGTGGGACCTAGAGTCAGAAACCGAGGTCTGAACCACATAGAAAGGGTGCGAAGCCCCTGGCGCGTCACCCTTATTTGCCTCTGGGGGTTGGCCCTTGGATGAAACCCCCTGGCTCTGAGCCACAACTGAAACGGTCTCATATGCAGGAGGCCCAGAGGTATTACTGTGGAAGCCGCCGCCATGAGACCTAGGACTCTTTGAAAGTGATGATTTGTCACTCTCTGGCCTAACCTGATGCTCCTCAGGGTGTTCTGAATGGATTCGACACGTGCAGGTGACAGTTGTGCCTGCATTGCGATCGAGTCCCATATAACCCTCAGATACGTTGTATTCTGTGTAGGGGAAAGAACACTCTTCTTGACGTTGAGTCTTAACCCGAGAGTCTCGAGATGAACTAGGACTACATCCCGATGTCGAAGCGCTAGCTCCCGAGACTGAGCTAAAAGCAGCCAGTCGTCTATGTAATTCAAAATGCGGATGCCCTGGAGTCACAGAGGAGCCAGAGCTGCATCCACGCACTTTGTGTATGTGCGGGGTGACAAGGCTAGGCCGAATGGAAGAACCCGATACTGGTAAGCTTCGCCCCCGAAAGCGAACCTCAGGAATTTCCTGTGTTGTGGCAAGATCTCTATGTGAAAGTATGCGTCTTTGAGATCGATCGTCACGAACCAGTCGTGACACTGAATTTGAGACACAATCATCTTGATTGTCAACATTTTGAACTTGTGTGTTTTTAGGTAGCGGTTCATTCCGCGAAGATCTAGAATTGGACGCAACCCCCCATCCTTCTTGGGAACTAGAAAATACCGACTGTAATAGCCTGACATTCTGTCTGATAGGGGAACACGTTCTATGGCCCCTTTGTCCAGCAGAGCTTGTAATTCTTGTGTCAACAGATGTGCTCGCTCCGGTTGGACGGAAGTTGAGACCACTCCGTTGAAACGCGGAGGACGATATGCAAATTGAATTCTGTAGCCTTTGGCAATAGTTCTTTCTACCCATGGAGAGATACCTGGCAGTAGTTGCCACGCTGCCAGCTTCTCTGAAAGGGGTATAAGCGTTGACACTTCCTCTAATTGGGGGGATGCCAGACGTTCGGCGTCCTGAATCATGGCAGGAGACGACCGAACATTTAGCATTTTTGAGACCGCCAATCCCCGAAACGCCGGTGGCGGCGGAGATTGCACAGCGGCCCTGTGAGGGTGCCGAAGAGGAGCCTCTAATTTCTCTTGGAATTTTAAGCACCCCTCCCTGGGGGGGCACACCCCCACAGTCCCGGGCACACTCATCTCAGGATCTCTTCTTTTTAGAGGAGATGGACTGCCTCAAGTCCGGCCTCCCCGAGGTGGCCTGAGGGGCACGGTGGGCCGCTCCCGTGCCTCTTTGAGGGGGGGCGCGATTCGCCACACTCTGCCTGACGACCTCACGTCTCAGGTAGACCGGACCCACCCGAGACTGTGTGCCTGGCCGGGACTGGGGAACTGGTCCAGAGTGGGTGGCCGACACTCCAGACGCTTGAGCACGACGGGGGAGATACCTCACGAAAGCCTCCTCGTGTTTTCTCGACTCCCTGAACCTGGTGACTACGGTATTAACCGCATCACCAAACAGTCCAGAAGGCGAGATCGGGGCATCAAGGAGGAACGCACGGTCCCGGTCCCTGATGCCCGTGAGGTTCAACCACAGGTGTCTCTCCGTGGTTACCAACGCAGCCATAGAACGGCCGATGGCACGGGCCGTCTGCTTGGTCGCACTGAGAGACAAATCTGTGGCCCGGCGTAGTTCTGAGAACGCCGTTTCATCGATCACCCCGTCCGTGCTCACGTCATGCAGCAAGTCAGCCTGATATGCCTGCAGAACCGCCATGGTGTGCAGGGCAGCACCAGCCTGACCGGCTGCCTGAAAAGCCTTCCCCACCAGCGCAGATGTAACCCTGCAAGGCTTGGTAGGGAGAGAAGGCTTTTTCAAGGATGATGATGTCCCAGGGTAGAGATAACTTGCCAGTGTCTCTTCCACACGGGGCACCATCGTGTACCCTCGTGATTTCGCGCCGACAATAGTCGAATAAATCGACGTTGACGGCACGAAAACACGGGAGGAATGAGGTCTCTGCCATGACCGAGAAATCTCGGCGTGGAGATCCTCAAAAAATGGGAGAGCCCGACTTTTGGGCTCCTCCCCTTGGCCACCCGACAGATATCTGTCATCTAATTTTGAGTGTCTGGGGATCTCTTGTTCCTGCGGCCAGTCGAGTTTTAGACGGTCGACTGCATTCGTCACCGCACCGAGCAGCTCATCTAACGCTTTTGCGTCGCGAGAGGAACGCCCCGAGGCGGCGCTCTCCAAGCCCGCAGAAACAAGAGATGCCTCATCCTCCGCCCGATCCGAAGAAGTGCCGGGGCACGCTTCGGAAGCGGACGCAAGACGTCGCGGCTCGGCGAGTGCATGGGAGAAACGGCTTCCGTCTCCCGTGCGTCGGCTAGATTGAACCGCGAACCCCAGCTCGGAGGAGAGACGGCTCGATCGCTCTTAAAGAAAGAACGCCGAGCACGGAGAACCTTAATGTCGAACACATCACAGAGTTCGCACAGTCCTTCCAGTCCCATGGTGGCATGATCAACCCCCAAACACTCAAAACAGAATTCATGTCTATCCAGTTCGTCCAGGTACCTCTGACACGGAGGCACACATTTCCGTGCTGGACTAGACATGATCCTTTATCTTATTTCTTAAATTAAAGAAAACTTTGCTTTCGCTTTGCTTTCACTTTAGTTTCGCTTAGCGTTCACTTTAGTTTCGCTTTGCTTTCACTTTAGTTTCGCTTTGCTTTCACTTTAGTTTCGCTTTGCTTTCAAACACACACATGCATACAATGCGGTCCTTGAAGACAAAAGAACCTGAAGACGCGTTCGCGCCACGCGTATTTATAACCTGCAGGTGATGGTGTAATTAACCAAATTACCTGCCGAGGTTATTTAAAGCCAAAAGAATTTTTGGCGTGTTTGACACACGTGCTTCACAACCGGTTGAACAAAGACGTTCTCCCATAGCGTTTGAAACGCAGCATCGAGAGTAGCTTTTGATAGGGAACAAGCTTTCTAAGCTGAAAACTGCATTTTGTGACAAAGTGCATTAGTGGATGATGAGAAAATTAGTTTTGACAAAGAACGCTGTTTATTACTGAAATGCTCTAATTGAACTTTTAGAATGTCAGAAACACGCTTATTTAGCTGAAAACTGCTTTTTGTGATAAAGAGCATCATGAATCATGAGAAAGTGAATTTTCACAAAGAACTCAGTTCATTACTGAAGTGCTCTTATTGAGCTGCCAGAATGCCAGAAACAAGCTTTTTGAACTGAAAAATGCTTTTTACTAAGAAAGTTTCGCATTATATTACGGATGAGAAAGTGAATTTTCACAAAGAACTCAGTTCATTACTGAAGTGCTCTTATTGAGCTGCCAGAAGGCCAGAAACAAGCTTTTTGAACTGAAAAATGCTTTTTACTAAGAAAGTTTCGCAAGAAAAAGCGGTTTTCAGACATAGAACACATCTTAGGAGCATGGAAACAGTGTTAAAGTGACATTTGCTACACTTGTCACCTTATCTGATCAGAGGCCTGTCAGAAAACATAAAACTGTCAAAACGTGACTTATGCAGTGAAAAGCTGTTTTCAGACACAAAGAACATCATAGGAGCATGGAAACAGTGTTAAAGTGACATTTGCTACACTTGTCACTTTATCTGATCAGAGGACTGTCAGAAAACATAAAACTGACAAAAAGTGACGTATGCAGCGAAAAGCTTTTTCAGACACAGAAAACATCCTATGCGCATAGAAACAGTGTAAGTCACATTTGCTACACTTGTCACTTTATTTGATCAGAAGTTTGTCAGAAAAAATATAACTGACATTATAATGTGTTTCGCAAGAAAAAGCTGTTTTCAGACATAGAAATCATCCCAGGAGCATAGAAACAGTGTAAAAGTCACATTTGCTACACATGTCACTTTATTTGATCAGAGGTTTGTCAGAGAACATAAAACTGTCAAAAAGTGACTAATGCAATGAAAAGCTGTTTTCAGACACAGAAAAAAAACCCAGGCTCATGGAAAATGTGTAAAAGTCACATTTTCTACCTTTTGTTACTTTATCTGATCAGAGGCCTGTAAAAAAATTATTTGCTGACAGTATAAAGGAGTTGTGCAACGAAAAAATCCTAGGCTCATGAAACAGTGTAAAAGTCACATTTGCTACACTTGTCCCTTTATTTGATCAGAGGTTTGTCAGAAAACATAAAACTGACTTTATAATGTATTTCGCAAGAAAAAGCAGTTTTCAAACACAGAAAACATCCTAGGAGCATGGAAACAGTGTTAAAATCACATCTGCTACACTTGTCAGTTCATCTGATGAGAGATCGCTCAGAAAATATTAAACTGAGAGTATAATGAGTTTCGCATGAAAAAGTGGTTTTCAGACATAGAAAACATCTTAGGAGCATGGAAACAGTTTTAAAAACACATCGGCAACACTTCTTAGTTTATTTGATCAGAGGGTACGTCAGAAAACGTAAAACTGACAGGAACGAGACTTATGCAGTGAAAATTTCAGACACAGAAAACATTCCAGACGCATAGAAACAGTGTAAAAGTCACATTTGCTACACTTGTCAGTTTATTGCATCAGATGTCTCTCAGAGAACATAAAACTGTCAAAAAGTGACTAATGCAATGAAAAGCTGTTTTCAGACACAGAAAAAAAACAGGCTCAATGGAAAATGTGTAAAAGTCACATTTTCTACCTTTTGTTACTTTATCTGATCAGAGGCCTGTAAAAAAATTATTTACTGACAGTATAATGGAGTTGTGCAACGAAAACATCCTAGGCTCATGAAACAGTGTAAAAGTCACATTTGCTACACTTGTCACTTTATTTGATCAGAGGTTTGTCAGAAAACAAAACTGACATTGAAAACAGCTTTTAAAAACACATCGGCAACATAGTTTATTTGATCAGAGGATACGTCAAAAAACATTAAACTGACAGGAACGAGACCTATGCAGTGAATAAAAGCATTCCAGACGCATAGAAACAGTATAAAAGTCACATTTGCTACACTTGTCAGTTTATTGGATCAGATGTCTCTCAGAAAACATAAAACTGACAAAAAGTGACTAATGCAATGAAAAGCTGTTTTCAGAAACAGAAGCCACCATAGGATCATGGAAACAGTGTTAAAATCACATCTGCAACACTTCTTAGTTTATTTGATCAGAGGTCCGTCAGAAAACATAAAACTGTCAAAACGTGACTAATGCAGTGAAAAGCTTTTTTCAGACACGGAAAACATAATAGGAGCATGGAAACAGTGTTAAAGTCACTTGTCACTTTATCTGATTAGAGGCATGTCAGAAAACATAAAACTGACAAAATAGTGATGTTTGCAGCGAAAAGCTTTTTTCAGACATAGAAATCATCCTATGCGCATGGAAACAGTGTAAAAGTCACATTTGCTACACTTGTCACTTTATTTGATCAGAGGTTTGTCAGAAAACATAAAACTGACTTTATAATGTATTTCGCAAGAAAAAGCAGTTTTCAAACACAGAAAACGTCTCAGGTTACGACTGTAACCGTAGTTCCCTGAGACAGGGAACGAGACACTGCGTCAATGTTGACACTTTGGGGAACGCCAGCAGCGTGACGCATCTGAATACGTTGTGTTAAACTAATCTCGCGACTTATCGTCGCGCCGCGATTTATCGTCGCGCCGCGATGACGTCACTATGACGTCACGAGTGACGCGCGGCACCGGAAGGTATAAATAGGAAGCGGACGCAATGCAAATCAGCTTCTGCAAAAATTATTGAAGCAAATGCTCCAGGCACAGGGAGTTATGGCACAACGACGCAGTGTCTCGTTCCCTGTCTCAGGGAACTACGGTTACAGTCGTAACCTGAGACGTTCCCTTTCGAGGGAACTCTACACTGCGTCAATGTTGACACTTTGGGGAACGAAATGCCCACTACGCCATAATGCATTGTGTCTGTCCAAGTGTGAAGGTGTCCACGCACATCTCAGGACAAAAGTGCCTGGGTTCCAGGTAAAGAAAAGAGGTCCAGTTTGTAGTACCATATAAACATCCTGCATAGACGCCCGACAGAAGGGCCCGCGAGGAAGCCATACTCCGAGTTGAATGTGCCCTTACTAGCAGAGGTGAAGGTATTCCACGCACCTCGTAAGCTAAAGAAATTGCCTCTACCATCCATTTACAAATGGGCTGCTTAGAGGTTGGTTGACTTCTGTTACGAGGTCCAAAACAGACCAACAGTCTGTGAGAATTTTGTCATAAAGAAGACCTGCGCACATATTCTTCTAACGCCCAGACAGGGCATGACAATTATTACCTTCGGTATCCGCTATCTCGTGAGGTGGAGGATGAAAAGCCTGGAGCTAACTCCAAACCAGATTGAGAAGCTGATAAAGCTTGAAGGTCGCCTACCCTCCAAAGAGAGGTAATGACTACCAGACAGGCTAGCTTGAGGGATAAATGAATGTCCCAGCTAGAGTCAATGGCCTTAAAAAGCATCTGGGAAAGCCCTTCTAGAATCACAGTCTAGAGCAGGAACTTTCACCTGAGATGAAGGCCTCATCCTCATGGTTCCATGCAGGAACCGAACAGCTAAGGGATGTCTCCCCAGAGAACCCTCGGGTATAGGGGGTGACAGGCCGAGATAGCTGCCACATACACTTTAATGTATGTCGGACTCTTTCTAGAAGTCCTGGGAGCAGAGCGATCGGAGGGAAAGCTTACAGATGCCGTTGTGGCAATGTCTGTACCAGGGCGTCCAGTCCCAACGGAGCTGGCCGTGTAAATGAAGACCACAGAGGACAATGAAACGTCTCTTGGGACGCAAACAGGTCGATGGAGTCTCCTCTCCCCCGGGCCTCAGCCCCTGCCTTGACAGCTTGTCTGCTCCCACATTCTGGACTCCAGGGATGTACACTGCCCTGAGCGATGTAAACTTCTCCTGGGCCCATAGGAGAACCTAGTGCGCCAGTCTGTAGAGAGGGCGTAGTCTCAGGCCCCCTTGAAGATTTATGTAAGAGAACTGTCGTATTCTGTTGATAAGAACATGATGGCCTTTAAGGACTGGAAGGAAGTACCTCAGTACTTGTAGTACAGCTAATCTCCAGGCAATATTTGTGCAGTTGGTGAGGCTGCACTCCAATTTCAACCCTTGATTGAGAAACCAAGGATTCTTCCATATAACCAGGAAACGAAGGCATCTGCGCGTTAACCTGATCATACAGAACGGGTTACCTCTCGAGGAAAACCTTTTGCCTTTTAGCCACCACTGTAAAGATCTCATGTGCAGGAGGCCAAAGGAATCACGTTGGACGCTGCCGCCATTAGACCAAAAAATTCACAGAAATGCTTGACAGTGTAAGCATGACCTTACTTGATCCTGGACACCGCTGTCAGGATCTATTCGACACGTGCAGGGGACAATCGTGCCTGCATCGTGACCGAATCCTATACTACCTCTATTGAGGAGTTTAGTTGCTCTTTCTGGCATTGAGCCGTAACCCCCCACGCTTCATATGGTCGAGAACGAGATCTCAATGTCGAATCGCCATATTGTGAAACTGAACTAATATTAACCAGTTGTCTATGTAATTTAGTATATGGATCCCTTGAAGTCTCAAAGGAGCAAGGGCTGAATCCATGCATTTTGTAAAGGTGCGTGAGGAAAGAACAAGGCCGTATGGAAGAACTCAATATAGGTAAGCTTTGCCCCCGAAAGCAAACCTGAGAAACTTCCGATATTGAGGAAGGATAAGAGTGTGGAAGTATGCAAATTTCAGCACTATTGTGGTTAACCAGTCTTCTGATCTGATTCCGGCCACAATAATAGGGACAGTGAGTATCTTGAGCTTGTATCTCTTCAGATTTGTTGAGATTTCTCAGATATAAAAATGGGCCTCAGCCCTCCATCCTTCTCACGACTGTGAAGTACCGGCTGTTTAAAGCCGATCTGACTCTCATGGGGGGGAACATATTGTATGGCCCCTTTCACCAAGAGAGACAACTCTTACCCTTCTACTACCCCATTAGAATTTGTAAAGCTTTCTCCACTCGTGGAGAAAGGTATGCTAAGGGGTCAACCTCTCGACATTGATGTCGGTTGTGTGAAGCCCGATGCCCTGAAGCGGCTGACCGGCAGGGAATGGTCGGACTGTTGATTTTATTTGCAGATTCACTAGGTCTACATCATCTTCGGGTAGACTCTGATGATTCCATGTAATAAAAACTAACGTGCCCCGAAACGTCTTGGACGGCGGGGTTAACGTAAAGATTTTCTGAGGACTTCTTGGAAGGATCGAACTTTTCAGTCCTCCAAGAGGAGCCGCCCTCGGATGTCCTGAAAACCCATCAGGACCTCTTTGCAGCAGCCTTCCGATTTGTGACTATAATATTCCTTAGATCTGGTTTCACCTGCCTAGCAGGTTTAGGAGGTTGCTGCCTCGACCCCCAAGCTCTCTGAGGGGGGGTTCGAGTAGCTACACTCTGCTTCTGCTGCTGCCTATATGAGGAGCTTGTAGATGGCTGGGGCTGTCCTTGGACTGCAGACCCCTGGGGATAAGAGCGGAGAGGTAAATACTTATGAAACGCAGCAGCCTGGCGTTTTGTCTCCTGGAAACGGTCAACAACTGTCTCGACCGCACCACCAAAGAGGCCTTCCGAGGAGAGAGGTGCATCAAGCAGCACAGTTTTATCTCTCTCCTTAATGCCTGACAGATTTACCCACAGGTGTCTCTCTGTGGCTACCAGTGCTGACATGGAGCGCCCAACAGCTTGGGCTGTCTCCTTAGTGGCCCGAAGAGTAAGATCTGCTGCTGTTCTCAACTCGTTGAGCAGACTTGGATCTATTACCTCGCCCTCTTTAATATCCCCCAGCAAGTCGGCTTGGTATGCCTGCAATAGACCCATGGTGTGTAGGCATGATCCAGCCCGACCTGAAGCCATATATGCCTTGCCTACCAAATTAGATGTCACTCTACATGGTTTGGAGGGCAATGTCGGGGATTTCAAAGATGATGCCGAATCTGGTGAAAGATACACGGCCAACGTATCTTCTACCCTTGGCATCATGCCATACCCCTTATCTCTAGCCCCTAACACATTCGAAAAATTCGTGGATGTGGAAGAAATGCGAGAAGAGTATGGTTTTTTCCACGATTTGGACACCTCTGAGTGTAAATCGGGGAAAAAAGGCAACCCCCGACGCTGAGGTTGTACCCGTTTTTCCAAGAATCTTTCATCCAATTTACTGACAGACAAAACTTCTTGTTGCTCTGTGGGCCAGTCAATGCCAAGTCTGGCTACCGCCCGGCCAACAACCTCTAACAGCTCCTCATACCCAGGGGAAAGGGTCATTGGGCTCATCTATGTCCCGTGCATGAAAACCAACACTCTCTAACTCCTCAGAGCTAGAGCAATGCGTTGGGCTTCTGGATGGGGCGGGAGAAGCCGCCATGCGGGCTCCCGTATCCCTTCCAGAGGCAATGGAACTGGGGGGTTGAGAAAAGGCCGAAGCCGTCTCAACAACCTCATAAACATCCATCTGCGAGCCCCACGAACGGAGACGCCGCGCTGCCTCGGCAGTAGCGGGTCCCGATCCGTGAGGCTGGCGAATTTTGCCTGACTCATCAAACAAAGCAGCACGAGAGTTGAGTGTTTTTAGTGATAGCCACAAACAATGTTCACAGGGATCCCCCGTAAGAGCTGCCTTAGCATGCTCAAATCCCAAACACTCAACACAGAGTTCATGTGTATCCCCACCCGTAATAAACCGAGGACAAGGGGAAACACATGGCTTAAAGGTCTTTTGTCTACTCATTTCTAATAAAGTTTTCAATAAACAATCTAGACAACGTCGTAAACAAACAGACAATAAACTTCACACACACAGAGCGCTTTGCTGAAATGGCAGAAGCTGATTTGCATTGCGTCCGCTTCCTATTTATACCTTCCGGTGCCGCGCGTCACTCGTGACGTCATAGTGACGTCATCGCGGCGCGACGATAAGTCGCGAGATTAGTTTCACACAACGTATTCAGATGCGTCACGCTGCTGGCGTTCCCCAAAGTGTCAACATTGACGCAGTGTAGAGTTCCCTCGAAAGGGAACATCCTAGGAGCATGGAAACAGTGTAAAAGTCACATTTGCTACACTTGTCAGTTTATTGGATCAGATGTCTCTCAGAGAACATAAAACTGTCAAAAAGTGACTAATGCAATGAAAAGCTGTTTTCAGACACAGAAAAAAAAACCAGGCTCATGGAAAATGTGTAAAAGTCACATTTTCTACCTTTTGTTACTTTATCTGATCAGAGGCCTGTAAAAAAATTATTTACTGACAGTATAATGGAGTTGTGCAACGAAAACATCCTAGGCTCATGAAACAGTGTAAAAGTCACATTTGCTACACTTGTCACTTTATTTGATCAGAGGTTTGTCAGAAAACAAAACTGACATTGAAAACAGCTATTTCTTGCGAAACACATTATAGACATAGAAATCATACCAGGAGCATAGAAACAGTGTAAAAGTCACATTTGCTACACATGTCACTTTATTTGATCAGATGTTTGTCAGAAAACATAAAACTGACATTATAATGTTTATCGCAAGAAAAAGCTATTTTCAGACACAGCAAAACATCCTAGGAGCATGGAAACAGTTTTAAAAACACATCGGCAACATAGTTTATTTGATCAGAGGATACGTCAGAAAACATAAAACTGACAGGAACGAGACCTATGCAGTGAAAAAAAGCATTTCAGACGCATAGAAACAGTGTAAAAGTCACATTTGCTACACTTGTCAGTTTATTGGATCAGATGTCTCTCAGAAAACATAAAACTGTCAAAACGTGACTTATGCAGTGAAAAGCTTTTTTCAGACACGGAAAACATAATAGGAGCATGGAAACAGTGTTAAACTGACATTTGCTACACTTGTCACTTTATCTGATCAGAGGCATGTCAGAAAACATAAAACTGACAAAAAGTGATGTTTGCAGCGAAAAGCTTTTTTCAGACATAGAAATCCTCCTATGCGCATGGAAACAGTGTAAGTCACATTTGCTACACTTGTCACTTTATTTGATCAGAGGTTTGTCAGAAAACATAAAACTGACTTTATAATGTATTTCGCAAGAAAAAGCAGTTTTCAAACACAGAAAACATCCTCGGAGCATGGAAACAGTGTAAAAGTCACATTTGCTACACTTGTCAGTTTATTGGATCAGATGTCTCTCAGAGAACATAAAACTGTCAAAAAGTGACTAATGCAATGAAAAGCTGTTTTCAGACACAGAAAAAAAAAACAGGCTCATGGAAAATGTGTAAAAGTCACATTTTCTACCTTTTTTTACTTTATCTGATCAGAGGCCTGTAAAAAAAAATTTACTGACAGTATAATGGAGTTGTGCAACGAAAACATCCTAGGCTCATGAAACAGTGTAAAAGTCACGTTTGCTACACTTGTCCCTTTATTTGATCAGAGGTTTGTCAGAAAACATAAAACTGACTTTATAATGTATTTCGCAAGAAAAAGCAGTGTTCAAACACAGAAAACATCCTAGGAGCATGGAAACAGTGTTAAAATCACATCTGCTACACTTGTCAGTTCATCTGATGAGAGATCGCTCAGAAAATATTAAACTGAGAGTATAATAAATTTCGCATGAAAAAGTGGTTTTCAGACATAGAAAACATCTTAGGAGCATGGAAACAGTTTTAAAAACACATCGGCAACACTTCTTAGTTTATTTGATCAGAGGGTACGTCAGAAAACGTAAAACTGACAGGAACGAGACTTATGCAGTGAAAATTTCAGACACAGAAAACATTACAGACGCATAGAAACAGTGTAAAAGTCACATTTGCTACACTTGTCAGTTTATTGCATCAGATGTCTCTCAGAGAACATAAAACTGTCAAAAAGTGACTAATGCAATGAAAAAGCTGTTTTCAGACAGAAAAAAAACCAGGCTCATGGAAAATGTGTAAAAGTCACATTTTCTACCTTTTGTTACTTTATCTGATCAGAGGCCTGTAAAAAAATTATTTACTGACAGTATAATGGAGTTGTGCAACGAAAACATCCTAGGCTCATGAAACAGTGTAAAAGTCACATTTGCTACACTTGTCACTTTATTTGATCAGAGGTTTGTCAGAAAACAAAACTGACATTATAATGTTTATCGCAAGAAAAAGCTATTTTCAGACACAGAAAACATCCTAGGAGCATGGAAACAGTGTTAAAATCACATCTGCTACACTTGTCAGTTCATCTGATGAGAGGTCTCTCAGAAAATATTAAACTGAGAGTATGATGAGTTTCGCAAGAAAAAGCGTGTTTCAGACATAGAAAACATCTTAGGAGCATGGAAACAGTTTTAAAAACACATCGGCAACATAGTTTATTTGATCAGAGGATACGTCAGAAAACATAAAACTGACAGGAACGAGACCTATGCAGTGAAAAAAAGCATTCCAGACGCATAGAAACAGTGTAAAAGTCACATTTGCTACACTTGTCAGTTTTTTGGATCAGATGTCTCTCAGAAAACATAAAACTGACAAAAAGTGACTAATGCAATGAAAAGCTGTTTTCAGAAACAGAAGCCACCATAGGATCATGGAAACAGTGTTAAAATCACATCTGCAACACTTCTTAGTTTATTTGATCAGAGGTCCGTCAGAAAACATAAAACTGTCAAAACGTGACTTATGCAGTGAAAAGCTTTTTTCAGACACGGAAAACATAATAGGAGCATGGAAACAGTGTTAAACTGACATTTGCTACACTTGTCACTTTATCTGATCAGAGGCATGTCAGAAAACATAAAACTGACAAAAAGTTATGTTTGCAGCGAAAAGCTTTTTTCAGACATAGAAATCATCCTATGCGCATGGAAACAGTGTAAGTCACATTTGCTACACTTGTCACTTTATTTGATCAGAGGTTTGTCAGAAAACATAAAACTGACTTTATAATGTATTTCGCAAGAAAAAGCAGTTTTCAAACACAGAAAACATCCTAGGAGCATGGAAACAGTGTAAAAGTCACATTTGCTACACTTGTCAGTTTATTGGATCAGATGTCTCTCAGAGAACATAAAACTGTCAAAAAGTGACTAATGCAATGAAAAGCTGTTTTCAGACACAGAAAAAAAACCCAGGCTCATGGAAAATGTCTAAAAGTCACATTTTCTACCTTTTGTTACTTTATCTGATCAGAGGCCTGTAAAAAAAATATTTACTGACAGTATAATGGAGTTGTGCAACGAAAACATCCTAGGCTCATGAAACAGTGTAAAAGTCACATTTGCTACACTTGTCACTTTATTTGATCAGAGGTTTGTCAGAAAACATAAAACTGACTTTATAATGTATTTCGCAAGAAAAAGCAGTTTTCAAACACAGAAAACATCCTAGGAGCATGGAAACAGTGTTAAAATCACATCTGCTACACTTGTCAGTTCATCTGATGAGAGATCGCTCAGAAAATATTAAACTGAGAGTATAATGAGTTTCGCATGAAAAAGTGGTTTTCAGACATAGAAAACATCTTAGGAGCATGGAAACAGTTTTAAAAACACATCGGCAACACTTCTTAGTTTATTTGATCAGAGGGTACGTCAGAAAACGTAAAACTGACAGGAACGAGACTTATGCAGTGAAAAAAATTTTCAGACACAGAAAACATTCCAGACGCATAGAAACAGTGTAAAGGTCACATTTGCTACACTTGTCAGTTTATTGGATCAGATGACTCTCAGAGAACATAAAACTGTCAAAAAGTGACTAATGCAATGAAAAGCTGTTTTCAGACACAGAAAAAAAACCAGGCTCATGGAAAATGTGTAAAAGTCACATTTTCTACCTTTTGTTACTTTATCTGATCAGAGGCCTGTAAAAAAATTATTTACTGACAGTATAACGGAGTTGTGCAACGAAAACATCCTAGGCTCATGAAACAGTGTAAAAGTCACATTTGCTACACTTGTCACTTTATTTGATCAGAGGTTTGTCAGAAAACATAAAACTGACTTTATAATGTGTTTCGCAAGAAAAAGCTGTTTTCAGACATAGAAATCATCCCAGGAGCATAGAAACAGTGTAAAAGTCACATTTGCTACACATGTCACTTTATTTGATCAGAGGTTTGTCAGAAAACATAAAACTGACATTATAATGTTTATCGCAAGAAAAAGCTGTTTTCAGACACAGAAAACATCCTAGGAGCATGGAAACAGTGTTAAAATCACATCTGCTACACTTGTCAGTTCATCTGATGAGAGGTCTCTCAGAAAATATTAAACTGAGAGTATAATGAGTTTCGCTAGAAAAAGCGGGTTTCAGACATGGAAAACATCTTAGGAGCATGGAAACAGTTTTAAAAACACATCGGCAACATAGTTTATTTGATCAGAGGATACGTCAGAAAACATAAAACTGACAGGAACGAGACCTATGCAGTGAAAAAAAGCATTCCAGACGCATAGAAACAGTCTAAAAGTCACATTTGCTACACTTGTCAGTTTATTGGATCAGATGTCTCTCAGAAAACATAAAACTGACAAAAAGTGACTAATGCAATGAAAAGCTGTTTTCAGAAACAGAAGCCACCATAGGATCATGGAAACAGTGTTAAAATCACATCTGCAACACTTCTTAGTTTATTTGATCAGAGGTCCTTCAGAAAACATAAAACTGTCAAAACGTGACTTATGCAGTGAAAAGCTTTTTTCAGACACGGAAAACATAATAGGAGCATGGAAACAGTGTTAAAGTAACATTTGCTACACTTGTCACTTTATCTGATCAGAGGCATGTCAGAAAACATAAAACTGACAAAAAGTGATGTTTGCAGCGAAAAGCTTTTTTCAGACATAGAAATCATCCTATGCGCATGGAAACAGTGTAAAAGTCACATTTGCTTCACTTGTCACTTTATTTGATCAGAGGTTTGTCAGAAAACATAAAACTGACTTTATAATGTATTTCGCAAGAAAAAGCAGTTTTCAAACACAGAAAACATCCTAGGAGCATGGAAACAGTGTTAAAATCACATCTGCTACACTTGTCAGTTCATCTGATGAGAGATCGCTCAGAAAATATTAAACTGAGAGTATAATGAGTTTCGCAAGAAAAAGTGGTTTTCTGACATAGAAAACATCTTAGGAGCATGGAAACAGTTTTAAAAACACATCGGCAGTTTTAAAAACACAACAGTTTCTGAACACTTCTTAGTTTATTTGATCAGAGGGTACGTCAGAAAACATAAAACTGACAGGAACGAGACTTATGCAGTGAAAAATTTTTTCAGACACAGAAAACATTCCAGACGCATAGAAACAGTGTAAAAGTCACATTTGCTACACTTGTCAGTTTATTGGATCAGATGTCTCTCAGAGAACATAAAACTGACAAAAAGTGACTAATGCAATGAAAAGCTGTTTTCAGACACAGAATAAAAAACAGGCTCATGGAAAATGTGTAAAAGTCACATTTTCTACCTTTTGTTACTTTATCTGATCAGAAGCCTGTAAAAAATTTATTTACTGACAGTATAATGGAGTTGTGCAACGAAAACATCCTAGGCTCATGAAACAGTGTAAAAGTCACATTTGCTACACTTGTCACTTTATTTGATCAGAGGTTTGTCAGAAAACATAAAACTGACATTATAATGTGTTTCGCAAGAAAAAGCTGTTTTCAGACATAGAAACATTTGCTACACTTCTTAGTTTATTTGATCAGAGGTCCATCAGAAAACATAAAACTGACAAAAGATTAACAGCAAAACATCCCCACTCGATCATAGTAGTTAGTTAAGTGTAGTACACAGGCAGATTGATTCTTATTTGTACTACCATAGTTTAACCATGACATTGGCCATAGTAATACTATGATTCCTTTAGTGAGACAATAGAAATGTTTTATGTTTACTGCAACTTAACTAATATTTTTACTGCAGTAAAACCGTGTTTAATTTAATATTGACCAGCTGTAATTACAAACATGCATGTTGAAAGTCAAAGGAAATACTGCTGCTGCTGCTAATGTTGTTTATTTTATAGGCAAACAATCTAAAACATATTCATTTGATTTCTTATTTAAAATGTATGTTTAAAGTTATAAAGATAATTTATCCACATTTGATGAAAACTACACAAAAACTATAGATTATTGAAATCTCATATATTTGTTTTTTAGTAATACACAACAATCAACACAATGGACCTCCATTTTTGGTTTTAATACCAGTCTAAGAAGTGTAACCATCAAATAATCTATTTAATAATAGGCATTTCTTTACACCTATAAAATGCCCATTGTAAAAAGTGACATATGCTTGCTGTATAATTGTTGAGATCTGGATATTTTTATTTATTTAAATAAACATCCTTTCAAGACATTGTTAAAAACACACATAGCTGGCATTGCACAATAGCAGCTTTTATTACACTACATGTAAAAAGGCATTTTTGCATCTTAGTGCATGTCTCACTAAAGTACTAAAATATGTACATATATGGTTATAAAAACAACATTATAAAAGTTCTGTGGGGAATGTGTAAATTCGAGCGCATGTGTTTTATGTCAAATGCTATGTACAGTGAAAGAAAAACTGAAAACAATTGTTGGGAAATAGACCATTGCAAAATTTTTTTAAATATTACCTTGAAATAACACATTCAGTAAAATCACCCAAAATGAAACAAAAGCTTTATCCAGTACCAATAGGATGAATTATCTTCTTTTAAGTATCGTTGAAAATAAAGTTGGCCAACATATAAAGTGATGGACTGAGGTTATAAGCATAATGGAAGAAATAAGTTGTTGTCATGAAAGTATATCCAGAGCTTTTAGAGAGCAATCCATAAAGCAAGTAATGCCATACAGTCAAATATTCAGCAGCAATAGCAAGAGGCAAAACCACAAACAACAGCCTCATCTGAACTTCAAGACACAGTGTCATTTAAGGCACAATGGCCACTTAAATTATTAATGGACAAAATATACACAAAAACACTACAGTAATATCAACATGATTTGCTTTTTACTCTGGGTTTTGATTACTATTTGTGACTACATTCGTTCATCATTATACGATCTTGCATAATATTGAACTAAAAATGCGAAACAGGTCCAATGGACTAAAATGTTTAATGCTAAAAATGAACAACTATCAACAATATCTTCTGAAAAACGCTATTATTTTAGTTTTTCAGGACATCACAAGGGACAAGTCAAAGATATTAGAGCTTTCACAAAAGTCCAACGCATAACGATTAGCATGAAGAAAACATTCATTGTCTTTGCAAATCTGTCACTGAAGTAATGCTGACATGACGCGAATGGAGCGTCACACTGCACAGTAGAAATTCGTGTTCACTTAAAGTGTTCAACAAAATTATGTACTGTCTTCTAAATGTGTGCATCACAGGATATGAACTTCACAAAAGTCTTTTAAAATCAGCGATTTGTAAGCACATTGTGGATCCCATTTTCTTCCACATCATCTGCGTATAGAAACTCCAGGTCACCCAGACTGCAGCTGTTGTGTAAATTTAGCACAAAGGCACTTGAGATGCTTTTACGGTGATACAGTCTGGACACTGCAGGCCCGGATTATATTCACAAAAGAGGCAGATTATCCCAGGAATATGTCAGTTTATACACATCCATCAGTAGACACTGCTGGGACAGGCTGTATTTGCTCTGTGGTGTGCTCAGGCAAGACTGTCACTTCAGGGAGTGCTTGCAGAGGTGATGTTATCTGCTCAAATGATGGCAGGCCTGGGGATACTGACTGGCTGATATGCTGGGTGGGCAGAGTCTGTGGCACACTTGTTGGTGTGCTGGCTATAAGCAGCTCGGAGGTATGATAGTAGGGCAAAAAAGGTCTTTCCATAGCACAGGAGCGCATGGCCTGATGTGTGTGCTGCAGAAGAAAAGGGAAGCGTGAGGTGAAATAGGAAACAAAGTTATCTGGAATAGATCCAAGGGTCTGCTGGACATCTTCGGGTAACTCCCGGTAATGATGCTTCTGCAGGAGACAAATAAAATAACTGAATACATTTACAGTTAGTCATTTAGCAGACGCTTTTATCCAAAGCGACTTACAAAGAGTTCAGGGAGCAATGAGCGATATGTCATAAAAGAGCAATTGTACAATAGGTGCTAATACTAAGTTAATAAAAAAAGAATAAAATGTTTTTTAAAGGTCATAAGATTCAACAATACTCATTCGCTACCTACTTAAAAGTGAAACATTCAAGGATGACAAAATAAAAACTTAAAACTCAACCAAAATGACAAATTTTAAAGCTGTTTTCAGCTGTTAGGACGAGGCATTTAAAACCCATTAAATCTATCGATAGATTGTAGGATCTGGATTTCTTAAAAGCAACTTGTTTGCTTGTCTGCAGTTTTGGCCTCACAAACAAATAGTATGATTTATCAGATCTATCATTATATTACACAGTTTAGGTCAAAATAATTCTGAAAATAAAGGTTTATTTTTTATTTAGTCCACGAAATAAATGTTAAAGTTCACACCTAAGAATACTAACATAATACAAAAAAATAGCCCAGGGCAAATGTTTTTTTAAACATATATTTTTGCAGTTTGTTCCTTTATTTGTACATTTTTAGTGAGAGAGAGGACAGGAAGCTAAGTGGGAGAGAGAAGGGGATGGGATCAGGAAAGGACCATGAGATAAGAATCGAACCCGGAGCCCGATGCGCAACCACGCCACGTGTCGGAGAACTGCCCAAGAGGCTATTGGCTCAGACAGGGCAAAAGTTTACATGCCCTGATTATTAACTTTATGATGGAACCTGAACAATCAATGACAGTTGTTATGTCCTCCAGGTCCTCCAGAATGTTCGTTTTTTCAGCATTTCTGTATGTTTGACTCATTTCCAGCAGTAACCGAGTGATGATAACATTCATCTTTTTACATTGAGGACAATCAAGAAACTCGTACACAATTATAACAATAGATATAAACATTCAGTGAAGCTCATGATGGCAACACGATCCATTTAAAGTCCCAGTGGAATGCCTTGGAACGCGCAGCATTATTTTATGTGTTGACGTAATTTAAACAAAAAAATAAAGAGAGCGTGAGATATATTGAGTGGTCCCGCCCCCTTTTAAAAATGACCAATAGCGTTTTGTAACGTCACTTTGCAAAGCTGTATTTAACAGCTTGATCGCCACAGTGGTATAAAAGTCTATTAGAAAGATTAGGAAGATTGGTCATTGTGTCATTTGAAGCTTACGTTGGTGAGTGAGACTGCGATGTCTTATGTACAGTATAGATTTTACACAAGTCAGATACGTTTAGTTTTATCAGCAGATTTGCACGTTTGATCGCGAATATGATCAGCTCTGTGGTATCGTGTCTCTTAACTGGAGCACTCACGTGACACTGACACGAAATTAAGGCTTAAATGTTAATGTTAACACTCTCTGGATCATCCCCTTCTAGTGCACTATGCACAATCACCATGTAGGACATAATAAATGTGGGAACAAGTGGCTGATATGAGGTGCCACTTCAGCAGCTCTGCTAGTGAAGGGAGCGGGCCTTTTGGATTCTAAAGCACATTTGATTGGACAAGAACTTTGACGAGAGGCTATAGTGTAGTATGATGTCATGGAATTTCTAGGGGTTTTTTAAAAGCATGTGACCGACTGTCATTTATATCTTCTAAATGCTTATTTTGTCAGCGCATAGAAGCATATCAGTTTATTGAAGTCCTTAAGGCTAACTTATTATTAATAAAAGGAGAAAAAAACTTTTATTTGGATTTCATTGGGGCATTATAGAAAGTAAAATTGACTGACATCTCTTTACATGGAGAAAAGTATATCACTCTGTTAATGCAGCATACGCAAAGATTGTGGTGTCAACAAACAAATGTAATTTAGTTAATGTACCTTATTTCTCATAGCACGCAGAAGATCTCTGACTGATCCACCTTTATATGACCGAAATTTGCGCAGATCTACAAATTTTGGTAGGCAGAACAAAAGTTTTAGGATTCAAAGTTAAACACACAGAAAACTGGACAATCATGATGCAGCTTCATAATGGATAAATCGAAAATTGAGAATTACACCACTAGAAAAACAATATGAAATTTCAGCAATGCTTACCGGTCTGTAAGGGCACAGTAATATGATCCCTCCAATCACCTTTTACCACTACCCGCCCTCCTCTCTCCAGCTGCCTCACAATTGGTCCATCTAACGGCTCCTTCTCAATTCTATCACTCACGTCCTATTAGACAAAAAATTCAAACATCAAACCTGTTTAGACAGAATTAGAAAAAGGTTTAAGTTTAATGCACTTGCAATCAGATTTATCAGATTTACAATTAAAGGGGATGTGCAATGGTGTTTTATAGATTCTGAGTTCTTTACAATGTTAAACGTGATGGCTTCTCATGCTTGACATGTCATACTGTCATAAGTTGACTATGCTCAAAATCCTCCCCGGCGTTCGTATAGGTTTCAGAAAGCTTTTTGCGAACATTAAATTCCCTTACGTAACAACTTTTCTTCATCATATATTGTACAACCGACCCGCAAGAGCGAGATGAAAGAGCACGCCCACGCGTCAAATGGGGAACTCGGGAGAAGGAGCATGAGAGAGAGAGCATTACGTTTGCGGAGTTCAGCTGTATTTGTTTGTTCACTGCATTTCTGTGAGGAATGTTTTATATATATATATATATATATACGGTGGATAAAACTTTTATAAATGTGAACAAACTAAATACTCTTTGAAGATTCGAAGTATGCACTATTACTCTATTGGTCCTTAAGATTGGCTGAACTGTGTGTTACATCTGTTTCAATAAAAAGCTCACAAAATCTGTATTATCTTAATCAGATCAATGATAATAGTATCTACCCGTAAACATTTTGAAGGGTCAGTTACACCCACTGGTTTTCCAAATATTTAAAGTGAACCAGAGACTCATTACTGACAAGGTCAATATAGCTAATGTTTAATAGACAATTTATTACTGTCACCAGTAATGTTTTAGGTACAGAGGATCAGGGAATTGTTGAATTGATACAAAATATCAGATTAATTTTCCTATATTACCAACTCAAGTGAAAACATTATTATCACTGTCAGATTATAAGAAATCTTCTGGGTCCGATCAAATTGACCCAGTCTTTTTAAATATCAAAATGTAGGACTTTGTAATATGGCCATGAGAATTTTCGGATAGAACCCAATGCCTTTCTGTACATACATGTAACTACACATCATCACTGTTAAGAGATCTTCTAACAAGGGTGTCCCACAAAGATCTAAATTGGCACCACTTTCTCTATTTTTATAAATTATTCAAGCAAGGAAATAGCTTCAGCAAAGTTGCATTCCTACGCTGACGACAATTACTTATTCACCGGCTTCCGGCCAAACTTTTGAAATGCTTCAGGATTCTTTTAATATTTTACAGCATAATTGTTCGAAAAATTTCTTACTGTGTATAATTTGCTGTCTAACGCAAAGGTATGTATCCATTCTAGATTATGTCAATCGCAAGTCAAAAGACCCTGCAGACCTCTCTCTCTACCAATCTCTTCTCTCTTCTTTCTCTGTAGATGTCACCTCTGCAAAAACAGATTACTACCACTCGATCTGCAACTCTCCGGACTCTCGAACGCTCTTCAAAACCTTCTCTGCTCTCCTCTGTCCGCCTGCTCCCGCACCTTCATCGGAGTTAACAGCTGCTGATTTTGCATCGTTCTTCGTAAAGAAAACTACTGCCATCAGCAGCCAGTTCTCTACGCCACCACCTGTCGAACCCGCCCACATCCCTGACGCGTGTGTACTCCCCACCTTTTCTCCTCTGTCTGAAGCTGATGTCTCCAAGGTCATTGGCTCCAACCACCCTACCACCTGCCCACTGGATCCCATCCCCACCCATCTCCTCCAGGCCATCTCTCCAACGGTTGTGCCTGCTCTGACCCACATCATCAACTCTTCGCTCACCACTGGGACATTTCCCACAGCGTTCAAAGAGGCCCGCATCACACCGCTTCTAAAGAAACCCACCGTGGACCCTACACTGCTAGAAAACTACAGGCCTGTCTCCCTTCTTCCCTTCATCGCCAAAGCCCTGGAGCGAGTTGTGTTCAACCAGCTCTCCTCCTTTCTCATGCAAAACAACCTCCTAGACAGCAATCAGTCTGGGTTCAAGACCGGTCATTCCACAGAGACTGCACTTCTCTCAGTCATCGAAGCCCTGAGACTGGCAAAAGCATCATCCATGTCATCTGTGCTCATCCTACTGGATCTGTCTGCTGCCTTTGACACTGTCAATCATCACATCCTCCTGGCTTCTCTTAGTGCTATGGGTGTCACTGGAATGGCGTTGCAATGGTTTGAGTCCTACCTGTCGGGTAGGTCATTCAGAGTATCCTGGAGAGATGAGGTCTCCGCGTCCCAACAGCTCAACACGGGGGTGCCACAGGGCTCAGTGCTTGGACCGCTACTCTTCTCCATTTACATGACATCCCTCGGCTCGGTCATTCAGAAGCATGGCTTCTCCTATCACTGCTATGCCGACGACACTCAACTCTACTTGTCATTTCAACCGGACGATCCGACGGTCGCTGCTCGCATCGCAGCATTTGATGCACATCTCGCTTTGGATGAAGGATCATCACCTGCAAATAACCTTGCAAAAACGGAACTGCTTGTGATCCCAGCCAACCCAAATTTTCACCACAACCTTGCCATTCAACTAGGCTCATCAACGATTACACCGTCCAGCACAGCCAGAAACCTGGGAGTGGTAATCGATGATCGTCTTAACCTCACAAGTCATGTTGCCAGCACCACCCGGTCCTGTAGATTCATCCTCTACAACATTAGGAAAATTAGACCTTTCCTATCGGAGCACTCTACGCAAGTCCTAGTCCAGGCTCTTGTCCTGTCCAAACTGGATTATTGCAATGCGCTTCTGGCTGGACTTCCTGCTTGCACAATCAAACCTCTCCAGATGATCCAGAATGCGGCAGCAAGAGTGGTCTTTAATGAACCGAAGAGAGCGCATGTAACTCCGCTCTTCATCAGGTTACACTGGCTCCCTGTTGCCGCCCGCATAAAGTTCAAAGCTATGCTCCTGGCCTACAAGACCAACACCGGATCTGCACCATCGTATCTCCACTCGCTAATGCAGATCTATGTTCCTGCCAGATCACTGCGGTCTACAAAGGAACAACGACTAGTGGTACCATCCCAAAAAGGAAAAAAGTCACTCTCCCGTACCTTCTCTGGATCTGTTCCACATTGGTGGAATGATTTACCAACTGCTACAAGATCAGCAGCCTTAAAACGCATCTCTTCCGTCAACACGTCGCTGATTGATTTTTCCAAATTCTCTTCCCTTTCCTTCTTTATAAAAAAAAACAACCTTACTAACCTCACTATTCTTAGCTTTTTATACTGTTCTAGGCTTTAATGGACTAGTTTGATGCACTTATGTATTTTGTGGCCTATGTTGTTATAATTGCTTCCAATGTTTCCTCATCTGTAAGTCGCTTTGGATAAAAGCGTCTGCTAAATGACTAAATGTCAAATGTAAACATGCAATTTGCATAACTTGGAAAATGGAAACTAAAATTAAATAAAAGAGAAAATAAAATGAAAATCAAACTTTAATTGTGTCAGTATTATTGCGTGAGCATTATAAATACCTTTGTAACACATTTTCATTTTCATATTGGCAGTCTTACCTCGAACTTTTAGTGAAAATGAAATATAAAATCACCAATTACATTTTCTTTTTCAATTTGACAGGGACAGCACATTGTCAATGAGTAAAATCATGTCATTTTATTTGATCTCATTTATCATTTTGGCACACATCGTGCATGCAGTTATGTATAATGATATTGTTAATCTGGTCTTCATTTACATCATTTAATTAATTTATTTAAATTTGGCAGGATTAACCTTCCATAATGAACAGCTGCTACGCTGATTATTCTCTGTTCGCTTTGTTGTCAGATATGCCAGCTCCAGTCTGGATCCTGCCTCGCACAAAGGCGTCGGATGACCTAACACATGCGGAAAGACGGCACCACCCTTGCCAGGACCTTTAATTGACACCAGCTCCAGACTTTAAAAATTATTCCAAATTAATTTATATTTAATATAACCATTTTCTTTTTGTGTTTAATGTATTTTTATATTGTGCCCTTGTGTAAAGTTGCTTTGCAATAGTTTAAACTGTGAAAAGCACTTTACAATAAACTTGAATTGGATTTAATCCATGATGCTGTGTCTCTGAACAAGATGTCCAATATCTATGGTATAATAATAGGTCCACAACAACAAAGAGCAGGCGGTATAATTACAACAGTTTAATATAATTACAACGGTCATTAACAAGGGTTAACAACAATTTTCCTCAATTTTTCTTTTGTAAAACCAAAAGACAAATTATTTTTTGTGTAAACATACTTGGCAATAAATCATTAAATTAAGTTTGTCCTGTTAGCACAGTCTGATCACCATTATTTAACGCATATGTGTTAAATCCGCTTAAAAACAATACGCCTAATCAATAAAATTATAAATGATCTATATTCCTTAGGTATTTTTGTGTAGACTGCTGAATAACTTTAAAAATAGTTAATAGTAATTTGACCTGTGCTTTATTTTGAAAATAAATTAGATGAGTAATGATACATTGGAATTTCAGGAATAGATCGACATATTTGGTTAAGGTTTTTGTTATAGAAACAATAAACAATTCATAAATGTAAAAAGTCACAGCTTAAAAATTGCATTGCATTAAAAATGTGTAAATTTCTTATAATAAATAAATAAAAATATGTGGTAAAACAAGGAATTGACCAGGAATCGAAAAACAGCAGCTAGTATCGATTCCCAAACCAGGAATTGGAATTAAAATCAGAATCGAACAGACCTACCTGGAAGAACTGCAGACGTTTTTCCAGACTCCAGAAGAAGGGATGTTTCAGCACTCTCTCCGCTGATGGCCTCTTCTCTGGGTCCATACTCAACATTTTTTCGATCAAGTTTTGGGCCACAATGCCCTCTGCACAAGACAATATGCAATTCATACAAGTAAATGTCTTGTCCAAGATCGAACAGCTTTTGAGTCAGAACGGTGGTGTGGTGGTGCTACCATGTGTGTTCTGCTGTAAGTGGTCCAGAGAGTATGCTCCTAATAGAATGTTTGCTTGCCGCTGCAAGGACTTTCCAAAGGCGTGATGTCCCTCAGATACCACATAGTAAAACACACATCCTGCAGAGAAGATGTCTACCATGCACGTCTGTATAATTAAAAGGGAAGTATTACTGTGAGTATGGAGTATACAGTATGTGTCATGACTAGACAAAAAAAACAACAGGGTTATCTCTTACAGGGTTTTGCTTTGCATCTTCATTGAGCACTTCAGGGGCGATCCAGCCCTCAGTTCCAGGGACCCCTGACCTCCGACTGAAACTGTGTCTACCCACTGCTAGTTTCTTACACAGGCCGAAGTCCGAGATCATGGCCTTTACTCGGCCATGTGAGTTTGGCATTGATACCAGAATGTTGTGTGGCTTGAGATCTCTGTGAACTATCAATGCATGAGAGACCAAGTGTCAATAGCCACATTTACATGCACTTGTAATCAGACTCATGGCTCAATTGGACTGAAAAGTAAATTCATGTAAACACTTTCATCAATCCGATTGAGGTCGATGCGATTTAGATTGCGATTGGATTGAAATGGGTGGTGTAGACTGACAGCAATCCGATAAGGAGGAACAAATTATGCGTGTTAACGCTAGAATCTGAATATTTTCTCAATTGTATTTAAAAATAACCTCTGCACACATGCAGTGAAGTGCTGCGTATGTCTTATACATCTTATAGTTACAGATCTGGACATTAAAAATGTGCAAGAGAGAGAACACGATCTTCCACCATGCTGCGGTACATGATTCCGCCAAGCAGCATTGGCGCAACAAGACTGTTAGGTGGCAGTTCAATCACTTATTCTGCAGCTGTAAAGAACTTCAGACTATACTTAGAACAAAGTATATTATTGAATTTAATAATAAAGAAAACCTCTGTAAGCCAAATCTAGCAATATTTAAGCTAGTTACTTGTTCTTTTTTATTAAATCAACATAAAGAGAAAAAAGAATATAACTCAACATTCCAGCCTGTTTAATTATTTAACTTTACTGATATTATACTGCATGTTTATGTTAATTGTATAGCTACAGAAGGTATTTACTTCTTGGCCTTTATTTGTTTAAACCCCATCCATAGTTTAAGTCGTTTTTTGGAAAGTTTTCTAGTGAAAATGTGTCCTGTTAAATCATAACAGACAATAATTAGGATCATGGGTGACGGAATCAAAAATGACAGCACTTTAGCAGCAACTTCAGTGATGCAGTGAGTAAGATGTCTGACAAGAAATGTTAGTTTTGACACTATCAATCAAGTTTGAATCAACCTTCACCAAACAAAATTATCACATATCATATCGTACAGGCATTTATATTTAACAATGTACGGGAACATTTTCATTTAGGGCATGTTTTTCGACACATGATCTCACAGCATGCCATTGACAAGTTTAGTCATTTAAAATAATTTCCCAAAAACAATATTGTTGACAGTGAACATGCTGGGTGGCTATTGTTACAGAGACCAGTGAGAGAGAGATGTGCAAGTAAATCTGATTCCCTGACTTCTACTTTCAACAAAGATGCTTAGCCTCTCGTTAGAGCACTCGTCTCCCATAATGGAAGACACCGGTTCGAGACCAGAGCAGTTAGAGCAAATTGTATCTTTTTTTCATGTGAATATATGGGCAGAATTGGATTTTAAAACTCGGTTTGGAACTAACAAAACATACCTGATCCGCAATTAATGAACTAACTAATAACTGTCTGTCTAAAATTACATTCAAATTTACCAAATTGGACCCTTAATAAAGAACTTGGAGTATTTGTAAGGAGCAGCTGTATTCCGTAGTGGTCCACCAATTACACATTTGACCATTATAAATACTCATCATTGACTCTGCACACCCCACACATAAACTTTTTGAACTGTTGCCCTCTGGCAGGCACTTCAGAGCACCAAACACCAGGACTTCCAGACACAGAAGCAGCTTCTTCCCCCAGGCAATCTCCCTCCTAAACAGATAACTGCTCCTTAAGAGCAATATTCCACTTTCACTTCTCCTATAGTGTGCACTATAGTGCCTTATTTTATGTACATATGTACATTTTATGTTCCTGTAGCTCAGTGGTTAGAGCCTTGCTTTAACAACGCAAGGTTGTGGGTTCGATCCCAGGGGATTGCAGATACCTATGTATATAAATATATAGGATAATCCTATATAAAAGTCGCTTTGGATAAAACGTCTGCCAAATTCCTAAATGTAAATGTTATGTTATTATCCCCCTTTTCTTGTACAATAGTCTTTTATTTTATATATTAATATTTTAGATTGCAAATCGTATTTTATTTTATTTCCAACACCAAAGTAAATTCCTTGTGTGTGCAAGCACACTTGGCAATAAAGCTCTTCTGATTCTTATTTGTATGGACAGTGGGGCATTCACATAAACAGTTGAGTTAGAGCAAGTATTTGAACCTCAGAATTTCATAATTAATGTGGGAAATGACAAAAAAATTCCACTTTTTGAGAGAAAGAACCACCCCTTCCAAAAGGCTGGCTACGGTCAAGATATATTACACAGCAATGGCTTCAAATTATAGAGAGACTTTTTGAATAGAGAAGTTAGTTGAGGCGATCCCTTATCGCCTTTCAGTCACGGGATGGGAGGTCATGAAATTTCCTACCAACCATTTCTGTTATTTTTGGCCGCAGGTTGTTAGGATAAGGCATGTTTCCCCTTTGAGCCATGAAAGTTTATAGAACCTAAATGTTGGTAAATGTTGTGTGGAATTAGATTCTTAAACAAAAGCACAGCAAAGCATCACTCTCCCATATGGACCCGCTGAATCTAGGTAAAAAATAATTCTCTTATAAAGTAACCTTTATTTAATGTAGATTTAAGACTAATCTTTGTTGGTGCAACCCACTCTTAATGTTTTTTTCTAGCCGCTTCACAACATTCAACACAGATAGGCCAGTTGGGTGTTAGGCCTGTATCTTCACAGGTGTGAATCAGTTCATGGCCATGACACAAAGTTAAGACCAAACTAAATCTGTATCTTTTTTCATGTGAATACTAAATACGCAGAATTTGTTTTTAAAACTTGTTTTGTAACTAACAAAACATAACTGCTCTGCATTTATTTGACTAACTAAAACTCTCGGTCTAAAAAAAATCTTGTTGTTCATTCTCTCCTTTGCTTACTCCAGCTTTAATCCTCCTAGTAGCGTGACCTTGTTAACTAATGGTAATGTTTTGCGTGTTGACAAAATGTTTATTTGCTCTCCCACTTGTAAGTCGATTTGGATAAAAGTGTCTGCCAAATGAATAATTGATTTAACTAGCTGTTCATATGCTGCTTAGCCTTGTCTGTGAAACCAAGGCAATGCATGAAATCTAATTATATTTTTTATATTCTTTAACATAAATGTGGAAGATAATAATTGTTTTAAAATGAGTTGGTTGGATAAACTTTAAAAAGTTTTACTTTTGAAAACAATTTACAGTTCTAACAGTACCAATATTTTTTGTCAATAAAATCAATTTCACGAGTTAATCATACAGTCATAGATCCAAGGTAACCCATGTAGGATTAGGACTGGCCATTTACAGTAATACACACAAATTACATATTTTTGTCAAGTCGGGGTCACAATTATTAAAACAAATATACTACAGATTTAATTCACAAATCTAATTAAAAAAACGAAAATATTATACATATTACAGGTTCCTATGCTATTGTAGATCCACCTAAATAACAAAGCGCAATGAGGCCTAAAACAAGTCGATGTGCCAACTGGTGGATCTTCTAGGAAGCGTTTTTTTTATTCTAACAAACAGGTCACAAAGACCAGATCTGTACGTCAAATGTTAAAAAATCTGAAAGCCGACCACAAGAGCCTGTTTTATCCATTCAGAAGCACACTAATTTTTAAGGAAATGTTCTGCCGGGCTTGTGTGTGTTATTTTACAAAATTACATAAAGCAAAGAGAGAACATGGTATTATTAAATACGGACTATATTGACTTTACACATCCATCCAAAGACGAAGTTTGAAGTGAGATGTTGCAAGGTCCCGCTACATTAAATGGACGACTGGGAAGTTTTTTAATGGCTTCGCAGTTGTTTCTTTCCCTCGAGTTAAAAGAGGAATAATGTTGTTCATCAGATGTTGGTATTTGGGCTATGCGAGGTCATTTGAGGTAGTTTTTGGATCGCGTTGAACAGCCATTGAACTGGATTTATTTTTATAGGCAACCCTATAGCTGTCCGATTGCGCAGACATTTTGCTCTGAATATATTTCATGTACATGTAAAATAGTTTTTGAATCGTATTGCAACATCATTCGGATTGACAAAATGCGTGCATGTAAACATAGCCATTGACAAAATATAAAAACATTTACGGGAATAAACACTCATCTTTCAGCAAGAATAACGCTCTATTAAATTATTGTTTTTAATGGTTACCTATATTAAGGGAATGTAAATGGGCCAGTCCAGACATTGTCTGCTCCAGCAGAGTAACAGGCTCCAAACCATAGCGGTTAAAATCCCTTCGCTCAACATACTTAAAAAAAGAAAGGTACAAAGTGAATTGTATTGTAATATACATGATTTAAGGATTGTATACGAAAGAGAATCAAATTATTTTATAAAAGTGAAATTGCAACAACCAGTCAAGTTAACATTATTTGTTAAAGGGGTTTCCGCTCCAATCAAAAATAATACAAGAAACCAGATGACTGTTACCATTTAAAAGAATAAAGACACCTTATTATAGGTTTTGTAGCAAGGGCACCACCATCTAGCAGTAACGCTGATGGTGACTTAACAGGGTTGGTTGCCTTGCCTGAGTTCATCAAACACAATGGGAGAGACACTGTTAAATACAAGACAGTGAAGGACATACCGAGAAAGATAACGACTAAGACACGAGGAATCAGAAGTAGTGATGGGAAGTTCGGATCATTTTAATGACTCCGACCTTTGAGTCACGAATCTTTTTTCGAGTCATATCGTTTATTTTAGCAAAATATAATTCTAATATTACAGGTTACTTTCCAAACACATCTACTACTTATGCAAACGTTTATTACATTACAAACAATACAAAACGTTAATGTTATAAGATACAGAAAAGATGAATTCAAGAAAAGACTTACAACAAGTCTTCGGGGTTAAATCGTTTGTTCATCACGTGACAGCTTCGTGAGCTAAACCAATGTAGTCAGAGCCGGAAAGATAATTGATTAGTTCATGTCCCGAGTCTTCGGGTTTGAGTCCAAAATTACAAAGCACTTAAAGTTTTTATTCCAATTTTGACCATTTTAACTAGGCAGACTTGACATATTGGTCTAATATTTGAATAAGAAGATTGGTCAAAAAGGACACAGTGACAAAGTGGAAGCAAATAACATTTTGAATTTGAATTATTAATGTTAGTTTAACATATTAATGTTATGATAACATCAGCTTCAACATTTGTAACCAAACTGACATAAAACTGGAGAATTAAAGTGATTTACTTAGAAATAGATATAGAAATAGTTGTGTGCTTGGGTCACACAAAGTTCAGCTGAAGGATAACTGTCACTCTAGACTGTCACCCAGGTGACCATTTCACACCCACCCCCACTAGGTAAGGGGCAGAGAAGAGCCTCAGACATTATTCTAACATCTCAGGAGAATGAGCACTAGAAAAAGGAGTGATGTTTGGACTCATTTTGTGGCAACTTCAGCCACTGAAGCAAAATGCAACATATGCAAAAAAAAAATTTCAGCTAAAGGAGGAAGCACTTCTAATTTGTCAAAAACTGTAATGCCTAGGCTGTATGACAAGTTAAAAGGTAATTTAATGGATGTAATAAAGTTCCATAGTAGGGAAGGAAGGAGGCGGGAACCAGCGAACATTCAAACAATAAAACTTTAATTAAATCAAATAGACAAACACGGAAGTAAAGACCGGCAGCCACCTCACGGTCGACTGCCGGCCATAAAACAAACACAAACTTAACACAATGTCAAGGCTCGACCCTCTCTCGTCAACAGTCCTGCCGGTCGTCCTTTTAAGCTCCCGGTCTCCTCCGTGAGAGATGCGGGACCGGTGCGTGCACAGCTGATTGCAACTATCACTCACGCCACCGGCCCCACCTCACAGCTCTCGTCCCGCCTTCCTCACCACAATGGACAAAATCAAGAGTGCCTCTGCTGTTTGTCTCACAACATTTGTCTCACAACAGACTGCTGGACCTCTTTGACTAGAGAAAGTTAAATGACTGTGACATGTCATTTCATAGAGGACTTTCAGATGACCTCCTATCTTCTGGACTGCTTTGTTTGCCAGCAAAATTGTTTCAGCCCTTAAAGAACATCTCCACTGGGACCACATACCTTGTTTCGCACATATGCTGAACCTCATTGTCAGAGCTGCATTGAAGGAGGTCCAAGGAATATTGCAAAGGTCAAGACAATAGTTGAATACTTCCATAGAAGTACAGTTGCTTCAGACAAGCTCAAGGCCACACAAAAACAGATGGCTCATGAGATGTTGAGGTTAAAACAGGATGTGGCCACAAGGTGGAATTCAACATATTACATGTTGAAAAGATTTAATGAAATCAAAGATCCAATCATCTCCACCCTGGCACTTACTAATGCATCTCTGCTTACCTTGTCACCAGAGGAATGGAACATTTTCAGATACATTTTGGACATTATTAAGCCATTTGAGTAGGTCACCACTGAAGTGAGTGCAGAAAAGTAAGTATAGTTCAATTTTTTTATTATTATTAATTTTATTTTAACTCTCTTAATGATGCATGTTTTTCTGTATCCTTATTCCTAACAGAGAAGTATATGAAGTACTGGTTTTGATTTTGCTATAATTCATTTATAAACAATTTGTAATCTTCATAGGTTTGTGACTGCCTCCAAAGTCATTTTGATGATAAGGGGTCTTCAGAGGATTGTTACCCGATATCAAAGAAATCCCTCCAGCTCTGACCATGTAAAAAAACTAGTGGATTCCCTGATGTTGGAAATGACCAAGAGGTTTGGCAAAGTGGAACACATTCAGAAGCTCAGACTCAGCCCATCCAAGGTCCGGGAGCTTGTTTTTTTAATGCAAACTTGGCTTAAAGCATGTTCTAAAATATAGCTACAGTGTGTTATTTATTTTAAAGCTTATTTATTAAAATTTTTATAAAAAGCCTAGATTGTTGTGCAATATTATATTTTAGTTTTTCTTAAGGCGCAAATTTGCGCCGCGTTAACCAATCAGGAGCCTGCTCTAGTAGTGACGTGATTATGACATAGCGAGCGGAGGCAGAAATCCGAAACAACAAAGAAGGACTGCGCCTCCGAAGGATTTGATGGATCTAGACACGGCGCATAACGAGTCTATATATCTATCTTCAGCCTTCCATAGCACATAACGCGCAGCTACCCTCTCAATAAAATCCATGTCCGCCGTTTCGCAATTAGACGGGAGCCGCCCGGCAGAAGCCCCTCCCATATAACAAACTGTTTCTTGCATGTTTTATTGTGTATATAGTATAGTGTTATCAGCATTCCGTTGATGCTGCATCCGACGCTATTCCTGCCTGTTTTTTCTTTTAAATGGTAACCTGGCCACCTATATCATTTTTGATTGGTGTGGAAACCCAATTTGACTGGATAATTAATTTCCGGATAGTACACCCCAAAAAAAAAAATGTGTGTACATCAGAACAATGAAATGTATACAGGTTAGAACAACTTGAGTAAATGATGACAGGATTTTCATTTTGGGATGAACTATCACAAAATTTGCATAACACTGTAACTAGTTGACATAAAAACTCACTTTAAACAAACAAACATGCACTATTCTATAAAGATGAGAAACTGTGAATAACTGCTAAATTATCAGAGGTAAAATATAAACAACATGAATATGAAATGAAAATGTAAAATAACAATTTTAAATGTCACATTATGGAAATAAAAACCATACAAAAATGTTACCATATCAATGCCATTCAAGTAGGGCTGATTTGTGGTGTCTGTCATACCTCTTGAAGTGTGGCGCTGCAGAGCTCTATAGCGATATACTGAAACTGTCTGTCTCTCTCCGTGCAAAAATATCGAATCACATTGGGATGCTCGTCTGACTCCCGCAGCAGCTGAACCTCTCGATCTGCAAAACTGAAACATTCTGGGAGAATTCTCTTGACAGCCACTTGACGATTGTCAAACTGACCCCTGAACACATACAGAGAAACCTTTAGTGACAACAAAATTAAATAATGCCAGAAATGAACCAAAAGTCACTCTTTGTCACCTGCCTGTACACAATAGTTCCCTCAGCACCATGTCCAAGAACATCTTTGGGATTAAAAGTGATGTTAACAATACTGACAGTGTTGCACTCCTCTTCTGAAAACAAAACCACAATCAATCAAACAAAGCAAAAAAGGCAGAAGTAAAAAAAAACAATGACACAATTAGGGATGCACCGATACCACTTTTTAAGGATCGAGTACTGATACTTTTTCCCTGGTACTCACCGATACCAGTTTTTTTTTTTTGCTTCAAAAAATTTCAAAGCCCAAAATTCACAGTGTCCAATAACCTCCAAAGGGCAAAACCGAGGACATAAGCATGCAGATTGCCATGCATGGGTCGTCATCATTGATTTTGAAATATTTCCACACTGCTAAGCGCGAATGAAGCGTTAAGAGAGAGTGATTTACATGTTAAGTCAATGCAAAGACGCGATAGACCTACTTGCGGTGCGATTCACGTGAATGAGGCTGCGAGAATTGAGTGTTGGCGTTATTCGCGCGAGTTGAAAAACCTGAACATTGGCGAAAGTTTTTGCCGTCTTAACCAATCAGGAGCCTGCTCTAGTAGGGACGCCTCTGAAGGACTGCGCCTCTGAAGGACTGCGCCTCTGAAGGACTGCGCCTCTGAAGGACTGCGCCTCTGAAGGACTGCGCCTCTGAAGGACTGCGCCTCTGAAGGACTGCGCCTCTGAAGGACTGCGCCTCTGAAGGACTGCGCCTCTGAAGGACTGCGCCTCTGAAGGACTGCGCCTCTGAAGGACTGCGCCTCTGAAGGACTGCGCCTCTGAAGGACTGCGCCTCTGAAGGACTGCGCCTCTGAAGGACTGCGCCTCTGAAGGACTGCGCCTCTGAAGGACTGCGCCTCTGAAGGACTGCGCCTCTGAAGGACTGCGCCTCTGAAGGACTGCGCCTCTGAAGGACTGCGCCTCTGAAGGACTGCGCCTCTGAAGGACTGCGCCTCTGAAGGACTGCGCCTCTGAAGGACTGCGCCTCTGAAGGACTGCGCCTCTGAAGGACTGCGCCTCTGAAGGACTGCGCCTCTGAAGGACTGCGCCTCTGAAGGACTGCGCCTCTGAAGGACTGCGCCTCTGAAGGACTGCGCCTCTGAAGGACTGCGCCTCTGAAGGACTGCGCCTCTGAAGGACTGCGCCTCTGAAGGACTGCGCCTCTGAAGGACTGCGCCTCTGAAGGACTGCGCCTCTGAAGGACTGCGCCTCTGAAGGACTGCGCCTCTGAAGGACTGCGCCTCTGAAGGACTGCGCCTCTGAAGGACTGCGCCTCTGAAGGACTGCGCCTCTGAAGGACTGCGCCTCTGAAGGACTGCGCCTCTGAAGGACTGCGCCTCTGAAGGACTGCGCCTCTGAAGGACTGCGCCTCTGAAGGACTGCGCCTCTGAAGGACTGCGCCTCTGAAGGACTGCGCCTCTGAAGGACTGCGCCTCTGAAGGACTGCGCCTCTGAAGGACTGCGCCTCTGGACCCAGACACGGCGCCGAACGAGTCTATGTCTATCTTCAGCCTTTCACAGCACATAATGCGCAGCTACCTGCTCAACAAAATCCATGGCCGCCATTTCGCAACAAGACTTGAACTGCCTGCCAGAAGCCCCTCCCATGACGCGAATTTCCCTTGCGAATGAAGCGAATTCCACGCGCGATGTTCAAGCGTCCAACTACACACGAATAGCGCGATTTAGGTGTGAACACTCTATGACATTGTGTCTGCTACGGCAGGTGTCTCTGTGTGCACTGGAACGTTCTGTCAATTACGTCACGTGAGGTATCGGTCTTTGGTATAGGAGAATTTTTACGAGTATGAGTACGAGTACATGAGCTTGGTATCGGGCCCGATACCGATACTGGTATCGGTGCATCCCTAGACACAATGCAAGTATGTACTAGTAATAGCATGAGTACACACCGGAAAACACAAAAAGACACCATAGCATGTTTTTTTCAAAACATCTTTATAACTTCGCATAACTTTGGTTGAATCTAAAAAGTCTTAATTAAAACATTTAGCAGCATTTTAATCCAGCGGAAATCTGTATGGAAAACACTTGGTTTCCACTTGTTAAGTAGATGTTTTTATTTTCTTTAAAGGTTTTATTAGACAATATGTGACCCTGGATCACAAAACCAGTCTTAAGTAGCACGGGAAAATTTTTAGTAAAAGCCAAAAATACATTGTGTGGGTCAAAATTATAGATTTTTCTTTTATGACAAAAATCATTAGGATATTAAGTAAAGATCATGTTCAATAAAGATATTTTGTAAATTTTCAACCCAAAATATATAAAAACTTTATTTTTGTGAGTGGATGGCCTGCTACAGTGCCTCGGATTAACAACTTCAAAGGCGATTTTCTCAATATTTAGATGTTTTACACTCTTGTATCTCCACCAGATATTGTCCCATCTTAACAACCCATATATCAATAAAAAGCTTAACTATTCAGCTTTCAGTTGATGTAAAAATCAAAATTTCGAGAAATTTACCCATAAGACTGGTTTTGTTGTCCAGGGTCACATATTATGTTCTGTTTTAGATGTAATGCAATGTGTCGATTTAAGGTTCAAGAACCTCAACAAAGGCTAAGAGAAATCAGACACCCCGCCTTTAAATACAGGTTAAAGTTTTAATCCACCATTAATTAATCTCTGTTTAAAATTTTATAAAACTAGGATCAACAAACCCTAGATTAGCTCTAAAAACTGTTTACTTAATCCTTGTTGGTGCATGTGGTGAGGAAGGGGGGACGAGAGCCGTGAGGCAAGAGAACAAGCATGCCCAAACATCAAACAGCGAGAGAAAGAGCATGCCGAACAATGTGCTTTATTCGTTGTACGGAAGTTCAGAAGTGTTTGTTTGTTCACTGCATTTCAGTAATGAATGTTATATAAACGGTGGATAAAATGCTGGATTTGTATTGATAGAGCAGTCACGTTTGAATAAAGTGAGAGTAATGCATAGTGTCAATATGAAAAATATGTAAAACCTCAGGAGCGCTAAAAGCATTGCATCACTACACAAGGAGACTAGCTAACTTTACCCTGAAGAGAACGGCAACTTGGTAAGTAGTGAAGCAAGTTTTCAGTTGTTTATGATGGAGATATTTTCAAAACTTTTGATCATCCCGTGTTTTGGAGGCGGCTCATATGAGAACGAGCCAACCAGGGAAAACTCCCGCAGCTTCAGGCTGTGAGCTCCTGCCACCTCACAATAACGTTGTATAAAATAACTTTTCAATGCCGTAGTTTACACAGGACATGGAAATGTGCATTGATATAACTTAATTTTACACGTTACTTGTTTGCTTTGATATGTGAACTGTCTTTGTAGTGTTAAGAGAGGGAAAGCTGGGCAATTTATTTAAATTCCGCCGGCAGGTCCATCAGCTTGGCATTATAAATCACTATGTTTCAGCAATAAACAAGTAAATTTTTCCAAGTTGTTTTCAGAGATGATGAAATGTTAAAGAATAATCTTTTTTTATATATTCACGAAAATGCCGCATCACGACATCCGATGGGTTTTCCCAGATCACTTTTCCTTATTGCCTAGATTCAAGCAGATTTAAAGAAGCATTTTATTTATAAGAAAATCTTACCTGCTTCCTCATGCTCATTGGCTGAATGTGCAATTTCAGACTGGGACAGGTTTGAGTGGTTGGACGCCCGTGGTGTGATGTTAGGGCTGCTGTGGGCAGAGCTCTCGCAGCGGATGTGGGCTGTCTCCAGGAAGTCGGAGTCAGGCGACTGAAAGATGAGATGCTGTCGCTGTAGGAGGTGAAGCTTCTCCTCCATCTGTTGCTGGAACTGCTGGTGCTGAAGCTGCTGCTGCTTGTTAACACTCTGAAGAAAGCAGCAGCACCTTCAGATCTGAGCAACTAATGCACTGATATCAGGCCACTTATACCAGATACTAGAGTTGCACGATTCTGGTTAAATTGAGAATCAATATTCTTTTTTTTAAATAAAGATTGAGATTCTCTTACGATTCTGAATGACAACTTAAAGTAATATATCACTTAATAGAGGTTCTGACAAAAAAAACGTTTCAAAAGTATTACATATTTCATGGTTAACCTATACTGACTATAGTGAAAACATCAAATGCAAAAGTTAAACTTCCTGAAAAGTATAAATACATTCAAGTAACTTGTATATTACCTAGGGATGCATGATCAATTATCGGCCATATCGGTATTGCCGATAAATGGTAATTTTTTATGTTATTGGGAAAAATTTGGTGGATTTATTATAGACGATAAATACAAAAAAATTCCTCTGGTTAAAATACACTACAGTACTGTCTTTCTGTCGCAATGATTCACTTACTGCTATCAGCAAAAAGAATTTGATGTAGGTACAGTACAGATAACGTATTTATAAATGTGTAAATTATAGGAACAAAAGAATATCGTTTGAATCAAACTGTTGTCTGAATGCTGTCTGTTTTGAGAGCTGTTAGACATGTGACTATAAAGAAAATTTTCTGCGTTGCTCGGGAAGAACATCTATAATTTGTTTATGAAATTAAAAATATACCAGAAACGTTTGAAGGTTAAAGAACCGTTAGCTAGTGTAGAGTAGTCTTGGTACATGATTTCAGGGAAAAAAGAGAACTAATGGTTACCTTGTTTTCTGCAGTCAATGTTTCAAATAAAAGCAGTTGTCCACTTTTTGCTTTTTGTTTCAGTCTAAGGGAATTTTATATTAATATTTAGATACTGTATATCGGCCATAAATCAGTTATCGGCTTCCAGTGATAAAGAATTATCGGTTATCGCCCAAAAATGTACATATCGTGCATCCCTAATATATACTGTATATATATTCAATATTTCTACAGCAAAACAAATTGATAATTCTTACAGGTTTTAGGATTTTTGCTTAACATCTACAGACACCTACACATTGCTTGAAGAGGTTAGAGAAAGATACAATTGATAAACATACAAATATAGTATTCTCAACTATAAACAGTTAAAAATAACCTGAAAACATGACATTTTGGGCAACTTTGTGGCCTGGGGGTTAGAGCGTTGGGCTTGTGATCAGATCTCAGTGCCAGCAGGTCATGACTGAAGTGCCCTTGAGCAAGACACCTTACCCCTGATTGCTCTGCAGTAATGTGTCACTGTAAAAAACTACTTGTAAGTCGCTTTGGATAAAAGCGTCTGCCAAATGAATAAATGTAAATGTAAAAAATGTAACTTGATGAGAAGCTCTTATAGCGCAGGTTCTCTTTAGCGTAAATAAATACATTGATAAGCGCCACAAACTCTTGCCGTGTTTTTACTGTAAAGACAGATTCGGATTTGTCCGCGCTACAAACTGCAATCATAAAATTTTTATTTAAACATCTCCAGTTAAGATGTGTGAAGCATAAGCTGAACAATATAACACAACCCTGAATGACAATCATAAGAGTAGTTTTGTTGCTGGCAGTATTTTATGTTGGTGTGTTATTTGGTGTGAGAATAATTGGCGCAGAGTGTGCGCTAGTAAATATGTGTGTATCATGCGTTGGCAACTCTGCTTTAATCCCAGTACTTCTGTGATAATTTGATACAGAAATAACGATAGTGTGTGGTTGAAAAAACTTCTAATGATGAACATTGCTTTCTCTGCTTCAGCGGCAGCACCAACACAGATTTTAGCATTATGATTTTAGTCGTAGGAGTAATAAAAAAAAGAGAATCATTGAGTTTCATTAATGAGATTGTGTTGGTGTTTGAATCGACTTGCTATATCGGAGTCAGCGAACATGTTTTGGAACAATTCCCCAATGCCCTGATTCGAATTATATGAATGATGGTTCAGGCACCAGATCAGCCCTGAGTTACGGTCTGCTGTCTGGCTATCGCTGTCTCGGTGGTTCTGGTGGCACTGGTTTGCTGCTGAGGTGGTGCGACAACAGCTGACCTTGAGTTGACATGATTTGCTGCGACCTGTGTAGTGCTGCTAACATTGCAAAACAACGAAATAGGGAGCTGCTCCCCCCTCACGCGAAGCCGCTGCTGCTGAATGTTCGATCCACTGTGTGACCTCATAGCGGTAATGCTGTTCCAGGTAACATTTATAGTTTTTTTGCAGACAGTGCAAAATGATTCCTGGTCATTCCCCCTGACGGGCTTAAGCCAGTCTTTAAATGACGGGTCGTCAACCCAAGTTCGCGAAAACTTACATTTCCCCATTTCACATTGTAAATTTGGTAGAAAATAGAAGCAAGTGGTTTTAATATCAACTGAGGCAAAATAATTTGTTGGCGTCTCTGATAGCCTATCAACCAAGGAACTCTACACAGTTTACTTCTACGTCATTGCTATCAACTCAGACTCACTCAGGGTCCTGTTAGAACCGTATACATTTTTAATGTATTCTTTTTACTACCGCATGGACACCGTGTTAGTTCATATAATCATGAATCTTAAAAATCTCTAAATAATTTTAACAGATGTTGAACAATAACAAAATTATTCAATCATTGTACAACACTGCTGCTATTGGGTGTGATACTGCTAAGAATAAGGACAGGTTTAGTGGTATGTGTAGGTTTAAGTTTTGGATAAGGGATCAACAGTGTACATGGCTCAATTTGATTACTATAAGGAACACTGTTAAATCTGTTTGTATTACACTGATTTGATAAATTAAGTATTTTCTTTAAAAGTTGATAATTTTTTTTCTGTTGATGTACGATTCAAGGAATATTCTGTTTAATTGTACACAATTGTATGCTTGAAAATGAAAATGTAACCACCCTTTACACAATGTTTTTTAAAGACCAATGCCCATAAAGGTATTACATGCTTGGTAAAATTGATACAAATTTACAAATGATGAATAGTAAATTTTAGATTGGGTACTGCAAAAACATGAACAAATTATTATTAAATGCAATTTTGCAATCAAGATGACTACTCAAAGTTACTAATAATTAGTTAATATTTATAAACCCCGTAGAAGCCTAAACAAAAAACAAAGCACAAATATATGACCTTTACAGATTGCGATTATGAATTTATTTAGTTTGTGAAGTGCTTATAATTACCAATTAAGCAAGTTTTGGTCTTTATCTTATGGTGCCCGTGTTACAGTGTGATTATACATTTAAGTACTGAGTAAATAAGGGATAATCCAGGGCTAGCAATGGATTATCACGTTTATAGCATGGTTATTTGCCAAATTAAAGCTGTTATTGCACCCTCCAGCCAATTATTGTATAATTTCTGTTAAAGTTGGCCTGAACTGGCCATTTTATTATTTTATACCTGTTGTTTAAGGTCGTTTGTGCGTTCTTAATTTTGAAAACACCAATTCAATATGTAATAGACTATTTTGCCTGCAGAATAATACTAATAATAGAGTTTTGAGGGCAGACCTGACCTGTTGAAAAGTCTCCATGCGTGTTTAGTGGAGTGTGGGTGCATCAAAATCTGTGTGTCTGTCTTCTGTGTTTTCACCTTTTTAGTTTTTTCTTGTATAACCTTATTTGTTTGCTTGTAGTCAATATGTTTTTTTGTACAGCTGCTTTGTAACAATGAAAATTGTAAAAAGCGCTATATAAATAAAGTTGACTTGACTATTTTCTTCCTTGGTTTTGAGGCTGGTTCAAGAAACATTTGGTTTTTAATGCCGGGCCGCATTGAAGACTTGGAAGTAAACGCCCACTGCTATAATTGGATCACAGTTCCAAATGAAAGCAGTTTGTCCTGGGATGCACATTATTCTACAGATGATCCACAACGAAGAGAGCACACATCACTCCGTTAGGTTACATTGTTTTACATTGTACATACGTTTTTTTTACAGCAATGGCGGTTCATTAAGGCTCTCAATAGTTCCCGGAATTTACAAGTAACGCGTGGAGCTGCGACTGAACAGACGAACTGAGGTAACCTTCTTACCCATTTGAAGAGGAAAGCCATTTAAAGAATAAAAAAATGAAAGAAATAAAGCATTTAAAGAGAAAACATAACTTCCTGGAACTATCTGAAGGCTCGATGAATCACGTGATGCTCAAGCATTTTGGACTTCCGTTGGCAGAACTCTCTCTCTCAATGGCTTACCTCAATGGCCTACCAGCCCTAATGTTTACCTTTGGGTAGATGATGATGAAGGCCACCCATCCAGCCAGCAGGAAGGTGCAGAAGATAATGGTGGCCATGTCTTTCAGCATGGAGTCCACCGGAGTCTCCACACGTGGTTGGCGTCCAGGCTTCTCCTGCAGGGAAGAGATGGGTGGAGGCACTGGACTGCTGTCCTCCATTCCACTTTCATTCACCTTCTGGAAGACAGCAGAAATACGTAAGGACTCTTTAACAGCTGAAGCCAGTGATGTAGTAGACACATGTACAGCATGGGACATTGTCCATACCTCTTCAATGGCTTTGTCTGTGGCGGGGGGAATGACGTTGCTGTGTTGACGGGGGATACTCTCTGGAAATTTTTCCAAGATTTTGTTGTGAGCATCAGGTGGTGTTTCGTGGTGACCTACAGATGAGAATAACAGATTGTGAGAATAATGTTTATACCTTAATAACATTACCAACACAGAAAATTACTTAGCCTCTGTAAAATTTTATTTTTACTAAAATATTGAGACCATTGTGATTTTGGAAAATAATAGTGTCTTGCATTGCCTAATTTTTCATATCTGATATTCTTGATATCTTTTCTGCATGATTTACAAAACGTGTGACTGAACTATAGGGCGCACCTATCAGCAGCAGAGAATTCCTCATGAAGTTGATGCGGTTTCTCTCCTTCAGTGCAGTGTTAAATTTCACTGTTGTGCTGGGTGTGATCACACACTCCTGGTCCTCTTCCACACTTGACTCCTGGTTACTTGGGCCCTCAAGCAAAGGAAACGTCCTCCCGCGGGGCTGACACACACACACACACACACACAAAGAAGATTAAACATCTAAAAGCCAACACTTCCACAGCACTGTTCATGGTTAATTGACAAAAAAGGGTTGGCAAGATGAGAAAATCATTAATCTTTTAAGAATTTAATAAATTCCATCATTCCAGAGAGCCATATAATTATATAACATTATATTGTCAACATTCACATAAACAAGACTTGAGACAATTTCAGCCTTGTTTACTTTAGAAGGGTGTGGAGTATGTTTTCACATTTATAAAGTCATCACACAGATCATACACATTCACCTGTAAAAGCTCTCTACTGTGTTCCATGTCGCTTAATTGTATTTGGTGTGACAGGGCCTTACAATGTTTTAACATTTTATCATAACTCACCACAACAGTAACACCATCATGTACCAGTGAGGGAGATGCGTACAAGCCAGTGGAGTGTTTCCCTACATACAGCGTGGACCTGTAACCGTACCGGACAGAAATAGTAGATTATCATTCACAATATGTTTTGAAGTTTTTAGACTGCAAGTGACTTTAAAAATAATTCATACAAATCACCTAAATAGAACAAATCTAATTCTATAAGTCTATTATATATTTAATAAGACAATATTACAAGTGATTCACATACTGGGAGTCTTTAAGAGGAACAATAGAGGTCCCCTGCAGTAAATTGTTGTTTTTTAATGTTGTTTATATTTCTATGTGGCGTTTTTAATATGAAAAATATTAAATATTATATTAAGAAAAGCCATGTGCAAATTCATAATTTTAAACCATTGTGGATTATTTTCTCGATAAGGCTGCAGATCCACCAAAGGCGCCTTTACGCGGCTGAATTTTTGCGGCGATTTTGTGGGTGCTTGAACTGCATTTTCTTTTTCAAGCTTGTGAAAAGCATAGTAACCATGATTTCATTTCAAGGCACAAAGGAATAATTATCGCAGGAAAAACTTTAGCATATGCTATTTTTATGCTTAAAGTGATAGTTCACCCAAAAACTTAAATTCTGTCATCATTTACTCACCCTCTTGTCATTTCAAACTTTAATGACTTTCTTCCGTAGAACAAAAAAAGTTGGTAACAGCACGGCACTGGCCCTTATTCACTTCTATTACTAAGGCAAGGGAATGGGGGCCAGATATCAAAATTCTTCAAAATCTCCTTTTTTTGTTCTGCAGAAGAAGTCATACAGGTTTGAAATGACAAGAGGGTGAGTTAATAATGACAGAATTGTTTTGGGGGGTAAACTATCACCTTAAAGATTAAACCTCAACAAATGCACAGGGTAACATGAGTGTTAAGAGATATGTGGCAAACTGCTGAGTTTGATCTAACTCCAGCCATTTCTTTTATAAAGTGATATGCTGTGAAAAACAAAACTGAATCTTCACATGCTCAAGCATCTTCTGCACATAGCATAGGAAAAGCAGACAGGATATGGCTCTTAAGCTGGATGTTGTAGAAAACACAAGGTGCTCAGACAACAAGATAATTTTACACAAAAGCATGTCGAGTCATAACCCCAAAAGAATCTGTCACATATATTTTTGACATGCCAAACAAATTCTTATTACTGAAAAGCATCTGGACTCTTTTTCAAAATTTTCTCTCATAATGCAATTTTGTAATACAACAAATTTACTTAATTTCTGCTTGGTAAGTATACCAATCTGTTTTTTTGTGTGTGGGCCAAAAATGTGTTCAACAGATGTGGTTATCATCTCTTAAATAACCAGTGTTACTTATTGTGCATGGGGTCTAAAGTGCTGCTCACATTAGCTTATCTTTAGTCTTCTTCTCCCGAAGGAACGGATATTTCCACGGCGTGATGCGTCCCCCCTCTCCTGACATGAAGGTCAGGTAACGCAGTGTTTCTACAGCAACGTTTGTGTGCGTGACCTTGCGCAGTCCCTCACGCTGCCAGATGTAGATGGCCACCACGGGAGAGTTGTAGTTCTGTACCCACTGCACATCGCCAGATTCGCTGTCTACCGTCACCACAAGACCATCACCATTGGACACAAAGTGAGCCATATCTGTCAAACACATAAAATAAAAAGAAAGGAAGATGAAAATTTTTTAAGGATTATGTGGTTTATCTTCACTGCAGCCAGGTGTGTTTACAGTGTGCCTCAGGTTCTATACAAAGTATTTTACCGCCTCTCTTTTGGCTTACAGTATGTATTAGAGAGATCTCAAACATTGAAATGCCATCGAATGACTGTTCTGTCACATACAAGAAAGTAGAAAATGGTGAACATACTGTATTTGGTATCCTCGTCGGGCAGAGTGTAGGCATAATCCGAATAGGTGGCATTCCAGCGCAGCTCTCTGCTCTTTGTGTCATACATGGTGATTGTGTACTCTGAGAAAACACATCCATATTACAGATACAAAGACAATTTATTACCATGAAATATTAACACGATTTTCATTGTTTGTTGAAAATATGAGTGCTGCTTTCCCATGCAAAATAGCTTGTGGGTGCAGTGGGGTACTGTTGTGGTTGATAAAATGTAGTTCGGTCACTAAACATTATCAGAGATATATTAATCAATCATTATTTCCCAGGGTAAGGCAGTTACAGTTTTCTCCATTTACAGGTTCCTTAGAGTTGAAGCACTACTTATAATGTTCTCACAAGAATCTTTATATGAAATAAAACAGTGAAACTTTGTGTGAAATTCTTAGTCTTACCTGTACGGCCAAGGTAGAGCAGAGAGGATGATGGACAGTACATCTCAGCATAGGAAGAGGTCAGCGTTTGCTGCTTCTCTCCAGTCAGCAGATCAACCACATACCAGATGTCTTGTTTCTTACCTACAGACAAACAAACATTTAACACCTAAATAAAGGGCTACAAATAAGGGTGTCCTGTAGCTTAGCTGGTAGAGAAGTGTGTTAGCAGTTCAAAGATCATGGGTTTGAATGCTCAAGCCCGGTGAACACACATTTACTGATAAAATGTCTACCTCAAATGCACTGCAAGTTGCTTTGGATAAGAAGTGCAAATGCATTCAGTAATAATGGGAACAGATGGCAGAAATAAACTGCAAAACTGCATATTTTGTAAATTTCTATTATGTGGACTTGATACTTTGGGGGTCTCATATACGTTCTGTGAAATGAATGGTTCATTATAATGACAATCCATAAGTTAAATTAAACATTTACATCCCTATCCTAAATATTTACAATCCTCGGTACTCTTAATATTGACTAGACTTTATCCATTTAAAATGTATTGGATCTTGAAAATGTGAACAAGTGGAAGGTTACTTCACTCCACAAGTGAAGTAACATTTGGCTTAATGAGGTACTCGGCAATGTAAAGGGGTTTTTCATTTATATCACTGATATACTGTATCAGTTTCATTTTTTATTTATACCACAGGGCCGTTGAATGCTCCAACTGATTGGTTGAAAAACGTTCTATCGGTGTGCATAACCTTGTCAGGTCCCGGGTTTGGTCTCCCTTCACTTTCTCACTCGCCTTTCCATGTGCACAGCTGATGCGGCTTGGCAATCAGCTGAGCGGCTCAGCAGCGCACAACTGTTCTTATTGCTCTCATTATTTTCCTCCCTTTCTATTCCTCTCTGTTTCTCTCCTTCGTTGCTGTTGCGTTGTATTACTACCTTACTCTAGCCTCTTGCCTTGTCGGATTATTTATACTAACCTTGCTCTCTTCTAGTTATAGTTTTCAAGTTTTCATGCACTGGAGAATTGTTTTGGACTTGACTGCCGCTTAGATCCGGATTCTCTCTGTTAGTCTGCACTGGTTTGGATTACGAGTTTTGCCTTTTCCCTCTGGACTCTGTTTGCACCTCGACCGACCCTTGCCTGTTGTGCTTCCTCTTTTGGATTACCCCTTCGGACTCTGTTCGCACCTCGACCGACCACCTGCCTGACTGACCCTGCATCTGCTTTGCCCTGGACTGTCTGAAGCCCTGCTTAGCTTTTGTTTTGTTCTTGCTTATTATTTGATTAAAACCATTATTATTTTGAATCTGCATTTGAAACCTTTCAGCAAATGAACACCTATGAAGGTGATTTCAGGTCTGCTGACCGCATTACAGTTTCAAATCACTTCGCCAAGTTTAAACAACAGCGAGGTTATAGCGTAGCCAACAGACCATTACCGCACAAAGCACCCTGCTCTTTATCTGATGTTTATGATGTCAAACTTTACTGTTAATGGAAACGTGTACAGTTTCGTTTTCCTCTTCATGCTGCATATAACTGATAAGCAAAAGTTTGTGATTTTTTTTTCTGCTGATGACAATAAATAATTTATTCCTCGTATTATTTCTATAACTGGGTGTTCTGTCACATTACTGGAAGCACCCAGGTTTGCACATGGTCTTTTGCTCTCTCGCTCGCACGCACACAGCAGTGGCTCAAGATTCAGTGTCTGTTCGCTCTAACGGACAGTTGAAATGAGATGCCCAAGACATATTAAATGCGATAACATGACAAATGTTGAAATTAAACATTTGAAGAATGTCATGTGGTGTGGTAACCATGGTATAAGCGGAATAATTGACTCCGTCCGTTCAATTATTAGAAAGTTAATAGAACGGCCCATCGTCAATTAATCCCTACCTAAAATCACCCATATTTGCCGGCCAAAAAACCTACTTTTCCCAAAAGTTATACGCTTGCCCGACCTCGCTGATTGGAAATCTAATATGACGGCTTCATGCAACTAGCCCATAAGGGCATTTTTATTTCAGGTGGGGCACCACTTTTAGTATAGTTTACTCCGGTTTCCTCCCCCAGTCCAAAGACAAGCAGGTTAGGTTAATCAAAGACTCTAAATGCCCCCTCCCCCAATTTATGTATGTACTAGTGCTGTCAATCGATTAAAAAAATGACTAATTAATCACACTCAATTGAATTTTTCTCAAATATGTCTAAGATGGGCATGCCATACAACACTGACTGACACTGAAGTCACCCGACTTCTCCCTCCCCACCCCACCACCTTTTTTCCATCTACATGCCATCCTTAGGACATATCACACAGGCACACGGCTTCTCGTATCACTGTTATGCTGATGACACCCAGATCTATACCTCGTTTCACCCAGACGATACCACTGTAGCAGCTTGCATAACAGCCTGCTTAGATGACATCTCAGCTTGGATGAAAGAGAATCACCTGCAGCCGAACCCGGCCAAGACAGAACTACTTGTGCTTCCGGAACACCCCACGGTCCAACACAATCTCACCATCCAGTTTGGCAACTCAACTATCACTCCCTCCGAATCAGCCAGGAACCTCGGAGTCATATTTGATGAACAGTTGTCCTTCAATGATCACATTGCAAAGACAACGCGATCATGCCGATATGCCGAATTTAACATTCGCAAGGTCAGACCCTACCTCACTATGCATGCGGCCCTAATCCTTGTCCAAGCCCTGGTAATCTCAAGGTTGGACTACTGGAATGCTCTCCTTGCTGGTCTTCCTGCAAAGGCTATCAAACCACTTCAACTGGTTCAAAACGCAGCAGCACGCCTCATCTTCCAACAGCCCAAAAGGGCTCATGTGACACCTCTTTTCATCTCTCTCCACTGTCTACCGGTTGAAGCCCGGATCAGATTTAAGTCACTGATGTTTGCATACAGGACTATCACTGGCTCTGCGCCAGTATACTTTCACACCCTACTACACCCTTCATCACCCATCAAGAACCTGCGTTCAGCAAACGAGCAGCGCCTTGTAATGCCTTCTCATAAGGGCACTAAATCCCTTTCCCGCTCATTCTCCTTCACAACTCCTTCCTGGTGGAACATTCTTCCCAATACGGTCAACCACATCTCTCACAACCTTCAAAACAACTACTTAAAACCCATCTTGACAGACAAATGAAAAAAAACAACAAAAAAATACACTAACCCTCTTCTCTCAACAGGTAGTGGTCTAGATACCATAGTGGTCTAGTACAATAGCACCTATTGTACTATTGCTCTTTTATGAGATATCGCTTATCGTCCCCGAACTCTTTGTAAGTCGCTTTGGATAAAAGCGTCTGCTAAATGACTGAATGTAAATGTAATACGTCAAATGAAAGGTCTGACTCTACAGAATAAGGAACTAAGGATCTTCATTTTGCTTAAATATTAACACAGATATAATAAACTTTGAATGAATCGCGAAGTATGTGCACAAGCAAAATAAACATTGCATATCTGATCTGATGACTTCACTAAGCATTTACAAATAGCCACAAATGTTACGGAATATTCATTGGTCTGTTGTTTTCTGCAATATGAGACCGTTCCTAACTGTCTGCGTGCTTGGATGTGGTAAATATCGTCTGTTTTGTCTCACGTGTGCAGGACACAAGATCCAATGCAAAACAAGATAGTAAATAAATAGGCAAAAATATATCAACGTCTATCCATCCAGATGAGATATATATTGAAAGAAACCTGAGACTCAGCCCTTTACATAGATACATGGTGTAAGAAAATCGGCCAATCATAGGCGAAGATATCTTGCTGCGTAAAGGGGGTGTGAGAGCATAACAAATACATTTTCCGCACGGCGCTTTACACATACGGTCGCTTTGTGTAACTTGGACGGCCGTTCTTGTCGATAAAATATAAAATAATGGCACCAAAAGTTAAGGGCAAGGGGAAACAAACAAACAAAAGTTTTCGTCGGTGTAGAAGCAGTTTTGGCTGAACTTGACAGGCTGAGTGATTCCGACAGTGCCGAGAGTGTGGATTCTGCCAGAGAAGCGGCGTTTCTCAAGGTAGAGGATGCTGAGTTGGATATGCAAGTAAATATCTTTACACATATATATGCTTTATGACTTTTTGTTAATGCTAATAATGACTGTGTTATTACTGTAATGTTCTTATATTCCTATATGTTTGGAAATAATATTGATTGTCGTGTTCTGCGTTGCGTATTTATACCGCTATTAGTTGTTGTCTGTTATAATAATGATGCTTGTGTGGACTACTAATAGTGTGCTTGCAGGACTACTGTTCTCTGTTCTTAGATGATACTGTTATTATTTGTTTTCATAAATTAAAAAAAGATACTTTGCCTTCCCAATGGTGCTTTTGAAGAACTCTTCCATACTATGGATAGAGACAATAAAATGTTTCCCTTATTTGCTGCCACCTGCTGGAATCAACTAGAACTGTCTGCAGTGTACTGGAGTTCACATGCTCCGAGTTATACACTTTCAAATACAGACTTTAGAACAAAAAATCAAAAAGCGCCTTGTGTTTTTTGTGTATACCATAAGTCTATCAACACATACAATAAAGTTTATCACTTTCAACAGTATTTTATGAAATTGTGGGGGGTTTTCTGTAAAATAACACCAGAATTTCTAATTTACACTTCTGTATGTGGGAATGGTGTGCTTTTAAAATTGGGTATGCCAAATTCAGGTGAAAATGGAGAAAAAGAACACTTTGCCTTTCCAAGGGTGCTTTTGAAGAACTCTTCCATACTGTGGGATAGAGAAAAACATGTGTTTTCCCTTATTTGCAGACACTTGCTGGAATCAAGTAAAGCTATCAACAGGTTCCTGGAGGACAAATGGGCAGAGTAATACACTTTGAAACACATATTTAGAAAATAAACTAAGAAACACATTTTTTGTGTGTTTCTCATAGGACTGACAACACTTACAATCATGTTTATCCCTTTCAACAGTGTTTTATGACATCTGGAGGGGTTTCCTGGAATATGGTCTGTGTTTGTTTATCATTTTAGAAACATCTCTAAACTGCAGCCAATGTTTTCTGCTGAAGACGCAGAGAAATGATTTATGATCTCACGTATAGAATATTGTAATTGATTGTTGGATGGATCTATTGCAAGACTTCTGAATAAACACCAGCTTGTTCAAAATGCATCAGCAAAAGTGCTCACCAGATCAAAGAAATTTGACCACATAAGCCCAATTCTAATCTATCTGCATTGGCTGCCCATTAAATACTGAAATCCACTTCAATATACTGATAACAGAGGTGGGAAGTAACTAATTACAAAAACTTTCGTTACTGTACTGAAGTACATTGTCAATTTTGTATACTTTCTTTAGTAGAATAAATGCAGGTACTTTGGGTAGAATAAAAATAAAGGTTTACATTTATGGTATACAAATTCATTATTAACTTCAATTTGCCAGTGGAGCAACACAACGAGCTAGCGTTTGACAGGCACTTTTCAAAACTACTGCTGTGCTGTGGAGCCCTACACATCAGGAAGTAGACAGGTCTTATTTGGGGCAAAACCAATCAAACCTTCCCGTTCAGCTGGAGGAGGGGGCCCTTACTGTCAACCAGGATTCAACATTAAATTACTGGTGTTTTGAATTAGCATCTTTAACGTTTGAGTATTTTAGTGAATTTATGCAAGCTTTACTATTCGATGTTTGGAAATCGTGATTTAGGGCAGTTCTTGAAATGGGTCATAGCAATGATATTACCAGAGCACAAAGTAGCTGAGGTAGATGGTGATCTAGGCTAAAACATATCACCGTTTTTGCACTGACATAGCACGGACAATGTACAGTGTCTAACATGCAAACGCACAGTATTTTATATGGTAAAGAACAGAGCAGTTAAACCAAAATGTACAGGGCAAAATTTCACTGTTAATGTCATAACTGAGTACTAGTTCCACAGTGGGAAATATAAAAATATTCCCCTAAAAATCAAAGCCATTGCCTGTAGGTAAGTAGATTTCCAGATCCAGGTCTAAATTCAAAGTGAATAGCAACACCTTTTCACAAATAACATGCCACATGAGTTGAGACACTTCAGTGAAGTAACCTACCCATGTATAAGATGCCATCAGAACTACGACATGGAGATGCCTGCACCAGCTCTGGTATGGTAAAGGGCAGTTTCTGTAAAAACACCAAAATATGTTAGTTTGTCAAAGTAACAAACATGCATTTTTTGTTTTAGTTTGTGGCTGGTTAAGTAAAGTCAGTGTTTCACTTCTACATTGTAACTACCGGTACCTACTACAGACCTTGCAAACTCGGGAAGAGGTGAAAAATATAATCATGCGTGCAATATAAATCTCTGTTGGGGGGACTTGGGGACATGCTTGCCCATAATTTTAACATGTAAATGAAGCATTTTGGCATACTCTGGCGAGGAAAAAATCTATACAGACGTGCTCAAATTTGTTGGTGCCCCTCCACAATAGACAAAGAATGCAACATTTTCTCTGAAATAACTTGAAACTGACAAAAGTCAATTGCATCCACCATTGTTTAATCCATATTTAATAGAAATCTGAAAATGCTATTGATTTTTTATTCAACATAACATTGTAAATAATCCTGGGTCTTCTTCCATGGAAACCCCTTTTGCTCAAAAAGCGACAGTTGGTGCGATCAGAAACTGACGTACCTTCACCTTGGAGTTCAGCTTGTATATGTTTGGCAGTTATCATTGGTTACCATTTGCACTATCCTTCTGTTCAATCTGGGGTCGATGTTCAAGGAACTAATTAGTTTTAAATATATCTATAATCCAATTATGTATTATCTTTTCTAAGAGGTACCAACAAATGTGTGCAGGCCATTTTACTGAGTTTCCACACCAGACACGGTAAATCATGCTATTTACGCGTAGTTGGACGCTTGAACATTTTGAGTTTACTCGCTTCATTCGCACGTCAAATTCATTCGCGAGTATACATGATACAATAGCTTTTAATTTCATCACTATTAAAGAGGAATGAAGCATTATTTCAATGAGCTGTAAGGGTACCAACAAATTTGAGCACGTCTGTATTTGTTTCAACAACAAAACAATTATTTGCCATCTATCAAAGAGAAACAAACGAGAAGTACAAATGACAACAGATTGTCTCACCGTTAGTCCCTCATTGTTTTTCCCTCCGAGAGAGTACAGACTTCCATCATTGGGGTCCGGGAGGAAAGCAGGCCTGTTAAAACATACAAGACACTCACCTACTTTGTTTAGGCTTTTAGCTGTTTGTCTGTAAAAGGAGTAGTTCACAGAAAAATTTGAACTTATTTATATACTGTACAATGGGAAAAATGATTGCTGATTTTGTAAGTTTCCCTGCTTACAAAGAAATGAAGGGTCGATAATTTGCCACATCATTGAGTGGCTGAGTGTTGGGGCCATGTACTGTAACCTCCTCCCCTCAACCAAAACACTGAAGATGGGTCATGGATGTGCTTTCAACATGACAAAGACCCAACACATGTCGATATCGCCAAGATAACCAAGTGGCTGAAGGAGAAGCACCTGAAGTGTCCTGGTCAGTCTCCAGACCCTAGTCCTATACAAAATCTGAAAGGAAGCTATGGAGTCGACCAAAATGTCTCCTGAAACGTGTTCGAACCTGGCGACCAACTATAAGAAACATCTTACCTCTGTGCTTGCCAACAAGGGTGCTCCATCAAGTACTAAGTTATGTTTTGCCCGAGGATCAAATACTTATTTTACTCAAAGAAATGCAAATCAATGTATAACATGAATGTTTACAGAATTATTTGGATATTCTGTTTCTATCAGTTAAAATAAACTTACCATAAAAAATACAGACCCTTCATTTCTTTGTAGGTGGGCTAACTGACAAAATCAGCAGGGGATCAAATCATTATTTTCCCCACTGTACGTAACCTCATTATATTTCAATATAGGTATTTGCAGGTCTTTTCCACACAATACCAGGTCACATGGGCCACATTTGTCAGGTTTCGAAAAACTAAATAAATCCTGAATCTTTGGGTGAACTATCCCTTTAATGTGTGAGTAAGGGCTGTGTTTTGTCTACAACTTTCCGGTACAATACGCATCACGATACAAAGCCACGATATAATACATATTCCGATATGGGTACATTTTTAATTACATTACTTTTTAGCAGAATGTATAAACAATATGATCTGTTTTTGTACATTGAATAACCACAGTTAAAACAACTGTGATGATTAATATAAATTGTATTTTTGATATGCAAAAAAACAATTGTTTTGGATTACAAAACATAATATTACAAATTTAGAGCAATATGCTTGCATAAACTTGCCATTCGTATTAGGCTACTTGTGTTGAATTGGCGCCTAATTAACTCCGCACAACTCTAACCTTAACTCTTAACCGTTTAAGTTAATGATACAAGAATGTGCTTACGGATGCACAGAGAAGGTGAGAGAATGCGCGCTTGCTTTTCACTTTATGATGGTTAAACTTCGCTAATCCGCGGGTCACATGCATACAGAATTGTCTGTACGGATTACAGATAAACAACAATTGGATTATTTACCAGACTAATAATTGTTACAAAACATTTGACACATAATTATTGGCTCATTTAAAAAGTGCGGCAGAATCGATACGGAGGCAGTTTTATCTAGGATGGTATCGTCAGAAGCACAGACCTAGTGTGAGTGCATCACACATTTGATCAACAGGCTAAAATAACTGATATCACAAACAGGAAGAAAGAACACACTCAGCATCTTTGCGCTGTTCCTGTTTTAACTTCCTCAAAAACATTCTCACAGATAAAGGTACACTTACTCTGACACGTGAGTTGGGACTTGTAGAACAGGATCTGCATTGGGATGAGAAAATGTTTTAGTTCAGACAGAAAAACACTAAATCACAGGCGAATAAAGACAATCAAAAACAATCACAATAATGTGATTATGCTCATATCGCAGTATGCATAATCGATAGGGATGTAACAATGGTGATCTCACATTGCATTGTTTTACAGAATGAGTTGAGGCAAATTAACTGTTTGTAAAATAAAAATCTATTTTGTGTTGTATAACAAAACTAAATTGGAGTTAAAAAAATTCCAAATCATTAAAAAAGAATAATACAAAAGTTTATTTAATATAAAATAACTAAGACTGTGCTTTTCCTAACTTTAACTTTTTAAAGAAATATCAGCATATCCACGTGTACCAAATTTGCAGAAAAACTGTTTTGAACAGTTTTTTCAAAACGTACAGCAATTCTTTTACTTTCTCAACCGACTTGAATCCTCAAATAATATAATCGATTGAATTGTTAAATCCCTCATAATCAAAGTAACATATGTGGTGTACGCCGGTTGTAATCGCAATAAGAAGGCATCACTTCATGCTAAATCACATTTAAGCTGCTTTGACCACGGTGCGAATGTGCTTCTGTCATGCACCTTAAGTGCAAATTCATGGAAACAAGGCATTCTGAAGTTTTACCATCAGCAACTCTGTTTCAGCAGTCTCTGCTAGTTATCGTCATACAGAAACAACGGGATAACAGCAATGAATTGCAATACTTTTTTTTTAAAAAGGTTAAAAAATGCAGCTGAAAATACAACTTGGTGTGGATAACCTGAGGTTTTTTTTTACATCCCACCATTACATACCAGTAGACACTATTATAGTTTCCATTAAAACCAATACAATTTAAACTATAACCATCAATATTTATGACCAGCCCTAATTTCTATATTCATCACAACGCCGAATAATCATGTGTGATGCAGTTGCTGTGATAATAATTACAGATACTGCACATCAGCTTTCATGACATAAAAGCAGAAACAAATGAGTTTTTTTCCATGTAAATAGATTTGACAGGCACAGCCCTTGGTTTATCATTGGTTTGTAAACCTGACTTTAGATATGTTGCCCAGTCACTAATGGTACCATGTGGAAAGATTTCATAAACATGGTATTGCTTTTAAGGTACTATTGAAAGGCAGCCAGCTTTATCCCTACAGCACATCTGTCATATCCAGGTATCCTACCTAATTAATTATGGTTTTAACTGTGGTAAAACTGAGAAAGATTCAAAAGCAAACAAAGCTCTGCTCTCTGGTACTTTGATGTCATAAACCCATCGGTCTGCGAAGCACCTCATAAAAAGCAAAAAGATAATATGACACTCCTGGCCACAATAAAGGTTGTGTTCAATTTCACACATTCATATGCTTCTGGCCATTTACAGTGCATTACACAATTGATACCTCAAGCTCCAAGGCAATCAGAAACATCTTTCAGTTTCCATCTGTACCTTCTTTCAGGGTCCATTTGATGGATCCAGATATCCTGCTGACTGCATGGAGATTCCCATCCAGTGTGGACACAAACAGCAGACTCTCTGGGACTGACACTGTGGTGCTGCTGCAAAAACCCTGTGAAAACACAGTGACAAATCGCTTTACCAAAATACATGCAATGCAAAGACATTGCAGTTGATGATGATAATTTACACAAACAAAATATACACAACACGACGGCAGGTTATAAGTGCTGCTTAAATCCAACAAGAACTACAACACATGAGCACAGCACACATCAAATCACAACAAAGACACAATAGTCTTCACAGTAGTGAAGAAAGTGTCCGTCTGAAATAATAGTTAACCGTTCAGCTGGTTGAAAACGCAGCAGCACACCTCATCTTCTAACAGCCAAAGAGGGCTCATGTGAGACCCCTTTTCATCGACCTCCACTGGCTACCGGTTGAAGCCCTTATCAGATTCAAGTCACTGATGTTTGCCTACAGGACTATCACTGGATCTGCACCCACACACCCTCCTACACTCCTACACCCCATCAAGAACTCTGCATTCAGCAAGCGAGCGTCGCCTTGGTATCCCATCGCATAAGGGCACTAAATCGCTTTCCCGCTCATTCTCCTTCACAACTCCTTCCTGGTGGAACATTCTTCCTAACTACTTAAAACCCATATCTTCTGTGACTACTTGACAGGCAAAAGAGAAAAAAACACTAACCCTCTTCTCTCAACAGGAAGTGGTCTAACTTTTGTTGAAACTAGTAACTTTGTATTAGCACCTAATGTACTATTGCTCTTTTATGACATAACGCTTATTGCTCTCTGAACTCTTTGTAAGTCGCTTTGGATAAAAGCCTCTGCTAAGTGACTAAATGTAAATGTAAAAACTCTGTCATAATTGACTCACCCTATAGTCATTTCGAACCTGTATGACTTTCTTATGCAAAACACAAAATAAGAGATTTTGAAGAATGTTGCTGGCACCTGTTCACTTGCATTGGTTTTGTGTCCATACAATAGAAGTGAATGAGTGCAGATGCTGTCCGGTTAGCAACTTTCTAAAAAAATATATGTTTGTGTTCTGCAGTCATACAGGTTTGAAATAACAAGAGTGCAAAAAATTTATTTAAATCCTTTAAATAGTAAACAAAGAAAAATAATCTACCCTCCTGATCGGCGAGCGTTGCTTCTCCCTCCAAATACGTGTCGCATAAGAGCAGGAAAGTATATGGACACTTGTACTGCAACCCTTAAGTAAAGGGAAATGCAGCAGTAGTCTAATGAAGTATTTTCAACTGTCTGTTTACTGCTTGCTATATAGGTTTGTGCCAAATTATAAACCATAACGTCTTGCATCTACATTTAGCATTAATGACAATAGCATGTTAAGAGCATTTCATAATGAATCATGTTTTAATCACAAATATTATTAAGAATCAGTTCTAGTATTCATGGCATGGAAAGGTAATTTGTTAGTAACTTAGTAAGTACTTCTGCTCATGATAAATTCACTTCAGTTGTTACAAAACCTTTCACCACTAGTAGAAGAAAACCAGCACAACCCTAGGTTTTTATTTAACACAGTGTCTAAATTAACCAAAAGTACATCGTCAGCAACTTCTAACTCTGTATACCAGCATAGCAGTGTTGAGTCTATGAACTATTTCACAAATAATAAGATATTAGAGAAAAAATGATAACTATGCAACCAGAAGTGAAACCCACTTAACAAACAACTAACTAGAGCGCCCCTAAGGAAAAATTGCGATTTTTTTGTACCATAGATCACGGTGAACTATCGAAAATCATTAGATCATCTACTAAATCAACTACATGCATGCTAGACCCTATACCTACAAATCTACTGAAAGCGATGCTCCCAGAAATGATAGATCCTCCTCTTAGCATTAATAACTCATCTTTGACACTAGGACATGTGCCTAAAGCAAATGGCTGTTATAAGGCCCCTGTCAAAAAAACATCTTGACCCTGGAGAACTAGTTAACAGTTAACAGCTAGTGATTGATCTGATTAAAGTAGTATTTGGGTATTTTGTTTCTAGTATTTGTGTCAGAAATGTATTATTTTATTTTTTGAAGTGCAGTGGCAGAATTTTTGGAAGCCTGCTAAAATGATTGAAATCAATCTTGGTGGTCTAAATTAACACCTAATTCACTGTTCTAAGCCTTCCCAAAAATTAGGCAGGAGACTGCGAGAGTTATCTTAAGCAGACAAACCAAAAAATAGTTGGAATTGAATAAAGCCTACAGGGCAAGCTACTAACTTTAAAACAATAATTTGAAAACAATGTACAAACAGGACTACGGAGCGCATACAGGGACAAACATGATCATCTAGTGCTTTATGTTAATCTCCGTATTGAGGTAAACTTTGGATAGGTACGTCGTTGAGGCAGTTCTTCTGACATATTCATTTTATCCCCAATAATATGTAAACATTCAATTAAAATAACAACATGCTAAAGTTAAAAGGTCAATAAAAAGCATATGCTGGTTAGGCAGGTTTTGAAGCATGGTAGCTCGTTTCTGTTGGTTTAAGATGGTCATGCGTTGATTCAAGATGGTCCTAAACATGACCAGTTTAGGACCAGCACATGACCAACTTAAACCAGCACAAACCAGCTACCATGCTTCAAAACCTAGCTAACCAGCATTTGCTGGTGTTTTCAACAGGGTAATACAAATATGTGCTAGTGAATTTAGGCCATTTTATTATTTCAAGAAATTGATAAGAAGGCAGGCCTTTTTTTTGACCTACTAAATTTGGTATTAAACTTTTTAAGAAATATTAATTGTCAATCTCAGTTACAGTCTTGACATTTGGCATTATTACTACCATTTATACAGTACTAGTGCTAGTTTTTTACAGTTCAATAGTTAAAAGTGTAATGTTTTGGACTACACTGCACATCACTATTAATGAAGCACATTTCGATTTAAATATAGTTAAATCGTAAATTCATGTTTAAGGGGATACTGAGGTGATCTTTTTCGATTTAAGTAGCAATCACAATTCATACAGAAATTAGATTCCGTGCAGTATTATAAATAAATATGTAAATGTAAATATAACAATTTACTTGATAAATAGCGTGGAGTAGTGTTGTCAAAAGTCCCAGTACTTCGGGTCCAAGTCTGTACCCAAATATAAATAAGTTGGCGATACCCAATTTTGTAACGGGCAACCAGGTAGTGATGCTTATTACTTAGTTATAAAAGCATTAAAGGGTTAATAAGGCTGCGATGGGGTCAAATAAATGGGAGGACATGATGGGGTTCACACTACGTATTCTATATAGGCCTATCCGAAATATATAGGCCTTTGTTCTAGAAAACAATAGATGAATGACTAGCAATGTGTATGACTTGATTATAACATTGTAAATAACATTAGGTTTCTAGGACAGACCGATTAAATCGCTTTATAAGACGTCAATCGTTGTGAGCCGCAGCAATTACTTTAGTTTTTAATGTAGCAGCGTATTGTACTTTCAAATATGTGGCTCAGAACGTGCATTTTTTTAAAAGTCTCACTTATTTGAAATGTGAATGGGCCGCATTTAAACCGCATACTACCAGTTGACTTACCCTGCTGTACATTATTGTTTTACCTATATTAAATGGATAGTAGACTCAAAAATAATAATTCCTTTTATACCCGTATGTACGGGGCGGAAACTGGTGTGCGCATGCCATTCGCCAAGACCATTGCCATTTTTAATTTAATCTCGGAGATGATAGGTTCTCATCACAATGTCGAGAGACCGACTGAAGGGGAACCATGGTTACTACACATAGTAACACTTGTTTATTCACCGTTTATTCTCGGAGTGGCAATCTTTTAAAGTTAAAGTAACATTTCCTCTTTGTTTAGGATTATCTGGTGGTCTGCAGCAAATGCGAAACGTGCAGTAAAATCAACATATTTGACAAAGAATATTCCTGTTTTGTTGTGCCATTGTTTGGGGGCTTGTGCAGATCTTGTGCTCTGCGCGAATATGTGACAAAATGAGCTGACGCGGATGAAACTGTACCTATCTTTGCTTTCATACATAGAACATAATCAGAGAATATTTGTTTATGGTAAGTATTTTACAAAAGCAATTTCTTTGCTAAAGAATATTGTTATTATGAGTATACCCAAATAAATTCAGACCAATCATAGTTTTGAATGATGTATTAGTCTTATTTGTATGAACAAAATTACTGGAGCATTTAAGTATCCCTCCGCAGTGATAAGCGGCACATAAGACAAAGACAAAACACTGTTACAGGGGCTTCACACCAAATGCGAAGTAAAGTCACCATGAAACAGAAGTTGCGAGAGACTTCTTTTCCGTATCGTGACGTATATTCGAGTGAAACTGCTTCTAAAATTAGAAACAAATCTAGTTTTATTTTGTCCTTCCATTTTTTTATTGGTTTGTTGTAAGTTGGGCCTGAGGAAAGGGCTAAAAATGCTTGGCCATTGGACAGCCAGTATAGTCCTACCTATTTTTTGTTGCTTACGTCATATTGAGAGGCGGAGAGGAGCTTAATGTTTTTGAATAAAGATTACAAGTCAATAAAAAAATAATCATGGTGTGCACGGAAAAATAATTTAAAACATTTAAAACACTTAGAATTTTCCTGTTTGATTTCATGGTGACTAAGCGATTTGCACGAGTAAATTACATACATGTGTGTATCTGAATGTTTATGCGTAGTAAGTCGCGAAAATAAATAACTCAGTCTGACACTTCTTGCAAGAAGGTTGAGAGGCGACTGTGTCCCATGGGCATGCATGTCTGAGAGTGCACTTGACTGTAGATTGTCTTTTGAGAGCACGCAATACTTTATGCTTTAAAATGGCTTGTACTTGTGAAAAGGCATGACTTAAAAATGATGTGCAAGTGCCTATTCCATCAATTGATGCGCGATCTCTGAAGCAGCTCGAGCTAGCAAATGCTTTCAGTGCAATAACCTACTATGGTAGTCATTGATATCCCAGAAATATCTTTCCGTGTTCATCAAAAAATAAATGTATACACGTTTGGAACAACTTGAGGGCGAGTAAATGATGACAGAATTTTCTTTTTTGGGTGGAGTATCCCTTTTAAATGGCAAGATCTTGGATAGACAGTTTGATAATGACCTACTACCTATAAAGTAACCTTACAACTATGGTTTTGCTAGAAAATAAGTAATGTGGGTGAATTGGATCAGAAAATACTTTCTGAACCCAAAATGCACTCATTTTAAGTTAAGCCAACTGGAAATAGTACACAAATAAAATGCTATGGCAGGCCTACTAAACTTGCTCTCTGATAGAGTTGTGTTAAGGGATACTCCACCCAAAAATGAAAAATCTGTCATGAATTACTCACCCTTTAGTTGTTCCAAACATGTATACACTTCTTTGTTCGGTCGAACACAAAGAGAAATATTTTGGAATAATGTTAGCAACAAAAAGTTCTTAAACACCATTGGCTGCCATAGTATGAAAAAACATTTAGTAATTTTTTGGTTCTGTTGAACACAAAATAATATATTTTGAGGAATGTAGGAAAACAAACAGTTCTGGGGCACTTTTGACTGCCATTTAAATGTTTCCTACTATGGCAGTCAATGGTGCTTCGGAACTGTTGGTTGCAAACATTATTCCAAAATATCTCTCTTTGTGTTCGACCGAACAAAGAAGTGTATACATGTTTGGAACAACTAGAGGGTGAGTAATTCATGACAGAATATGAATTTTTGTGTGGAGTTAAGTGTTTCTAAAGGATGGCTGATTCTGAACACATCATCATTCAGCAGGCCAATAGACGCAACCAGCCACATATTCAATGTTACCCAAACTACACTAATAACATACATATATACTTTAGGAAATGTGACCAGACATGAAAACTCGATCAGCCTGATGTTCACTCACCATCAGACTGCTGTGACACCAGCACATGATCGCAGTTATAATCCACACGAGCGCCCTGCTGCACACTCCCCACGCCATCAAACATACATATAAACACACTCAAATCATGAAGAGTAGGCGGCAGAGTTGTATAACTTCACTAACGTTTTATTTAACTGCCGTTTAATGCCTCATTGTGCTGCTGCACCACTAACAGGCGGATTTGTTACTACTCTTCCGCTTCCTGCTGCGGCTCACACGCATAACACGCTGTGGGCGGGGTTGCCAAACACTTCCGCCTGTACACGAAAGTAAGTTAGGCGTTTGTTTTGTCAGGATTTGTGAAGTAGGACGAAAACCAGCAATTGGTCAAAATAACAATTTTAACGACATCATATAAACGCTTTTATGCTTTGCCAAATTACTAAATGATTATTATTTGCCTTTGTACCAGTGGCGCAACTTTGTTTTGAAAAGTGGTGGGGACAAAAACAAGTAACACTTTAATATTTTTTCTCTGCAATAACTCCTGCTCTCAAAGTATGTGGTTTCCAACCTGTCTTGTTGTGGGGAAGGTCTTGGCTGTTGCGGTGCATTACACTTAAAGAACTGGTTATTCCTATGACTAAAATGTCACGTGTTCAGTGGTTTACGCTTTTTTTGTGCCAGGACATTGGATGCACATGCAAGCGCCGCGAAGGCGGATGATGCTCGCATTTCATTCTGGCTGCGTTTCAGGAGTCGCGGCTGTCTGGCTTCCGCTAAAATAACTTAATTGTGGAGATGGTGAGAAAGCAGCGAATCCTGCGTTTTCCGCGACTTTTAGATGTTAATGGCCCCTAAACAATATGCAACCTCCGTAAGCATTTCCTGATTTCTTCCAAAAAGTGGTGGGTACATTTTATGCCTATGCATTGTACTCGTCTATTTTGGAGTGTATTACTAAGTAGACTGTCATTGCCTTAATGTTTGAGTAAACGATCCGTTTTTTAACTAGAGGTCAAGTGTTGGAATCCATATTGTAAAAACGTGTATGTGTGGCATACACTTGTAATGTGTATGTGTTATTATTTATGTTAATGTGTGTTCTAAACCCTGCTTAAATAATTCCTGTAGCACACCGAGTTTCAGAACGGCGCAGTGCCGGCCTCTGCCAAAAGGGGCGCATAGGGGTTGTCATGTTGACTTACGTGTGTTAACTTCAGATGTTGCCAGCCGGATCTGATGAAAGCCACAAACCGCATCTTGCGTTTATTTTCTCCTGAAATTTTAGGTAGGCTATGTGTCTACAATAGTAAATATTTTTTTTTGCAAACATTGATGTAATACCAAGTAAGTTTATGTTTCTTTATGTGTTTGGTGTGAAATAACTTGCTGTGGATGTAACCTGTCTCACTCGCCCCGCTCTACGCGGGCTTCGAACCGACGTCGGTCCGAATGGGAGACGGGTATGGCAAGCCTTTTTAACATTTAAAAGCTAAGTTTGACTATCCGGAATTAACATTGTAGATATCAACAACGTCTTTCTGACTAGTCGTAATTACATTTTGGATAGTTGGAATTGTCATTCAAGATATCTGTAACGTAATTGTGACTAGTCGAAACTACAGTTAGAGATATCTGTAATTCAGTTTTGACTAGGCAAAACTGAATTACAGATATCTGCAATGACGTCATTGGAAACGACATTCAACTCGTCACACATCTTAAATGACAATTGCGGATATCTGTAATTCAGTTTTGACTAGACAGAATTAAAGTTAAAGAAATCTCAAACGTCATTATGACTAGTGCAAATTATTGTGCATGACGTTGCTCTATTTTAGATATCCATAAATACGTAATTTCCCCTCCCCGCCATAATCAAAGTAAATGGATGAAGGAGCAGTCATGGCGTTGGCTGTAATCGAAAAAACCACCAGAAAATGGCATGAAATTGAACGAGCCCTCACACAGGGGATTTGTGGAGAGAGAGAACGTCGTTCTATTGAAAACTGTGAAAGAAATCTCGGAAGAATTGAGCATTTGCTGTCACCAGACACAAACAACGAACTCAAAAGCAGTTTGGCTCAACTGAAAACTCTAATAGACGCAAATTTCCGTGCTGGGGAAGACCGACGTTTCTCTGTCAGGTGCATTAGTTCAGGTGAGTCTCTCTATCACTGCATTCGTGCATTATTATATGCATTAACGTATGGGGAAATGATCCGACCTAGCCGGCTAGCTACGGCTAACTACAACGTTAACCTATGGGGGCAATATTTGTAACAGCTTTTGGGGCTTTTAACACTCAGAATTTTTTTAAGAGCTCATACTGTCTATGATTAAGAGCTCCGGAACGTGAGCTGGGTCCTTACCAGACTCAAATGGTGTAGGAAAACAATAACCTTTGTTTTTTTGCAGGCAGTCAGCCTGTCGTTTACTTCCGAAACACAACGACAAGGTAAACAGAGCTAGCAGTCTGCCTGCAAAAACACAAACCATAAAATGATCTTTTACCGGAAGGCTAGTAACCAAAAAATAAAAAGCCTGTCCCAGTTGCATCATGTTAAAACAAAATTGATATCCTAATACAAAGGAATTATGTTTAGCAATAATTCTTTATATTTATCGATTTACTGTAGGCTACGTATCCATGTGCTTATTTATGCAATCATTTAATGTATTGGTCTTACACCGTTATGTCCACTGCTCTCAGCAATAAACACTGTATTTTTGCAATTCCACAAGTCTCTCTATTTCCAGTGTAGCTTGCTGGCTTATTCATTAACAATATGCAATTCCAATGCATGTATGAGAATTGGTATGCTGATATATACAAAAAATAAACAGTAATGCTGCTTAAACACTTAAACTTAGTTGACTTTTTCTTTTTGTAGGGAGAAGAGGCCGACCAGCCCTTGATGTTACCAGAGAACACATTGCATTTCTGCTGAAGCAAGGCCATACAATTGCAAAAACTGCTGAAATACTGGGATGCTCCTCATCATTTCTGTACAAGAAGTCAAAGTTGATGGGTATACCTGTTAGAAGTATGCTGTCTGCAATAGATGATGGTGAACTAGAACAACATGTGAGGCAACTTCAGAGCCAATATCCTAATTCTGGAAATGAGGTAATTGGTGGTCTTTAGGTTGTATTTAATTCACATTTGTGTGCCATTGTTTTGTGAAAATCATGTCAATTTAGATCTTTTCAAAAATCTGTTTCAGATGATAAGAGCTCTGTTGCGCGCACAGGGTGTGCTTGTTACACGGTCCAGGGTGCGTGAGATGTTGACACGGGTAAATCCTACTGCTACTGCAAGGAGATGGAGCCAGACAGTTGCAAGACGTGTTTATCATGTACCTTACCCCAATAGTTTGTGGCACATTGATGGGAACATGCGTCTGATCAGGTTATTATTACCAGTCAAACTTTTTATATTTTGAAAAGACCTTCAGCAAGTGAAAAACTGGACTTTACAGCTATATTGTTTCCAGACTACTGTCAATAGTATTATCATTTTAAAGTAATATTTGTTTTTCAACCTTTCTAGATGGGGCTTTGTAATTCATGGTGCAATTGATGGATACTCCCGTCTGATTACTTACCTCAACTGCAGCACAGACAATCGTGCCACAACAGTGCTTTCTCAGTTTTTGAAAGCAACATGCCTCTATGCCCTACCGTCAAGAGTCAGATCTGACCATGGTGGTGAAAACATCCTTGTGGCTTTATTCATGCATCTAGTTCAAGGACTTGAACACAGAGGTTTCATAACCGGACAATCCGTTCACAATCAGAGAATTGAACGCCTTTGGCGTGATGTATTTTTGCATGTGTTGCAGCACTTTTATCTTATGTTCTACTCCTTAGAGGATTCAGAGGTTCTAAACCCAGATGATGATGTCCACAGACTTTCACTGCATATTGTTTATCTTCCTGAGATTCAAAAAAGACTGGAGCAGTTTAGACAGGCCTGGAACCTCCATCCGTTGCGAACTGAAAATAATTGCACACCAACTCAACTCTGGACAGAGGGCATGCTCAAAAACATTGCAACAGACAGCACAGCTGTCAACAATGTGTTTGGGGAAAATCCCTACAGCGACCAAAACATTGATGTCATCCTAGCGCAGTATGGAATTCAAACACTGCCTTCACTTGATGAGGAAGAGTTCCCAGCTGTTAATGTAGAGCCACCTCAACTCATCCTCACTCAGCAACAACAGACATCTGTACACAATGCAATCCAACACATTTCTGATCTAAAGATGAAATATCAGGCTTGTTGTACTGCAATTGTCAGTATTTTGCAAACTCAGGTATAGTCCAATTCCAAGCCCAGAGACAAAAGTTTTTTGGCTGCATATATTATCCAGGACGGAAAGACATTTTTAGTTTCATCAGCTTTAATCCTCTGAGGACTGAGGGCATTTCTATATATCTTCATGAATTCGTCTTTTAAGGGTATTTGCATATATAACTGATACCTACAGAGCCCCGGAGGTAACATGGAGGAAGAAAAAAAAAACGTACTTTACATGTTTTTTTTTTCTTCTTCGTTTTTATTGTTTTTTTTTTCCCTCAATGTCACTTCCGGGGCTCCGTAGACCCCATGTGTTTCATATCAAAATATTCAGAATAAACTCAGCTTTATGCATAGTGATGCCCAAAATTGTTCCAGATTGTGTGAAGAGATAATTTGTCGTAAAGCGGAAATATTTCTCAAATCTCTTGTGAAGCAAACCTAAACTTAATTGTTTTGGTGCTTGAAATTAGTTTTTTAAAAGTCTTGGGTTCACAATAGCATTATATATGAATAAAATGGTAAATGTCTTACATTACATTCTGTAATATCCTTTTGAGTAGGAGTTTTGTTAAACATCACTCGGACATGCCAGTGCATCTTTTGCCCTCAGAGTTTAAAATAAGGCGGTATGGGTGGTGCAGCTGCAGCTGTTGGAGCTAATGCCAGGTGTGCTAGATTTGTGGGTGCCAGTCCAGACATTGGCAGTAGCTAACAGCACTGTTGGTGTTGTGTTGTTTCTTTATTTATAGTGTTGTTAGCTGACAATATTTTTATAGTTCTTTTCTACTTCCATTGTTATGATTTGTAGAAAAAGTGTCTAATTAGTATGAATGAGATTTAAATGTTGTATAAAACTCTTTAATGTATGAAAAATGTAAAACATCTTAAGGTTTAAATGTAATATGAATCTATAGACAAGATTTGAAAATGCATAAAAAAAATGTATTCAATAATGACGTGACGCCCATTTTTTTGTGTCTATAAGGTGAAATTAAATTTAAATACATTTCATTTAAAAAACAGACAAACAAATTACATTAATACATACTTTTTTTAGAGGCCATATTTTAAAGAGTTTGGTTTTAATTCATTTTAAGAGAATAATTGGCGATTAAGGGCAAAAATGTCTAAGTGGTCTAACCGTCAAAACTTTGTACCAACATTTTTATCTTGCTTAAAAAGGTCAAATTTCTTAATAAAAGATCTCATTAACTACTTGGGCATTAACCTAAATTTAAGGTTATTATACATATTTACAATATATTTTATAATTATGCTTATATTTATTTTTATAATTTTGGGAATCCTGTCAGTCATGCTAGCTTCCTGAAATGTCAAGTGGTGGGTGTAACCTAAGGTGTAACCACCATTTAAGGTGCCATTTTGTTAAAATCAGCAAGAAGACCACATGACAGAAAGTTACATCAGAGAAAAGGACCCCTGATCAGCATAACTGCTGCGTCACAAGATTAATAACTGATAAATATAAGTTAATAAGACATTTTTAGGTTAAGTTCAGTTCTTTGGTTCACATGTCAAATGGTATGACCCAAGTAAAACATTGAAAAACATTCTTTTGAATGAAAATGTGTATTTAGTGTAAAAATTATGTTTGATTATTTACACCAAGGCCATATGCTGATATGTGTCCATTATAATGCCTGACCAATTTGATTTTACATTGAAATGTCAAATGGTGTAACCGGTTACACCATTTGACTCCTATTACAAGCCTCTCAATTTTTGGCCAATCTTTTCAAATATAACTAGTTCAGTTACTGGTCCCAGAGGTTATATGAACTTAATTACTATTTAGAACTATTTGTATGTGTTCACTGTTTGAATCTTTTAAAAGTGGAAGTAATTTATCCAACACTTAATTAAGATAGCTTATTTAGCTAGGCTAGGCTAAATCATTATAGTGCAAGGCCTTAGTGTTTAAAAAAGGTTTTACCCTTAAATTACAATTTCCATATCATTCCTTTGCAATGTTACAATAATTTCTTAACAATTTAACAACATAGAAGGAGCCAGTTGAACTGTGACCCCTAATGTATTACAAGAACAGCAGCTTTGAAATACCTAAAACATTCAAGGATTATTTAATTGAAGTATAAAATGTTACTTAAATATTAAAAATGCCATTGAACAAAATGCAGTTTATCAAATTGAATTCAGATAAATGCACCAGAATAAGTTAAAGAGCTCATATTATGCTCATTTTCAGGTTAATAATTGCGTTTAGAGGTTGTACCAGAATAGTTTTACATGGTTTAATTTAAAAAAAAAACACCATTATTTTTTGTTGTACTGCACATTGCTGCAGCTCCTCTTTTCACCCTGTCTGTTTAGCACTCTGTTTTAGGTACAGAGTGAGACATCTCACTTCTGTTCCATCTTTGTTGGGAGTCGCACATGCTCAGTACCTAGATAAGGACTACTAGCCAGTCAGAAGCAGAGTATGAGGGCGTGTCCTGACAGTACCTAGGTAAGGACTACTAGCCAGTCAGAAGAAAAATGATGTGCAGGGAAATTAGTTTGATAAAATGTAATACTCTACTCCACTGTAGAAACAATTTAAGACTTTTTACACAATTTGTCGAAGATTATTTAGAAAACAAATGTTTCCAGCACGTCTACCACTTGATATTGCAATAACAAATATAATTTAAATTTAGAAGTAAGACTAATAAAATCTATTTTTGGCTGAAATTTGGAAATAGGAGTTAATTTGTATGAGTGCACTCACAATGTAGTGGATGAAATATTAAATATTAATCATTCCTTTGTGGTTACACCACTTGACATTTTAGGTCCATTTGGTCCTACCGGTTAAAAAAAAGGGTGAAAATCCTATTTCAAATTAAATAAAATGTACAATAACACAAAATATACATTTTAACGAAACTCAATGCCTTTAAAAAAGCTTTTTCAAAGTTTTTGAGTCTTTTTCATCCTTATTCGTCATTGACCCATGAATACTTGGAAAAGTGGAGAAGGATCTAAATATTTATGAATGGGATTGAAAAGATGAATAAAAAAATGAACAAGCTGGTAATGTATGAAAAAACATGGAATGTTTAATGGCTTGAATGGGGATTTTAGATTAACAGTTAAGGAGAGAGGTTTAACAGCCAAAAATACCTTAAATACCTTAACATCAATCAATCAGAACAGAGACCGAGTCACGATAGGGACAGGTTACAACGGTAAGCTGTTGAGGTTGATGACCAGAGGAGTCTGACAGACGCTGGAGGGACAGAAGTCAGTATAACTGAATGTGATACAATGAACAAACTGTTTATAAAACAAACCGCAGTAAGAGTTTCATTTTTCACCATGTTATACAGTTTACTATATCACATTTGCTTGTACTGACTTCTGTCCCTTCAGTGTCTGTCCAGACTCTTCAAGTCATCCTCCTTTACCTCAAACCTCCTCTGGTCAGGTAGCAGCTTCCAGCTCTGACGGAACTACAACCAGCCTGACTTTGTTTGCCTTGTCTGTATTCACTCTGTATTCGTCAACATCTACATAAGCCAAACATATTGGCAGTTATGTGTGATTTGATCAAATTCATTGAATTACAAACCCAATCAATCCTTACAGTAGGCTTATAAAGGAGTATTTCATTAGACAACCACAACAGTGTCACCATAGTAACCATGAACTACAAGCCCAATAAATGTCTTGTAAAAATTAAAATATTTTTAAAAAACATTCAAAATATAAAAAAAATACACAATACATTTGAGTTAACTGAAAAACTCAATATTGAATAACCTATAAACTGAAGTTAACTGTTACTAAAGCAAAATAAACAAAATTACTAAATCTAATAAAAAAAAGAAAAAAAGAAAAAATTCCCATCTGAACCTGTGACTTGCTTCAACACAGCATTCTATCAACTAACTTCTAAGCATAAATATAGCTCAAGTGAAAACTGAATTTCCATCAACAAATTTTACACACAGTGACATCATGCAAGTCCAAAGGTTGGAGCTTGCAAAATTCCTTCCATCATGTATTGTTTGAAGGCTTCATAGGAAGAGTGCAGCGGCACGCGGAGTAGAAGAGCACAAGTATTTGCTTCTGGGAAGATTCTGTTGCCCTCATGAAGGAACTGAATTTGTGGACGGTGTGGAAATCCCAGCGGAGGCACTGTTGAGGCTCCAGTTGTAAACTCCAATACCTTCTCCAGGGTGACTGGACTGCATTCTCCTTCTGTAACACAAGAAAGTGGAGAGAAATAGTAATTTAGGTCCCTTAAACACATTAAGGTTGATTTTATTTTTTGCCCAGCCCTAGTCTTTTGTATGTGTTACTTTGGAAGTTGCATACCGACAGGACTTTTTGTGGTGAATATCAACCACAAAAGCCTCAGTCAAGTACTTCTTTGGTAAAATATTACAACACAATATGAACAAGTTTAAGGGAGCTACCCATGTTCACACAGCCAGACTTCAATGTCACTTCAACTACAGCATTAATTTTCCTGCCAACCAGGACAACAAAATAACCACTAATTAATTGTACTTATGAAGTCCATGTTATAACTTGTACAATAAATAGTATACCTTCAATTTCAATTAACCAGTCACGCCAAAAGCATATTGTCTGGTTTTCTTGGTCTCTCCTGTTGCTGCCCTGCACAGAGAAGTCCACGTCAAATAAAGTGCATAGGTCCTTCGCCTGTAGTGGAATCTCCTCACTGACAAACATGTTGTAGAACACTGCTGGATTTTTCCTCAGCTCCTCCAGTAAACCAAGGGTTTTTAACCCCTCAGCAAACCTATAAAAACATGGCACGTAATGTGTGAGTCGTCCTGGGCCAATGACAGGTTCATTTTTCGGAAAGATTAAGACAGTTGAGGCACTTACTGGTCCAGGGCAGTCACCAATCTTCCATTGACAAAGAAGTCTGCAGCTGACTGTACAAGGGAGTCCTTCTCCTTCAGGCTGGAAACATGTCTTAAGGAACCTATAATGCTGAGACTATCTGCTGCCTCTGCAATTGCAGTGTTCGCCTCTCGGACTGTTGTTGCTTCCTGTATCTAAAAAGAAAGCGAAAGAAATACAGAAAAAGACAGAATGGAAGACAATGAAAGAGTTGAGTTAGTCAGTCCAAAATTGGCGTGCAAGGATACCTTCCCTTTATAAAATGAGATGTTTAAGCAATATAGCGCTCGTGTTCATGAGGATCTCCAAACATTCTCATGAAAACAAGTGCTATATTGCTTTTTTACAGCAGTTCCACTTGCATCTGAACATGTTTGAAGAGATTCATAAATAGAAAATAACAGGGCTGTGTCACAGTACTGTACATTCAATGTATAACCTTTTCTCCTGTTTACTTTTATTAACTGTTCCCTGAAAGTATGGTCACCAACTTCATCCACTGTGGCGGGGGGTGTTGGTATCCCACAGATTTGATGGAAAAGCCTTTCGGAAAAGAAGTGTGGACCGACTCCTCCATGGACGACACACACAGCAATCATTTTTGCCACCCATGTGTAAAGTTTAGTCTGCAAAGCTAAAATTAAAGACATAACCGTAAAATATTGCTCTGTTTTAATGCTTCTTAAAAATGCAATACCTTAAAATGCTATGATTAATATTAGTGCTACAACGAATAATAAGTATTGCACCTTTCGAAACATCAAGTACAAAAAGACAAAGAAATGAAGAATCATGGAAAAATCCTAACTGAGAATTAACAAATCAAGGCAAAATGCCCAACACAAAAAAACAGAACACAATAAATCAGACCAGAGAAATAAGGGAGCAATAATTTTTAAATGGGTTTCTGTGTATACACTTCTAAAATTCTGCCAGTTGAAGAATTCTTAAGAATTTGGGCTTCCCTACCTTGAGTATCAAGAGACAACTGCCGGTCTTTCTCATGGCCCTCAAAGATATTGGACTGGTGGACAGCCCTCATTAACAGCCTTAGGTACTCTCTTGTTGGGCCGCCTTCGTCAACTGCCCCTTCACCATTGTCATCTTCATCCACAAACACAACATCCAATTTTGCTTCAGGGTTGAAGAACCTACGCTTGAACGCCCGCAGGCTACACAGTAAAACATTATCCCTGCACACATTTATTTGATTGCTTGTTGGACAGAAGCTTCCGTCAACTTTGCTGACCATTTTTTTCAATATGGTTTGTAGATCAATCCTGCAACCAAAGAAGTTCATGCATTTTATTAATAAGCCAAATATGTACCATATTTTATAAGTTTTAACCACCTGATTAAATGTAACAGGATATAGAAAATGAAAAATGTACATAAACAAAAATATTAGGTCAAGAGAAAAGCATACTCATCCACAGGTCCTCTGAGGTGATGTGTTGATACATGAGACTGATTTTGTGTAACTGTCTCATCTTGTTCATCAAGAATAATGATTGGTTCCTGGGCAGATGGAGGGAGTGATGGTTCGTCATGAAGAGTCAGGATTTCTTGTGGTTGTGATAACAGAGTCAGTGGTGGCTGGGAGGAGGGCTCAGACAGCAGTGAGCGGGTGGAGGTCTCACACAGCAGTGGCTGGAGAGAGGGCACAGAGAGACTTGGCTGGGTGGAGGTCTCACACAGCAGTGGCTGGAGAGAGGGCACAGAGAGACTTGGCTGGGTGGAGGTCTCACACAGCAGTGGCTGGAGAGAGGGCACAGAGAGACTTGGCTGGGTGGAGGTCTCACACAGCAGTGGCTGGAGAGAGGGCACAGAGAGACTTGGCTGGGTGGAGGTCTCACACAGCAGTGGCTGGAGAGAGGGCACAGAGAGACTTGGCTGGGAGGAGGTCTCAGCCAGCAATGACTGACCATGAGATGTATCGTCTAGGGCATGAGCTCCATCATTTTGTTGATCCGAGAGAATTTCCTGAAAAACATGCATAATACATGAGCTTGCACAAACCAAAACACATTCCGTTTTCATTTGAGACAGGAAATAAAATTCAACACACATTTACCTGTACATCCTGATTTGAATACCAAAGTACATATAGAGTTGAGGATGCTTTTATGCCATGATCCATTATCGACCCGGATGAACTGCTCTCAATTGATCTTGAGGATGTGGCTTCTTGCACTACAAAGATTTCACTGGCAATATCATCTTGTCCCACAAAGTCAAACAAGATCTAAAAAGATGTGAAACAGTGTTACACCAGTCCAGTTTTACAACCCACTGAAAGACACTTGATATTTCTCAAGCTGAACACACATCACCTGGATTGGCTCTGACAAGCTGAATTTCCTCCCATTGATGTGTCCATTTGGATATTTAAATTTGATCAAGGCCCCATCTGAGGGTTCCTCACATGCAGACAGTCGCTGACGTCTTGCCTCAATAGCCTGAAATGTGATTTCTCTCATTTAAAAAATTTTTTAAAAAAATAACCTTCAGCTAGTTTATCAAACTAATATATTATAAACAAACCTTTTGACGTCTTTCCTCACAGGCCTGATAGGCTAGTTTCTTCCTCTCCTATTAAAAGAAGACTACATTAAAATGTATGCATTCTTTAAGAGAATGTAAATCATAAATAGAACTTAAGCATTACCTTCTCCTGATCCACCAACAAACTTGTATTATACTCCTGGTCTTGCTGAGAACGTATTGCTCGCCATTCTTGAAGAGCCTAAATTAAAAACAAATCACCATCAAAATAGTACACACAAAATGAATAAATACTTAAAAAAAATAGATTCTATACATTGTCAAAATTGAGTACCTGATTTGCAACCACACTTTGAGCTTGGGTACTCTCAGCCACAGTCTCATCTTGTACTAGAGCAATTGATAGCGATGGGAATGAATTAATGGATATGGCAGAGGATGTGGATGCCACCTGGTAGTACACAGAAAATCCAAATGATTTCTCCTTCAGCAAGAGAACACACTCGCTCATAGTGGAAACAAAATACATTAGAAAATATACATAGGTAAAAAAATTACAAAAACTGTTATCCTAGGGAATGTAACTACTCAGACAGAATACATACATCTTAACACATTAGAAAAGACAATAAAAACACAGTGTGTGTGTGTATGTATGTGTACATACATACATACATAATTGTCTTTTTCTAATGTGTTAAGATGTCACTACAAAGTGTAGGGCTGCCACCTCTTAGTCGACTAATCGGTCATTTTGGTCTTAGTCGACTAAGATTTCTTTAGTCGATTAGTCATTTTTTATGCTTAAAAACTCATTTCCAAGAAACTTATTTATGGTAAACACAAGATTTAAAGTGGTGCTTTTGCAGGATTAATTGTGGAGAAACTCAGTTTTACAGATGGTTAATTAACTACATTTATATTGCGCTTTTCTAGTCTTAACCACCTCTCAAAGCGCACAGCTCTTGTCAATTAAATCAACTAATCGATTAGTCGACAAAATTGTATAAGTGTTAGTCGACTAAGAATTTCTTTAGTTGAGGACAGCCCTAACAAAGTGCATAGTGGACATAAAACATTAAATGTGCAATCATTTTAATATGGACCTGATCTGAAACCACTTGAGGTGAGGTCTCATCTACTGGTGGAGCTGCGAGTGGTGGGAATGAATTCTGGGACATGTCAGAGGGTGGTGATGTTACCTGAGGGTAGAGACGGTAACTTCAGTTATAGGCACATATGTTACAGAGAACATGTGTGATTGTAGTATGATATAAATCCCTGGGTATACAATTCCATACCTGCAAGACAGTGGCTCGTGGCACGATGTAAAGTCTGCTTTTGCCAACAACTGCTTTTAATTCCTTCACAGAACTAACTTGTAATTTCTGGATCTTGCGTCCTTTGCCTGTCCTTGCCAATTCAAAGCCTACCAAATTTAAACTGACGCGAGGGTAGCTTTGGCAAACAAAGTTGTTCAATTCAGATAAACTCCAGTTTAACCCAATCTTTGAGTTTGTGCGTCCGGGCTCTGTTGACTCATGCAGAGGTTTTCCTAAAAATGGAAATGTAAACATCAGTATAATCTGTTCCTAGTGGTCTCACTCACAAGGACATCAGACATTTGAGCATAATGTGAAAGAACATAAACATACGATATATGGTGTAGCTTAGCCTCTGAATGCACCACCCAAATCCTCACACATTAACCATAACCACCATTGAGTAACTTCAGAATGTTGATGCAAAATGATTCATTGGAAGGTATTCCTGGACACTTTTAAAGTGATGCCTTGGCATGAGAAAGTGTTGCATAGGTGTTAACTATTAAAAACAGCTACATGGAAATTTATGAAAATCATCAAAGAGTAAACTGCTCTATAATATTTCTTTAAAACAAATGCTAAATGTATTTTAACAGTCAAATGTTTCCAAATATAGAGACAGTATAACAAATGGGACCAGACAGGGTCAAGCCAACACAATTCAAAGCAGCTCATTCCATAGCTTCCTTAGCGAGGTTAGATAAGGTGTAAAAGTAAATAACACTCTATTATGTGCTTCAATCTCACATTTACCTAATCCAAGTTTAGCCAGTTCCTCAAGTTCTTTTGTGGGAGGCAGAAAACCATTATCTGGCCCTGGAAGGAGGAAAAGTTTTGCTTGCCAAATAGGGCTTTCCCTGCGTCCACCAGATCCTCCTGTAAACACAAATACATAACTGTCAGCAGTCATTCTTGGCTAAAATGATTTTTGAGCGTTAAGCGTACATTTTTATGAGGCTTGTACATCAGGCCAGTAAATTATGCTACAAATAACTTTACAGTAAGGAAGCAAGATAAGTAAACCCAGCAAAACATGCTGGGAAAGCAAAAACCGTGGCCAAAATACAACCTAGGGTCTTTTTGTTAATGTACACGAGTCAAACGTTCGTTTAAAAAGGGTATTGACGACAAAAGCTGCACTTGAACTAGAGCATTGTTCGTGTACAAGGAGTTTACTTAAAACGACGTTTTTAACGCTGGAACTTCGCTAGCTAGCTACATATGGCAGCAACCGGAAGACAACGTGAGGTAGCTAGCTAAGTCCTAGGTCCTGCTAACAAAAACGTCTTTTAAGCAAACTCTTCGCACACGAACAATGTTCTCAATGCTAGTGTTCATGTGTAGGGACCCTTATAATATACAAGCAAAGTGTTATGTTGTGTCGAGTGGTCTTAGCTAGCCATCTAGCTAGCTAGTATTTTAAAAATAGCGATTTTGGTGCTAGTAGTGCCCCTAGCGTTGACCCTAAAACTAAACAACCTTCAATCTTAAAAAGTGCAGTTTTTGTCGTAGTTAAGTATAACTTTAAACAGACGTTTGACTCGAGTACATTCACAAAGACCCTAGAATGCATTTTGGCAACGGTTTTGCTTTAAGTTAGCATATTATTAAACAGATACCCCGAACTTCTGCAAGCACATTAGCAATTCTGATGTTAAAAAAGAAAACTTACCCCGAACTCGATGAACTTGCCGGCGAAATAGTCGTCTTGTTGTGGAAAGTAACGTTGAATCATTATTTCTCGCTGCCAGCTCCAGTCTTGCACGGGTTGCAGCATTAAAAAGACGATTAAAAACTCCTTCGGCCTCTGGCTGCTCCGACATGGTGCTAATCAGTGATAATTACAAGTTAACAGGTGCTCCGCCTAAAGTGGGATGCGGGCCTAACAATGATTTGCATACACATACAGATATCTGCAACGTCATTTCGCCTAGTCAAAACTCTAATTCAAGATATCTGTAATTACATTTTGACTAGGCAGAATGAAAGTTACAGATATCTCAAATTTCAGATATCTCTAATCAAAATTAATTTCAAGATATCTATAACTTGATAATAGATATCTACAATTAAATTATGACTATCCCTAACTGCAGTTTAAGATATCTACAACGTCATTTTGACTAGTCATAATTCCAGTTACAGATATCTACAACGTAATTTCGCCTAGTCAAAACTTAATTTAAGATATCTCAAAATGAACATGTAGATATCTTGAATTGAGGTGAATTAAAGATATCTTGAACTGGAGTTATGACTAGTCAGAATCAAATTGTAGATATCTCAAACTGGAATTACAGATATCTACAATTCAGTTGCGGATATCCGTAATTCACATAGTGGATATCCGCAACTGAATTGTAGATATCTGTAATGATAAACCCCATACAAATGAATGTCAAAAGTGACGTCATTTGTCCTAGGAAGAATGTCTTTGTGGATATCTGAAATGACAATTATGGATAGGAAGAATGTAATTGCGGATATCTGAAATGTTCTTTTTGACTAGGCAAAACTGAATTACAGATATCTGCAACACATATCCAGTCTAGCTGTTAAATGTTAAAAAGGCTTGCCATAGACGGGAGGAGGCTGCAGTCCCTGGCGTCTGTCGCTAGAGCGTCTCTTGGAGTTACAGAATTTTAAATGGTGACCGTTAATACGCACATTTGTAAATTAACTTATTTCAGTATAATCGTTTCAGAAAACTGGGCATAAAATGTATACATTTCTGTTAATAAATAAAATGCATGTTTGATATATACAATGTTTCTTTTTGTCAGATGAGTTTAGTTGTATTTTAGTGTATTGATGTAGAAATTTCTGATGAATAAGTGATTTTTTTCTCCTACAGAAAAGAGATTTGCTGACTACATTTTTTAAAGTGTTACTGCACAAGGAAGAGATTAATAGATCATGTAATGTGTTTTGTTGAAGAAGAGACAAACAAGAAACTGTTGGGTTTAAATATAAACTTTATTTTTCGTTTAAATATGTAGGCTATTCATGCCCATAGAATACCTATTCTTGTTAGGTAAAGAATTGACTACATGCATAAGACCTGAACAAGTTATGAATATGTTAAATAAACTGACATTGCCAGCAGCATCTAAGAAAAAAACACACTCTTAAAACAAATGTGTTAAAAACAGGGACAACACATATTGAGTTAAATTTGACACTGAACATGTGTTATCAAATGTAACACACAGATGTGTTGCTTTAGTAAACACATCAATGTGTTATTTTTTGTGTATGTAACACAACTGTGTGTTGTTGAGTAATTGTTTAGTTTTAATATAAAATATTTAAAATATGAAATTACTCAATTTGGAAACTTTTTATTAAGAAACAAACAGATGCAAACAAACTACTGAATACTGTCCATATATTTGATCTTTTATAACAAATATTAGAAATAAGTGAAAATACTGTTGAATTGTTTGCAGTACAAGTGTTAAACAAGCATACATTAATTACATTATATGCATTTTAAAAGACTATTTATAAAATAATTCATTGAATCAGCACATTTTAAACACTGTTGAATAAAACAATGCCTGAAATGGTTTCCAACATGTAAATTGCAAGAAAACTATTCTCAACTTGCCCTCAAACTTGCCAAGGTGTTATTTCACATTTAGAAAAATACTTTAAATGAACTTGACATTTGTATTCAGATAAATAACACATAGTTCATGTACTGACCAGCTGGCAACTTATCGATTACCATTAAAACCTGGTCAAAGACGGACAAATATATTTTCAACAAATTAGTTTCAAACACTAACATATTTAAAATAAAACTTTGTATCTAGGAGCGACATATTGCTGATCACAAAATTACACAATATCCAAAGGTCTATAATCATTTAAATCATCAGGCGGCTTTGCCATGTGAAAATCCAGATGGCGTGGGTGGAAGAAGATGACTGAGGATCTTCAACATGGTACAACACAGCTCATCTGGATGTAGTAAACATGCAACAATTTTTTTTCATTGTATTTATTTATTACTTTTATATCAAACATTGAATGTTAAATATTGAATTTCATTTTCCACATTATAAATTGTGTGCACATGTCACACAGAGGCAGAAAATCGTACCATCATGTTGACTGTCAACTTTCTTCAATAATTGTCTGACGTCCATTTTCTTCTCTAACAATGCTTTCGAGTTTTGGAATAATGGTTCCCTCCCATTTCCTGATAAACATGTCTTCTTTCTCATCTGTAAAGCTTGCAAAAAACTCCATATCCACCTTTAGTGAATATAACAGATCAGAATATAACAGAATAATATATTGTAAAAAGAAAAATATACATATATATATATAATTGTAACTGTAATTTAAAAATTAATTTCTTACCTGAGGGAGACGGCCACATCTCTGACAGGAATGGTGGTAGGAACAGAATGTCAAATCAGTTGGTGATTTTGTCATTATCCATCAAAGACATGCTCAGTGAAGTGAGCACTTTGTACACACATTGTCAAGTACTGTAAGTCACACATTAATGTATAGAGCCGATATTTTGGTATCTTTTTGGCATCTGTGTATTTACTTTACTGTGGTTCAAAAACCATATACTGACAATCCATGTTTCTTTACAAGGTCACTAACAGCAACTTTATCAAATAACTTTCTTGATGAAATGGATAGCGTCTTTGTCTCTTCATGTTCTCTCAGGACTGTAGGGAGCCTTTTCCTCGAGCAATGTCTTGGTTGCATCTGTTGAATGACACTATAACAATGACATAACATTAAACAGTCAATGTTTACTTAGACTACTACTTATAAAAGGCAATAATGGTTGAACACTTGTTTCTATTGGACTCTATGTGATATTTGGAATTTGTCAAACTCCATAAATTCTGTATTCAAATCAGTGTCAATGAATTCTTGAAAATCTGTGTCAAATTTCAATATTGGATCAACAGATACTTGTTGAGACTACTCAGTTTTTACTGAGTTGATCAGTTCTCCAGTGTAAACAGTTTTCTCCATGTTTCCTTTCTGTCTACAATGACAGTTGCAAGCACTCTGTGTAAAATTGTTAAAGTAACTGTGGTTTGGTCTTCGTCTTCCATTACCTGAAAAATAAGACTTACTGTATATTAAGTCCATTTTTAAAATACATATTAAAAAGCATTCTACACTATCACACGTGTAACTGGTAGCTGGTTCAAGCTTGTTATGAGCCAATCAAAGCTGGCTGAACAGCTTGGCCGAGCTGGCGAGGACCTGGCTGAGCTGGGTATTAGCTGGATGTTCCAGTAGGGAAACAAAAACTTTACATTATTACCCATGCTGCATTGCCAAATAGTCATGTAACATAGCACAAAATGGTGCCTATTTAATCCCACAAGGATGTTGATTACTGTACATAGCGCTTTATTCTGCAGAAGGCATTGAGGTTCGACTCTTACCATTAAACCACTACTCTCCAGTAGGACAAGACACAGTGACGGTGCATATTGTTCCAATGTTTGTTAATAATCCTGTAATAGTTACCTGAATGAGAGCTCTGCATCAGGCAATTTTCTTAAATGATTAACCATAACAAAGGTAAAAATGAACAGCCAATAATCACAAAACTTTCTTACACTATATAAAAATACAATATATATATATATATATATATATATATATATATATCACCTCACCTAAAGGATTATTACGAACACCTGTTCACATGGCTGTTGCTTCAATGCATTTAGGGGTGTGGTCCTGGTCAAGACAATCTCCTAAACTCGAAACTGAATGTCAGAATGGGAAAGAAAGGTGATATAAGCAATTTTGAGCGTGGCATGGTTATTGGTGCCAGACGGGCTGGTCTGAGTATTTCACAATCTGCTCAGTTACTGGGATTATCACGCACAACCATTTTTAGGGTTTACAAAGAATGGTGTGAAAAGGGAAAAACATCCAATATGCGGCAGTCCTGTGGGCGAAAATGCCTTGTTGATGCTAGAGGTCAGAGGAGAATGGGCCGACTGATTCAAGCTGATAGAAGAGCAACTTTGACTGAAATATCCACTCGTTACAACCGAGGTATGCAGCAAAGCATTTGTGAAGCCACAACATGCACAACCTTGAGGCGGATGGGCTACAACAGCAGAAGACCCCACCGTGTCATGATTCTGCTGCATCATGTCATGTTTCTCTAAGTATAGTGGCAGGATCATGACAGAACCTCATGTTTAATGTGGAGAGAGGCAATTATTGTCATTGCTTTCCATACACTCTCTCTGGTCTCGTCTCTGTTCCCATCCTCTCGTTACCTCGTTATTGATTAATGCCCAACACCTGTTCCACTCTTGATTTGCTCCCTTATTTAATGCCCTTGTGTCGTCTGTCGGTTCATTGTGGTTTGTGTGGTGAGTTCCTGTGTTGTGTTAGTTAAGTTATTTGTAGTTTATGTCAAGAATTTATTCAAGGCTTGTTTATGTGTAGTTAGTTTTAGTCCTGTTCTGTCTTGTCATTATATTCCCATGTTTTGTTATGTTACCCCACGTGGGTCTTTGTTTTATGTAAACCCCTTACCCGCTGTCTGCACCTGGGTCCTCTGTCCGTGTCTCACCACTGGAGAACCATGACACAACCGGGTACCACTCATCTCCACTACAAATAGGAAAAAGAGGCTACAATTTGCACGAGCTCACCAAAATTGGACAGTTGAGGATTGGAAAAATGTTGCCTTGTCTGACAAGTCTCGATTTCTGTTGAGACATTCAGATGGTAGAGTCAGAATTTGGCCTAAACAGAATGATAACATGGATCCATCATGCCTTGTTACCACTGTGCAGGCTGGTAGTGGTGGTGGTGTAATGGTGTGGGGGATGTTTTCTTGGCACACTTAAGGGCCCCTTAGTGCCAATTGGGCATCTTTTAAATGCCACGGCCTACCTGAGTATTGCTTCTCACCATGTCCATCCCTTTATGACCACCAAGTACCCATCCTCTGATGGCTACTTCCAGCAGGATAATGCACCATGTCACAAAGCTCTAATCATTACAAATTGGTTTCTTGAACATGACAATGAGTGCACTGTACTAAAATGGCCCCCACAGTCACCAGATCTCAACCCAATACAGCATCTTTGGGATGTGGTTGAACGAGAGCTTCGTTCCCAGGATGTGCATCCCACAAATCTCCATCAACTGCAAGATGAAATTCTATCAATATGGGCCAACATTTCTACAGAATGCTTTCAGCCCCTTGTTGAATCACGTAAAATAAGTCAGTTCTGAAGGCGAAAGAGGGTCAAACACAGTATTAGTATGGTGTTCCTAATAATCCTTTAGGTGAGTGTATATATCACAGGTCAGCTGTGGCCTATTGGTTTGAGAGTTGTGCTTGTGATCAGAAGGTTGCCGTTTCGAATCTCAGTGCTGGCAGGTCATGACTGAAGTGCCCTTGAGCAAGGCACCTTACCCCTGATTGCTTTGCAGTAATGTGCCACTGCAAAAACTACTTGTAAGTTTCTTTGGATAAAAGCGTCTGCCAAATGAATAAATGTAAATATCGAATTATAGCTTATTGTTTTCTGGAAACTCCACCAGATTCTTCTTCTACGTCTCCCTGAGTACCATTGTGGTGATTTTTGTGTTCTTTCACTGTTTCATTTTTTAATAACTGCACACCAAACCATGACCAATACTAACTTAAAGGCATATTTAAAAACATCATAAAAATATAAAATCGAATTGTTTACTGCAAATTCCACCATATACTTGTTCTACGTCTCCCCAAGTACTATTGTGGTGATTTTTGTATTCTTTCACTCTTTCATTTTTTAATAACTGCACACTAAACCATGACCAATACTAACTTAAAAGCATATTTAAAAACATCATAAAAATATAAAATCAAATAGTTTACTGCAAATTCAACCATATCCTTGTTCTACATCTCCCCAAGTGCCATTGTGGTGATTTTTGTGTTCTTTCACTGTTTCATTTTTTAATGACTGCACACCAAATCATGTCCAATACTAATTTAAAGGCATATTTAAAAAAAATCATAAAAAATATAATCTCAAATTGTTTTCTGGAAACTCCACAAGATTCTTGTTCTACGTCTCCCCAAGTATCACTGTGGTGATTTTTGTGTTCTTTCACCATTTTATGTTTTAATAATTGCACACCGAATTCATGAACAATACTATTTATTATTAGCAGTGGTTGTTGTATTAATTTGTTCCCTGTAGCAGATACCTTCATTATGCTGACTAGTAGAATTTCTCTACAATTCAACAATCAATCCAGCATTCCATCAACAACAATCTTCAATCTAGATTGATTTCAACACTAACCTGTTTCCAATGCTGCTTCTCTGAACTACGTACATGTGAATAAAGACATTGTTAGTGATTTTACATTTACTCATTCTATCGTCTGCAATATCATCCCAATACCTGAACATATTAATGTTGTAATGTGGAGATGTTGAGCTTGCGTTAAAAAAAAAAATCTCTGATTTTCCCAACCACACCACCTTGGTGAAGACACTAATAGAGGAGGTTGGACTGAAACCCATCTATATGAGGGAACTGCTGAGAAATGAGAAAACAAGCTGCATCCACTTCATCGCTGCTGAGCCAAGTTTGTGGGTGCAGGATGCTTTACATTTGTCCTTTGATCACTACTTTCACCAACTGTCTGGCTTGAATTACTTCCGGTGAATGATGTCTCCAAAGTGGTAGATAGGACTTTTTCTTTTTGCTTTTAATGGTTTCCCCTATTTCTGTAGGATAAACACCATAAATAAACATATATTTTTATGTGAATTATTTGACTTGAATAGGTATTTCCAACTTACATCTACATTTAGGCATTTGGCAGACGCTTTGGATAGCGAATTACATTGCATTATCCTATACATTTATACATAGGTACCTGCAATCCCCTGGGATCAAACCCACAACCTTGCATTGTTAACTTAGCGTATATAGACTCTGTGTTCATGCCTCCTGGGATGCGTCATTGTCGAAAGTCCGCCCCTTGTCTTCATCCCAAGAGATCACGGAGTGTGAAACTTGGCCATCGAGGCTGCTCGTTGTTTTCGTGGTGACATCCACACATCCACATTGGTGGTGTGCCTTCAGGGCTTCCATCGGTGTGGCATCTCTTGGTGGGCGTGTCAGAGTGCCAGCTGTTTGTTGACTCGCTAACAGATCCATCGTATGACTGTGTGCCTGTGAATACGTGTGCGTGTGTGCGTGCCGATATTCAATCAGGGAAATCTCTTTGCTCTCGTTAAAGCCAGGTTGAGCAGCTATATTCACAACTTGCTGTCAAGTAACCCTTGCTTATTGAGCCACGTCTGCTGCTTTGGGGGAAACAGAACTAACTTGGGATCTCATCTCGTCTGTTGCTCAGGCGATCTGTCTTAGGCTCTAGTGAGCCTTAAAGGGTTCTTGTTTCTGTTATTTCATGATTTTGTATCTGTTTATGTCTCCATCTTTGTATGGATTTGGCTGGTTCTGTCACCAGTCCTTTTTAGCTGCATGATCATCGCTGTGTAATGACTTCTTGCATGGATTGATTGCAGCCAAATCATTTATATAATTTTTGTTATCATTTTGTGACGTGACCACGTCATCTTGAATGTGTATTATTTTGTCATAAATTGTTGTTGTTTTCTGTCTTTGTTTGAGTGGATTGTTTATCTATATTTCTTTAATTTTTTTATTCTGCAGGAGCTAGGTTTTCCTGGAAGTGGGCCGGTGCTGGTAGCTGCACAGCCTTTACCTTAACACTAGGGGTTTATTAGCGCTGTGTTATTTCTGATCACTATTTGTAGTGGAGCGTGACTTTCTAATTGTGGTGTTTCAGCCGTATGCAGCTATAGCTAGCCCTGCTTTCGGAACATCAGCCCCTGCACTGATCTACCTATTTTCGTCCTTTTGTTGACGAATCGAGATAATTTATTGTGATTTGTTATTATTATTTGGTTAATTGCTCTCTTTAATAAAAATTGTTTGTTTTATTGTGAACTCACGCCTCCTGCCTCTCTTGAGCAAACGGACTTGTTTATTAGATTATTTCCCCGGTAATTCGGGGTGGCGTAGTCACTACTAGTCGAGCCTTTCATAAGTTCTGTTTTATGTCTGGTACTATATATGTTGTCGTTGTTGTTTCCCTGTGGCTTCTTGGAGTACAATAAAATATATTGGATTATTGGCATCTCTCGAATGTTCTCTGCACAAGCTGTTACACATGGCAGGGATAAAAATGCATCCTTAGACTTCTCTTACCAAATGAACAATTTCTCATGTGGCTGTTAATTTTTTTGGACACATAACACTTGCCAAGATTTAAGTACAATAGATTGTTTTACCTTTCTTTTAGTGATACGTTTTGCATCATTAAATTCCCTTAGAAGTGCAGTGTGGGTGTCTTTATAGATCATGATAAAGTCATCAAGTCTTTTTTCCATAATTTCTTGAGTCTTGTGTGAAATCTTTTTGAAAATGTATTCGAAAATAGCTGGTATGGGGGTCCTTCAGGGGACCTGAAGATACAGTTAACACGTTAGGTTAATATCTTGTTTGTTTTAAGAACCAATTTGGTTTTAGAACAACACTACATCTGTACAGCTAAAGTTAAAAACTTGCTTGATGTAAAAGCAGAGAAAAGGATAGGAGACCAAAACCTTGAATAATTAATTTGCATAACAAAATGAATAAGGATTCAATTCAATTCAACTTTATTTATATAGCACTTTTCACAATTTGCATTGTTCCAAAGCAGCTTTACAGGGGAAAAAATAAAAAACCCCAAAAAGGGTAAAACACGCTACATGTGTTAAGGTTGTGGACAGAACCCAAGCGCAGGCAGACATGTGTCGAACAACAAGACTTTATTTCAAAACAAAGACCCTCGATGGGGAAAACATGAACACAAACAAGACTGAAAACTAAAACTTCCCACAAGGGGGACAAAACAAACAAGGTCTTAAGAATAACAAACTAAGTCCACAAACTTGAGTCCAGGGAACAGGAACACGGGTAATCCAGAAGGACGAAGGGTAAATGTGCCAAGTGTGCAAAGTGCAAAATGAACTGGGGCTTGATAAAGGGAAACACTAACAAGGACTGATGACACAGGGAGAGTGGCGGCAGGTGACATGGATGAAACACTATGGGAAAGCTAACAGGAGGATTGCACGAGGCAGGTGAGGGGACTGAAACACTAAGGGAAAGAGGGACCAGGGCTGGAGACAAGACTAACACTAATGGACCACTAACCGGGGAAACAAGGGGGCGGGACTAAAGGACGTGACACCGGAGAGAGAGCATGGCTTCTCAAACCAAAACAATGCTCTTTCTCCACACAAAACACATGGGACTGACATGATCCTGCCACAAGACTCGAAAACCAAGACAAGGAGAGGCAGGATCATGAAAACATGGTGTTTTATATAGTAAATTAAATTATTCTAGTAAATAATATCTAATGTCAGCATCTCCTGGTGGTTTATTTAGCATATGTTGCATTAAGTGAATGCTTGGCTGAAAAGATGCGTCTTTAGTCTAGATTTAAATTGGGCGAGTGTGTGTGATCCTCGAATAATATCAGGAAGGCTATTCCAGAGTTTAGGTGCTACGTATGAGAAAGCTCGACCCCTTTGGTGGATTTAGTTATTCTAGGTATTATCAAAAGTCGTGCGTTTTGAGATCTTAGAGAGCGTGATGGGTTGTAGTGTGATAGAAGCTCTGTTAGGTAGGTAGGGGCTAAACCCTTTAAGGCTTTATTAAGTGTTTAAATAACTTTAAAGTCAATACGATACTTAATGGGTAGCCAGTGAAGGGTTGATAAAATTGGGGTTATGTGATCGTATTTTCTGGACCTGGTAAGAACTCTGGCAGCTGCGTTCTGAACTAACTGTAGTTTGTCTATTGATGATGCAGGACAACCACTAAGTAGCGCATTACAGTAGTCAAGTCTTCAGGTTATAAATGCATGAATAAGCTTCTCCGCGTCAGCAACACATAGAATATTTCGTAACTTGGCAACATTTCTTAGGTGGAAGAAAGCTGTTTTTGTGACATTTGAGATGTGATTTCGCAATGACAGGTTGTTGTCTAATATAACGCCTAGATCTTTTACAGTATTAGTTGGAGTAACAGTACATCCTTCAACTTGCAGTTTATAATCAGAAATATTCGGTTTGCGTGTCTTTGGTCCGATAAGTAATATTTCTGTTTTATTAGAATTTAAAAGAAGGAAATTACAGGTCATCCAATGTTTCATATCTTCAATGCACTCTGCCAATTTGGATAGCTGGGAGGAATCATCTGGTCTTGATGAGATATATAGCTGAGTATCATCTGCATAGCAATGGAAGCGAACTCCATGTTTTTTAATAATGTTTCCGAGGGGCAGCATGTATATGGAGAACAGCACGGGTCCCAGAAACGATCCCTGAGGAAATCCATAATTTACTTGCGTTAGATTTGATGATTCCCCATTTAAATGGACAAATTGATGTCTGTCTGACAAGTAAGATCTTAACCATTGTAGTGCCTGTCCCTCAATACAGGTATAATTGTATAAATTATCTAGAAGTATGTTATGTTCTACGGTATCGAACGCAGCACTAAGGTCAAGCAGGACCAGGAGTGAGATGTTACCTTTATCTGATGCTATAAGCAGGTCGTTTGTAATTTTAAAGAGCGCAGTTTCAGTGCTATGATGCGTTCTAAAGCCTGACTGAAATTTTTCGTGTATGTCGTTATTTTGTAAGAAAGAGCACAACTGAGTGCACACTACTTTTTCTAGAATTTTAGACAGGTATGGGAGATTTGAAATCGGTCTATAGTTTCCTAGTTCATTTGGATCTAAGTTTGGTTTCTTGATTAGAGGCTTAATGACGGCCATCTTAAACGGTCCTGGGACATGGCCTAGATTAATTGACGAGTTGATAATGTTATGAATGGGCTCAATTGCAACAGGTAGTAACTCTTTTAATAATGTAGTTGGTATGGGGTCTAATAAGCAAGTTGTAGGTTTACATGTTGCAATAAGTTTAATTAAATCTTCCTGTTTTATAGGTGAAAAACGCTGTAGCCTTTCTTTTGGAGCGATGGTTGGTGCTAATTCATAGGACAGATTTGGAGGTTGAGTTTTTACTATTTTGTCACAAATGTTTTCGATTTTCTCTGTAAAAAATATCATGAATTCATTGCTACCGAGGTGCGGCGGAATAGCCAGGTCAGGTGGAGTCTGTTTATTTGTTAGTTTAGCAACTGTGCTAAATAAAAACCTTGGATTGTTTTTGTTGGTTTCTATGAGGTTACGGAGGTGCTCAGCCTTTGCTGCTTTTAGTGCCTTTTTATAACAATTTGCACTCTCTTTCCACGCCATTTTAAAGACCTTGCGATTTTATCCATTTGCGCTCTAGTTTGCGAGTTTCTCTTTTAAGGGCGCGAGTGGTGCTATTGCACCATGGTGCAATTTTTTTCTCATTAATCTTTTTTGACTTCGTAGGTGCGACAGCTTCTAATGTATTAGAGAAAATAGTGCCCAATTTGCTGGTCATGTCATCGAGCGATTCTTTATTTATTGGTATGGTTATTAAAGGAGTCAGATCTGTCAAGCTCTTTGCGAAACTATCTTTAGTAGTGGAGGTGATTGTTCTACCCTGTCGATAACGAGTTAAAAGGCTGATTCCTGCCGTGCGCAAATGATCGGTGACATCGTCGCTTTGAGGCATAATATCTATATTGGTTAGATAGGCTCTGTGAGATATAATCATGTCTAGTGTATGATTAAATCGATGCGTGGGTCCTTTAATGTGTTGTATTACCCCAAAAGATTGTAGTAGTTCTGTAAACGCCAGTGCTAATGCATCGTTAGCGCTATCTACGTGGATATTAAAATCTCAGACAATTAGTATTTTATCAACGTTAACCAATAGGTCCGATAGGAAGTCCGCAAACTCTTTCAGAAAATCAGTATAGGGACCAGGGGGTCTATACACCGTAGCCAATGTAAAAGAAAGCAATTGTTTTTTACTTTTGGTAGGAATACTTATGTTCAACGCAAGCACTTCGAATGATTTAAACTTATGCTCTGTTCTCTTAGTTACAGTAAGAAAGTTTCTAAATATTGTAGCGACGCCGCCACCCCGACCATGGCTCATGCATATAGCTTGGTGGGGTACACTCATTTAGACCGAAATAATCATTTGGTTTAAGCCAGGTCTCGGTAAGACAGAGTATATCAAAACTGTTGTCCGTGATCATTTCATTTACAATAACTGCCTTTGAATTTAGTGATCTAATATTAAGTAGGCCGAACTTTATGAATTGGTTTTGGTTGTTTATTACATTGTCTTCAGGTTTAATCACGATCAAATTTTTTCTCTGACTTTTACCAAAATATTTACTTTGTAGTATTATTCGGGGGACACATACGGTCTCCATATATTTGGAAACAGTAACATTTATAGCAGTTGAGGAGCACAGACTATGGTTAAAGTTTTGACTTACCTGAGGGAGACTTACCGGAGGGAGACATAGTCAACAGGTAGCGCCTTCGAGATGTTGTCGGACAGGACAGCCGCTCCGATGCTGCTGGGGTGCAGGCCGTCGGGGCGGAAGAGCCTAGGTCGCTCCCAGAACAGATCAAAATGATTAACAAAGAGCAGCTTCTGTTCAATACACCATGACATCAACCATGATGTGATTATTTGATTTTAATATATGCCTTGACTGACTCAATCTACTATTATTGGTCCATACCTGGCAATGGGCTAAAATAATCTGACAGACATACAACTTGGTCATGTCAAGTAATACTTTACAGATATGTTTTTTCCTGATTGACTCTTTTTCACAAAAAGTGTTACTGACCCAGCATCATGATTGTCTATAAAGCTGCATGAGGCAAGAAGTATGCAGCCAACGAGGAGATGAATGTCTCAGTGTAGTAAACATCAGGATCCCTTTTTTGTTGAGGGGTGCAGTGCCTATGACTTCCATGAAATGTCTTTGAAAAGGCGTTTGACTGAAGGTGTCCTTAAATATGATTAACATAATGTTTACATCAATGATTCTAACTAGGTTAGAGGAATAAATTATTTTAAGACTTTTTTAATGTGTTTACTGTGTACCTCGAGGTCCTCAGGAACTATGCTGTTGTCATCGACAACTGAATCTCCAATAGTCGTCAACAAACCCGAATGTTGTTGAAGTGTTTTTCAACATTTTCAGAGCTGCATGGGCTTGAGAAGATGACAGTACAGCTCAGGAGCATTTCATCAAACTCAGCAATGGAACTTGTCAAAAGTCCAAAGATATGCATGGCAAGCTTGTAGTTCTTTGGTGCACTGAAAGAGAAAAAAATTATAACATTCATCATAAATTATTTGTTGTATCTGCTTAAAAATCTGATTCGATGAATTAAAGAATTTGGTGGGTTCTTATCAGAACTAGTACTGGCTGCAGACAGAGTCCTTGTTGTTGGTGACTTTAACATTCATGTAGATAATGATACAGATGCTTTAGGAATGGCTTTTAAAGACACTCTTAACTCCATGGGCGTTAGTCAACATGTGTCGGGACCTACTCACCTTCGTAATCATACTTTAGATTTAATATTGTCTTACGGTATAAACGTGGGCAACGTAAAAATCCTTCAGCAGAGCGAAGACATTTCGGATCATTATCTGGTATCATGCTTGCTTCACTACCCAATGGTGGCAAATCAAACTCCAAGTTACAAATATTGTAGAACATTAACTTCGACTACAAAAGATGCGTTTCTTGATAATTTGCCTGAATTGTCTCTAATCTCTATGAGTAATAACGTTGAAGATTTGGACTTTACTATTGAAAATATTAATGCCACCTTCTCGGAAACGCTAGACATAGTTGCTCATCTGCGCTTAAAGAAGATTAAAAATGACAGACCGACACCGTGGAATAATGAACTCACTCAGGCTCTAAAGAAAGCGGCACGAAAAATGGAGTGCAACTTTAAAAAGACTAAATTAGAGGTATTTCGTACTGCCTGGAAGGATAGTATTAAAAAATACAGGAAAGCCCTAAAAACGTCGAGATCTGCCTACCTTTCATCACTAATAGAAGAAAACCAGCATAACCCTAGGTTTTTATTTGATACAGTGGCTAAATTAACCAAAAATAAATCGTCAGCGACTTCTGATTCTGTATACCAGCATAGCAGTGATGATTTTATGAACTATTTCACAAATAAAATCCAAGATATTAGAGAAAAAATTATAACTATGCAACCAGAAGTGAATCCCGCTGTACAAACGATTAACTACAGCGGCTCTAAGGAGAAATTACGTTTATTTTCTACTATAGATCACGATGAACTCTCTAAAATCATTAGATCATCTAAATCAACTTCATGCATGTTAGACCCTATACCTACAAATCTACTGAAAGAGATGCTCCCAGAAATTATAGATCCTCTACTTAGCATTATTAACTCATCTCTGACATTGGGACATATGCCTAAAGCATATAAGGTTGCTGTTATAAGGCCCCTTGTCAAAAAAACCCATCTGGACCCTGGGGAACTAGTTAACTACAGACCTATTTCGAATCTACCTTTCTTATCTAAAGTTCTGGAAAAAGTAGTCTCAATTCAAATATGCTCCTTCCTCCAAAGGAATGAGATTAATGAAGATTTCCAGTCTGGATTTAGAGCACATCACAGTACAGAGACTGCTCTGATTAGAGTTACAAATGATCTGCTTATGGCATCCGACCATGTTGTATCTCCTTATTGGTGCTGCTAGATCTTAGTGCTGCATTCGATACCATTGACCACAGCATGCTCCTACATAGACTCGAAAATGATGTCGGTATTAAGGAAATAGCTTTGAAATGGCTTAGATCTTATTTATGCGACCGTTTTCAATATGTAGCAATAAACAATGAGGTATCATGCAAATCGAAAGTCCAGTACTTATCGGACCAAAAACCGCCCTACGTAACAACCAAGAATACTGCTTAACTATTGATGGATGTTCCATAAAACCCTCATCTTTAGCTAAGAATCTTGGCTTTATATTCGATAGTACTCTGTCATTTGAGAACCAGGTCGCCAACACCTGTAAAATTGCGTTTTTCCATCTTAAAAATATATCTAAACTACGTCATATGCTGTCACCATCAGATGCAGAGAAGCTTATACATGCCTTTATGACATCAAGACTAGATTACTGTAATGCACTATTAGGTGGTTGCCCTGCAGGCCTATTACAAAAACTCCAACTGGTCCAAAATGCGGCAGCTCGAGTTCTGACGCGTACAAAAAAGTATGAGCATATTAGCCCGGTTCTATCAACCTTGCACTGGTTACCTGTAAAGCATTGCATAAACTTTAAAATCTTGCTTATTACCTATAAAGCCTTGCATGGTTTAGCTCCTCACTACTTGAGAGAACTTCTAACGTATTATAGTCCATCACGTGCACTACGCTCTCAGGTGTCAGGTCAGTTGGTAATACCTAGAATTTCAAAATCAAGTGCAGGCGGCAGATCATTTTCCTATCTAGCGCCTAAACTTTGGAACAGTCTTCCCTGCACTGTCCGGGAGGCAGACACACTCTGTCAGTTTAAATCTAGACTAAAGACGCATCTTTTTAGTCTTGCATACACTAGACTATCATAATATATATATTTCACAGATCTAGGCTGCACTAGTTAGATCAACCGGAACTAGGGACACTTCCAATAACAACTGATGCATTTGTTGCATCAAAGAGTGCAGAACAGTACTCTACTCTCAGCCAGTCTTGTCTCATTGTTCCAAGGTTACCAGAGCGGGCAGGACGCAGTCCAAGGTTACTGGAGCGGGCAGGGCGCAATCCATTCTCAGACCTGACAAATGCTGGACGAAGGACGTGGCGACTCTACAAAACTTCAGTCGCTATTAGATTATTAATGATAATTTTAAATCTAACTTTGTTTTTTATTTTGCCTTGTTGTGCAAGCACTGTCGAGCTTGTGCAGAGGCAGCAGTTTTTGCCAGAGGGGAACTGGAATCCCCTGGTTAGGCCTGGTCTCCCTCTGAGGTTTTTTTTCTCCTCCAATGGAGTTTTGGGTTCCTCGCCACCGTTTGCATACTGTTTTGCACTGTTTTCCTGGCCGGGGGGGGGGCTGCTAGCATTTTGGTAGTCTTTTTTAAGTAACACTGCATATAGGAATTTATTGTGTGTCTGATATTTGACCTGTGTTTTGACTTCCATAACCTTTTATGTTTTACTTATAGTCAATGTTTTCTTGTACAGCTGCTTTGTAACAATGAAAATTGTAAAAAGCGCTATATAAATAAAGCTGACTTGACTTGACTGGACTATCATGCTTGTTTCACTACCCTATGGTGGCCAATCAAACACCTAGTTACAAATATGGTAGAACAAAAACTATGACTACAAAAGGTGCGTTTCTTGATAATTTGCCTGAATTGTCTCAAATCTGATCTCTACATCATGAGTAATAACGTTGAAGATCTTGACTTTACCATTGAAAATTTTAATGCCACCTTCTCGGAAACGCTAGACATAGTTGCTCCTTGCTCTTTAAGAAGATTAAAAATTACAGCCCGACACCGTGGAATAATGAACACACTCAGGCTCTTAAGAAAGCGTCACGAAAAATGGAGCGCAACTTTAAGAAAACTAAGTTAGAGGTATTGTTAAATTTTACTGAAATCGACAGCTGACAGTTGAATCTCTGGCATACTTTGACAAAACATACTGAAATAAATAAGCACTTACTTATCCACTGTTAAATAAGTACGTTCTATATAGTCTGGTTACTCTTGTAGTAGTAGGGCTCTCACTAAATCCTTGGTGTTTCGAGTCGGACGTTATCACATAGTGTTTTTTGGCAAGTTTAAGAATCATAAGTAGTTTAGAAAGCTAGGGTTAGGGTTTCATAAGACTATAAGCAGCCAGGATTCATGTGCTCTCGGAATTATCGGATATATGAGTTCACAGGGTAAAAAAATCCCACTGGGAAGTTGTGAAATAATTTTGCTACCCGAGTTCGCGAGATGGGTGGGCCCACCACACAATAAACATGGCAGAAGGGAGAAGGAGTTCTGCTCTGACAGATATCATTTATTAGTTTTTCTTCAACAGCTTCATTGCTTTGTCTTGCAATGAAGAATGGCGTCCTCCATTCTTTCTGACAACAAAGCACCTGAACCCAACCAGCTCGCAATCATGATATCAGAAGTGGAAATTATCAAATTTCCGAGGGCACGCAAAGGTAGCATTAGTCAAAACCAACAAGCCACACCCACAGATCTGATTCGAAACACCAAGGATAAAGGCTGCTTCCTATTACCAAGGATAAAGGCTGCGTCCTATTACCCCCACATGCTGTCTTGGCCACTTGAGTGCGTGTCTTTCATTTATTGCACACTAAACCTACACTATCTTGAATGCCGCTTCAGAGTGGTATTCAAGGCTAAGCGAATCCGATCATGCATCAAGTTATGGATATATATTGCATACTTTTTTACCTGTTGTGGCTAAAAGGGATACAGCTACGGCTGGAAGGGATGCAAAATATCAACATAAAATTACAATTATTTACATCAAGTAAAACATGCAAAATGTTACATGCCTTCCCTGGAAATTTTTTGTAATTTAAATAGTCTCCATTGGGTGTACTTAGTGGTTTTATGCGAATGTGGCACCCATCAATAGCACCAATGGCTTTGCTGAAGTCATCATGCTGTGCCAAATCAGCAAAGCCTTGACCAAAACATTCAAGCTGATCTCTCCGTGGGTAACTTATGACTTTACCCTCCCTCACAATTTTCTTGATTTGAGCTGTGATCCAGTGGACATGAAAAGAAACCGTTGACTTGGACATGGAGAAAACATTTGCAGTCACTTGCAGTCATTAGAAAGTCCATGAGCCAGCCAATTCACAAACACCAAAACCTTAAGGTGCATTCTCTGCTGTGGTACCCCGTTTGCATTAACTGGATTAAAGTGTTCATTGATGTCTGAGAAAGACGGAAATTCGAAAAAAATTCATCTAAAAACATAAGAGACATGGCAATATTAATCACTGCATAAAAAGAAAGCAAAGAAAACTGTTACCTTGGTGCTGTTACCTAAATACAAAAAAACGCAATAAACAATATTTACTGACTGTCATTGTGATTTGTTGTTAAAAAGTAGGAAGTTTCCTTAATTTTTGTCGGTTCCCAATGCATTGTGTTTGGTTGTTTTGTTCCTTGGAGTATTTTGAGATTAAATTCTGTGTCAAATAAAAATCCAAGTGATCGCGCAGATGGCTCACGCATCGATTTGCATTTATAACATTAAAAATGTACCATTATAATCGCAACGACAGATTTGCAATATAGTTTTGAAATATACGGTTGTAATTACTATATGTGGTGCGAATGATGTAATTGACCATGTGAGAAGCGCATTTAGGCTATACTGTATGTTTGTAAGGACATGTGCCCTGAGGATTGATTCTTCATTCGAACACATGAGATGTAGGAGTCTTGCAGATTTCATTTTACAGATGTCCTTGTAAAATAATTTACCATCCGGTTGGGTGCAAAAGCAAAAAAGGTTTATATTTTGATAGTGGTTTTATTATAGTAGCGATGTAGTTTGATTAGCATTTTGTTTCAAAGTCAACACCTCGGGCCCGCTCTATAGTAGCTAACATCTGGCCTGACAGGAAATGTGAACCACGATTTTTGACAAATAAAATTGAATGGTGAATAGCTGTATGTGAATGCTTCTCTGAGCAAAGTATATATTGAGTTGCAACCAGATGCGTAGCTGTATACACACAACAGTCATTTTGACAACAGTCATTTTGACTGGAAACGAAATATTTCAGAGGGTTCGTATTACGAGCTGTTGATCATCAATTAACACACATTTAGGTGATTTCAGGTGAGATTGTACATGATTCCGCTTGCATTTGATTCCAGTGGAGCACTGTCTACTGCACATTCATTTGAGTGCGGATTTGAGCAGCCAGTGGTCTATGTAGACATGTCTCGGAAGTAACTGTCATTTCAGAGCTCAGGCATTCCTTGAAAGTGATTTGTGTTAAAGAGAATATCTCCCTTTAGAGTTGACCTTGAGCTTTATGGCTTTGAAGATCTATTTATGCCCAAACAGCAACGTTCCAAACTAAAAAGAGTTAAAAAGCTAAATAGCGACTCTTTAAAGTGGTCTTTTTTCCCACAAACAAATTTTGCACTACTGGAAAAAGATATTTACTAACAAAAATATAAGTAAACTTTTAAGAATAAAGGTCCATGCCATATAAGAAACATTTTGGTTCCACAAAGAACCACTTTGCCAAATGTTCTTTGAAGAACCAACAATTTTTTACTTTTCTATAATCTGAAGAACCAGACATTGAAGGTTCTTTATGTAACCAAAACAGCACCTTTTTTTGTATGGAACAACAGAACCATTACATTAAATAGAAAAACATTATTAAAACACGAGTGAGTATGAGAGAAAAGATTTGATTTAGCCAATTTAAAGATTACAATTTTTTTGTTAAGAAAATTGGAATAAAATGCTCTGTGTTAAAGAATATATTAATGTTTGTAGAGCTATTCCTTCTTTTAACTTTGTTTATACATATTATCAAATCAAAGGTGTCTATTAAACTTAAATATTGTTAACGATTAAAAATGTAATAATAAAAGAATAGGAAATGCTTTAAAACACAAATAATTTCTGATTTCAACTCATCATCTTCTAGTGTTAAAATGTATGGAAATGCAACATTCATTTAAAAACAAAGATATGCTATTTATAATCATCAAAAATGTTTACCCAGCTGCTGAAATTTTATGTAAAAGATTTTGTTTTGAAGTAGAAGCTTGCATTTTATTGAGAATTGGTTATTTTTTTGTCCTCTTATACATTTTTACAGTTTACAGTTTTGGTAAGATATTTATGGCTGGCTAGATGTTGGTACTGAAATGTAATTTAATGATTTCCAGATATTGATTTATGTGGACATATATTTAAAAAGTAAGCAGAGTAACAATATCCCTTCCTTGAAATGTTCTAAAAATTAATGTAAAAGTTATTTATCATCGCTAAAATATATACCCCAAGACCATCAGTCCCTCTCTGACCTATATAAATGCATGTCTGAGTCTCTTTCTCAGACATACATCTATTCCTTGCTTCTATCCCCCATGGTTTGTTGCTGGATTATTTATTGTAGAACTTATTTTTTTGTTTGTTTGTAAGGTTTAATGCATCCACATGAAAAAATACTATTAGTAAACTGTGGTAAAATTCTTTAGAATTTACTCCTTGTCTTAACTTGTCTTTTTTAAAATCTGTTTATATAAAGTTGTTGCACTTTAGCAGCTTTGTTTACTATGTTCACTTATACACGTAAATATATAAATTGTCATATTTGTGTGTTTTATTTTCACTTGTCAAACTGCAGTGCTATGACAATTTTTACACAAGTGTGCCCATATTTATGGTCTTGGGACCCCACAACCCCACGAGCCGGCCCTGGTTATATGCTTTGTAATTCCCTATTTGATTTTGTATACAAAAACGCCATTGTGCTTTCATATATATATATATATATATATACATATATATACTTTTCATCAGGAAAAACAACGCAAATCGGTTTATGTGGACCTTCCTGATATGGCGGCGCAGTTGGTCCACGATTCAGCATTAATATTTAAAGTCTATGGGCGGCGCTGTACCTTCCGGCACTATATATCGCAGTGCAGAAGAGAATACGACGCGCATGCAGTTCAATGCTTGATCAGATCAGGCTGTAACAGAAAAATGAAGATCTAATGTTAGCTGACCGACTCTGATGAAGGTACGTGGAGAAAATAGTTTTATTGTTTGAATGACCAAGTCGATTTTTTTCCTTTGAAATTATTACAACATGGCATTTTATACGTATTCTCATACGAAAGCACGTGTTAGCCACGTGGCCTTTCTATGTCACATTCACTTTAAATGGAACAGTCAAAAATATTTAAAGTGTAATTTTAATTTTTACCAGGTTTTAGTTGTTACACATCCGTGATTAACTGTGTTTTCCTCCATTAGGGTTTCTGATAGTAACGTGGAGCGGCAGAGGTGAGCTCCGGTCTGTCAGCATTAGGCTACATGTTAAAGCAACCTAAGATATTTAAATTTCGAGCCTATTATGTTTAATTGTGTTCAAACTCATCCTTGGACTCCTTTTCTTGAAACCACATCAGATGAAGAAATGGACATATTAACTCTGTAGCGGTTTTACTGGTATAATAAAAAAAAGTTTAAATCTTTTTGACTGATTTGTATTGAGTTTGTATGTAATAAACAGTGTGTGCGTGTGTGTGTGTCGTTGATATACATGCGTGTTAGCACTGTCTTTGAACCTGTTGAGCCCATTCATGGCTCAATGGGCCAAGCAACAGTGCAAAAGTAAAGGCTTGTTCTATAACTGGAGTCTCTTGGAATTGGTCCCAAGTTCCTCTTTTAAAAGCAAACTACAATTGTATTCATCCAAGAAAAACATAGGTTTTTGTTTCATTAAGCTTATTTTTCGCCGTGTAGATAATATTACACTTCTAGAAACCATGTACAGAATATTTTTTGCTTACTGCAGGAATTTGACGCAGAGCGGGACGGTTTTAATATTAATTATCATAACTTTCACTTTCTAACTGTGAGTGTGCAGCTAAGGGAAAGAAAGGAAAGAGTGTGGGGAAGGGGTTGCCTTGGAGATAACTGGCCACGGGGCCCTTTGAAGTTATAATCCGTCCCCGAATGGGTGTAGTCTAGTATAAATCAGACCCGGGGTGCTTCTCGTTTCTTATTTGTGCGTCCTCGTTTCCTTTCCTCGCGTCTTAGTTCCACCTCTTCAGGAGGCAAGAGAAGGAAGCAAGGACGGAGGAATCGAAGCAAGTGAAATGATCTATCCTCGCTCTTTAGCGTCACTTCAAAGCGTCGTCAACTAATGATGACTGTACACCGCTGGATTTAGCTTGCACATCGGGATTCTTGAATTTATGTGTTATCTCTTAAAGATATTATATGTTCATATACCAATTAATGTAAAATGTTTGATTATGTGGTGAATTTCTATAGTTTACATGGCAAATATTATATTCATAAACAAAAGTTTGTAAAATCTGCACTTAACTGCAATTTATTTTTTGTTAGAATTGGATAACTTAAAAAATCTATTTTGCTCATAAACAAGTTGTTAAAATGCAAACGTTTTTTTTTCAATTTAATATCCCGTCTATTTTTATGGACGCTCTTTTGTTTATATTATATATATATTATACAATTTTTTGGTGGATTTAGAATGTGTCCATAGGAAAGAGGAGAATTATTTGCTGTTGTTTTCTGTATTTATTCATTTTCATTTTTTCTTTATTATTATTTATTAATCCTTTTTTTTCTTTTCCTCTTTGTGTGATCTGTATAATATTGCTACTTTAAAAGATTTCTTTGAATAAAAAAACTGCAGCAACAAGCTACAAACACAAAAAACCGTTTCAACCTCCACAAAATACCACATTTGTTCTTATTTTTTTTACCAGTTATTATTAATGAATTATTGTTGTTGTGATTTCACATACATTGCGTCTTGTACATATAAACAATAATTCATAAACAGTGGCAAGAACACACATTTACAATAACTTTATGCTTAATACTGACATTTATGTGTGTTTGAATGTTCTGCCATGGTTAGCACTTGGAGCAGATGTGAAGTGGGAGGAGAATTTATACGTTAGGCAATAAAAACTTCCGCATAGGTTAACACCTGTGTATCCTCGCCCATGACTCCTCAGGAAGCCTCGTCGATCCTCGACTCCTCCCGGTGCAATTAAAGAATTGAGATGTCCTTCAATATGGATGAGCTCGATCGGTGTCCGGGTCAGAGGATAGAGGAGCGAGGAGGGATATTTCGAAGCACCCCTGGCCGTCGTACGCCATATTGATGTGATCATGTGACGTAATTCTTCTTCCTTCACATTTCAATGGCTGGTGGCAATTTACGCCACCTACTGAAATGTGGCAAGAGATTAGCCATGTGATGTAATGACAAGCGCAACAACTGAAGCTATGAGAGCCAGGTTGCATTAGCACCGTCACATGGGTTTTGTACAAGCACACAACACATGAAACAAAGCTTTCAATGTTCTTCTCGTACAGCACATTCAGAGCTTTTTATTTTCAAGTATTTTCCCATTTCAAACTTCCCATTGTGAAGAATGATTATGGAATGTTCTTTTTGTAAAAAAAAATGCTAAACGACTGTAATCTGCAGCTAATTATTATTTTGTCTCTATTCTGCTTATTGGTTGATGTCTTTTACGAAGATACATTGCTCTAATGTGCATTCATTGTAGTATTAAAAACAACCTGAGAAAATCCTCTTCTGTTATGTTTTTATGTGCTAAGTATGTTCCCAAATGTTATCGACCACTCTCGTTTAACTTTTATTTTCTCCTGATCTGTTCTTTTCTTTCCTTGTCCATAAAACTACACAATTTTTACACGTCTCTTAATTTTTCGTTTGCATTAATAAGAAATTTAATTTTAGTAATAAATTGGTTTAGGGCTTATTTGTGTTTTGTAATTATTCGTTTATGAAAGGTGATTAGAAAGTTGAATTGCCTGTATCCGTGTATCCGTTAAACCACCTGATTAAAATGATCTTTGTGAATAATTATCACGTGTTTTTTTATATCTGTGGACATTTAAGCAATATATAATATTGTTAAGGGCAAATATACATTTAAAACACAAAAGGTCATTATAAATGCTTCGTATATTTCATGTCTACGAGTTAAAACTATGCACAATATAAAACACCGTCAATTTATGAACAAAGTTAATGTTACATTAGCTTTACAATAATTTACAACATGTTTGTGTAAACGAAACAAAGTAAACTGACTGCCCTTAATGCACACTAGTATTTGTAGTTTGCAAATCATTTTTGCAGATACCTTAACACCATCTAAGATACAGACCTCATATGTATATGTGGGTTTAATCAATCTATGTCAATATTGGTAGATGTCATTACAGATTAAAGGTAAAACTGATTTATTTGTATGTTAAATGGCTAGTAAATGCCAAACAAGAACTATAAAAATATGATTTAATGCACCTTAAGCCCTGCGAATGTCATAAGTAAAATCTAACCTGACAGTTTAATACAAATGTTTTCATTTGGAAAAAGCTGACAAGCAGTGATTTGTGCATTCCACAAGCATCACATGTTCACAACATATGAGTTCACTGTAGTTGGAAAGACAATAGAATATCACTTGATCTGAAGTAGGGCTGTCACGATTATGAAAAATTAGCTAAAGATTAATTGTCTAATTGCCTAATAAATAATGGTGAATATGGCAATTTATTGTCTTTTTTAAGGCTTTGACGAGATTAATGACAATTAATTTATTCAATGAGGAAAATATAAACTTTAGAAATGTGAATAAAAAATATATATAATACCTTAACAGAGAATAATTGAGTCTAGAGCACTAAAACAACATGTGAGGGTCTTGCTGTGTAGATGTAGCAAGTCTGGAAACAAACAAATCAACAAAATAAAAATACAAAGCTAATACAACTCAAATGAACGCATACGAATGTAACAGTGAGTAGATAGACCGGGGGATGTAAAATGCAGTAGATACGATGCGATCACCCTTGTTTTAAAAAGATTCTTAATAATTGCGGTTATCTGAAATAATTGTGACAACGTCAATTAATTATGATGAGACAATTATCTAATAATTTTGACAGCCAATCTCAAGAGCAATATAACATCCAGAGCAGTGGTTCCCGACAGGTTTTTCATTTGGACAGTCAAATAGTAACCTAACACAACCAAAATTCAGGTTGATTAGGAAGTTACAGTGACTATAAAAAGTATTCACCCACTTAATTTTTTCCATATTTAGTTGTTTATGCCTTTTGTTAAACTACTATAAATTACATGTTTTTACAGTAATATACACTCCATACACTCTTAAGACAATACTGTATTGAAATAATTACATTGCATAGGTATTCACCCCTGGGTTCTTTTGCTGGGACACTTGAAATTTAGCTCAGAAGCATTCGCTTGTGTAACGGTCACCAGCTGGAGTGCCCTTGAGGACCACTAGAGGGCACTCCACATCAAACTTATCATTCATTCACACACTACATTTCCCATAACTCACTACCCGGACTCATCAGCACTGATTGCACACACACCTGCAGATCATTCACATACACACAGATTCCCACTACCACTCCCCTATATATACTGTGTTTGGACTCTCAATCTTGGCGAAGTCTTGTTTAGCCTGTCTGACATTTCTGAGCGATTTCCCTGTGTTTATTCCTTCTGTGCATTATCTTGGACTGTTGATTTGACCGTGATTCTCTGCTGCCTGCCTCGACCTCTGCCTGTTCCTGTTTATGATTTTGGATATCCCTTGACACCCCTGACGCTGTTGTTGATCGCTGCCTGTTTGACCATTCTCTTTGAATAAAGCTGCATTTGGATCTAACCTGCCTGTCCCGGAGCCGTTCATGACAGAAGACTTCGCCACACCAGGATCCAGCAGCCCGGTACCCTCTTTACTGAGATGTCTGTTCCCTGTTCAAGGTCAGGATGGCAACTTCCCAGCTCTAGCATTGACCCAGTTGATCAACTATTGGGCCTTCGTCAAGGAGGCCTATCTGTTGAGGAGTATGTTAAACAGTTCTGTGCAATATCCTATGAAGTACCGATCTACGATGAAGTTTTGTTTAAGGACTTGTTCCGTTTCGGACTTAATGACCCAATTAAATCATTGTTACCTAGAGGGGAATCTAATTGCAGTTTAAGGGACATAATGGACTATGCACTGATGTTATGTGACTCTCCGTTCACTGTGGGAGAGGCAGAGGACAGTGTTGAAACCCCAAATAACGTTTTTTGGGGGGGGCAACAGTGTCAAGCGCAGTTGGCAGCGGAGCTTGAACCACAAGAGCCACTGCACGAAAGGGAAGTCCGAGTCGATCTGCCAGAGTCAACCCAAGTCCGAGTCGATCTGCCAGAGTCAACCCAAGTCCGAGTCGATCTGCCAGAGTCAACCCAAGTCCGAGTCGATCTGCCAGAGTCAACCCAAGTCCGAGTCGATCTGCCAGAGTCAACCCAAGTCCGAGTCGATCTGCCAGAGTCAACCCAAGTCCGAGTCGATCTGCCAGAGTCAACCCACGTCCGAGTCGATCTGCCAGAGTCAACCCACGTCCGAGTCGATCTGCCAGAGTCAACCCACGTCCGAGTCGATCTGCCAGAGTCAACCCACGTCCGAGTCGATCTGCCAGAGTCAACCCACGTCCGAGTCGATCTGCCAGAGTCAACCCACGTCCGAGTCGATCTGCCAGAGTCAACCCACGTCCGAGTCGATCTGCCAGAGTCAACCCACGTCCGAGTCGATCTGCCAGAGTCAACCCACGTCCGAGTCGATCTGCCAGAGTCAACCCAAGTCCGAGTCGATCTGCCAGAGTCAACCCAAGTCCGAGTCGATCTGCCAGAGTCAACCCAAGTCCGAGTCGATCTGCCAGAGTCAACCCAAGTCCGAGTCGATCTGCCAGAGTCAACCCAAGTCCGAGTCGATCTGCCAGAGTCAACCCAAGTCCGAGTCGATCTGCCAGAGTCAACCCAAGTCCGAGTCGATCTGCCAGAGTCAACCCAAGTCCGAGTCGATCTGCCAGAGTCAACCCAAGTCCGAGTCGATCTGCCAGAGTCAACCCAAGTCCGAGTCGATCTGCCAGAGTCAACCCAAGTCCGAGTCGATCTGCCAGAGTCAACCCAAGTCCGAGTCGATCTGCCAGAGTCAACCCAAGTCCGAGTCGATCTGCCAGAGTCAACCCAAGTCCGAGTCGATCTGCCAGAGTCAACCCAAGTCCGAGTCGATCTGCCAGAGTCAACCCAAGTCCGAGTCGATCTGCCAGAGTCAACCCAAGTCCGAGTCGATCTGCCAGAGTCAACCCAAGTCCGAGTCGATCTGCCAGAGTCAACCCAAGTCCGAGTCGATCTGCCAGAGTCAACCCAAGTCCGAGTCGATCTGCCAGAGTCAACCCAAGTCCGAGTCGATCTGCCAGAGTCAACCCAAGTCCGAGTCGATCTGCCAGAGTCAACCCAAGTCCGAGTCGATCTGCCAGAGTCAACCCAAGTCCGAGTCGATCTGCCAGAGTCAACCCAAGTCCGAGTCGATCTGCCAGAGTCAACCCAAGTCCGAGTCGATCTGCCAGAGTCAACCCAAGTCCGAGTCGATCTGCCAGAGTCAACCCAAGTCCGAGTCGATCTGCCAGAGTCAACCCAAGTCCGAGTCGATCTGCCAGAGTCAACCCAAGTCCGAGTCGATCTGCCAGAGTCAACCCAAGTCCGAGTCGATCTGCCAGAGTCAACCCAAGTCCGAGTCGATCTGCCAGAGTCAACCCAAGTCCGAGTCGATCTGCCAGAGTCAACCCAAGTCCGAGTCGATCTGCCAGAGTCAACCCAAGTCCGAGTCGATCTGCCAGAGTCAACCCAAGTCCGAGTCGATCTGCCAGAGTCAACCCAAGTCCGAGTCGATCTGCCAGAGTCAACCCAAGTCCGAGTCGATCTGCCAGAGTCAACCCAAGTCCGAGTCGATCTGCCAGAGTCAACCCAAGTCCGAGTCGATCTGCCAGAGTCAACCCAAGTCCGAGTCGATCTGCCAGAGTCAACCCAAGTCACGTCTGCCCAGCCAGAGACTGGTCACGTCACGTCTGCCATATCTGAGCCCTGGGACAAAATGACCATCGCCCAGTCAGAGCCTCATCCCAAGATGGCCATCTCCACGCCTGTGTCTTCGGACAAGATGGCCTTCTCCACGCCTGTTCCTGAGCCTGTACCGGTTCCTGAACCGTCGGACCTGCGCTATACCCCTGAACCGACAGGTCTGCCTGGTTCCCTTGAAGGGACGTCTCAGCCCTGGCCGCCTTCACAGCCTGCTCCGCCCTGGACGCCTGCACAGCCTGCTCCGCCCTGGACGCCTGCTCCACCTCAGTCTCCGGGTTCTCTTCCGCTCCACGGTCCTGGCCCTCCATCCCGCCCCCGGGTCCGCCTCTGCTCCTCCTCTCTCCTGGACAGTGTTAGGAGCGTCTGGAATCCGCTCCTTAAAGGGGGGGCTATGTAACGGTCACCAGCTGGAGTGCCCTTGAGGACCACTAGAGGGCACTCCACATCAAACTTATCATTCATTCACACACTACATTTCCCATAACTCACTACCCGGACTCATCAGCACTGATTGCACACACACCTGCAGATCATTCACATACACACAGATTCCCACTACCACTCCCCTATATATATACTGTGTTTGGACTCTCAATCTTGGCGAAGTCTTGTTTAGCCTGTCTGACATTTCTGAGCGATTTCCCTGTGTTTATTCCTTCTGTGCATTATCTTGGACTGTTGATTTGACCGTGATTCTCTGCTGCCTGCCTCGACCTCTGCCTGTTCCTGTTTATGATTTTGGATATCCCTTGACACCCCTGACGCTGTTGTTGATCGCTGCCTGTTTGACCATTCTCTTTGAATAAAGCTGCATTTGGATCTAACCTGCCTGTCCCGGAGCCGTTCATGACAGCTTGTTAATGTTTAAGTGGCGTTAACCTGTGGAAAATTTAAGTGAATGAGTATTCAAGTTTAAGCTTAATTAAGATCCCTTCTGGGCAATTTGGAGAAGCAGAAAATTACAACACTCACACAATGCATTCCCACAACACACAATACAAAACATATATGGATAAACGAATTAATTACTCAAAAAGTTTCCACCATTTAGCAACCTGATTGAGTATTTGTATCGATTACTCATCTTTGGGAATCTATAACATAAGTAAAGGGAGCATAAAGAACTCTGAATACACAAACCGGCTCAATTTACGAGTTATAGAACAATTCCATCTATGTCCTATCTATATTAAATTATCTTAGTTTTCTTAAGCAATATTGGCGTTAGTGTCCCCTTTTACAGAGTTCATGTCAAAACATAATCTATTTTAAATTATGGTCCCCATATATTTGTAACTTTCCACACATTCCACTTTCTCACCTCTGATGAGGGTAGCCTGGGAAGAATGTGTTGCTGCTCATTAGTCATGTCAATAGTCATGTCTTTTGTCTTCGATACATTCATTTGCAAACAAGCATCATCACACCACTTTTAGTAAAACCACTATAACACACTTCATTGTTTTCTAGGAGACTCACAATCACGGTGTCATCTGTGAACTTAAAAAAATACCTATTTTTATAATTACTTACACAGGCATTTGTCAGGTCAAGTCAACTTTATTTATATAGCGCTTTTTACAATTTTCCTTGTTACAAAGCAGCAGCTCCGCCTACCTAGTTAAAATCAAATAGAAATAAACTTATCTGCTAGAATGTCAGGTTGTAAAGAATTAAAAGCAGATGAAAAATCTGCAAACAAAAGATCAACATTTGTTTTGCTACCTTTCGGATACTTTAAAAGGGATATTTCACTACTAAATAAACATTTCCCCATGTTTTACTCACCCTCAAGGCATGCTTCCTGAATACGGTTTTCTTCTGTATCAAGACTACTTGACACGGCTCTGTGGCCTTAACAAAGGCCTTCTGAAGCGAATCAATGTGTTTGTTTAAGATAAATATCCATATTGATAGCGCTATTGGCGTTGGTTTCTAGCTTCTGTCATCTCTAGAATGCGCATGAACCAGATGCTTGTTGATTTCGTATTGAAATGTCCCTTTAACAGCAAACTTAATAAAGTTTCTGTGGCATCCTCGACACCTCGCTTCGTCCTATAAACGAACTGTAGGAGGTCCATTTGTGGTTTTAGCCAACAACACTTCTTTCACAATTTTTTAAAGCATTTCATTATATGATATCTTAATGCTATTGGCCTAAAATCATTTAGTGTTTCAACATTTGCAGTTTTTGGCACAGGCATCACATTATCCTGTTTCCACAATTTAGGGACTATCTGGAGAGCCAATGATCTCTGAAAGATATTACAAAACACTGGGACAAATTGTTCAGAGCAAACCTTAATTAAATATCCTCCAATATTGTTTGCCAAAGTGGATTTATGAAAGTATGTATTTATATACATATCAGTTGTACATTTAGTATTTATGGAGTATGATTTGGAAAGGCACACACCTCATAAAAGGTCTAATAGCTGAAAATGCATATTCAATTCAGTTATTGATATAGCGCATATGTTGCAAAGCAGCTTTACATACAACATAATTTAAACATTTAATAATAATAGTGATAATAATACTTTAGGGAAAAAATGTAAGACATTGAGTCTCGCAGCCTTTGATGTAAGTGATGACAGGTGATAAAGAAAAGGTTACGAGGAAAGACGGCCTGGGTGTGTTTTATGCAAATGACTAAACTCAAATCCTAACATTAGGTCGAAGAACAAATTCATGTGCGTATGCACGTGTTGTAAATTAGTCGGAACCTTTTAGTGATAAGTTCAAATGTGTGTATACATAAGACAATTCTATTTAATTATTAGTGAATGAGACCCAGTTTATGGTTTTAAGATACATGGTATTAATGCAAGTTTTTCCTTTATGAAATGTTTCTTGATTAAACGTAACTGAAATAAATGCTGTGTTGTATTGTCAGAAACTCTCAATTATTTAATTGAAATGTATTATTTAATTAGCTATATTATTATTTTACATATTGTTATCAGGACTGGAAACCTAAAATTACAATATACCAAAACGTAGAGAAAGAATATATTTGTTAAAGTTAAGGACGGGTATGTTAATTCACAAATAAGTTGATAAATGTAAACAGTTTATATCAATGGGTTAAGCAAAGGCAGCAGTCTCCCAGTGAGTAAGCTGGTAGCAAGGATTCATGTCAGAAACAAATCATAGCAAAAACCAAGCCATGGGGTCAAAAGAACTGCCAGTAGAGCTCCGAGACATGATTATATCCATAGAACTGCCAGTAGAGCTCCGAGAAATGATTATATATAGATAATCCACCCGGCTGGTTCGCTATCAGCATAGAGAGAGAACCACTTCAAATAGACAAAGCTTTATTAGCTGCATTCTCTCCACAGTCTTCAAGCATCCCTCCACCACCCTGGCTCCTCACCACAAGCCCGTTGGTGGAGAGCTCTGTGTTCTGGTCAATACAGGGCCCGGAGCCCTTTACCCGTACAGCACGTCAAAAACGTATACCTTTAAACCCGCATTATTATCTGCACAGGCAAACTTGTGAAAAACCTAGTCCAGAGCATACAGAACTTCTAACTGGGCATAATGTTTCTTCTTCAACAGGACAATGCAAAAGTGGCTTAAGGACAAGTCTGTCTACTGTTTTTCCTTAAGGGGTCCAGCAAGTGTTTGGGCTTCTATACAACTAAACAGCTCTGTGAAAACCTGAAAATGTCTGTCTGATGGTCCCCAACCATCCTGGCAGATTTTGAGATGATCTGAGTAGAGGAATGGCAAAAAATTGCCAAATGCAGATGTGTAAAGCGTGTCACATCATACCCAAAAAGACTACAGGTTTAAAGTTGTTTTAACCAGGAACTGAGTTAAGGGTATGAATACTTTTGCAATGTACTTATTTTAGTTTTCTCTTTTTACATTTTTCAAAGTTGTCACAAATCTTATTTTGCTTCATCATTATGGTGTATGGAGTGTAGATTGATGTGAAAAAAGTGATCTGAATTCATTAACAAAAGGCAGCAACATGAAGAAAAAATGAAGGGGTGAATATCTCTAATTTCTCGTGTTCTCACAGTATGTAATTCAAAAATCAAAGCACACAACTTTGTTCCTAGTGAGTTTAGTTAGTTCCTTTGTAGCCTGGGCCCATTCACGATTCAGTATTTCAGGTTGTGAGTCACCGCTTTTGATCCAGCCCATTGCAATGGGACAGTGATTAACTTCTAAAGATGTCTTATATTAGAAGCTCTTTGCAGTAGGCTGTTTGTGTGGGGATTGTTCAGGAGTGAGGGGTTATTGGCTGGTGTCCCTCTTAAGCACAGTGAAATTGATCTCATTGCATAATCAAAGGCCACACAGAGGGTTCAGGCAGCAGCGAATGGAAGGATAAAGATGGTAAGAGTAGGCCTAGTGTCTGTAAGCATGACGATAATTAATCATGAAATTGTACACAGGTGCAAATCTAAGAAACGCACCCTTTGGCTTGTGGTTTCTGTCACATAAACTGTGGTTGTAGCTTACTGTACAACACAAGGATGCACATCACAAGGATGCACATCATCCAAATAGTACCCTGAAAGCACTCTGTCGTACCAAAAGTCCACTGGGTTTGAAAATAATGTCTGTGGACCAGGCTATTATGCTGAGATGCTTTGACTCTCAGGACTTTTGGTAAGCCAGTATGCATCAAACAGAGGTTACATACACTTCACACAGACATATTAGGCCTTCAGGGTCCTGCACTTCCTCTTTAATGTTCTTCTGTAGCTCACATCTCCTGAAAGCTTGCGATTGGTAGGATAATTTCATACTTGACCAAAACCTCATTGTCCTTTTTTAATCTGGTCAATGGGTTCATTTTGATCAATGGATCCATGTTGACCATGCATGTGGAAGCAATGCAGAAAGCGTTTCCTTTCTTTTTCTTATTGGTTCAGATTTTTCACAGCTCTGCTCACTGTGCAATATGGCACCTGTAATTGTAAGCTCAGGTAAGGTCTTGCCCTTTTGGGATTTATAAAAAACGTCGTCACATGTCTTCAAGGGATTCCTCAGGTTCCAAGGATTCCTTGTCCTTGGCACCGGATCGTGTGTCCATGGCAGAGTGCATGTTAGGCAGCCAGACGTCATCCATGTTTGGCATTACAAAGATTTTCTGGGTAGGATAATGGAAGTGTCACAGAGTCAAGATCCTGACAGAAAATATCTCAAATTTAACCCAAACAAACTAATAATTAAGGAATCATTTATTTAGAATAAAGTATATAATTTACTGTAATTCCAATGATCAAATCAGTGTGTGCTTACGGTCAAGACCCATGTTAGAGACATTATACATTTTATGGCAGTTGGTTCCAGAAATGTGTGTATAATGTGATCCATGCAATGCATGTTTTTTGTGTACCTGAAACTCCTGATCTAGTTTTTTCTCTATCCAGTCTGTCACATGAGCGAAAGTGACCTCTCTCTCTCCCAGTTTAGGTCGAGCTTTTAGTTCCAGGTGAGGAGGTCTTCTAAAGCCATACCTAAAAAAGGTAAATGATACTTACAAGTCATGACATGACATTTCTTTTTACATTGCAGGTTTCCTGACAGACTGAAATCTGTATTAATTGTATTTTAACAGACGGTTTCAAAGCAACAGAATAAACGTTACTGCGTTTGTGCACTTTTATGGCCCGAACTAACTTTCAGAACACATCCGCAAAGAGTCTGTGTAGATTATTTCTGATAACAAGCAAAAGAAATAACAAGCAAATTAAATTAGCTAGCAAGTTAAAATTATATTTAGCTAGCATTATTTTGGGTTACCACTAGAAGAACCATTACTTGGCTGAACTTAAATGGGACAAAGTTGCAGCAAAGTCTAATACTTAAGGCAGCCAAAGAACTGTGACGCAGCTGAGGTATTCTGGGCTTGTTAATGGACGTGCACCCTTAAAAGGTGAAATACGTTTGATGCTCAAAAATTGTAGATTTATTTTTCCGCTGTTGGTCTTCATTTTAATTAAGCAAGATTCCAACAGTAAATAAAATCCACAGTTCACTACAGCATATCATGGACTAACACAGGCAGCGCAGCAGTGTGGCAGTGAAAAAACTGTGTGCACCTTCCCCTAGTAACACCTGTCACCTGAGAAGGTTTCTTCCTATATTGTGCTGTCAATTAAACAACAGTGACCCCTACTGGACACGCCTCTAAGTAACAAAGTTTAAACAAAATTACTCTTACCCATTCAACTAATTATATATAATAAAATTAATCTACAATAAAATTCAAAATATTTTTTATTTAATACAAATATATAAATGATTATCGAATGGATATGTGTAAAGTATTGAAGAATGTCAAGTGAAACAAGAGCTTATTCTGTTAGTTGAGTGACTCCTGCAGTTACTCCGGACGGGAGGCTTACGTAAATATTTATTTTATATGTAATTTTACGTTTCAACTAAAATATTTAGTAGTTCGTAAGTGGTGTAACTTACTGCCCATTCAAGTCAAAACTGGGCTAAGATGTAACTAACTGATGCAACTGGCCCCAGGACACAGCTGGTGTAGCCGGCCCTCAAGGACCGACATAATACAGATAAGATCTGGATAAAATAAAGTTGCATTACTGTAATTTCGACAGGATCTTAAAGAATAGTTATTTTATACCATATCCTGTCTGTTGGAGGAGGTGGAATATTGACAGCGAGAGTCCCTCGACACTCCTGCACCTCCACAGTGAGGAGCAGTGGGGTGTTGGACACCTCCTCCATCTTCTTTTTGATAAACTCAGTCTCTGTGGCCTTCTGAAAATACTTGGACTTTGCGATCTTGTCCACAAAGCGCATGATTTTGCTGGGTCGGTGTCCCCCAACATAACTGTGAAAACGAGATTATTGAGATGATACATTACCTAATGTGTGTTTAGAGATATTTGCCTGTAAATTACAAATCTGAAATGAATTGGAAAGGTTTTTCAATCTCACCCCTCCACTCCTAGAATTTCAGGCACTTCTGCAGTGTCTTCTTCATCAGATGATCCAGCACTGGATGATTCCTCATCACTATCGGCCAGGAAGTCAGTGCGTGGTCTGGGTCTGTAACATGCACACATAAACACAGGGATTTTATAACATATTCCTGCCCATTAAACAACACATTAGTACAATTTGATTTAGAGGAATTGATTATACATTCCAACAATACATGGAAAGAGAATGAAATCTTGATTATACATTTATTTTTATTGAAAATTGTTTACATGCAGTAACTACAATTCTGGGGTGTTTTACAAAATATTTGCTCAGTGATTTGAGTATAATGCTAAAGTAATCACTTGTAACATGACTGTAGGACTGGTTATGTTTAAGTGGTGAATTGTTCAATACAGTCTAATAAATGGAGTACAGGTAATGGAAAAAATTCAGATAAGCACGTGCCATCAACTCACCATAACGTGCACCACACAGACATCCAGAGAGAGAGAAAAAAAAGAGATAAATACATCCAATATTAAAAAAGATAGTAAAAGAACAACATCTTACATGGTAGAGGCTTAGATCAGTTGAACTGGGATCAAGGGATAAAACAGATAAAACATTTGACACACTGTGTGCAGTTTTTAAATAACTTTCCATAAACTTACCCTTCTTTTCCCTGTTCTCCAAAACCTTCTCCCTCCTTTCCAAGCCTAGTCAGGTTCATCTTTGTTTCAAGGCTCATAAGAAACGAACCATTGTAGAAGATCTCCAAGTCAAACCAAAGGCCTAATTGGGGTTAAATACTGTTTTTAAAATGAATATAATTTTGTCTTGATTTCTAGTTGTAAACATCTTCCAATGACAAATACTGTAGAACGCAAAATGAGACTAGGATAAACATTTTCCAAAGGGTAACAACACCAGCGTTATTCCAAAAGAGTTTTAAACGTTAATCCACAAACGTAAATCCACAAACGTCTTAAATAGAGGGGAGAAAGTAATCGGGGAGAATAGAAACAGGTGTGAACTAATTATTAACTTAGAAAACTAATGCATAAACACGGGCAAACTACAACACAGAACAAAATCATGACACAACATAACAAAAAACATAGACAGTAATATTACAATATTTTACACTTTTATGATTTGATGAATACATTTGCTTAATTTTGTACACCTATGTAATTTTTTTTTTGTATAAGTAACATGGTAAGTTTATCTACGCTATTTTACACTAAATTTTTGTCTTTTAGTGAGGGAAAAGTGAGCTAACAATATGACTAACTATGGATAAGCACCGATTGTAAGGGTTTTCAAACATTTTCTTTGCCATGCAAAAGCGACATTTAGACCTCAAAAGCGATGCTATTTACAAAAACGAATTTTTCAAATGCAGCCTGTATTTTAATGGGGAATGGAATTTCAGAGTAGTGTCATGATCCCGGTCACTTCTAGGTTTAATCTGGCACGGGTGTGTGTTTGTTTTTGTCGAGCGCATGCGCTCGGTGTCTGCGTCATGTACCCCGACTCGTGTCTCCCCGTCAGGCTTTTCCCCTCAACGGTTTCTCATCACCTCATCATTGAATTATTTATCCTTCGCCCATTCACCTGCCACTCTTTAGGTTTCCCTATTTAATCCCTCTTGTCCTCTTGTCTTGTTTCAGACCGTTGCTTGTATTAGCTTTATCCTAACTGCCGCAGACTAGCATGCCTAGTTCTTTTTCATAGCCATTGCCATTGTACTCTTTACATTTATTCATTTGGTAGACGCTTTTATACAAAGCGACTTACAAGTAGTTTTTTTACAGTGGGAATCAGGGGTAATGTGCCTTGCTCAAGGGCACTTCAGTCATGACCTGTGGGTGGACTAAAACCGGCTTGCTTTTACTTTGAAGCCGATTTATTCTCACAGTGCACGCAATCGTGCACGTCAACTGTGCACGTGAAATGCATGCGATTGACAACCTGTCGTCCTTCCTTGTCACCCCTGAAAAATGTGAAAATGTCGGCTCATGCCAAAAAGAGGAAAGTGGATGCCGAAAGCAGAACTTTCAAACACATATGGACAACTAATGTTTTCTTTACTGAAGTCAAGGGTAAACCTGTGTGTTTGGTTTGTGGGGAGCATGTCGCCGTGTTTAAAGAGTACAATTAGAAACGGCATTACGAGATGAAACATGCCGAGAAATACAAAAACTTGACTGATGCTGAACGAGCGCGGACAAGGCTGTTTTACAAAGCTTTTTTGGAAATTTGGCACCCTGGGAAAAAAAATTTGCCCATCCCTGGTTTAGCCCATCAAATTATTTTTGCAAAATAGGACTTTAAGGTTGTCATCAGGGTTTTAGATTAACACTTGCCTAATGCAGTTAAAAATTTACCTAGGTGGAAAGCGCTGTTAAATCACTAGCCCATTTTATGTTTTTCTTATGTTTCATAAATAAAGTTCCCTTACTGTACTTTGGTAGGGAACTAATCTGAGTAGATTTTACGTAGTCCAAATACTCAACACACGTGAGTCATTGACACAGCCTTATTGCGCAGCATCTGTGCATATCTGATTTAGAATTTTATAGTTTTATTTACTCACACTAAATACACTGCATATAGGAATTTATAGTCTGTCTGATATTTGACCTGTGTTTTGACTTGCATAACCTTATGTTTTGCTTAAAGTCAATATGTTTTCTTGTAAAGCTGCTTTGTAACAATGAAAATTGTAAAAAGCGCTATATAAATAAACTTGACTTGATTTACTGAACTTTCAGTCACTGTGCAACAAAGAACAGTCTGCTGGTTCAGTCCCACACCACCTGAAAAACACAGCTACAGCTGGGACAACTCATGAGTGTTTTTAATTCTGCAAGACTAGTCTGATATTTTAGAAATAGTTGTGAAGCAATGATTTGTGTAAAGTTTATACAACTTGAAATTGGCAGGGATTTTCTTATACAGTAATAAATTAATACAAATTGGATTTAACTGTTCCTATTTACAGTGTTGAATAAATGCCATTAAGTTTAAAAGGTGTTACTGTTTATTGCTTATTTTAAAGCTTACTCAACAATAAATGATGTAGATATGTTGTACATATAAATACACAACATAAGATTGCCCACTCTGTATTCATTTGAATGCTGCTGTGTAATTGCTGTGCAATTCAGAACGGCAAACTGACAAAAACGCTTATTATATCACATGGGGCAGCATGCTGCTATGAATTGTTATTGATTTTATGTAAAGGCACGAGTCGCTAATGAACCCCTGGATCCCATAAAGCTATTTCATCACAACGCTCACTTCCTCCAGAGTGAGTGAAAGGTCACATCTTGAATTTGCTCAATTGATCCTCTTAGCCCAGTAGGTCTCTTCCTAGATGACGATAGTACAGGTGATAGAGGTGAGGCTTTGTTAAGTCTACATGTCATTTACAAATACATTGGAAAATTTTATAAGTTTTAGAAAGTCGTACACTTTTAAAAGCTTGCAAAAATGTAAGTTTGTAAAAAAAATTATGAGACTGATATTGAATGAGTAGCTTATCAACAACAACAAAAATGAAAGTGGCTGTGTAAACAATAGTCCTGCTTATATAGCTACTGTTTTTCCAGTATGCAGACCACCACCTGCTGGTATAGAAAAGTGACACTCTTAAAAATAAAGGCAAGTAGGGGTCTATGAAGGTTGGTCAAAAGGTAGGGGGCGTGCCGAAAAGTTTTTTCATTGGTCAAAGGTGCTCTTGCTTCCCAACTGAGTTGACCAATCAGCGTTAACCCCACACATATGTCACTTCTTTGAAACAGGAAGACGCAATGGTCTTACCACTGAGCTACACAAAGTTCCTAAATAAAGAGGCACGGATAGCTTGTTATCCTATTGCTTCTCCATTGTTGATAAATTTCAAGGCCACAGAAGAAAGATCAGCAAAGAGAGCCAAAGCTCTCAACACAAACACACAAACAAAGAGTTTCGCTCAGGGGAAACAAGAAACAAACGACAGTAAATCAAAATCACCTTGCTCCATCTGTAAAAGTGAAGCTAATAACATCACCAAGTGTGCCACCTTCACAGCGAAGATCAAATATCAACCATTTGCGCAGAGATCAGAACTAGGATGGTATCATAGGCTCATCGAACCCCCACCTAGACAGACAAGGAAGTCAAAGCTTTGCGCATTGTCTCACAGTAATAGAACTGCCAATTCCATCAGCGACAGATGTTCTAAAAGCCTTAGAATCAGATTTCACAGAGAGAACTTATGAAGATAAATATGTGTCCCAGAATGATGTTAATTTCATAAGGAAAACATACCTGTATAAGGTTATGCAAGTCAAAATACAGGTCAAATATCAGACAGACTATAAATTCATATATGCAGTGTTAATTAAATAAAACTATAAAATTCTAGCAGCGCCCCTGGCCAGGCAGCACAGCATTTGTCAGGTCTGGTAACCTTGGACTGCATCCTGCCCGCTCTAGTAACATTAGAACAATGAGACAAGATTGGCTGAGAGTAGAGTACTGTTCTGCACTCTTTGATGCAACAAATGCATCAGTTGTTATTGGAATTGTGTTCCTGGTTCCGGTTGATCTAACTAGTGGAGCCTAAACCTTCGGAATATATATATATTATGATAGTGTAGTGTATGCAAGATTAAAAAGATGTGTCTTTACGATTTAAACTGACAGAGTGTGTCTGCCTTCCGGACATTGCAGGAAAGACTGTTACAAAGTTTAGGCACTAGATAGGAAAAGGATCTGCCGCCTGCAAGTGATATTGAAATTCTAGGTAAAATACTAGCAAGTTGAAAGAGGTTTCAATTCCAAGATGTTACCATCCCTATGACTTCCATAACATTGTCAGAGTAGAGTTGCACCATTTTTCGGATGCCAGCTGCGTGGGATATGGTGCATGTTCTTACCTCAGGTACAAAAATGACAAAGATGAAGTCCATTGCAGTCTTGTGTTGGCGAAAGCAAGGGTTGCACCATCAAATGTCACAAGTATCCCAAGACTAGAACTCGCAGCGGCTATGGTTTCCACAAAAGTCAGTGTCATGTTGAAAGGTGAACTTGACATAAAGATTGACAAAGAGCTTTTCTGGACAGATTCACAAGTTGTGCTTGGGTACATTATTAATGATGCCCTTAAATTCCACATATTTGTTATAACCGTGTTCAGTTAATAAGAGATAACAGTGATCCCAGTCAGTGGCACTATGTGGACACAGCAGAAAACCCGGCCGATCACGCATCCCGAGGGCTTTGTGCTTCTGACATTCATTCAATAAAGTTCAAAATCAAATTCAGTTTTCCTCCTGGAAAACGATTCTTAAGGTGGTTGCAAGAATCAATAGGCTGGGGTCTAAAGCGAAACAACAAAGTGAGTATGTGACTGTTAAGGAGTGTGAGAAGGCTACAGACGAAGTGATTAAGATCGTACAGCATCAAGCCTTGCCTCAGGAGATAAAGATGCTTCAGTTAAAAAAAAGACCTTCCAAAGTCAAGCTCTTTTCCGTCTTGACCCCATCTGGCCTGAAAGACACTTCCTTCTTGGTGGGAGATTGAAACAATCATCGCTCTGTCACAAAGTCAAGCCCCCAATCATCTTACCAAATAACAGCCACATCACCAAGCTGATTGTGTCCCCTTTCCATGCTCAGACATGCCATCAGGGTCGAAGCCATCCTTTAATGGAGCTTCGTACTAATGGATTCTGGGTAATTGGTGGGAGCAAGCTGGTTGCTAAGCTGATACACACTTGTGTGTTCTGCAGGAAACTGAGATTTCAGAGAGGCAGCAAATGGCCGAATTTCCCAAAGAGCGCATTGAAGCCTCAGCACCTTTCACATACAGCGGCATGGACTGTTTCGGCCCTTTCATTGTAAAGAAAGCCTGCAAAGAATACAAAAGATCCGGCTTGATTTTCACATGTCTGTCCTCTAGAGCTGTTCACATCTAAATGCTCGAAGATTTGTCAACAGACTCATTCATCAACTCATTGAGATGCCTTATCAGCCTGAGAGGAGCTGTTCAACAACTACACTGTGACCAAGGTTCTAATTTGAATTGTTGGAGCCAGAAATGAGCTCAAGGAAGCACTTAAACAATGTGACACTAAGCTACTGGAAATCTTCCTGACTGAGAAGCAGTGCAAATTTGTCTTTAATGCTCCCTCTGAGAGTCACTCAGGCGGTGTCTGGCAACGTCAGACCAGAACTGTTAGAAATGTGCTGAATGCCACCTTTGCACAGTGCCCAGGTCGACTTGATGACACCTCCCTCAAAACACTGCTATATGAGGCCATGGCTATTGTTAACAGCCACCCATTAACAGTGGATGGAATCAATGAATGGGTGTAGTATGAATGTGATCGGCCGTCGTACGCCATATTGACGTGATCTTGTGACTTAATTCTTCTTCTGTTCCAATGGCGGGCGGCAACTTACGTTTGCATATCCACCACCTACTGTACTGGAATGTGGACAAGAGATTAGCCATGTGATGAAATGACAAGCGCAACATATTAAATTATGAGAGACAGGTTGCATTAACACCATAACATGGGTTTTGTAAAAGAAAACAACACATGAAACAAGGCTTATAATTTTCTTCAAGTACAGCACATTCAGAGCTTTTTGTTTTCATGTATTTACATTTTTACCTTTTAGGGCTACATGCTTTTGATAAAAGTAAACAATTAAAAGGAATTGAAAAGCTTTGTGATTTCGCGATGCGTTTTCTCAGTTAACTTTCGGCAATAACAGGCCCATCCACACTTCCCATTGTGAAGAAGGATTATGCCAATGAAATGTTATTTTTGTAACAGAAACATGCTTGACTGTAAACTGCTGCAGATTATTATTTTGTCTCTATTCTGCCTATGTCTCTCACGTAGATATATTGCTCCAATATGTATTATATTGTAGTATTAAAACAACTTGATTATGTTTTGACATGGACTTTATCCAAGTGCTATCCGATCACGCTCTTGTTTAACTTTCTCTTCATCTGTTTTTTCTTTCCTTGTCCATAATTTTACAAGTCTCTTTATTTGTCATTTGGATAAATAAGTAATTTAATTTTAGTAATTAATTGGTTAAGGGCTTATTTGTGTTTTGTAATTATTATTAAATGCTCTGGTGATAAAAATGATTAAAATGCTCTGGTAAATAATTATCATGTATTTTATTATATCTGTGAGTTAAAAAATATAATGTATAATATTGTAAATGGCATATATACATATAACACAAACGTAAATAAACAGCTGAAAATAAGATCAATATTAATACTTCGTATATTTCATGTCTATGAATTAAATCTATGCACTATATAAAACACGGTCAATTTAAGAACAAAGCAGGGTCAAAGTTAATGTTACATTAGCTTTACAATAATTAACAACGGCTGAGACTGTTTTGCAGGCTGTCCGTAATATTCTGTCCCATGAGCTCATGGGATATAGAGCATCTCAAGTATCCGTCACTGAGTATTTCTAAATATGGGTGTAACCAGTAAGCCAACCGGGAATTTCTCGTCTACTCTTTTATGAATACTGACGATTCGGACATACTACTCTGTTCAAGTAATCTTTTCTTCTACTCCATAGTAGGAAAGTATGCTTATTCGGACGCAACCTTACTATACGGACATCCAAAATTGTATCTTAATATTTAATCAGGGCTGTCTCACCATCACATTGTCCACTACAGGACCATACGTACATACTCCTTTACTGGTGTGAGTTTAGCCTTATAATAAGGCAGAATCATTTTAAACTCTGTTTTCTCTTTTATAATTGTTTAAATATTACACCCTTATTAATGGAGTTAAGGGCTCAAGTGATGTCTAAAAGTTAAACAAAGGTATAAATCTATTTCTAGTGCATGCGCTGCTTTTAAACACTTTCCTGTGACATGTTGAGCTTTAATGTAATAATGACAGCAAGGAGTGTGAGGTGCTTTATAATTCCTCTTAAACTAAACTGCGGAACTCGTTTTCTGAAACATATCTCATGTTTATAAAATATTTCAAGTGAGAACAACGATCAATGGTGCACACTTTCATATTATTGTGGACACTGCCCAATTTGGTGGTGGAGCAGTTCATTGACTCATATCATCCACGTGTTTTGTCCCGTCATGTGAATGGAAATATGCATATGGAAATGATATGCAGATGACTGTCACGGTTGCACACAGGGACGTGTGCCATGACAAAACCAAAACAATGCCATGCCCTTTCTCCACATAAAACACATGGGTCTGTCATGATTCTGCCACAAGACTCAATAAGCATGACACAAGGGGCAGAATCATGAAAGATGACATTATGCATAGTTAAACTGTTGTAATATAAAGTAAAGGTGTTGTAATATGTGGTTATATCGGGAAGGAGATGTGGTGGAGATACATGTACGCACATGTGTTCCCCTGACTGGTAGTAATAAAAGGAATTATGTGCAGGTTGTGGTGTACGGATAGTTTTATAAATCTGAAAACTTTTGTGCATACGCAAAAACGCATGTGTAAGGATCTGTCTGCAATGACTCTCCCAACCACCAGGTGGCGCTGCATCACTTCTACCCTACAATGACTCTCCCAACCACTAGGTTGCACCAACCATGAACTATTACCGAGGCTCGTTAGTTATAATTTGCATCACCTGATGTTTGTCTATTTAAGTTTGGCCAGTGCTTTATTTCTCGTTCAGTCTTGAGCCTACCCATTGTATGGAGTACCTGAGTTCTTGCATTTGACACCTTTGTTTTAGTTGCTCTGTGATTTTGCCTTTTGTTTGTTTGTTAGTTTGTTTGTAATGCCAAGTAAAGCGTGCCTAAGTGTGAAGAGTTTAAGCCTCCTGGTTCTTTCTTCCCCTGCACGTGGGTCAACAGTGGTCTAGAGGTAGTTAGGTTATGCTCTTAGCAGGAAGACCCGGGTTCTAGTACCACTTCAGACCCTTCTGAGCACTTAACTCATCACAGCAAGACTGAACCATGAATGTAGACCCAGCAGAGGAGACCAAGCCTTCCTCCAACGTGGATCGTATCCTGGCTCAACTCTCGAGTCAAGCTGGAGCCATTCAGAAGCATGACCAGATGTTATCAGAGATTCTTCAACACCTCAGGCACCAAACCCCATCTGAGACTTCCCCTTCCACAGCAACCCAGTCTACTCCCCAACTCCTAGGGCCACCAGCAGGCCTTCAACTCGAGCCTAGACTTCCAGCTCCTGAGAGGTACGATGGAAACCCAGAAAGGTGCCGCGGGTTCATCACACAGTGTACTCTGGCTTTTCAGCTGCAGGCTAACAGTTTCCCCACAGAGAACAGCAGAGTGGCATATATGACGACTCTTCTCACAGGAAAGGCGTTGGAATGGGCTACATCCCTCTGGGAGAAGGAGTCTCCTCTTGTCTCCAACTGCAAGCTCTTTATGGACGAGATGAAGAAGGTGTTTCATCACCCTGTTCGTGGAAGAGACATTGATCATGGTTTGCTTCAACTCACTCAAGGAGCACGTAGTGTGGCAGAGTTTGCCATAGAGTTCCGCACCCTAGCTGCAGAGAGTCAGTGGGGGTCACAAGCTCTAAAGGCAGTTTTTTATCAAGCCCTACTACCTGAACTAAAGGATGAACTGTCCTATAGAGAGCCAGCTCCGGACCTGGACTCCCTAATCGACACCGCTATTAGACTGGACAATCGCATCCGAGCTCGCCAAGGCGAGCGCTGTCGTGAGACCTGGCTACCCCGGAGCTATACACCAACATCTCCATCATCTATGGGTAATGCTGAGGAGCCAATGCAGCTGGGCGGGACCCGATTGTCACAAGCTGAGAGGGACAGACGGATGAGGGAGAGGTGTTGCTTATACTGTGGGGAGGCAGGACACTTCCGAATCAGTTGCCCGCAGCTGGTGGGAAAAGGCAACTCTCGCCCGAGGAGAGGGGGCCTGGGACGAGAGTAATTACTTACCCCCAACCAGCAGCCTCCGTTTTTTTGATTTCCGTTACACTTTCTTGGAAGGAGGTGGATGCGTCAGACGCTGGTGTTGGGGCGGTTTTGTCCCAAACTTCCAAGAAAGATAACAAGCTTCATCCGTGTGCCTTCTTTTCACGTCGTCTCACACCAGCAGAGAGAAATTATGACATAGGTAACCGAGAACTGTTGGCAATAAAACTAGCACTTGAGGAGTGGAGACAGTGGCTGGAGGGGGCCAAGCATCCATTTGTCATATGGACAGACCACAAGAACCTTATATACATCCAGGAGGCTAAGAGGTTGAGTCCTCACCAGGCCCGATAGGCTTTGTTTTTTAATCGTTTCGAGTTTCTTCTCTCGTATAGACCAGGTTCCAAGAATTCAAAGCCAGATGCCCTTTCGAGACAATTCAACAGGCTGGAGGGAGAGGACAGAGCTGAGCCCATTATCCCCAGTACAAAGATGGTGGCAGGAGTCCAGTGGAGTATTAAGTTGGCAGTGAAAAAGGCCCAACAACGGCAGCCTGACCCAGGTAATGGCCCCCCAGGTCGTCTCTTTGTTCCGAAGGTTGTCCGATCTGATGTTTTGCAGTGGGGACATGCATCTGTCCTTTCGTGTCACCCTGGGGCTACAAGGACTTTGAAGCAGATCCAGAACCAATTCTGGTGGCCGGGCATGCAATCGGATGTTAGAGACTTCGTGGCAGCCTGCTCTGTTTGTGCTCAGAATAAGGAGCCTAAGGCCCACCCTTATGGCCTGCTTCATCCATTACCCATCCCTAAACGCCCTTGGTCTCACATTTCGTTGGATTTTGTTACTGGACTTCCCAAATCACAAGGTAACACAGTCATTCTGGTGGTGGTCGACAGATTTTCAAAGGCTTGTCATCTAATACCTCTGCCCAAGATCCCTACAGCCTGCCAAACGGCAGACCTCATGATGCAGCATGTTTTCAGAATCCACGGGTTCCCTCAGGACATGGTCTCTGATCGGGGACCGCAATTCACGTCTCGGCTTTGGAGAGCTTTTGGTCGTCTAATTGGGGCATCCATCAGTCTATCCTCTGGGTTCCACCCCCAGTCCAACGGTCAGACAGAACGGGCCAACCAGGAGATCGAGAAGACCCTCAGGTGCTTGGCCTCCAACAATCACAGCACCTGGAGCTCCCGTCTGATTTGGGCTGAGTTTGCACACAACACATTATACAGTTCATCCTTGGGCATGTCTCCTTTAGAGTGTCAATTTGGCTTTCCTCCCCAGTTGTTTCCTGAGCAGGATCTAGAGTCCCATGTACCAGCCGCAAGCCTACTAGTCAAGAGGTGCCACCAGGCCTGGAAGAGAGCACGTACATCCCTAGTATCAGCATCTCAACGGCAGCAGAAACAGGCCAATAGGCACCGTAGACTTGGGCCATCACTACGCCAGGGCCAGAGGGTGTGGTTGTCAACCAAGGACCTTCCACTCCACCAAGAATCTCGGAAACTGGCTCCTCGGTTCATTGGGCCCTTTAAGATCCTTAAGAAGATCAACCCTGTATCCTATCGGCTACTTCTACCAAGGTCCATGGGCATTCACCCCACTTTCCACATTTCCCGTTTAAAGCCTTTTGTCTGCTCTCCTTCATCCACAGCAAAGAAACCCCCCCTACCCCAGCTCATTGGTGGGAAACCAGCATACTCCGTCCGTCAACTGCTTGATGTACGCCGAGTCCGGGGCAAGGTCCAATACCTAGTGGACTGGGAGGGTTATGGCCCAGAGGAGAGGTGCTGGGTTCCAGCAGGAGACATTCTCGATCCGGACCTTATAAAAGACTTCCACCGTTCTAGGCCCCAGCCATGATTGAAGGAACGTCAGGAGCCGTCCCTGAGAGAGGGCCTCCTGTAAGGATCTGTCTGCAATGACTCTCCCAACCACCAGGTGGCGCTGCATCACTTCTACCCTACAACGACTCTCCCAACCACTAGGTTGCACCAACCATGAACTATTACCGAGGCTCGTTAGTTATAATTTGCATCACCTGATGTTTGTCTATTTAAGTTTGGCCAGTGCTTTATTTCTCGTTCAGTCTTGAGCCTACCCATTGTATGGAGTACCTGAGTTCTTGCATTTGACACCTTTGTTTTAGTTGCTCTGTGATTTTGCCTTTTGTTTGTTTGTTAGTTTGTTTGTAATGCCAAGTAAAGCGTGCCTAAGTGTGAAGAGTTTAAGCCTCCTGGTTCTTTCTTCCTCTGCACGCGGGTCAACAGTGGTCTAGAGGTAGTTAGGTTATGCTCTCAGCAGGAAGACCCGGGTTCTAGTACCACTTCAGACCCTTCTGAGCACTTAACTCATCACAGCATGTATCTCCACCCCATCCTTTCACTGCAGATGACACGCAACTCCTCTTGTTATTTCAGCCTGATAATCCGACTGTTTCTGCACGTATCTCAGCATGCTTGAGTGAAATCTCACTCTTGCACTACCCACACTCCCACTGCTGAGGTGGTCTGTGACTGTTTAGACTGTGTTAATGAGGAGGAATTCTGGCTTCTCCCTTCCCCACTGGTCCCTTCCTGCTCTCCTTCGCTGGCCCCTGAAGGCACCTCAGCTCAACCTCAACACGTCAAAGCCGGTGGGTCGGATGAGCTTCAGGGTCTTCAGCACCTCGGGGTTGGAGGATCCCTGTCTCTGCCTCCAGCCTCCGAGACCTGGTATCCACCTTGGACCTTCGACACATAGGCCCACCTTGGCCCCTGGCTCCCTTTTTTCCATCCGGGCCATCCCACCAGCTCCATCTGGGTCAGTAGTTGTCCCTCCATCGCCTTGGGACTCCACTCTTCCGCCTTTGACTTGTCACTCCACCTCTTTGGCTGTGTCAGGATCCTACTTTCCTTCGGCTCCACCTTCATCCTCTGTCACCCCTGCTCTACCGCAGCCTTTTGGATCCCTACCTCAGTCGCCTGAGCCGTCGGCTTCGCCCTTAACCTCCGGAAAATCAATGTCATCCTGGCTCTTTGTCTATATACCATCCTGGGCCCCTCTCCCACCAGCTCACTCTCCATCAGTCGCCCCCCCTAGTGTCACCTCTCCCTCCCCCATGGCACCACCCCCGACGACTCAATCATGGTCCATCCTGGTTGGTCTCTGGGTCTCCACCTCGCTACCCTGGTCTGGGCTACACCCTATATATCCTTGGATATATTTGGAATAAATGTGTGTGGGGTTCTACTCAGGCAGGCTTGCATCACATTCACTTAACACCGGGATCATGTGATCTGGTCACATGACTAATCAGGCAGTTATAAATGTTTGCTGGCTGTAAGGCAGACTCTTTTATATTGATGCTAGACTCTGTCGTGCGATCTGGGCACCCTGTTCATGCAGGTATAATTGGTCATTGTAGAGCATGCTTAATCATTGCCATTTAATTTTACTACTTATTTATTTTATAAGGTTAATTCTAGAAGCACATGTCTACTCTTTGCGGAGGACAAAGGCTTCTGCATGGAGTTTGATGTCAGTGTGACTCGAGCTGCTGAGCTGAACTGCAACGAACGCTTACCTTTTCTCTGCATGTGTTAATGCACTGTGGAACAGTTGGGCCTACTGAAAAGTGTTTTCTAGTTATGTTTTAATTGACTATGCTGTTTAATGAGGATGTTAACTAACATGCTTATTCTTTCTTGAAAAGGGACCAGACCAGCCACTGCTTTCCTGTAATCAATAGGCATTTCTTTATTGTTTCCTGTTGTTTGAGTTTGGGTTTGTTTCTATGTAACTTTTGTCACTCATGTGCTACATTCATAGTAGTTATAGTCATATTTTTGTGAGTGTTGCCATTTATGCTGGTGGTTCTCCTCCTTAACTTAGGTGTGTATGATCATCTCGCTCGCTCTTTCTCTTTTCTCTTTTACGGCTGGACGTGCGAGTGAACGGCTGGACGTGCGAGTAAACGTGCTTCACCTCTCCCCTCTAATACAACACGGAATCAGGTTGTTGTATCACTTAACTTGCACTTCTTTCATATTAGTGTATTTTATTCATAGCATACATTGTTAATTATCACTGTCGTTGCTAACTTATCCTGATATCTCAATAACCTCTCCTGGTTATTTACTTGAAAATCTTAAACCAAAACACTCAGCATCGTTAGCATAGCATAAGCGTGCTAGCGGGCTTTCTGTTTACACTGCTAAATATCATCTCGCCTTCTAGCTGTCTTGTGTGCTAACGGTTTCTCTCTAAAGTGTATATACTAAGATTCATCGAGCAACCTTGGTAAGTTGGAATTACTCTTCAAACCCGGTGAGTTATGGCTTCTCTTATTATTGTCACTTGCACCTCATGTCATATGTTTAGCTTAGCCTTCTCTGTCAGCGGCGAGGGCTTTACATGCGATAAATGCAGGGAAATAGCTAGGCTGACAGAGAAGATCTCAGAATTAGAGTCTCGCATCCAATCTTTATCTGAGGATAGTAAGAATGTAAGGAGTTTAGAAAACACTTTGGATGCGAGCAATATTAGCGCGCACAGTTCGGTTCCGGTTGAACAACCCCCGCAGCTGGGAAAGTTTGTGACTGTGAGACGGTGTAGTCGCAGGTCAAAACATCACTCAAACGTTCCGACTACAGTCTCGAACAGGTTTGCCCCGCTCAGCGACGCACCGACTGAGAAACCTGCTGAAAGTGCCCTAGTTATCGGTGATTCTATTGTTCGGAACGTTAACATAGAGGCACCAGCCACCATAGTCAAATGTTTACCGGGAGCCAGAGCGCCTGACATCAAGTCAAATTTAAATGTGCTGGCTAAGGCTAATCGTAAATTCAGTAAGATTGTTATTCACGTCGGCACAAATGATGTTCGACTCCGTCAATCGGAGATCACTAGAGATAATATTAAAGAGGTGTGTGAGCTCGCAAGCACGATGTCAGAAACTGTAATATTCTCTGGCCCCCTCCCCACTTATCGTGGTGATGAGATACATAGCAGAGTATCATCACTAAATGGCTGGTTGTCTGAGTGGTGCCTGCAGAATGATATTGTTTTTATAAATAACTGGAAGAGTTTTGAGGGCAGACCTGACCTGTTGAAAAGAGATGGTCTCCACCCCTCCTGGGCTGGAGCTTCTCTACTCTCTAGAAATATGGCACATAGTCTTAATGCTAAAACTTGACTCACTGGGGCCCAGGTCAGGGAGCAGACTGAATGGCTTAACCAACGGTCTGCTTGCCGTCTCACGTTGCAGAACACACATAATACACAACATGCGATAATACTTTCTCCCAAACATCATAAAATAGAGACTGTGTCTGTCCCCCGGATTAGTAAACATAAAATAAAGCGTAAACCTCTCAAAGGTAATTTAGCTAACGTTAAACTAACTAAACATGAACATAATACAGATAATCAACTGTTACGACTCGGATTGCTAAATATTAGATCTCTCTCTAATAAAGCACTTTTTGTTAATGATATGATAACAGATCATAAAATAGACATGCTCTGTCTCACAGAAACATGGCTAAAGCCAGATGATTATATTGCGTTAAATGAGTCTGTCCCCCAAGATTACTATTATACACACGAGCCTCGCCTAAAAGGCAGAGGGGGAGGTGTTGCTGCACTTTACCGTAACTCTTTTAGCATTTCCCAGAAGTCTTATCCTAAATACAATTCTTTTGAAGTCATGGTACTTGATGCATCAATACCTAATACTAAGGACAAAACATCTTAAAAATTTACTCTGGCTATTGTATATAGGCCTCCAGGGCACCACACAGATTTTATTAAAGAATTTGGTGGGTTCTTATCAGAACTAGTACTGTCTGCAGACAGAGTCCTTGTTGCTGGGGACTTTAACATTCATGTAGATAATGATACAGATGCTTTAGGAATGGCTTTTAAAGACACTCTTAACTCCATGGGCGTTAGTCAACATGTGTCAGGACCTACTCACCTTCGTAATCATACTTTAGATTTAATTTTGTCTTACGGTATAAACGTGGTCGATGTTAAAATCCTTCAGGAGAGTGAAGACATCTCAGATCATTATCTGGTATCATGCTTGCTTCAATACCCAATGGTGGCAAATCAAACTCCAAGTTACAAATATTGTAGAACAATAACTTCGACTACAAAAGGTGCGTTTCTTGATAATTTGCCTGAATTGTCTCAAATCTCTAGCATGAGTAATAACGTTGAAGATCTTGACTTTACCATTGAAAATATTAATGCCACCTTCTCGGAAACGCTAGACATAGTTGCTCCCTTGCGCTTAAAGAAGATTAAAAATAACAGACCGACACCGTGGAAAAATGAACACACTCAGGCTCTAAAGAAAGCGGCACGAAAAATGGAGCGCAACTTTAAGAAGACTAAATTAGAGGTATTTCTTACTGCCTGGAAGGATAGTACAAAAAAATACAGGAAAGCCCTAAAAACGTCTCGATCCGCCTACATTTCATCATTAATAGAAGAAAACCAAAATAACCCTAGGTTTTTATTTGATACAGTGGCTAAATTAACCAAAAATAAATCGTCAGCGACTTCTGATGCTGTATACCAGCATAGCAGTGATGATTTTATGAACTATTTCACAAATAAAATCCAAGATATTCGAGAAAAAATTATAACTATGCAACCAGATGCGAAACCCGCTGAACATATGACTAACTACAGCACCCCTAAGGAGAAATTATGTTTATTTTCTACTATAGATCACGATGAACTATCGAAAATCATTAGATCATCTAAATCGACTACATGCATGCTAGACCCTATACCTACAAATCTTCTGAAAGAGATGCTCCCAGAAATTATAGATCCTCTACTTAGCATTATTAACTCATCTCTGACATTAGGACATATGCCTAAAGCATATAAGGTGGCTGTTATAAGGCCCCTTGTCAAAAAACCCCATCTGGACCCTGGAGAACTAGTTAACTATAGACCTATTTCGAATCTACCTTTCTTATCTAAAGTTCTGGAAAAAGTAGTCTCAATTCAAATATGCTCCTTCCTCCAAAGGAATGAGATTAATGAAGATTTCCAGTCTGGATTTAGAGCACATCACAGTACAGAGACTGCTCTGATTAGAGTTACAAATGATCTGCTTATGGCGTCTGACCGAGGTTGTATCTCCTTATTGGTGCTGCTAGATCTTAGTGCTGCATTCGACACCATTGACCACAGCATGCTCCTACGTAGACTTGAAAATGATGTCGGTATTAAGGAAATAGCTTTGAAATGGCTTAGATCTTATTTATGCGACCGTTTCCAATATGTAAAAATAAACAATGAGGTATCACGCAAATCGCAAGTCCAGTACGGTGTACCAAAGGGCTCAGTACTAGGGCCTATGCTCTTCGCATTATACATGTTACCCCTAGGAGATATAATAAAGCGACACGGAATAAGCTTTCACTGCTATGCTGATGATACGCAACTTTATATTTCCTCAGCCTCACGAAACACAGCAATTCCATCGAATAATGGAATGCATAGTCGATATAAAAAAGTGGATGAGTAGCAATTTTTTATTACTGAACTCGGACAAAACTGAAGTGTTACTTATCGGACCGAAAGCCGCCCTACGTAACAACCAAGAATACTGCTTAACTATTGATGGATGTTCCATAAAACCCTCATCTTCAGCTAAGAATCTTGGCTTTATATTCGATAGTACTCTGTCATTTGAGAACCAGGTCGCCAACACCTGTAAGATTGCGTTTTTCCATCTTAAAAATATATCTAAATTACGTCAGATGCTGTCATCATCAGATGCGGAGAAGCTTATACATGCCTTTATGACATCAAGACTAGATTACTGTAATGCACTATTAGGTTGTTGCCCTGCAGGCCCATTACAAAAACTCCAACTGGTCCAAAATGCGGCAGCTCGAGTTCTTACACGTACAAAAAATTATGAGCATATTAGCCCGGTTCTGTCAACCTTGCACTGGTTACCTATAAAGCATCGCCTAAATTTTAAAATCTTGCTTATTACCTATAAAGCCTTGCATGGTTTAGCTCCTCACTACTTGAGAGAACTTCTTACGTATTATAGTCCATCACGTGCACTACGCTCTCAGGCGTCAGGTCAGTTGGTAATACCTAGAATTTCAAAATCAAGTGCAGGCGGCAGATCCTTTTCTTATCTAGCGCCTAAACTTTGGAACAGTCTTCCCTGCACTGTCCGGGAGGCGGACACACTCTGTCAGTTTAAATCTAGACTAAAAACGCATCTTTTTAATCTTGCATACACTACATTATCATAATATATGTATTTCAAAGATCTAGGCTGCACTAGTTAGATCAACCGGAACCAGGGACACTTCCAATAACAACTGATGCATTTGTTGCATCAAAGAGTGCAGAACAGTACTCTACTCTCAGCCAGTCTTGTCTCATTGTTCCAAGGTTACAAGAGCGGAGCGGGCAGGGCGCAATCCATTCCTAGACCTGACAAATGCTGGACGAAGGAAGTGACGTCCCTACAAAACTTCAGCCACTATTAGATTATTAATGATAATTTTAAATCTAATTTTTTTTATTTTTGCCTTGTTGTGCAAGCACTGTTGAGCTTGTGCAGAGGCTGCAGTTTTTGCCAGAGGGGAACTGGAATCCCCTGGTTAGGCCTGGTTTCCCTCCGAGGTTTTTTTTCTCCTCCAATGGAGTTTTGGGTTCCTCGCCACCGTTTGCATACTGTTTTGCACTGTTTTGCCTGGCCGGGGGGGCTGCTAGAATTTGGTAGTCTTATTTAATTAACACTGCATATAGGAGTTTATTGTGTGTCTGATATTTGATCTGTGTTTTGAATTCCATAACCTTTTATGTTTTACTTATAGTCATTTTTTCTTGTACAGCTGCTTTGTAACAATGAAAATTGTAAAAAGCGCTATATAAATAAAGCTGACTTGACTTGACTTGACTTGACTTGACTTGACTTGACTTGACTTGACTTGACTTGACTTGACTTGACTTGACTTGACTTGACTTGACTTGACTTGACTTGACTTGACTTGACTTGACTTAACTTAACTATGTCTGTTGCGTGGGTTGTCCTGTACAAGGCCGGATCGACACTTATGCTTTGCCCCTTCTCTTCGGGGACACTGTATTGGTGTGTACTTATAACTACAACACGGTGTGATAGTTTGTTGTGGTATTTACAGATCTTAAGTGTGTAGTGCTTGCTGTGTTGCATGCTTCGACTGGTGTTGGGTTGCTGTCTCCTGTTTCTGTCTCCCTAAGGGCACTCCTGATCAGGGGTTTTGCATTGGCTGATCCGACCTTCATAGATTGAGGAAAAATCCACCAGTCATTATCACAGTAGTTTTAAGATCAGTTTTAATAACTTTTCTACATCCTTTTGTACTCAAATATAATACATTTGGAATACATTTACATGTTTACCTCTTGTTGACTGTCCCTTTGTGGTGATAAACTTATTAGCCACACTACATTCATGGGAAGACTTGTGGTTCCTCCTGCCCGAGTTAAAATAAAGTATACTGCATGGCTGGTACTACATGTGTTTTAGTGGATTACTTTGTATTGCACCACGTATGCTAACATAGACTTATTAATTCTATTTTATTTACATAGCGCTTTTCACAATTTTGCATTGTTGCAATGCAGCTTTAGATACATTTAAGCAGTGGTTACTATAATAAAGAGAAATAAATGTGAAATAAAGCAGAATAAATGGTATTATAATACATGGTAATACTGCATTTTTCGATGTACATTGATGGAATTTAACAGAAATAAATACTATGTTGGATTTTGAAGAAAAATTATTTAACTGCAGGATTACCATTCCTAATCCTTTCTAATGTGCATATTATTTACATGATATAAGTAATGATGGTTAACATGACGCTGGGTAATTTACATAATTATAATGCAAGTATCAATCCATAAGTATCAATTAGTCCTCATGACAAATAATATTACGCTTACGCAGGCCTATTTACAATATTTTGATGTTCGAAGTATAAACACGAAATGAGAAAACATGGTTAATAATATGCAAAAGAAAGGTTATTGGAGCTTTGGCAACCATACTTGTGCCTTTATGATGTTTCCTCAAGAGAATACCATGAAAGAGTAAAAAACATAAATGCTGGTGAACGATAGCGAATGCGCTTTAATACCTGGTAATTGGAGCATTCAACTAGGAAATGGTTGATTCTGATGATGTAAAGCTAGTACAAAACAAACCACAGCAGCAGCCATGTTGTTTATGCTCTTGTTTCTGGAAGTCACTTATTGGTTTGGTCTTTCTCAATGATATAATTAAGAGACGAAAAGCTATAATCATGTAATTCGAAGCGGGCATAATACTGATAGATTAGTTGTGACATTCCAAGGTGTTCCCCAATTGCAACCTCTAAAACTGATAATGAGTTTCATACTCACAAACACAAATAATTATATAGAATATATTTACAAATTAGCAAATTTCATTATGTTTGAATGTGTCTTGGCTTAAAGCCCTTAGAAAACCATTTTTATTCGTCGAAGGTTTGCATTCAAATCGCGAGCACAAACACCTGGGCGCTCTGAAAAGAGGGGGAAAGGGACACAGCCAGCGTTTTCCACACGTGACACGTGAATGGCCACTAACATTTCTATGATAAAGCATGAAACATTTAGCTACTTACATCGCACTCTTTCACAGTTAAAGCTACACTCGAGATCGACCTCTGTCAATAGCAAATCCTGCTTTCTTTCAGTTGATTGGATAATAATCCTTCATTCTCCTTCAATCATTCCTTAATTTCATTGGCCAACTCACTCAGATTGACACTTAAGACCACTGTCTTAAAACCAATGCAAAATATTTAAAAATATTTTGAACAAATGAATATGAATAGTAGAGGAAACGAGAGGATGGGACCATAGACGAGACCGGATATGGCAAGCCAAATCAACTATAATTGCCTCCCTCCACATTAAACATGAGGTTCTGTCTTCAATCATGACTTGTTCACTCTCTCTGTCTCCAAACGAAATTTAATGAATTATAAATCATTATAAATAATCAAATTTGGAGATTTATATAGAAAATATCTACTTATACTTATATCTGGTAATGCACAGTTTGGGAAACTGCTTCGCATGCGTCCAATCGGATATCTTTTTTATCGGACAATTTTACCACATGATATAGCCGTTTTGATGATACTTGGAGAACGCAGTGATACAGGAACTCAACATTTCTCCAAATCTTGGACGAGCCTTCGTGTTGTGTCCCTTTCCCGCAGTGACTTTCAAGCGTGCAGAATGGCCGTTTGATACGCGCCCTGCCTGCCGCACACTTTTGTTCTCCTCCTGGCAGCAGGTGTCTTGAAATCTGTGTGACGCAAGATTTCTATGCGCGATTTGAGTGGATCGGGTCATGTGACGGGACTGATTATTCTGATTGATTATGAAAATTAAATATATAAAGTAGTGACGACAATGTTTGGAAAAATAGCGCTTTTTAAAGTACACTGTTTTTAAATTACTTAAACCAACCATTGGCAAACTAATTTTGTAAAGAGGGCAATAAAGGAGTATTGTGAAGAGTGACAGGTTATACTGTATTTGTGTCAGATCATTTCATAGCCAATTTAAAACTAAATAATAACACATAAAAAGTTTCCTTGCAATTATTTTTGATTTATTTGATTCCCAAGTGTTAAAGCGCAAATATTAAGTGGCCGACTATTTTAAAAGATGATTCATCAACTGAGGTCATTATGCAAGGTCCTTATGATTACTATAAAAAAGGGTGCGACCAAATTGTAAGTTGGTGCGACCCACTGAGAAACCGGTGGGAAAAATTTGTCTGGAGACCTGGTTGGTAATTTCGTGAAAATTGCTGCAAATACAGCTGCTTCCACTGTCTCTCCTGCTTAAACCCATTCAAACAGACTGACAGTCTAGAGCTATTGAGAAGTCCATGAACCACATGACCACGCATCAGCAAGATAAAAGTGTGTCGCAACTCTGTTTTTTAGGGCCTCTGCTTTTAAAATATGCAGTATTTCGTCTCCAAGACGTTTTCCTGCATTATATGGCCATACAGAGATGTGGCTTATTTTATTAAAAATCTTTGTTTAGCTAAAGCTATATTTAGCAGAGATGTGAGAGGGTGCATTGTTGAGTCTTCAAATTCAACAATAGAACAAGTAATTTTTCCCTTAGCAAGCACCATTTATCGAGATGCTTCAGATGCAGAAGTCATATTGTGTTTCTTAGTCAGACTTTAGCAGCACTGTCAAGAGCCATGCACCAGAATCTCATATAATGCATAGTTAATCATGGGAACAATAATGCAGCAATCACACATTTTGAAAAAGAAAATACTCATGCAAATGTGTAACTAATCTAGAGCAGAAAACATTTCGTACCAAACCCTCCCTAAAGGTTTAGTAAGCAACGGAAATAAAATTAGGGTGCAATGGAAGTAATCTCAATATTTTAGGAATATAAACCAAGAATAAAGGCAGGCCCAGGGTCTCACCTCTGTAATCTACTGATGGTTTGGAGGACATGAGGATCTTGGGAATAGATATGCCCATATCCAACTCAGTGAGGGTTAGCTCATTCATAAAGTACGGGAGCTGTAAAGTGACAAAGTAAACAAGTTACACTTTCGCAATAAATATTTGGTTACAATGTCCGGCCTGACCACACCTAACTATGCTCACCCTAATCTTACTCAGCTTCTTCTGAATCTTTTTGGACACCATATCTGCCCAGTAATTCTCTCCAAGAAAGTCCCAAAAGATGCGACCCAAGAGAGCATTGACCCAGGCTTCTGATTCAGATTCCTGGCCATGACTGGCTGGAAACTGTAAGACAAATAGTTATTTACCACTGCTTTGGGTGTACATGTCTGTTCACTACACTCTGTATGCGTTAAATGTAGAGGTCACATTTGGGTATGGATCACCATATCTGACAAATAGGTCACTTTCACTTTTCATCTAGTCAAGCACAACCAATGTGCAGCATCCACCTGGATGATGCAATGGTAGCAATATTGCGCCAGGACGGCCACAACACACCATCTTATTGGTGGAGAGGAGACAGATTTACGAATGATTTCGACACCATGATGTGAAAAGGGGAATGGTCGAATTTGGTCAGGATGCCAGGGTTACACCCTTACTCTTATTCGAAGGACATGCTGGGATTTTTAATGACCACAGAGAGTCAATGACTTTTGGTCCAATGAAAAAGGGGGGAGCTATATAATAAAGAGCTGTAATTCCTAAACCATTCAGCTAATCTGAATGTGAATACACTCTTAATAAAACAGAGAGTGTGCACTTTAGGGAAATGTTCATTTTATAACTGTAACATGAATACATTTGGGTACACAGCTAAAATAACAGATTATTAGGCTTTTCAGAAACAGCCATTTAGAAACACCCTATGTGCTTCTCCATATTTTTTGTACAACTTTTACATTAGTGTGGTGAGGAAGGCGGGACGAGAGCTGTGAGGCGGAGCAGGAGGCGTGAGTGATAAGTGCAATCAGCTGTGCGCGCACCGGTCCCGCATATCTTACAGAGGAGATTGGGAGCTTAAAAGGATGACCGGCAGGACTGTTGATGAGAGAGGACCAGGCCTGGACATGTTACGTTTGTATTTATGTTTTGTAAATACAAGTTTTGTGCGAGGACTTTTTTAAGAATAAAAAAAGGTTGATAGTAAATTTTTTGTCAAAATTGGTTAACCTCCTGTCTATCATCTCTGAAAATATCATTGCAAAGTGTACTTATTTTGACTAAATGTAAGTTCAAAATAGCTATTTATAGTGGTTTTAGCTGATTTAAATGTATGTTTAAGGACATGCCGGGTGAATTTTGTGATTTGGTTGGGGGAGGGGTAACTTAGGTGTAAGGGTTGGGGGAGGGGTAATTTAGGTGTAATGGTTGGGTTGAGGGAGGGTTTAGTCCTGTTTTGTATGGAGGTAGCAAAATTTGACAGGGTAGCATAAATTGGCAGAACACCGGCGGAGCTGCAGAAAATCACTCATAACTTCCCTCTCTTAACACTACAAAGACAGTTCACCTATCAAAGTAAACCACATAAGATGAAGAATGAAAGAGTATCAATGCACATATCCCGCCAGTCCTGTGTATGCAAAGTTTTTTATACAGTGTTTTCTTGAGATGGACGGAAATCACCGTCTGGAGCACCAGGAATCATCCCTGGTCCGCTGCTCATGCGAGCCGCCTCTGGACCACGATTGCAAAATATACTGGGGATTTTCAAATATTCAGACACTATGCCCATGATAAATAATGTAAAACTTGCTTCACTACTTACTAGTTGTTGTCCATAATGTTAGCTAGTGTCATTGTGTAGTGATCCAGTTAGCACTCCTGGCAGCTCTCGTTCTTTAAGTGTGCCCAGCACCATTTTCCTTACTTTCATTTTATTCAAACGGTTTTATAGAGTATTTTTATAGACTTCAACACTAGGAAATGTTGTTTTATTAAATTATTTAGATTAATTTAAATAATTTATTATTTAGAGTAAGTCTTTTACCACTGTACTTTTACTTGGAAATAAAAGCACAACATTCAAGAATCACATCACCTAACTTTAAACCCGTTTTTCTCCAAATACTGTTCCTAAAAATCATAGCACTCAGCCGACTTCATACAAGTTATGAGCAAAATAAAAATGTATTATTAAAGAAAAATTATTTGGAAAGGGCTTGAACCCAGCTTTCATATGGTATCAAAAACTGTAATATGATAATTTTCACCATGTGTTGGGCTTTACCAGGTTGCATCACATATATCTAAAACCTAAATTAATAAGCATACATTTCACATTCTTTCATCATCTTGTCAAAGCACATGCAGACACTAACATTGATCTGTCTCTCTGTCAACTGCATCCACCTAAAACTTTATACAGTATATGTTGATAGATGTTGTTCCAGACCTTCTTAACAGTTCCCGGGCTGCTCCCAGCACTCTGAACAGGGCTTGTGACAGGGCTTACTGTAGACTGACTAACATATTTGGCCATGTAGACGTTGTATTCCAGAACTTTTTGTTTGACACTGGCACCAAGATCCTTTTGTCTGGGATGAGAGTGGATCACTTCATCCAAACTGCCTTGACTACTGCTGCGGCTGTGTGACAAACCTGCTGACAAGCCTTGTAAGACCAAACATGAAAATAACACTGGTGACTAGGCCATGGGTTCAATTCTCAGGGAACATGTATGTTGATATAAAAAGTATATATTTTTTTCCTTTTTTGAGAAACAACTTACAGTTTAATTAACTGAATAAGTTTTATTCTTACTTGTAGGCAGGCCCAAGGGCTGTCTGGCTTCTGATTTCAGTTGGGATGCAAACAGCATCCGTTTGAACCACTCTTCCTTGTCTCTTCCTGTCCTCCCAAACAGGAAGAGAATAGGTTCTTTGTGTGATCTCTTCGCTTCTTCGCCAGTGCCCAAACCATCACTCTTGTCTCCTACTGCTGGGGTCTTTTCCTCCGTCCCCTCAGTCTTATCTTCCTGGGCTTTAGCCATGAAGTCATCCTGCTTTGCCAGCTCAATGCAAATAGGATACTTCTTATTCCACACTCGCTTCCTGGCCAGGCCGTGAGGCACCAGGTAGATCTGTAATACAAAACCAAAACTTACATATACATTACCTTAATAAGCATCTTTCAAACCTGCCTATACTGTGCACACTTTGTTTCAAGTAGTATGTGTTTAAAAGGGTTTAGGGAGTTGATACGAATTTCAATTTATACTCTATTAATTATATTTTATGTGTCTATTATGTTCGTAAAAATAATAAAAACCTACAGTACCATCTAAAAAGGTCTCCTACCTTACTGTTAGTGAGGTCATAGATTTTCTGGCTGACATAGGTGACATCAGGTTTGGGCTCATTGAAAGTTGCCCGGCGTGGAATATTGCGATTTGGTTTGGACAGTCGCAGGATGGAGCCCTCCAGACGCACATACACAGAGTGAGAGTGTGTGGCGTGATACATCTCTGGGTGGTAGCTATGGATCTCATTCATCCAGCCCTGTTTACGCAAGTTTTACATTTAACAGCAGAACATAAGGACACAACAACACAGAATGACAATAATATCTGAATCTTGTTGTAACACAGTACAATAAAAGGAAGGTCAGAGGTGGGAACCAGCGAACATAAAACAACTTTTAATTAATAAATAAAAACTTAAATAGACGGCCACAACACAAACCACAACTAAAAGCCAGGCCTTTCAGGAAGGACAACATTCCCTCTGATCGAGCAACTCCGGGGGTCTTCTCCCCGAGAAGAACACCAGGATAAGCAGAGGCACCACTTAATGGCGTACAGCTGCCTCGTGGCAGGGCATGCCTCCCTATCCTGATTGATGGTCTCCACCACCGCCAGGGGTAGGCCACTCAGGGTCGCCTTGTCCCGTCCAGGAGCCAGACATGGAGGTTACAGAGGTCTGGACTCGGATGCCAAAACGTCCCATTACCCTGCAAAAGATGGTCCTTCGTCAGGGGAATCGGCCAGGGGGAGTTGTCGTGAGGAGCATTAGCTCTAAGAACCAAGTTTGGTTGGGCCAGTACTGCGGAACTAGTTGCACTTGATGCTCCTCCTCCCTGACCTTGCACAGGGTCTCTGCAATGAGGCTCACTGGGGGAAGGCTTACTACCGCTTGTCCCGCGGCCAGTTGTGCGTTAGGGCATCAGTGCAGAGGGGGACCTTGGTCAGGGAGTACCATACCGGGCAATGGGTCCACCTGTGCCTGCCCGAACTGCAACCAAGTGAGCTGGATTGCGCGGGGTGGAGCCGCCACTCTCAACGTGGGGTCGACTGACGAGAGAGCGCGTCGGGTGTCCAGTTCAGGTCATCTGGGATGTGTGTGGCTCACAGTGACTTTGTCACCCGCTGACTCCACAGGAGGAGGCGCCGAGCGAGTTGTGACATCTCGGCCAGAGGCATCCTTTGCCAGAATTATAAAGCCCTACATGTTTTAGCTCCTCAGTACTTGAGTGAACTTCTCTTGTATTACAGTCCTTCACGTGAACTACGCTCTCAGGCGTCCGGTCAGTCTGTAATATCTAGAACCACCTAGTAAATACTCTGCGCCGCCGCCACATGAGCCACACACAAACCCCTGAAACTTGCTCGCTCCCCTCTTTCTCTATCCTATTTGAAGACAACGTTTCCAAGGTAATTTCTTCTAACCAGACGACTACCTGCCCAATAGATCCCATCCCCACTCATCTCCTCCAGGCCATCTCTACATCGGTTGTTCCCGCTCTGACCCACATTATCAACTCATCTCTTTCCCACAGTCTTCAAAGAGGCCTGCATTACCCTACTAGTGAAGAAACCCACTCTTAATACTGCACTGATAAAAAACTACATTGCCAAAACTCTTGAACGTGTTGTATGTAACCAGCTCTAATCCTTTCTCACCCAGAACAATCTTCTGGACAGCAACCAGTCTGGTTTGAAGAGCGGTCATTCCACTGAGGACCTGGGCCTCCACCCCTGAGACCCTAAAAAGCCTCTAACTCATCTATTCTTATCCTACTGGATCTATCTGCCGCTTTGACGGGTTGGATGAAGCTGAGCAGTTGAAGGCCACACTTATTGAATACGTATCATACTTTGTGTGCTGATGGAGAAAGATGGAGGTCTGAGAATGTCTGTCGCTTATCGACAGTTAAATGCGAAAAAGCGAAAGGATGCTTTTCGATTGCCCCGGAAAGAGGAATCTTTGGATGGCCAAAATGATATTGACACTTGATTCAGCCAGTGGTTATAGCCAGGTGAAGGTTGTTGAAAAGGATAGGGCTAAAACAGCTTTTTGCACCCCATTTGGATTATTTGAGTTTAATAGGATGCATTTGGGTTGTGTAATGCTCCTATGACTTTTAAGCGGCTCATGGAGAGCATGTTTGGAGACTGTCAGTATCAATCTGTTTTATTATATTTGAATGATTTCACTGTGTTTTCGTCTTCTGTTCAAGAGCATTAGGATAGGTTGAAGTAAGTATTTTCTTGCAAAGCCAGGGGTTGAAGGCCAAATTGTCCAAGTACCATTTTTTAAAGACACAAGTTAAGGATCTTGGTCATGTCGTCTGGACTGAAGTGGTGGCTACAGATCCAGATAAGGTGGCAGAAGTAAGGGACTGGAGAACTTCTAGTAAACTGGTCATTGTTGCTGATGAGAACGATCACTGTATCGTCTGCAAACGTTAGATCCGTTCTGTCTAGTTTGGCTCAGCTGCAAAAACTGAACTCCGAAGACTACAACGGATAGTCTGGACTGCTGAGCAAAACACTGGCAAATCCCTCCCCAATCTAAAATAACTTTACTCATCCAGAGTGAGTAAAAGAACATGACAAATCACTCTGGATCCCTCATACCCCACACACTTTTTCTTTGAACTGCTGCCATCTGGTCAGCACTACAGAACACTGAGCACCAAAACAGCCAGACATAGGAAAAGTTTCTTCCCTCAGGCCATCTGCAACAAAACACGTGCAATACACAACTATATATATACTCATATTTATTATACATATGTTATTGATATAATATTCAGCTATCCTCATTCCCCTGCATAACTAGTATATTACACATTCTAATTTGTATAGAGCACATCTGTACATACAATATACTGCTTATTGTCATTTTGTCTTAAATTGTTATTTTTGTCAAATGTGTATTGTCTCTCACATATTTACTTTTTAAGTTTTGTACCTGTACCTTATCACTTTTTTTAACCTGTATGTGCACTGGAAGAATTTGTTCCTTATGTGCCCAAGCACACTTGGCAATAAAGCTCTTTCTGATTCTGATACAATTTTATGTTTCATTTTAGAAAGCATTCACATAATAATGGAGTTTAAAGGATTACTGGATATGCTTTTTGGAGCTTCAAAATCATAGACCCCTTGAAATGGCATCACAATGATAAAAAGCTGGGATTTTTATTATTTCAAACTGTTCATCTAAGTCATATGCGTGTGGGATGTCATGAAGGTAAAATTTGTGTAAACAATGAACTTTTCCCTTTAAAACTTGTGTACATTTAGAAAGCAAAAAATAAGCGCTTTCTGTATACTATACATAGAATAAATATATTTATATATATGCACAAATAAATACAGTAGTATTTCTAACCACTCAACCTCCGTTTCAGAATCATGTTTGGTAGCAGTCTGGGACCCACCGTGTAGATGGCTGGTTCTTTGATATCCAGAGGAACTCTGTTCCACTGCTCTTTTCTGATACAGCTGCCATGACGACTCAACGGTGATCTGTGTCTTGCGGACAACCACACAACCAGTATCGCCAGCATAAAGCCTGTTGCCATGCCTATCAACACCCAACCCATGTAGCTAGGAAGTGGCAACACAAAGTAACCATAGACTATAGATATGAGAAGAATCAGTCCATTGTGAGGTACTTCAGGAGACTCATCTTCTTCTTCCTCCTCCTCGCCTCCTTCAGTTGGTTCTTCACTGCATCCCCCTGTGCTTTCTCGGCGGACCTGGGATGAATGGGGCTCCTCTACATCCAGCTCTGTGTCAGTGCAGAGGTCCAAGTCTTCAATGTAGAGCTCACAAAACTCTTCATCTTCCTGACGGGAAAGGGTCGACATGAAACACCTTTCCAAATCTAGCGAGGGTGATCTGTGCAGAGGCAACTCAACAGTTGTCCCCTCTAGAGGACTGTCACCCTCCAGGTCTTCCTCTTCCTTGATGCAGTAGTTGTTGTTACTTTCCGAGTGGCCGACGAGTGCAGATAGGTTGGAAAGTTCAGAAGCGCTTGATGAAAGGTTTCTGGACTGGTAAGAGACTCCTGCTGTTGTTGATGTGAAACTGTTTGTGCTGATACTCCCAGGTTCCTCACCAATGATTTTGCTGAGTCGCTGAAGGGGCTCAAACATGACCTCCGACAGGCGGCGCTTTGTGTCTTCAATACGAGCCTCCACCTCCTGAATCTTAAAAAAAGAGCGGCCATCAGGAGAGTTAAGGGGGGAAGAGGGAGCAGTTTTGGAATCCCCACTGCCATTGGGAATACAAGGTTGCGTGAAAGGTTTGAAAAGGTGCAAATTGAGCAGTGAATCTGGAGCCCGGTTAGTGGATGAAGCCTCTGACTGAGGGCGGGTCGTGTCGGTGGATAAAGATTTAACCAGGGTCTTCATCAAATGCCGGTGCCGCATTGACTGGGGGGCCACAGCTGGAGCCTCATGAGATTCCAACTCAGTGGAGAGGGACTTGACCAGGCTGAAGAAGGGCTTTGATGTTAGAGCAGATACCTTGGCTGGGGATGAGCTGGAGGATGATGAATGAGTAGAAGACACAGGCAGAGTCAACTTTTGTTCTGAGGGCCATGAGAAGCTAACAGGAGTGAAACTGGATGAGCAATCAAGGCTAATGGAGGAGTGGGGAACAGCCAAGGCAGAGCTTTGGTTCTGAAAGACTATGGAGGATGACACTTCTGTAACTATGTCCACCCCTAAACCTTCAGAGAGCAACTCCTCACTGGCCTCCTGAGCAGTGATTATACTCTGATCTTCAGATTCAAGAACAGAAGGTGAAACAGACAGCCTGTAGAGCTCTTCTTCCTCCTCCTCATCCTCCTCATTTCCCTTGGCGGAAAAGTGTATGGTTATGGTATCTCGGGAGAGCGAGCGTTGCACCTGCAGCTTAGGGGCCCCTGAGGGCTGACAAGAGGAGGAGGAAGATGGGGGCTTCAATGTCTCTGCATGGCCATCACTTTGACTGGTCATTGCTCCACTCAAAAGAGTTCACAATCTGTGTGCACAGAGAAAAGAGAAGTTAGAGGTCAAACTAGTTTTGCTATGTGTAAAAATAGCCAGGCTAACCATTATTGACCAGCACTGTCAATTCCTGATACGTGTTCTCTTTATGGAACATTGCATTATAAACATTTAAACGTCCTCACAGTGTTCTGTTTCACAGAATAATGTAATTGAGGTTTGGAATAGGGATGCACAATATTATCGGCACACAGATATTTACGGGCCGACATTTGCTTATAAGTTAAATAATTACGCCAATATGCTTTGCCGATAAAAAAGACATGTTGATTATGTGTAGCGCATTTCGACATGACAGGAACTTGCAAAGACACAAGCTGTAACATAGCACATGAGTACTAGAGTACAAGAATTTTCGTGTCTTATTGCATCTGAACTGCCATATAAGCACAGGCTTGTGTTAAAAACAAGGTTTTAGGTTAAGTCGGTGTTCTGACATTCTGTGCTACCATTAAGGGCCACTTACGTATTTTAGATTTCTTCACTTTTTAATGTACTGTAATAAAAATCACATACAGTTGCGCATTGATATCCGAACGCAGATCTGTGCATAAACAACAGTAATATAAAAATTTGCGTAAGAAGTGCAGATCAGATCATACATTCATAATGGCGTTACATAGTGCATGTCACTTAGAAATCCAGACAAGCTCACACTTCACTGGCGGTTTTTGGGCGACACAGATTCAGGGGGTTGACACAGTCGGACCACTGTCGGCAAGCCGATTAATGTAAAAATGCTGTCAGTCTGCCAGCTTTTTTAGGGTGGCTTGCCGCGTCATGTTTAGAGGCATGGAAATGTCCCTGCAGTAACAGAACGGTGTACATTCACGAACGTGTCAAAAGTTAACAGCAACAAAATGATTATAAGTTTATGTTTAAATAAATCCTGTGAAATGTATTAATCTACCCTTCCTTGAACCGCCACCTTAACGTGGTGGAGGGGTTTGAGTACCCGAGTGACCCTAGGAGCTATGTTGTCGGGGGCTATATGCCCCTGGTAGGGTCTCCCAAGGCAAACAGGTCCTAGGCGACGGGTCAGACTAAGAGTGGTTCAAAAACCCCATATGATGTTTACAAAAACAAGGACCGTGACGTCGCCCGGTATGGCGCAACCGGGGCACCACCCTGGAGCCAGGCCCGGGGTCGGTGCTCGTATGCGAGCGCCTGGTGGCCGGGCCTTTCCCCACGGGGTCCGGCCGGGCTCAGCCCGAAGGAGCGACTTGGGGCCGCCTTCCCGTGGGCTCACCACGTGCGGGAGGGACCATAGGGGGTCAGTGCATTGTGGATCGGGCGGCAGTCGGAGGAGAGTGCCTCGACAGCCCGATCCCTGGACACGGAAGCTAGCTCTAGGGACGTGGAATGTCACCTCGCTGGCGGGGAAGGAGCCTGAGATGGTGCGGGAGGTTGAGAGGTTCCGACTAGAGATAGTCGGGATCACCTCTACGCATGGCTTGGGCTCTGGAACCACACTCCTCGAGAGAGGATGGACACTTCATCACTCTGGAGTTGCCCATGGTGAGAGGCGGCGGGCTGGTGTGGGTCTGCTTATAGCCCCCCAGCTCTCCCGCCATGTGTTGGAGTTTACCCCGGTGAACGAGAGGGTCGTTTCCCTGCGCCTACGGGTCGGGGTTAGGTCTCTCACTGTTGTTTGTGCCTACGGGCCGAACGGCAGTGCAGAGTACCCGACCTTCTTGGAGTCTCTGGGAGGGGTGCTGGAAAGTGCTCCGACTGGGGACTCCGTCGTCCTACTGGGGGACTTCAACGCCCATGTCGGCAACGACAGTGACACCTGGAGGGGCGTGATTGGGAGGAACGGCCCCCCTGATCTGAACCCGAGCGGTGTTCAGTTATTGGACTTCTGTGCTAGTCACAGTTTGTCTATAACGAACACCATGTTCAAGCATAAGGGTGTCCATCAGTGCACGTGGCACCAGGACACCCTAGGCCGCAGGTCGATGATCGACTTTGTGGTCGTTTCATCTGACCTGCGACCATATGTTTTGGACACTCGGGTTAAGAGAGGGGCGGAGCTGTCAACTGATCACCACCTGGTGGTGAGTTGGATCCGATGGCAGGAGAGGAAGCTGGACAGACTCGGCAGACCCAAACGTACTGTAAGGGTCTGCTGGGAACGCCTGGCCGAGTCTCCTGTCAGAGAGATCTTTAACTCCCACCTCCGGCAGAGCTTCAACCAGATCCCGAGGGAGGCTGGAGACATTGAGTCCGAGTGGACCGCCTCCATTGTCGAAGCGGCCACTCGGAGCTGTGGCCGTAAGGTCTCCGGTGCCTGTCGAGGCGGGAATCCCCGAACCCGGTGGTGGACACCGGAAGTAAGGGAAACCGTCAAGCTGAAGAAGGAGTCTTATCGGGCCTGGTTGGCTTGTGGGACTCCTGAGGCAGCTGACAGGTACCGGCAGGCCAAGCGGACTGCTGCCCGGGTGGTTGTGGAGGCAAAAACTCGGGCCTGGGAGGAGTTTGGTGAGGCCATGGAGAAGGACTATCGACTGGCCTCGAAGAGATTCTGGCAAACCGTCCGGCGCCTCAGGAGAGGGAAACAGTGCCCTACCAACGCTGTTTACAGTGGAGGTGGGAGGCTGTTGACCTCAACTGGGGATGTCGTCGGTCGGTGGAAGGAGTACTTCGAGGATCTCCTCAATCCCACCGTCGCGTCCTCCATTGAGGAAGCAGAGGCTGAGGGCTCAGAGGTGGACTCGTCCATCACCCAAGCCGAAGTCACTGAGGTAGTCAAGAAACTCCTCAGTGGCAGAGCACCGGGGTTGGATGAGATTCGCCCTGAGTACCTCAAGTCTCTGGATGTTGTGGGGCTGTCTTGGCTGACACGCCTCTGCAGCATCGCGTGGCGGTCGGGGACAGTGCCTCTGGGATGGCTGACCGGGGTGGTGGTCCCTCTTTTTAAGAAGGGGGACCGGAGGGTGTGTTCCAACTACAGGGGGATCACACTTCTCAGCCTTCCCGGGAAAGTCTATGCCAGGGTACTGGAGAGGAGAATACGGCCGATAGTAGAACCTCGGATTCAGGAGGAACAGTGTGGTTTTCGTCCAGGCCGTGGAACGCTGGACCAGCTCCACACCCTCTACAGGGTGCTGGAGGGTGCATGGGAGTTTGCTCAACCAATCCACATGTGTTTTGTGGATTTGGAGAAAGCATTCGACTGTGTCCCTCGCGGCATCCTGTGGAGGGTGCTTCGGGAGTATGGGGTCTGTGGTCCTTTGCTAAGGGCTGTCAGGTCCCTGTACGACCGAAGCAGGAGCTTGGTTCGCATTGCCGGCAGTAAGTCGGACCTGTTCCCAGTGCATGTCGGACTCCGGCAGGGCTGCCCTTTGTCACCGGTTCTGTTCGTAATTTTTATGGACAGAATTTCTAGGCGCAGCCGGGGGCCGGAGGGTGTCAGGTTTGGGGACCACACGATCTCGTCTCTGCTATTTGCGGATGATGTCGTCGTGTTGGCCCCTTCAAACCAGGACCTTCAGCATGCACTGGGACGGTTTACAGCAGAGTGTGAAGCGGCTGGAATGAAAATCAGTACCTCCAAATCCGAGGCCATGGTCCTCAGTCGGAAAAGGGTGGCTTGCCCACTTCAGGTTGGTGGAGAGTTCCTTCCTCAAGTGGAGGAGTTTAAGTATCTCGGGGTCTTGTTCACGAGTGAGGGGAGGAGGGAACGGGAGATTGACAGACGGATCGGTGCAGCTTCTGCAGTAATGCGGTCGATGTACCGGTCCGTCGTGGTGAAGAAAGAGCTGAGCCGCAAGGCGAAGCTCTCAATTTACCGGTCAATCTACGTTCCTACTCTCACCTATGGTCATGAGCTTTGGGTCATGATCGAAAGGACAAGATCCCGGATACAGGCGGCTGAAATGAGCTTCCTCCGCAGGGTGGCTGGGCGATCCCTTAGAGATAGGGTGAGAAGCTCGGTCACCCGCGAGGAGCTCGGAGTAGAGCCGCTGCTCCTCCACATCGAGAGGGGTCAGCTGAGGTGGCTTGGGCATCTGTTACGGATGCCTACTGGACGCCTTCCTCGGAAGGTGTTCCAGGCCCGTCCGACCGGGAGGAGACCCCGGGGAAGACCTAGGACACGCTGGTGGGACTATGTCTCCCGGCTGGCCTGGGAACGCCTCGGTGTCCCCCCGGAAGAGCTGGAGGAAGTGTCTAGGGTGAGGGATGTCTGGGCATCTCTGCTTAGACTGCTGCCCCCGCGACCCGGCCCCGGATAAGCGGAAGAAAATGGATGGATGGATGGATGTATTAATCTATAATAAATAAATCCTATAAAATTCAACCAATCAGATAACGACTTTGAACATTCTGAAGTGTTTCCAGGGAAGTGTGCCTCATGCATCAGATGTTTAGCCAACGGTCAGTGGGCGTGACATCTGAGGCTGAGACTAACGTTTGGGAAACTCATATTATCTCATATTAATCTTGAGTACCTATACATTAGTATTGCATACGTAATTTTTAGTTTGTATTTTAGTTTGATCAAATCTATAAAAGAAAGATACAGCTGTACGATTATTTCCGGAAAAACCTGAGATGCTTGAGAATTGCCCAAAAAAAGGATCCAGACCTATATAAAACATTCCGAAACAAGTTGGAGTGCTGGGGGAGTGTATCAAGCACAGAAATACTACGTCATATGACCAACTTGTTTTTTAATAAATTGACCATGTTAAGCATGAGAAGCCAGAACTCTCAACATTGTAACAGGTTCTTTCTTCCAATGCATGTCGTAATCAAAGCTTACGTTCCAATGTAATATTAGAGTGTGTGACTTTTTTTGGACGGGCAGTGTATTTAACTTTCTGAACTTGGGTATGTTGAATTGCTGTATAATATGTGGGGAGTCAAAAATCTTTATGATCTCATCAAACCTATTTCTTTTTACGGTTGTGAAACGACTTGAGATATAGTAATTCATGACCAAACTGTCATTCTTACCCTGAACTAAACCTTTAACTGTAGTTAAACCATGTGGCATGATGATTTCTTGTAATCAGACATGTTTTCAGCATTGAGAAAAATAAAACCAGTTCAGCTGAACTTGTTGACCATCATGGTTGATTTTCAGTGTTAATGACTAAATTGACTAAATGTAAATGTTATGTATTCAACAAACAATGACCTTTGGATGTAGAAGCAACATGGTGGTGTATGGTTAGTGTCAGCTGGCATAACCGTTATTTTTCATAAAAGTAAAATTAATGTGCAATAAAAGAGAAGCATCTAGTTTTGTGTTTTAATTGTTTTTTAGCAATTTACACATCATTGGTCCGAGATTATTTAGAAAACAAAGGTGCTTTCAGCATATGTCCAAATAAATGTCGAAAAGACATATTAAAATGTATATTTTGAGAACTTTCAATACATTCTATTTTCGTGTGATATATTAAATAAATATTTAAATATTTATCATTAAAAAAAGATTTTATCAGAATGTTTTCATTCCATTGAGATGGATAAAATATGTGGGTTTTTTTCATTATTTTGCAGTAATTATACAAAATCAACATAATTACACTAAGGACATTTTCAAATATGATGCATGTTTTATAAAATATGCTCGGAGCGGAATAGGCTACATTTATTGCGGATTTAAAAGTTTGACAATGACATAGTAGAGCTATACACTAAGTGCTCAGGTAGTACTGCCTAAGGAGGCAGGCTGCTCCGCTCAACCTGCCGCAACGTATTACGTAATGATGGATGGAATGTCTATACTTCGTCGAGTGGAGGAAGTAGCGAAGCTGAAATAGCGCAATCACTCAGCTGAAAAGGGGATAAGGTGATTTGCAGGTGTTACCCAACCGACCATAGGTCTTGCTCAAGACCAGGTCCGACATTGGTGAAGTGCTGGGCGTCGCCCAACCCGCAGCTCTGCAGATGCCTGCAAAAGAGTCGCACTGAGGCAGTGCCCACGAGGATGCTCCTGGCAGATGAGCACATGCCTGCCATGGATGAGAGGCAGGGGCCTCCTCATCGCAGGCCAGGCATTCAGAAACTCCGGGCACTGCAGGTAGGGGCCCGCCCAGCGCCCCGACACTGCCTGGCCGTTGCACACTGCACTTCAGCCGAGTACCACGACACATCTCACAACCTGCTAACGGGACTCCAGGCCTAGGAAACAGACATGTCTGTCCGAGGGGCTAAGGTGCGCTGGCTGAGAGGCGTGATGGGAACACTGGTGTGCGATGCTCTCTTGGAAACCCGACTCTGAAGTCGGTGCTGAAGGGGTCTCATGTGAGCCAACCTGAGTGACATGACTGCCGACAAGGAGGCCATATGCCCCAGGAGCCTCTGAGTGTTTCAGGGGGACCACTGGCAGGACCAACTGTTCGCACTCGCATGAGGCACGCTGTTACGGTAACAGAGTCTAGTTCCATACTAGGACAAGAGGTGCTCCGTGCAGGGGAGAGCATGCTCTTGTCCCAGTTGACCCGAAAGCACAATCGATCAAGTTGCTGGTGCACCAGGTCCCTGTGCGTACACAACAGATCTCGCGAATGGGACAATAAGCCAGTCGTCGAGATAGTTGAGGATATGCACGCCCTGCTTCCTTCGTAAAGGCATGGGGAGACAGGGCCATACTGCAGGCCAGGACCTTCTACTGGTATGAAAGACAGTCTGACGCAAGAGAATTAAGGCATGCAGTATGTGCCCTTCGGGTCAATAACCACGAACCAACGCTGGTGTCGGTCGAACTCCAGGGTGCGCTTCTGTTATCACTGCAGATGAGGTGCAGCCCCCCACCTTAATTGGGGATGACGAAGTAGGTTCCCCTGGCCAACGCTGCGCAATGGGCTCATCAAGAAAGTGTGCTTTCTCAACATCTTGCCTCTGCGCAGGTATAGCCAAAGGTGTCTCTCTCGGACAACCAAAGTGTACATCGTCCGACCCAGCGTGCACGGCATCACCTTGGTCGCCCATAGCATAAGTCTTGCAGGTTCCGAAGAACAAAAAGGTGAATGAATGGACACGCCATCTTCCCTTTTATACCCGTATGTACATGTCGGGGACTGGCGTGCCCTCCCATTCGCTAAGTTCATTGGCCTTTTCAAAAGTATAATCGGAGATGATAGGTTCACAAGTCTAACCCCATTCTGTCAGTCTCGACACAACATCGAGAGATCGACAGAAAGGGAAATATTGATAATTCATCAGGATTATAATAATGAGTATTTCATTTAAAAAGTTCATTTAAATGGGTCTATATCACTTTAAAATGCCTTAGAGACTTCAACCTTTCCAAAATAAAAATCTGATATTTCCCTAACCCTAACATATTTGTTGTATTAAGGAGACCTTGGCTGTTATAAATATATGTTGGTCAAGCTGCCACATTTTTCATTATTTAATTGCAGGCGGACACTTTACGTGCAAACTATGAGCGAAACGATAAACTGGGTATATAGAGTCAACTTGGTTGCTATCAAGGAAAATGCACTCACAGATAACTAAAAATGCTGAAATTTGTATTGCTCAACTGAGAAATTTTAATATAAATTAAATAACAGTAACATCTTTCCATTACTGAATTAAATTAACTTAAAAATATATATTCTCAACAGTACAGGTAAATAAAACAAATAGAACATACAGATGTACACATCATCATCTTCCACTTATCCGCCAAGGGCGTTTCCTCCGAGGAGGCAAGGGAGGCAGTGCCTCCCCTCCCCCTCGAAAATAATCGAATGAGAATATTATTAACAGTTCGAAAGAATTCCAAAGGGAGGCAGCGTTTCTCTTGCCTCCTCTAAGCTCATTGACTTTACATATACCCGCTAAAGCGTGCTGTGAGTTTGAGTGGGGGTAATTGAAAAGAATGGAGAAAAGTCACGTGAGAGGAGGCAATGCCTCCAATGGGCTATGATTGGATTAACTCATCAGCGAGATCCCGCCTTCCTGCTCGTCTTCGTCATACGTTTTATACTGCGGGCCCTAAATTAGATTGAACGTTAATTAAATTGTTTTATTAGTTGTATTAATCGGAGTTTAGGATTCGTGTCGGAGATAGCGGAGACAGAGGAGTTATCGATTGTTGACAGAATATTACGTGGTTCAGATTTGTTCAAAAACTTTTGCTTGTGATCAGGCTTGCTCAGGATAGCAGCAAGGCTAAAGTAAGTCACATCTATTTGATTTGATCTCTTAAATGCTTTGAGTATTTCTGGGACTGCTAATAATTAAATTGATGGTATTGGTAATGATGTAATTCTTATATAGGAAATCCCAAATGTTCCAGAAAAAGATGAAGGTGGTATTGATGTACCTTGTCCCAAAGCAGGGAAAATAAAAAACTAAAAAAATCAGAAGTACATACTGTAATGAACTTGTAGTAATTAAAATGAATTTTTCACACATAAACACTGAAATGACACTGGTTTTCTGACAATCGCACTTGTTAATAGTGCAGAGATGAACAAAAATGACATGGGTAGAAATCTGCCTCCTCATTTTTTAAGTCCACCGCACACCACTGTTATCCGCTGACGGGTCGCAGGGGTAACAAGTCTAAGCAGAGATGCCCAGACATCCCTCACCCAAGACACTTCTTCTAGCTCTTCTGGGGGGACACCGAGGTGTTCCCAGGCCAGCTAGGAGACATAGTCCCTCCAGCGTTTCCTAGGTCTTCCCCAGGGTCTCCTCCCGGTCGGACGGGCCCAGAACACCTTCCGAGGAAGGCGTCCAGGAGGCATCCGGAACAGATGCCCAAGCCACCTTAGCTGACCCCTCTCGATGTGGAGGAGTAGCGGCTCTACTTCCGTTTTCCCAGGTGACAGAGCTTCTCACCCTATCTCTAAGGGATCGCCCAGCCACCCTGCGGAGGAAGCTCAATCCGGCCGCGTGTATCCCGGATCTTGTCCTTTTAGTTATGACCCAAAGCTCATGACCATAGGTGAGAGTAGGAACTTAGATTGACCGGAAAAACAAGAGTTTCGCCTTGCGGCTCAGCTGCTTCTTCTCCAGTTCCATCCTTCCCTCACTCGTGAACAAGACCCCGAGTTACTTAAACTCCTCCACTTGAGACAGGAACTCTCTACACCAACCTGAAGTTGACTGGGGACCATGGCCTCGGATTTAGAGGTACTGGTTTTCATCCCAGCCACTTCACACTCGGCTGCAAACCGTCCCAGTGCATGCTGAAGGTCCTGGTTTGAAGGGGCCAACATGACAACACGAGACAATATCGTGTGTTCCCCAAACCTGACACCCTCCGGCCCCTGGCTGCGACTAGAAATTCTGTCCATAAAAATTATGAACAGAGCCTGCGACAAAGGGCAGCCCTGCCGTAGTCCAACATGCACTGGGAACAAGCAATCCAGCTCCAGCTTCGGTCGTACAGGGACCTGACAGCCCTTAGCAAAGGACCCCGGACCCCATACTCCCGAAGCACCCTCCACAGGACGCCGCGAGGGACACAGTCAAATGCCTTCTCCAAATTCACAAAACACATGTGGATTGGTTGGGCAAACTCCCATGAAGCCTCCAGCACCCTGCAGAGGGTGTAGAGCTGGTCCAGCGTTCCACGGCCCGGACGAAAACCACACTGTTCCTCCTGGATCCGAGGTTCTACCATCGGCCGTATTCTCCTCTCCAGTACCCTGGCATAGACTTTCCCGGGGAGGCTGAGAAGTGTGATCCCCCTGTAGTTGGAGCTCTGTCGGAGGTGGGAGTGAAAGATCTCTCTTTTCAGGAGACTCGGCCAGACGTTCCCAGCAGGCCCTTACAGTACGCTTGGGTCTGTCCAGCTTCCTCCCCCGCCATCGGATCCAACTCACCACCAGGTGGTGATCAGTTGACAGCTCTGCCCCTCTCCTCACCCGAGTGTCCATGACATACGGCCACAGGTCAGATGAAACAACCTCAAAGTGGATCATCGACCTACGGTGTCCTGGTGCCACATGCACTGGGGACACCCTTATGCTTGAACATGGTGTTCGTTATGGACAAACTGTGACTAGAACAGAAGTCCAATAGCTGAACACCGCTCGGGTTCAGATCCGGGGGGCCGTTCCTTCCAATCATGCCCCTCCAAGAGCACTTTCCAGCACCCCTCTCACCTACAGTCTCTCAACCTCACACATAATCTTAAACTCCTTCCCCGCCAGCGAGGTGACGTTCCACGTCCCTAGAACTAGTTTCTGTGTCCAGGGATCGGGCTGTCGAGGCCCTGGCCTTCGACTGCCGCCCGATCCTCTATGCACCGACCCCTTATGTTCCCTCCTGTGTGTGGTGAGCCCACGGGAAGGCGGCCCCACGTCGCTCCTTCGGGCTGAGCCTGGCCGGACCCCGTGGGGAAAGGCCCGGCCACCAGGCGCACCGGGCTTGGCTCCAGGGTGGGGCCTGGCTGCGCTATACCAGGCGACATCCTGGTCCTCGAAATGTTTTCCATCATAAAGGGGGTTTGAACCGTTCTTAGACTGACCCGTCGGCTAGGACCTGTTTGCCTTGGGAGACCCTACCAGGGGCATATAGCCCCAGACAACATAGCTCCTAGGGACATTCGGGTATTCAAACCCCTCCACCACATTAAGGTGGCAGTTCAAGGGAGGGGCTTATGGATGTACACATTTTTAGGAAAATAATCCCAACAAACGGACATTTAAGCAGGATGTAACATATACTTGTATGAACTCTTTTGAAAAAGAAACTGGATATAAATGTGTGGTTCACTCTGTAAAACTTAAACCTCTATAACCTGTGTTGTTACTTTAAATGGTTGTAACTCAACCAACTGGTTGAATCCTCTTTCTAAAACATTGTATTTAGTACTTTATTTGGAACTTTAGCAAATTGTGGGATTTGTGATGAACTGCACTTTGCATATTTTTTCATTGATTACAACAGATGTTTTATACTTGTTCTACTACAACTGTTTGGCCTATACAACAAAGCTTTAAACCTCAGCAGCAACAGTGCTATGTGCAAAAAAGTTGCCTTTGTTCTATAGCAATCACGGAGACAACCCAAGTCAGGTGGCCACAGCGGACACTACTTAAAATGCTTAGAAACAAACTTGACCAATCAGAATCCAAAACCATTATTTTTACACTTCAAATGTAATGTAATTTTATATCTTCAGACAAGTATTTTTTGTACTTGGACAAGTGAATGAAAAATGACACATGACAATGCTTATGTCTATGTCAAGCCCTGTGGCCTGTATCACGAAGCAAGGTGAACAAACACTGATTTGCAGAGTAAGTTTTGAGTTGACTCCACCAGACAAACCCAATCTGGTTAAGATCGGGTTCAGCTGTAGCACAGCGCTTGGTATAAACGTTCTCTTTTCAACTTCGGTTTGATCCAGAGTTTTATGAAAAATTTATTACACGGCAGGAATAAACAAAGTTTGAGAAGGCATGCTACTGACTATATCAATACAGAATCAACATATAGGTTTACAATAGGATCAAAAGATAATATGTATGCTTCATTTCTTTAAAATGCTTTATATATTGACGTTTTTTATACGAATATAGTTATATTAATTTAAATGCTATCTTTAATATGAATTATTTAGATTAATTATCATAATAATTATATTAATGTATTCTGAATGATTATCAATAAATGTAAATATACAATACAAACAAACAAACACTATAGCAGCAAAAGATTTTCCCGGTAACATCTTATCACTTAAAACCTTTTTTAACTTGGAGCGAGAGAAACATGGGGAGTGGCTTAACTGCGTCCGATAGCTTTTCTCAGAGCTGATTGGTCGATCTCTAACCCAGAATAAAACCTGCTCGGTTAAACGGGAATTTGCCTGGGTGAAAACCGAAACCGTCTTCATGATACAGGCTACTGATGTTATATTGATATTATACTTTCATGTACAGGAAACAGGACCCTGTTTAACTAATTTGTGATTTGGATATTTACATTTAAGAAAGCATATGTATTTTGGTTGCTGGTGAAAATATAATTTTCTCATCTACGCTATTAAATGTACCACGCTAACCACTCCGTTGCCATAGATACTACAGTTATTATTGTTACTGTAAAAATACCGTAATGTAAACCAATGTAGGATCTGCTTTAAACAGTGTTTAAACTACTGGATAATAAATAGCATTGTTTACTGTGGTATTTTGACTTTATCTATGGTCATCACCCACGGTCATTACATTAGTAAGAAATCGGAAGAGTTGTTGTCTTCATAATCTTTAGACGAAAACAATATAACACTAGCCTGCTCCTCACATGGTTTTTGATCAATATACCATGGTAAAATAAAAAGTGTCTCAGGATATGCCGACACATGCATCATGTGATATTACAATACCACTGTATTTTAGTAGATTGTTGTAACAATTAATAATGATTAGCATTTGTTAAACACCATCGATTGGAAGCATCCGATGCTTATTTAAGATGCTTCTCAATTTTTGAAAAGAAATCAGTCGAAAATGAAAATCAGAGTATAAAACAGCTTTAAAAACAGACGATGAAACGCGTTTGATGTGCGGTTGCTATGATACTCGTCTGTCTCGAAACAGGGATGGATCTCATAGCAACGACACACAGATGATGATGATGGTAATGTTCTTACCAGTACACATGTTCATTTTCATAATCCCCATCCTCGTTTCATTAACTGCACGCACACTTTCACATAGCAGGACATATATGATCCCGAGCTCATGAATGTCTGTGTTTATTATCCAGTGACAACAGCAGACATAGCGCAAATCACTCAGACCAGATGCATCACACACCGAAGCGCGCGCGGCTCAAACATCCATTAAAGCGTCTGACGTGAAAGGCGTGTCTTTTCTGTTTGTTTTCATGAAGCTGTGGGTCACAGAGTCGCCCTCTTCTGGATGAAAGATGACAGTGGGAAATGCCGAATAGACCGATGTAACCTTACTTTGACGATCGATGTTATCCACACATTTGTCCTACTTGTTTTATAAGTTATATTACAAACAAATGAAATGAAATGAAATTAAGAAAATTAGTGGAAATGTTTTTAATATGGATGACTTGCATCAAATAGAAATAAAAAAACAAGAATAACAAGGAAGAAACTGCCTGCAAGAGAACGGGGGTATTCCAGAAAGCACCCATATAGCAAGCATATTTGGGTCACATGTGAAAATCATCCGTCACATAGGCCTATAGCCTAGATATGGCATGCCTGAACATATATGGGCCAAATATGGGCCATAGACGTTTTGCCATAAGTCAAGTCAAGTCAGCTTTATTTGGTGTTGTGGAATTTTCTTATTCCTTAAACTAGGTTGAGTCAAGTCAAGACAAGTCAGCTTTATTTATATAGTGCTATTTACAATTTTCATTGTTACAAAGCAGCTGTACAAGAAAACATTGACTATAAGTAAAACATACAAGGTTATGGAAGTCAAAACACAGGTCAAATATCAGACACACAATAAATTCCTATAAGCAGTGTTAATTAAATAAATAAGACTATCAAATTCTAGCAGCCCCCCGCCCAGGCAAACAGTGCAAAACAGTATGCAAACGGTGGCGAGGAACCCAAAACTCCATTGTAGGAGAAAAAAACCTCAGAGGGAAACCAGGCCTAACCACGGGATTCCAGTTCCCCTCTGGCAAAAACTGATACCTCTGCACAAGCTCGACAGTGCTTGTACAACAAGGCAAAATAAAAAAAGTTAGATTTAAAATTATAATAAATAATCTAATAGCGACTGAAGATTTGTAGTGTCGCCACGTCCTTCGTCCAGCATTTGTCAGGTCTGGGAATGGCCCGCTCCGGTAACCTTGGACTGCATCCTGCCCGCTCTAGTAACCTTGGACTGCGTCCTGCTCGCTCTAGTAACCTTGGAACAATGAGACAAGACTGGCTGAGAGTAGAGTACTGTTCTGCACTCTTTGATGCAACAAATGCATCAGTTGTTATTGGATTTGTGACAAAGGATGACCCTTTTCAGAACGATAAAACTGGCTGCTTCGGAATCAGCCAATCAGGAGCGTCAATGTGCCCAGCACCAGCGTGCGAAAGGAGACAGTTAAGTTTCAGTTTTCGGGAAAGTTTGGAAGAGAGCGTTGGTGTTGAGAGACTGTGCAGTTTATATTTATATTTATATTTGTTCTAATAATGACGGTATTCATTTACAAGTTTCTAGAACTGTGTGCGTGCAACTACCAGTGAGTATACTGAAGTTTGTTGTTGTTTTCACCTCAGATTGATATTGTGGCATGTTGATTATTATCGTATAATGGCGGAGCTTATTTAGCACTGCTAGTGGGTTTAATTCTTGAGAACGCTGATAGTTAATGAAGATTTAATCTGCAAGCTTTACATGTCTTAATTGAAATAATGTCTTTTCTCCGTTGTTCATGCACAATGTGTAACGTTGTTTGATTTAAGGAGTAACTCTGCAGTTCATACTCATTTTATATTCAGCCCAATGTAGTATGTCATATTGTTGCAGTTATTGCGCAGCAAATTAATCTTTGAACAGGTATATATATTGTATTACTATATTTCTAAGGTTGTATTCGCTTAGTAATAAGCATTTATTATAACACTGCATCTAAGTCATACATAACAAAACAAGGATGTCATCTTTGATTGTTTTTGGTTTAATTATATACCTGTTAGGCATGTAATAACAATTTAACATTTACTGATTTATGCCTGTACCTTTGTTTCAGAACCACACACACCTTCATATTCAAACCTTTATTCCAATAAACACCTCAACGAACATCTTGTCTGCATTCTAATCCATGCTCCCTGTGTCACGGTTGTGTGGACAGAACCCAAGCGCAGGCAGCAGAGTTAAATAACAAAACTTTATTTAAACGAAGACCCTCGATGGGGAAAACATTAACTAAAACAAGACAAGAATGTAAACTAAAACTTTCCACAAGGGGAACAAAACGACAGGGTAATAAGAATAATAAATAAACTAGAAGTCCACAAACTTAGAACAGGAACAAGATAATCCATGAACAGGTACAATCCAACAAGGTGACTTCAACAGGGATGACGATAACATATAATGACAATGAACCGACAAGGGACAGAGGGAAAACTGGGGCTTGATAAAGGGAAACACTAACAAGGACTGATGACACAGGGAGAGTGGCCACAGGTGACAAGGATGAAACACTAAGGGAAAGATGGATCAGGGCTGGAGACAAGACTAACACTAATGGACCGCTAACCGGGGAAACAAGGGGGCGGGACTAAAGGACGCGACACTGGAGAGAGAGCATGGCTTCTTAAACCAAAACAATGCTCTTTCTCCACACAAAACACATGGGACTGACATGACTCGAAAACCAAGACAAGGAGAGGCAGGATCATGACACCCTGGCGGCCATAAACCTTTAAAGACCAGGCAAATTATACAGTCCTTTCCGACAACAAAACCCTATTTTAATCCTTTTTTTTAATCTACTTTAGCTCTGTTATACATGTTATTGTGGCACATACATACTTTTCTGTGTATTATTTTGATTATGGTTTTATTATTTTAAAGGGATTTGCAGCATCATACATTTTCAATTTACTGTGCTGGACAATTTCCTTGTCCAGAACCGTAGTTTTTATTAAGGCTTCTTCAATGAAATGACTGACCCTGGTTAATGGCGCAAAGACTAGTCTATTAAAGGTAGAGGCTTATGCATTCTGCTGTAAAAGCAGGCCGTTTTATTAACCGTATTTCTTATATTTTCTTCCGCTTCTCTGTGTTGCAGAACACACCGCTATTTTATAATTCTGAGCTCCGTTGTCTTTCTGCCAAAAAATGAACTAGTTTTTTTTTCTGCAGAGCATCATATCAGACTAAAAGGAGACCAACATGCAACCAGTCCGCGTTATTTTTGGGGCAACTTGTTTGACATGCACCATCAGTACACGGTGCATGTTTCATTGATTTTAAACACGTAAGATGTCAGAGTTTAAGCGGTGTGGTGTCATTTGCCTGTCAAATTAGCCGTTTACAGCTTTAACAAATTTGTACAGAAGTTCAGAAATATATGAGAATAAACTTTATTTGCACGCAACTCCTCTCATGTGTACTCGGAAGGGAAATGATGAAGCAGATGTAAGGTTAACTTTCTTGCTTCTGCTGCCTGAATGGATGTTTTTTGTCCGCACGCAGGTTAAAATTGCAATATGCGGGAGATTCAATGAACATTTGTTGTAATATTTCTGTACCCATGCCTTACATAAGAAAAGTTGCCCGCAAGGACACTGACCCCTTGCAGTTCCACCGAGGACCCCACGGATCCTGTTTGCCCTACAGCACTACAGTAAATGTGTGTACTATATAGTTGTTTAACTTGCGCATTAACGCAATCAGCAGTGTTTCTGAAACACTTCTCTCTTGCGTAGACAGCAGAAACATATCACTCCTTGGCTGAAATTCATTTTTGTGTTCATATTGTGGAACTCGCTTTATCCATTTATAATGTGATTGGTTTTGCCATGCTGACGTCACTCATTCAGGTGCACGCGCGCGCAAACTAATCTTAGCTTCAGGATCAAAGCTTGAGTTGACAAAGAAACTCCATGAGCTGCTTCATGGTACCAACAAAGCTTGGTTTGGTTTTGTCAACCCAAAACTAATCCAATTACCCTGAGTTTGTTCAGCTACATTCATGGTACAGGCCCCTGGACTAGTCGAGACCAAGTCAAGACTGAGTCCAAAGAGGTCAGAGTCCAAATCAAGATCGAGTTCAATTGAGACAATCAAGACAGGGACAGAAAAAAATCATCGCTACAAGAACACATACTTAATTATTGATAATTATTTCATGATTCTTTGTAATGATCAAAAAGGGGTCAAAGTAAACAAAATAAAGATCGAAGGTGTAGCCTAATTTACAGTGCTTGCTGAAAAAACATATCTTGATATCGCCACTGTTTTCTTACACGTTTAGGCAATCTGTGTTAATAAAAATAAAATTTGACCCCCGATAATATTCTGGTAGTTTTCATGAGATGCAGTTCTTCGGCACGGATAATATGAGAGACTATAAGGTAGATCTCTGGACAAGTCTTCTTGTATGAGTCTCTTAAGAAGTCTTTATTGTTGAAGATTATATGACAACTAAGATTCCACAGTGACATGATTGTCGGACAAAATGTTGAAAAACAACATAAGCGCATTATGTCGGCATTATGATTGGTCCGTTCGCCTGTCAATCAAACTCCAGGCGAATGGGGTCAATTGGGACACTTAAAAATACAGCCTAAGAAGAACTTTCAAATATTGTTACCTTACAAATTAAGTAACAACTTTATTTAACTCCGTGGTAAAATTAACAAAAAATGTATTGTCAGTGACTTCTGATTCTGCATATCAACATACCAGTGCTGAATTTATGAACTTCTTCCCAAATAAAATTCAAGATATTAGAGAAGAAAATAATAACTATGCATCCAGCTGAGATTTCATCTAGGCAGGCTGTTAAGCGACCTGCGTCAGGGGTATCGTCTGGGTGAAATGAGATGTAGATCTGGGTGTCATCAGCATAACATTGATACGAGAGGTCGTGTGCCCGTATGATGGGTCCTAAGGATGTCATGTAGATGGAAAAAAGCAGCGGTCCAAGCACCGATCCCTGAGGGACCCCAGTGATCATATGGTGAGCAGTGGACAGCGAGCCCCTCCATGACACCTTGAATGATCTGCCGGAGAGTTAGGATTGGAACCAGCGGAGAGGGGAGCCAGAAATTCCTAAGGATAACAGGGTTGCTAGCAGTATCTGGTGATTGACCGTGTCAAACGCTGCAGATAGGTCTAGCAGAATCAGGATCGAGGATTTGGATTCCGCCTTGGCTAGCCGCAGTGATTCTGTGACTGTGATAGCAGTGCAGTCTCAGTGGAGTGGTTTGTTTTGAAGCCAGACTGCTTGTCATCCAGTAGATTGTTCTGGGATAGGTATGAGGAAACTTGGTTGAAAACTGCCCTTTCAAGAGTTTTCGCAATAAAAGGGAGGAGAGAGACAGGTCTGTAACTGTCAGTAATAGTAGGGTCCAATGTGGGTTTCTTGAGTAGGGGCGTGACCTGGGCCTGTTTGAATGAGGATGGAAATGAGGATGAGGATGCCGGTGAGCAGGGAGGTGTGTCAGCTGTGGCCTAGTGGTTAGACCTGGGGGGGCGGTAAACTACGACAATACTGAGCGGAGTAGGAGAAGTAATATTGACAGCCTTTCGACCTTTTAATTCCAAAATACTCGGAGAGGTCGTTTCATGACAGCTATGTTCCTACCTCCAATGGAATGACATCTGTGAAGAATTCCAGTCAGGAGTTACAGCCCATCACAGTAAAGAGAGTGCTCTGATCAGAGAAACTAATGATTTGCTTTTGGCATCTGATCATGGCTGTATCATGCAACTTTTGCTGTTAGATCTTATTGCCGCTTGACACCATTGACCACAGTTTAATTTTACATAGGTTTGAAAATTATGTTGGCTTTAGTAGGATAGCATTAAAATGGTTTTGTTCATACCTATTTAACCATTTTCAGTTTGTAGCAATAAACAATGAGGTGTCACTCAAATCGCAAGTCCAGAACGGTGTACCACAGGGCTCAGTCTTAGGGCCTATGCTCTTCGCATTATATATGCTATCTTTTGGAGATATAATAAAGTAACACAGAGTTAGCTTTCACTATTATGCTGATACACAATTTTATATTTCCTTGAATCCTCATGAAACACAACAATTCCATAAAAAAACAGAATGCATAGTCGATATAAAAAACTGGATGAGTAACAACTTTTTTTTGCTGAACTCGGACGAAACAAAAGTGGTTCTTATTGGACCGAAAACCACCATACGTAACATGGCGTTCAACTCCGAATTGGGGGATTCGTTCTGCCTCTCCAAAACACAGCAACTACAACACGGAATCAGGTTGTTGTATCACTTAACTTGCACTTCTTTCATATTAGTGTATTTTATTCATAGCATACATTGTTAATTATCACTGTCGTTGCTAACTTATCCTGATATCTCAATAACCTCTCCTGGTTATTTACTTGAAAATCTTAAACCAAAAACCTCAGCGCCGTTAGCATAGCACAAGCGTGCTAGCGGGCTTTCTGTTTACACTGCTAAATATCATCTCGCCTTCTAGCTGTCTTGTGTGCTAACGGTTTCTCTTTAAAGCGTATATGCTAAGAATCACCGAGCAGCCTTGGTAAGTTGGAATTACTCTTCAAACCCGGTGAGTTATGGCTTCTTCTCTTATTATTGTCACTTGCACCTCATGTCATATGTTTAGCTTAGCCTTCTCTGTCAGCGGCGAGGGTTTTACATGCGATAAATGCAGGGAAATAGCTAGGCTGACAGAGAAGATCTCAGAATTAGAGTCTCGCATCCAATCTTTATCTGAGGATAGTAAGAATGTAAGGAGCTTAGAAAACACTTTGGATGCGAGCAATACTAGCGCGCACAGTTCGGTTCCGGTTGAACAACCCCCGCAGCTGGGAAACTTTGTGACTGTGAGACGGTGTAGTCGCAGGTCAAAACATCACTCAAACGTTCCGACTACAGTCTCGAACAGGTTTGCCCCGCTTAGTGACGCACCGACTGAGAAACCTGCTGAAAGTGCCCTAGTTATCGGTGATTCTATTGTTCGGAACGTTAACATAGAGGCACCAGCCACCATAGTCAAATGTTTACCGGGAGCCAGAGCGCCTGACATCAAGTCAAATTTAAATGTGCTGGCTAAGGCTAATCGTAAATTCAGTAAGATTGTTATTCACGTCGGCACAAATGATGTTCGACTCCGTCAATCGGAGATCACTAGAGATAATTTTAAAGAGGTGTGTGAGCTCGCAAGCACGATGTCAGAAACTGTAATATTCTCTGGCCCCCTCCCCACTTATCGTGGTGATGAGATACATAGCAGAGTATCATCACTAAATGGCTGGTTGTCTGAGTGGTGCCTGCAGAATGATATTGTTTTTATAAATAACTGGAAGAGTTTTGAGGGCAGACCTGACCTGTTGAAAAGAGATGGTCTCCACCCCTCCTGGGCTGGAGCTTCTCTACTCTCTAGAAATATGGCACATAGTCTTAATGCTAAAACTTGACTCACTGGGGCCCAGGTCAGGGAGCAGACTGAATGGCTTAACCAACGGTCTGCTTGCCGTCTCACGTTGCAGAACACACATAATACACTACATGCGATAATACTTTCTCCCAAACATCATAAAATAGAGACTGTGTCTGTCCCCCGGATTAGTAAACATAAAATAAAGCGTAAACCTCTCAAAGGTAATTTAATTAACGTTAAACTAACTAAACATGAACATAATACAGATAATCAACTGTTACGACTCGGATTGCTAAATATTAGATCTCTCTCTAATAAAGCACTTTTTGTTTACGATATGATAACAGATCATAAAATAGACATGCTCTGTCTAACAGAAACATGGCTAAAGCCAGATGACTATATTGCGTTAAATGAGTCTGTCCCCCAAGATTACTATTATACACACGAGCCTCGCCTAAAAGGCAGAGGGGGAGGTGTTGCTGCACTTTACCGTAACTCTTTTAGCATTTCTCAGAAGTCTAATCCTAAATATAATTCTTTTGAAGTCATGGTACTTGATGCATCAATACCTAATATTAAGGACAAAACATCTTTAAAATTTATTCTGGCTATTGTATATAGGCCTCCAGGGCACCACACAGATTTTATTAAAGATTTTGGTGGGTTCTTATCAGAACTAGTACTGTCTGCAGACAGAGTCCTTGTTGCTGGTGACTTTAACATTCATGTAGATAATGATAACGATGCTTTAGGAATGGCTTTTAAAGACACTCTTAACTCCATGGGCGTTAGTCAACATGTGTCAGGACCTACTCACCTTCGTAATCATACTTTAGATTTAATTTTGTCTTACGGTATAAACGTGGTCGATGTTAAAATCCTTCAGCAGAGCGAAGACATCTCAGATCATTATCTGGTATCATGCTTGCTTCAATACCCAATGGTGGCAAATCAAACTCCAAGTTACAAATATTGTAGAACAATAACTTCGACTACAAAAGGTGCGTTTCTTGATAATTTGTCTGAATTGTCTCAAATCTCTAGCATGAGTAATAACGTTGAAGATCTTGACTTTACTATTGAAAATATTAATGCCACCTTCTCGGAAACGCTAGACATAGTTGCTCCCTTGCGCTTAAAGAAGATTAAAAATGACAGACCGACACCGTGGAAAAATGAACACACTCAGGCTCTAAGGAAAGCGGCACGAAAAATGGAGCGCAACTTTAAAAAGACTAAATTAGAGGTATTTCGTACTGCCTGGAAGGATAGTACAAAAAAATACAGGAAAGCCCTAAAAACGTCTCGATCCGCCTACATTTCATCACTAATAGAAGAAAACCAGCATAACCCTAGGTTTTTATTTGATACAGTGGCTAAATTAACCAAAAATAAATCGTCAGCGACTTCTGATGCTGTATACCAGCATAGCAGTGATGATTTTATGAACTATTTCACAAATAAAATCCAAGATATTCGAGAGAAAATTATAACTATGCAACCAGATGCGAAACCCGCTGAACAAACGACTTACTACAGCACCCCTAAGGAGAAATTACGTTTATTTTCTACTATAGATCACGATGAACTATCGAAAATCATTAGATCATCTAAATCGACTACATGCATGCTAGACCCTATACCTACAAATCTTCTGAAAGAGATGCTCCCAGAAATTATAGATCCTCTACTTAGCATTATTAACTCATCTCTGACATTAGGACATGTGCCTAAAGCATATAAGGTGGCTGTTATAAGGCCCCTTGTCAAAAAACCCCATCTGGACCCTGGAGAACTAGTTAACTATAGACCTATTTCGAATCTACCTTTCTTATCTAAAGTTCTGGAAAAAGTAGTCTCAACTCAAATATGTTCCTTCCTCCAAAGGAATGAGATAAATGAAGATTTCCAGTCTGGATTTAGAGCACATTACAGTACAGAGACTGCTCTGATTAGAGTTACAAATGATCTGTTTATGGCGTCCGACCGAGGTTGTATCTCCTTATTGGTGCTGCTAGATCTTAGTGCTGCATTCGACACCATTGACCACAGCATGCTCCTACATAGACTTGAAAATGATGTCGGTATTAAGGAAATAGCTTTGAAATGGCTTAGATCTTATTTATGCGACCGTTTCCAATATGTAAAAATAAACAATGAGGTATCACGCAAATCGCAAGTCGAGTACGGTGTACCACAGGGCTCAGTACTAGGGCCTATGCTCTTCGCATTATACATGTTACCCCTAGGAGATATAATAAAGCGACACGGAATAAGCTTTCACTGCTATGCTGATGATACGCAACTTTATATTTCCTCGAAGCCTCACGAAACACAGCAATTCCATCGAATAGTGGAATGCATTGTCGATATAAAAAAGTGGATGAGTAGCAATTTTTTATTACTGAACTCGGACAAAACTGAAGTGTTACTTATCGGACCGAAAACCGCCCTACGTAACAACCAAGAATACTGCTTAACTATTGATGGATGTTCCATAAAACCCTCATCTTCAGCTAAGAATCTTGGCTTTATATTCGATAGTACTCTGTCATTTGAGAACCAGGTCGCCAAAACCTGTAAGATTGCGTTTTTCCATCTTAAAAATATATCTAAATTACGTCATATGCTGTCATCAACAGATGCGGAGAAGCTTATACATGCCTTTATGACATCAAGACTAGATTACTGTAATGCACTATTTGTCATGATTCCGCTATCATGTCATGTTTATTTTTGGTCTTGCAGCGGAGTCATGGCATAGCCTTAGGTTTTGTGTGAGAAAGACATGTGCTTTCTCTTGTCTCGTCAGTGTTTCCCGCCATCTTGTTTCCTCGTTAACCTTCCCTGAGTGTTTCAGTACCCGCACCTGACCCTTGTTAATTATCCTTTGTCTGTCTCCCTTTAAAACATCCTCGTGTTCATTGTCTTGTGCTGGTTCGTTGTACGTGTTACCTTGTACCTAAAACCTGCTATAGTTTAGTAAAGTCCAGTCTAGTCTTAATGTTTTGTATTAGTTAGTCTTTGTCAGTGTTAGCTCTAGTCTGTTTTAGTTAAGTCCTCCTTTGGTTCTTGTATGTTCTTTTACCCCATTGTGGGCTTTTGTTTTCGGTTCTGTTTTATATAATAAAATCCCCTTGTTAACCCCTTGCATCCGCTGCCTGCACTTGGGTTCTCCTTCCACGATCATAACAGAACGAACCAGCCAGAACTGAACCCAGCAGGCAGCTATGACCTCGGCACGATCCCGGAAGCCTCGTCTACTCTGCGGCATCCAGCAAGGGAACTCAAACCTGCAGGACTATTTTGGGAGATTCCTGGATGTCGCAGTTGATGTGGACATGGGAGAAGAGGAGCTGGCGGTGCTCTTTAATGCCGGTCTGAGGGACCCACTTTCGCGGGCGGAGATGAGGTCATTGGGACCTCCGGAACTCGACGACCTGTGGCGGTACGTCAATGCTCGCTCTGAGTCCGGGGTCTCACCCCAACCGATCTCCCCGCTGGCCGCCATCCCCGAGGGCCGTACCCTGCGAATCGGGGCTGTGGGCCTCTCCTCGCCCTCTGCACCCTTCGACTCCTCCAGCATGGAGCTAGTCATGCTCCCCACCGCTTCTCCACAACCGGCTACACCCACCGTGAGCCGGTCGAAGAAGAAGCCGAGGAGGGGCGTAATGTCCAAGCCGAAGCTCCAGCCAGAGGAGGAGACCGGGACTCAGCCCAAATATTTTTTGGGGGGGCGCCATACGAGCAGGAGGGCCCGATCGTCCAGCGGGCCTCCTGAGGTCCCAAGTCCGGTGGTCCCGTCAAGTCCGGTGGTCCCGTCAAGTCCGGTGGTCCCGTCAAGTCCGGTGGTCCCGTCAAGTCCGGTGGTCCCAAGTCCGGTGGTCCCAAGTCCGGTGGTCCCGTCAAGTCCGGTGGTCCCGTCAAGTCCGGTGGTCCCGTCAAGTCCGGTGGTCCCAAGTCCGGTGGTCCCAAGTCCGGTGGTCCCAAGTCCGGTGGTCCCAAGTCCGGTGGTCCCAAGTCCGGCCCAGGCGTCCACTCCAGCGTCAAGTCCTGCACCCAGTCCTGCCCTGCCGGCCTTCCAGCCGGCGTCAAGTCCTGCACCCAGTCCTGCCCTGCCGGCCTTCCAGCCGGCGTCAAGTCCTGCACCCAGTCCTGCCCTGCCGGCCTTCCAGCCGGCGTCAAGTCCTGCACCCAGTCCTGCCCTGCCGGCCTTCCAGCCGGCGTCAAGTCCTGCACCCAGTCCTGCCCTGCCGGCCTTCCAGCCGGCGTCAAGTCCTGCACCCAGTCCTGCCCTGCCGGCCTTCCAGCCGGCGTCAAGTCCTGCACCCAGTCCTGCCCTGCCGGCCTTCCAGCCGGCGTCAAGTCCTGCACCCAGTCCTGCCCTGCCGGCCTTCCAGCCGGCGTCAAGTCCTGCACCCAGTCCTGCCCTGCCGGCCTTTCAGCCGGCGGCTCAGCCGGCCTTCAAGCCGGGAACAAGAACAGTTCCCCCGAGGACTTCTCCCATCAAGTCCCCGGGGATTCCACGCTCGCGAGCGCCCCCGGGAACTAGGACTGTCCCACCCTATCCCTACCTTCTTGGACACCCTCCCGTGAACTTTGTTGTTCCCCCACCCCCCCTCCCATGTTTATTATTATTATTGTCTCACCCCAACCCTGTGATTTTGCTTGCTTGTTTGCCCCTGATATTGTTTTCTTTGTTTTGCCTTGTATTGTCGTGTTCCCAGTCTGTCTTGTCTTGTTAGTCTACCCCTTGATGAACACCTGGAGGTGTTCATTTAAGGGGGGGCTTATGTCATGATTCCGCTATCATGTCATGTTTATTTTTGGTCTTGCAGCGGAGTCATGGCATAGCCTTAGGTTTTGTGTGAGAAAGACATGTGCTTTCTCTTGTCTCGTCAGTGTTTCCCGCCATCTTGTTTCCTCGTTAACCTTCCCTGAGTGTTTCAGTACCCGCACCTGACCCTTGTTAATTATCCTTTGTCTGTCTCCCTTTAAAACATCCTCGTGTTCATTGTCTTGTGCTGGTTCGTTGTACGTGTTACCTTGTACCTAAAACCTGCTATAGTTTAGTAAAGTCCAGTCTAGTCTTAATGTTTTGTATTAGTTAGTCTTTGTCAGTGTTAGCTCTAGTCTGTTTTAGTTAAGTCCTCCTTTGGTTCTTGTATGTTCTTTTACCCCATTGTGGGCTTTTGTTTTCGGTTCTGTTTTATATAATAAAATCCCCTTGTTAACCCCTTGCATCCGCTGCCTGCACTTGGGTTCTCCTTCCACGATCATAACACTATTAGGTGGTTGCCCTGCAGGCCTATTACAAAAACTCCAACTGGTCCAAAATGCGGCAGCTCGAGTTCTTACACGTACAAAAAAGTATGAGCATATTAGCCCAGTTCTGTCAACCTTGCACTGGTTACCTATAAAGCATCGCATAAATTTTAAAATCTTGCTTATTACCTATAAAGCCTTGCATGGTTTAGCTCCTCACTACTTGAGAGAACTTCTTACGTATTATAGTCCATCACGTGCATTACGCTCTCAGGCGTCAGGTCAGTTGGTAATACCTAGAATTTCAAAATCAAGTGCAGGCGGCAGATCCTTTTCCTATCTAGTGCCTAAACTTTGGAACAGTCTTCCCTGCAATGTCCGGGAGGCGGACACACTCTGTCAGTTTAAATCTAGACTAAAGACGCATCTTTTTAATCTTGCATACACTAGATTATCATAATATATGTATTTCAAAGATCTAGGCTGCACTAGTTAGATCAACCGGAACCAGGGACACTTCCAATAACAACTGATGCATTTGTTGCATCAAAGAGTGCAGAACAGTACTCTACTCTCAGCCAGTCTTGTCTCATTGTTCCAAGGTTACAAGAGCGGAGCGGGCAGGGCGCAATCCATTCCTAGACCTGACAAATGCTGGACGAAGGAAGTGACGTCCCTACAAAACTTCAGCCACTATTAGATTATTAATGATAATTTTAAATCTAATTTTTTTTTATTTTCGCCTTGTTGTGCAAGCACTGTTGAGCTTGTGCAGAGGCAGCAGTTTTTGCCAGAGGGGAACTGGAATCCCCTGGTTAGGCCTGGTTTCCCTCCGAGGTTTTTTTTCTCCTCCAATGGAGTTTTGGGTTCCTCGCCACCGTTTGCATACTGTTTTGCACTGTTTTGCCTGGCCGGGGGGGCTGCTAGAATTTGATAGTCTTATTTAATTAACTCTGCATATAGTAATTTATTGTGTGTCTGATATTTGATATATACCTGTGTTTTGAATTCCATAACCTTTTATGTTTTACTTATAGTCATTTTTTCTTGTACAGCTGCTTTGTAACAATGAAAATTGTAAAAAGCGCTATATAAATAAAGCTGACTTGACTTGACTTGACTTGACAGCAAGCACTCCGGTTCTCGTCACAGCACAGCACCAAAAACATCCATTGGAAACACTGCAAAACTACCAAATCACCCAATCACAAGGGATATTGGCAGACACTGCTCCCCAGTTCTTGAAAAAGACAAAGAAATAAAAGCACAAGCATCCAAACACATTCACAGTAAGGGCTGTCGAGTAGAAATATCAAGTATGAATAAAGAAAACCAATTGGTCATCCTGTATGGCAGCCTGCAATGGCCAGTGCCCATACAATTCCTGAAGTGCCCAGCTTTCCTGTAGCTCAGTGGTAAGAGCATGGCGTTAACGCCAAGGTTGTGGGTTTGATCCCAGGGGATTGCACATACTTAGAATCAAATGTATAGGAAATGCAATGCAAGTCGCTTTGGATAAAGTCTCCGCCAAATGCATAAATGTAAAATATTGGCATCAACATTTATCCCTATCTGGGACCATCAAGGGGTCTATATCGACAGCCAATTAAAGGTTAATTGCCAGGTTCAAGTTCCCGGGAAAGCGTGAGGAGCACGGAAGCCTGGAGCACACTTTGGGGTCGAGAGACCGACAGAAAGGGAACGTCTTGGTTATGCATGTACGTTGTGTCCATCATGCCACAGGCGCTGCTCCGGCCCACTGCAGCGAATGAGAGTGTCTCTTAGCTTCTTCAAGCCCCAAAACATGACTTCCCTTTTATAACCGTATGTACGGGGCGGAGCCTGTCGTGCCGTCCCATTTGCAAAGTTCATTGGCCTTTTCAAAGTACAATCGGAGATGATAAGTTCTCATGTCAAACCCCATTCTGTCAGTGTCGACACAATGTCGAGAGACCAACAGAAAGAGAAACATATTTAATTAATTAACTTATTTTTAAAAAGTATTGTCTGCACCTCAGCTGCAAAGACTGGACCTCTGGAAACTTGAATTGAATAGCCCTGGTTTAGGTTAAGTGTGCTTATTATCCAAATAAGTTACCGTCCTTTTAATAATTTTGATAAATATAATTATTTAAAGTAATTTACAGCGCAGAAGAAGGACACGTTTGTTGTGATTTCACACCTCCGTGAAATTCATTAGCTGTGACGGGAATAACAGCATTATATATAAACTGTGTTACTAACGGCGTAGTTTGTTCAGTTTTCTCATGACCTCGTGGTGCCGGCCCTGCACAATACTGTCGGTTAAGCTTCATGTGTACTGAACCCATAATGTTTGCAAAAGGCTCTGTGCCCGTCTGGCCCTGGTATGCGGCTGCAGGTTTGGATGCTGGCTTATTAAAGTGCTCCGGCTCAGCAGGTCAGCCACAGACACCGGAGCATGGCTGGCGAGTGATTGATTTGGACTGTCATGACACTCAGCTGGGCATCCCTGTGCCCTCCTAAATAAAGGATTACAATGTCTAGCCATAACCCTCCATGGCATGGTTTGCTATGACATGAATCGAAAACAGTGCTCATTAGCATTTTTATCTAGACGCAGGGCTCCAATCTGGCATAGGGCGCCCCAACCACATTCATCAGAGCAGCATGACGCCACAGCCGCCCTAACCCCCCAACACAATCCCACCCCCACTATTACACACTATAATAGACACACACAGGATAGAAAAATTTTAATCTAAAACTAAATTCTCAGAATAAGGGTTTGGCATCTACACTCCCAGAGGAAGAACCATGACGCTCTCCTGTACAAGAAAACACAACAACCACACATGCGCTTATGCAATAGCAAACACATTGCACCTCACTAGGGAGCCTCGCACTCAGTGAAGGACACCAACACAAAGAAGTGAAAGGAATAGACGCTGATCCTCCAGTCTGTTGCCACTCCAACTCTTGAGACAAAAAACTAAGAACATAAAAAGAAATTAACTTAAAAAGTGTAACAGCAATAGAACTTCCAGTTCTTTTTACACCACTGGATGTTGCCATCCACTCTTACTAGACTGTCTCATTCTAGTGTTTGACTAAAACCATCAAACCTTAAAAGGACCGATGCAGCGTTACTGGGTTGTGTCCTTGCATTTGAACACCTGAAATCTCCCTGCCTTTGGAAAGGTTGGTGGGGGTTAATGTCAATCCCCGAAGAAGACATCTATTAAAGTGTCAAAGTACTCACTCTCCAGTTAATATAAATATTCATATATAATATTTACATTTGTGTTAGGTTAATTCGAAAAGAGAGGGCAGAAGTCTGACATGTATTCAGCTAAAGACATCTGAGGCCATAGATGATATAACCCAATAAACACATGGACAATTTGGATCTCTGGCTCCTTTATTTTAGTGGTGCAAGTTTTATCCTAGACAGAACTGTAACAATTTACTCAGCATTAGAAAAAGATTTATTGCATACATGTGAGATCATGAAAGTGAAGCAGATCAGCAAATTGCCAAGGGCTGTGCCATGACTTGACACAACTTAGATGGACAACAAATAACAAAAGAAAATCTAATAGTTAACAGATCAATCCAGCAGCAATATCAATAACTAAAACACCATTTCAAAATATCTCCTTATAGTAAAGAAATCGTGTTTCCAGTAAAGTTACATAAAAAGCAATCACAATAAGGGCTGCCTTTAAAGACAGCTGTACATTTACCTCAAGAGAGTCCACATTCCAAACAATGTCAGCAGATATAGCAAAGAATGCCATGAACGAGACAGGTCCAGTTTGTTGTTCTGTTTGGTCATATTGTTCAATGTGTAATTTCCACACACAGTGGGCTGCCAACTCTCTGCCTTTTGCAAAGACATGAAAGCAAAGGATTACACACCATTTAAAAAGCCAATGGTAATTTATATGTAAGTGTGGCACTAACATCAAACTGAATAGCTAGTAGCTAGTTAGACTTCAAATTTTTTTATCCTGCTGAGGCATCTTATCTCTTCAACACCGACCTGCATCTCTACCAAAACTGTCTTTAAGAGCAGTGGTCAAGGGCACCGTATCAGATTCTCAGAAGTCCCCTTGGCCACCAGGAAATAACACAAACGTCTGTAATTTCATCTACATAATGTTTTTCTTTTCATTGTTTTCACAGCTCATTATTGTTAAGATGAAAACATGGAGCTTTTGAAGTGTGTCTTCAAGGATGAGGTGGAGGAGCTGCACACTTATTCTTGTGTGTGTCTTTCAAGCTTAGTCTTGCTTACAGTGTGTTATCCTAGCAATCAGTTTAAGTTGATGGGAAGAGAAAAGCATATTTGACAATACACAGATTAATTCAATTTTTCGCATACTAAATAGTATTGTAGTATACTTCAATATTTACAATAGTAAACTGTATTGTACTGTAGTATATTAATTCCTACACTGTAAATTCTGCTGTTATAACTAGCAAATTGATCTATTAAATAACTTAATATGATTTACTATTTACAATAGTAAACTTTACTATTTTATAGTAATTAACCAACTGCAACAATTGGTTAGATACAGCACATTTTGTCTTTTGCAATGGCAGAGACTTGCATAGGCAATAGGGCTGTGTTTACCACAAAACCTCACAACACAAAACATTCAAACAGTTTGTTTTCAGCAAGGACCAACCATTGTATATACTACACATTTTTAATCAACCTCCGACAACATCAGCGCTACCAACCCAGCCCAAAAAAGCCGGTAGGAAGCGAACCGGCAAATTCTCTCCATCTTGTCAATCCAAAAAATGCCCGGAGCCCACAAGGATCTACTCTCCTCCGCACGCATCCTGCGACGCCAACGATCAGCTGGTTCCGGTTGTTCGATCTCTGTCCGCCACCGTCCAAGGGCTACAATCTAAATGTGGTGAGGAAGGCGGGACGAGAGCCGTGACGCGTGGCCGGTGGCGTGAGTGATCAGTGCAAGCAGCTGTGCGCGCACCGGTCCCGCATCTTATCACGGAGGAGATTGGGAGCTTAAAAGGATGTTCGGCAGGACTGTTGACGGGAGAGGACCGGGCCCGGACATATGTTTAGTTTGTGTATGTTTTATGGCCGGCAGTCGTATCGTGAGCCTATCGTGAGGTGGCTGCCGGTTACTTCAGTGTTTATTGTTTATTTAATTAAAGTTTTATTGTTGGAATGTTCGCCGGTTCCCGCCTCCTTCCTTCCCTTCTATGGAACTTTATTACACTAAAATTGTGCATTTCGAGACGGTGCTCAGCAACCCAGGATCTAACATCAGGATGCGCTCCGCACTCTCTACTAACCATCTCATTCCCAGAATGCACGATCAATTAAGCATGCCATCAACATCTACCCCGTTGCCACTTCAACTATCACCCAGACACTCTTCCAAGGACGCACATTTTACCCTCGCCACAGCCACCACAGCGAAAGTTTTCGGCAGGCGATTCGTCCCTCCGGCTGCGGCCACGCTATCTCACGTATTAGGGATGAATATCATCCAAGGTAAGGAAATTAACTTGGCATTACTCCTACTCCCCTCGCCTGCGGCCGATAGGAAAATGGCCGATTACGGTGACGTGGCAGTCTTTCTCCGGACGTCCAATCCCAACGTAACCTGGTTAATGTCAATCCCTGAATAAGACATCTATTCAAGTGCCAAAGTCCTCACTCTCCAGTTAATATAAATATTAATATATAATATTTACATTTGTGTCAGGTTAATTCGAAAAGAGAGGGCAGAAGTCTGACATGTATTAAGATAAAGACATCTGAGGCCATAGATGATATAACCCAATAAACACAAGGACAATTTGGATCTCTGGCTCTTATTTTTAATCCATAGACTTCGAGGGATTTTTACGAGGCCATTGGTTCGCCGAGAAGTGGCCACACGATTTCCCCAAACCCGCTTCCGGGTTCGCTTCGTCCGCTCTTCACGAGATCTATCCCATAGCGGTTGCTGGCGTCATCTGGGGATCGCTGTGGTCTCGTGAATGCATCACCCTGTTCTGCAACAACAGTTGCCATTATTAACAAAGGGAGATTTCACTACATTCGTAAGACGTCTGATCTGGCAGTTAGTTCTCTATAATTTCATTATCACAGCCAGATACATTCCGGGCCACCATAATGGCATCGCTGACACTATCTCGTCTTCGTCTGCAGGCATTCAGACAACTCTGCCCTTGGGCAGACCAGGACCCATTGCCCTGCCCCGATCTAGAGCTGGATTAGATCTAGATCCTTGAACCACTGAAGATGGTGAACCCAACGGTAAAACGCACTCAGAGGGAGATGAGATGCAGGATTAGTTTTAACAAAGGTACAAGCAACTCAATTCACAGCCGGAGCAAAAATTATTAAAAGGTAATCCTCAAGAACACAACCAGTCCAGCAGAGCTTTTCACAAAAAATATTCAAAAGGTTTCCAAAGACATTCAGCACAAACTCCAGAGGAGGAAAGTCTACAAAAATAAAACAGGAATAATCCACAGGCTAGAGGAAATTAAATATCTCAGAGTTCGAGATGACTTGCTTGAGCAACCGGCTTAGAACTACTAAACACAAAGCAAAGAGGCTAAGAGACAGATAGACTTAAAAACATACATTTGAATGAGACACATGTGAACCTGATAACACTAATTACAATTTGAATAAGCAGGACATTATAGCACCATGAGGACCCCTAGAGGCCAAAACATGACATCATTTATAGACATAATCCATATTTACCATAACCATATATTCTGTTTACCAGCTGTTTAATGAATGTTCAATACTCAACATTTTGCCTCCCGAGTCTTTCTGTTAGAACTAGTTAGGATAAAAAAAGAGATATTTAGGTCTGTCCAATATTATTCTGGTTCTGGATGACTGTAGGACAGGTTGTGGCTGTAATTGTCATCAGGTGTACTTCCCATCATCATGAGCGTTTGGCTGAATGCCTATTGTACTAACACCTATTGTACTATTGCTCTTGTATGACATATCACTTATTGCTTCCTGAATTATTTGTAAGTCGCTATGGATAAAAGCGTCTGCTAAAGGACTAAATGTAAATGAAACAAATATGAGCCCAAATTGTGATTAATTGAATTGGTTACGAACAATTATTATTTACCTGGATTAAATTAATGATTTGGGCAAATCACTTGGCATTACGAGCAGGTAGCAAGAATCAGCATGATTAGGGACTCGGGATTATGAGCATGAACTACAAACAACATCACATGTGACATAAAACAGGACTGTATTACCCAGACTAGACAAATACTAATCGAACATAAACACACATACAGTTTAGCATTGAAAGAAGTCTAAAGTTGAAGCAGAGAGAAGAACAGAGCATCGATTTATGGCAGTATTTGATATTCAGAAGATTAATCCCCTGAACAAACATCAGTTTCTTATTTGAAAAGCAAACTAAGGGGTCCGGGTAAAGTCTTTTCTAGTCCATCCTTTAGAGATCCCAAAAGGGCTAAACCCTTGTAGAAGTGGCACAGATAAAACCTGAGCAAAAATGCAAGGAGAGAGAAAAGAGCACACCACGGAAGACACAGTGGCCTCTTTTAAACAAGGATGTCACATGTGACTGACCCATAGGAGATTGCACCTTTGGAGGTAAAGTTAATTGTCTTTGTCTTCCAACATGGTGTTTTGGATGTGGAAGCTGATTGGATAATGAATAAATGTAACAAGTCGGCATTATGTATTAGAATATTCATGAAATTTCTGTGACATATTTTGGGTTAAAAATACTCAATAGCTGTGTAAACAACACTATTTATGCCTCGTCAAAAACCTCACAGCAACCTGCATTTGTGCATCTCTCTTCAAGTGATAATGAGTTATAGCACACCCCACCCCCCTTCCGTCCGACATGTCAACAAAACACATTTGTTGCACTGCCATAGCAATGGTTTATTTCCTGAACTCCTCTGCGGTAATTTCATTTTCAATGTCTCAAATCATTCATCTGGAGACTAAAACATTTGTCACAGCAAACAGCGCATCCTAATACGCTCATGTTGTGCATGAATGCTTGCCTACAGTCCATGGAATGCGCACCCGCAGATCTCAGCGGAATTACATGGATTTTAGCGCTTGTCATTGACAAATTATAATGTTACACATGCAACGTGAGAGCATAATATGCTGTGACAGATTTTTCAGCCTGATTTTTCCTGAGAATGATTTGAGACGTTTAAAACTAATCTAACTGCAGTGTTCCCCCTGTTCATTAGCAAAACAAACATCTCGCCGCAGCTAAAGATATTAACGCATATAAGTAATTAACATACATACAGCTAATCTCCTAGTGCCCATTTGCCAAATAACATATAAATAAAGAGTAAGTTTAACACTGACTTTAAATGTTCTATTTAGGAACAACTTTGAAGCTAATCCTGCTTGTACTGTCCCGGGTTGATAAAGCACTCTGGCATCACTTTGACGCTTGTGAAAACAACAATCGCGGCAGCGCGGTGGGTGGAATTGTCTAGATTAAGGGGCGGTAACATTATAATAAGATCTGGTTTGGACGTCACAACAGGAGCAAAATATTAACAGCTCGATTTCTCACATGGTTGCAGTACCAAAACAAATTTTCGGGGTTCTTATTTTTCACGTTTTCTGAGGTTTCTACATGCACCGGGGACTATTATAGCACTAAAACACAGAAAAAGTAGGGGTTTCTTCTGATGTCACCTTTAATAAAACTAATATGAAAGGAGTTACCAAACCACAACAAACATAAACATTAGGGAAATCACAAATGCAGATCATAGACACCAAAAATGGTCTACATATCATCTCGGTACTTTGGAAAGATACTTTGAAGACAGACATAACAAGAACATCAATATATGGAAAGGTTATAAATGAACATATGTACTAGGGATAGGCATTTTTCAATAATTTCATATTTGAATATTTAAACGATTATTCAAATATTTGTTTCTTTAAATTAAGTTCATAATTATGTAATTTGTTGCGTTCTTATTTTGTCACAATTTCATATCAAGCTTAGATTAGATTAGATTCAACTTTATTGTCATTACACATATACAAGTACAGTGTAACGAAATGTAGTTTAGGTCTAACCAGAAGTGCAGTTAGCAAGTGCAGGATATACAGTTAGAATAAATACAGAATACAATATGAGAGAATATAATACAGTGGGCATGGATTATAAAAATATTTTGCAGTAGGAATGTTCTATGAAAATATGACAGAAGTTATATACTATGAACAATATATACAGATGGCTATATAGGCTACTATGAACATTAATGTACAAGTGGATATGAACAGATAATAATTTAGACTAAAATAGTGCAAGTGACTTAGGTATACATAAATTATTGACATTGGCTATTAAAGTTGCAGTGCAACAGGTGAGTTAATGCAGTTGTTGAAGTTACAGTGCAGTGGATGAGTTAATGCAGTTATTAAAGTTACGGTGGAGTATACGAGTTAATTCAGTTTATAGGTAACAGAGCAGTAGATTAGTGTCAGGTCTCGGGTCTAGCACTCCCTATGTTGTCTGTGTTTTCTTGTCTTTTTGTTTTCCTGGCACGTGATGTGGTTTCTGACAGCTCTCACGTGTCTGATCCTTGCGTGATTTTCTTTTTCCGCTAGTTTCACTTTAGTTGTTAATTAGCTTATTCCTTTCACCTGGTATCTCCTCTCCCCACCATTGCACACGGTGTTTTCCAATTTACTCATTAGTTCTGTTTCCTTTATATACTGTGTGTTTCCTCTTGCCCATTGTCAGACCTTTAGTGTTTTAGACCTAACCTTGTCTTGCCTCTTGTCTTGAGATAGTTATTTCTTAGTTTTTTGAGCTATCTGGACTTCCTAGTTTTTACAGTGAATCCTGTTACTCACCTTGTCCCACCTTTAACTCCAGGTCCTAGCGCACTTCCGGGGTTTTTTGGGGTTCCTCTATCTACTGTCCTCAAGCGACCATTACCTCCTCTCCTGGCTGGATTATCATTGTTCTGCTGTGTTCTCTCGGAGACGTTTATGCCCTGGTGTTCGCGGGTGCGTCAATTCCGGAGAATGCAACGGATCTTATGACAACGAACCTGACATCTATTGCCGCGCTACAAACCCACCGGAGAGAGTCGCTGGCTACAGACACCGACCTTTCTGGATTAATACACAGCGGAAGACTCTACAGAAACTTCTTGCTCAAATCAACGTGTGAATACTCACCGGGGAATACTTACTGGCTACTGACACCGACCTTTCTGGATTAATACACAGCGGGGAACTCTACAGAGACTTTTTGCTCATGTCAGCGGGTGAATTTCCCCCCTTGAGCTTTCTGCCTTGGATTCATTGGATTTTTCTGTTTCTAGTTACTGGATTAGATTTCAGATTTTTTTTGTGACTTTCGGTCCCGGGACTTTAATGACGGTAGCTCCGTCAGAGGTTTATGACTTTCTCTGCATTTAGTGCTATTTTTGCCAGTTGCAGTGTTTGTTGCTACAAACGCTCGGTTTTTCCTGTATTTAAATAAACCTGTCAAATCCTGCATCTGACTCCTGTAGTCCTCATGACAATTAGTTAATGCAGTTATTGAAGTTACAGTGCAATAGATGAGTAGATGCAGTTAATAGTTACCGTGCAGTAGATTAGTTAATGCAGTTATTGAAGTTACAGTGCAATAGATGAGTAGATGCAGTTAATAGTTACCGTGCAGTAGATAGGTTAGTGCAGTTATGGAAGTGGTCCATTAGTGCAAATGAGCATTCAGTTAAATATTCCTGGTGTGCAAGTGAGCAGTATAGAGTGCAAATGATGCTGTGTGTGTGTAAACAGTCCGGTAGAGCAGATACATGAAGTACTTGTGTGTACAGTTCAGTCATGCATGCAGCCCTGTAGTGCAATGTAAACAATGTTATAGCAGCATTGAAGTTAAAGGTAAGAGAGGTAGTGGAATCAGTGGGGGGCAGAGTTCAATAATGAAACAGCTCTGGGAAAAAAGCTGTTTCTTAGTCTGCTGGTTCTTGTCCGGAGGCACCCGAAGCGCCTACCGGAAGGCAGGAGAGTAAACAGTCTATGAGCGGGGTGAGAGGAGTCCTTGAGAATGCTGCGAGCTCGGCGCAGACAGCGTTTCTTCTGGATGTCCTCAATGGCAGAAAGTGTAGTCCCTGTGATGCGCTGGGCTGTTTTCACCACCCGCTGCAGTGCCTTGCGCTCAGCAACAGAACAGTTCCCGTACCAGACTGTGACACAGTTGGTCAGGATGCTCTCTATCGTGCAGCGATAGAAGTTCACCAGGATAGTTGAAGACAGTTGGTTCTACTTCAGTGTCCTCAGAAAGAAGAGACGCTGGTGAGCCTTCTTGACCAGGCATGAGGTAGAATATCTGGCTTTATTGTTTATAATGTTGATATTAAATAAATAAACAAGTTTTATACCTCGGCAGTCGGCATGACTGTTAAGATCCTAAAAAATACCCTGCAACAAAGACGGAGCCATTTTAGTTCTTGTTCCCTGTTTATTACCTGACTGTCATCTGAGGAAGATATTTGCTGCTGAGTTATAAATAAATTATTGTTATGGGAACTTTTTAATACCAACGATCAGAACTTCCAGGAGAACTTTCTGTGTGTCTGTGTGCGGAGTTAAGCTATGGAATAGTCTGGGGCTCGTACATAAACAATGTCAAAGCATTCATCGATTTAAAGCACTCTATAAACAGGTCTTGTCTCATTAAGATATGTTGTTTTGTTTTTGGGGGGTCCCCAGTTTTTTCTCATATATATATATTAAATTGTAATTGAGTGTTTTTTTTCTGTCAATTGCAAACGGGTGGGTTTAAATAAGTTTGACTTCTACCCACTCCTTTTTGAGCAACAGTTGGAATTGTGATGTTAAAGTATGATGAATTTAACTAGTTGTACAGACTAATCAAAATGCTTCTTTATTATCGTTGTTATGTGTCATTATATAGTGCACGAAATAAAATAAATTCATTGTTAAAGAAAAGAAAAACAATTCATAGATACAGTAAAACGTCTCGGTCACGTATGTAACCTCTGTTCCCTAATGGAGGGAGCGAGACGTTGTGTCGCACCGACAGATGGGGGTTTGCCTTGAGAACCTATCATCTTCTGACTAGTTTTGAAAAGGCCAATGAAATTGGCTAATGAAATTTGCATGCCGGACTCCGCCCCCGGATATCAGACGGCAAGTGTTGTGGCATGAAGGACACAATGTCTCGTTCCCTCCATCAGGGAACAGAGGTTACATACGTAACCGAGACATTCCCTTTCTGTCGGTCTCTCGACGTTGTGTCGAACCGACAGATGGGGTTACAATGGAAAACTATACAATAGTCACTTATCTGTCATACTGCCATGTTGGTTGGCACTGTGGTTTTCTCTGTGGTACTGATGTATATGGTTGATATTTTATATTTTTTTGTTTTATTCTCATATTTCAATGATAACATGAATCCAATATTTGAAACTGACACAAGGTGAGGGCACAGGCCCATACAAAAATATTTTAATCTTATCATATGTAGCAGTTTTCTTGGGTTTTTTGTAGTATTGTTCACATCGTTATCAGAATTACTGTATATCGTATCGACCAAAATGAAGAAATGTCGCAATATAAATGTTGCCATTTAACAAAATAAATGAATTTACTCTGTTGTGGACATGGTGGAAGAACCCAAATGCACGCAGCGAGGATAAATGGGTTTAACAAATAGACTTTAATAATAACGAATACTAAACAAACACCCACGATGGGGGGCAAAACACTAACCAAACTAAATACAAAAACTGAAAACAAATACTTCCCACAAGGGGGGCAAAAATAAGCAACTAGGAATAACAAACAAGATTCTGAGAATACACATACACACACTGTTAGAAATTACCAGCATTTCACAATAATTAACAGTATTATTTTACAGTAACTTGTTGTAATTAAGTTTCCCTGTAATATCCCAATGAATACCTGTAAAAACTACAATATCCTTGGATTTTACAGCATTTAACTCTTATTTTACAGTAAAATCTTGCAATCTAAAACGTGCTGTTATATCACAACAAGGTCTGTAATATCACAGCAACACAGTGAAAGAAATTAAGGAATTCACAGGCTTAAACAGTATTATAACAGTGAAATATTGTATTGAAATATGACCTGTGAAGTCACATGACATAACCGAACTGTTTTGAACTGAAGGCGCCATCGTGTCCCTCTTCTATTCCGGGCTGAATGGAGAAGGTGAGCAGCATGCATGTTTGCAGCACTTACACCCATGTTATTTTAATATGATAATAATATTTACTTTCAAATAAACGTTGAAAGTATTGTTGAAAGTTCTCTCACAGCATTTGCTAATAGTAGAAATGTTAGTAATGACGAGAGTTTCGCTATACTTTTTCATGTTTTTTTCATGTAGAATGCAACGGGGACTACTTTCAGGTGCTGCGTGATATCACTGCGCCCATGGTACGTTTGCAACGTTCCGTGATTATTACGCCAGAATGAGAGTATAGTTCCATGTCAAATCAGCCTAGAACATTGCATAAAATACAACTGTGTTTACAACACTATTACACTGAACATTACTTCTGTGGGATGGGTCTATTTAGACAGTCACAACAGGGAATCAAACTCCTGACCCTTCAGTGATGAGACGACTTGCTCCAATTTCTGAGCTATAACCGTCCCCAATACTATTGTTACCCTGTGATGCCCACTCCTAGGTGTGTCAGGTGGGGCCCAGCAGATTTGCCAGAGGGGGAGACAGAGGCAACGTTGGAGAATATGAAGAGGGATCTGCTGAAAATCTACTCAGGCATGCCATGTACTGTCTTTTTGGGTAATTTTGTTTAGACTTTAGTAATTGGTCAAGATCTGAACACTTGAGTGTGTTGGGTCGGCTACAAGACCAAATTGTTACTTGGGTACTAACAATACATTTGTATGTCTGTATACACAGAGGAAGGAATGACAGGGGCAGAGAGAGCAGAACCAATGATGGAAAAGACATACGTCATCCTGCGGAAATACCTTAACAAAGTGCCTGCTGCAGCGATGTCTGCGATCAAACAGGAATGGCCATTTCTCTTCTATCAGAAATGCCTATTCTCACACTTTGGCCTCCTGACGGACGTCAATGTCGTCATGACGTCAATTAATCGACGAGGACAGACCATCCTGGATTACTGTGCAACACTGGACAACCCCAAGATCCGTGATGTTCTGGCCTGCTATGATCCAGACTCTGACAAGGCTGCCTGTATCCTGCTCCTCCTAATGTTGTACTTCAAAGAGCCGAAAGAGAGTTTGATGCTTGAAGTTGATGTAAGATTTTTATTAAAATATTTAAAATGCAAAATGAGTGATGACATTATCAACATTTACCTTGCATGATTTACTACCTCTGACAAATGAACAATATTTATCCTTTATCCTAAATCCATGCTATTTTGTGTTAACTATGTCTATGTTACAGCCATGTGCCACTACTGTGGACGTCAATACTGCAGAACTCCCCAGCACCCCCTGATCTAGTATCGACATTTCTAACTCATTATTTTGTTTTCATTCTAGAAATCTACATGACCTCAATATATAATAATAATAATAATTAGAATTAGAATTACATTTGTATAGCCCTTTGTATCTTAAGCAGATCGCAAAGTGCTCATAACACATAATGTTGTATCTGTTCATTTCAGGTGACATGATGAAGCCCTCTGGATGGCTAATATCCATCGAGGGACATGTCGTGATGGGCCCACACCCTTTCTTTTTACACAGGGTAGCTGCTTTCTTCAGCAGCTATTAGGTCTTCAACATTGAGTATCCTGCCGCTGGATCGTCGACGCTGGAGTTCATTCAAAGGTATTTTATAAAGATCACATTTAATCTTGTAATTCACATTATAGTACAGGCTTCCAACTCAATGATTGTCTTGAGGTCTAAAATACTGACAAACGAGGTACCTGAGGCTAGCCTGGTGAGACCATCCTGATCTCGCGAACTCATTCAGTTTCGCTCTGCAGATCAGTCTGGGTTTCTACACATGTTATGCTGACAAATACCAGCTGGTCCAATCACAGCTATATATTTTGTTTTGGGCCAGGCTATGTGATGATGATTTCGAAACGTCTATTGCGAAATGCGAATGTATTGAATGAAGTAGATGAAATTTTATTTAAAAGCAGAACAAAATGCTCTCAGGCCCTTAATTGAAAAGGATGTGTTTGTCATACTTTCAACAGGGTTTGGTTTTAATTTACCAACTGGCCAATTGCGTGAAGATGCATGTCAGTGGCGGCGCACATTGATATGGCCTAGAAAATCAACCGCTTTGCCTCAGGCAAACCTAACCTGAGGCACCTTGGCTAAAAATGGCTAAATAAAATTATGGTGAGAGTAAGATCTAACAAGTTTTGATTATAAACTATTAAGGTTTGATGTGGGAAAAAAGCACAGCAAAAAGCACACCTTGATAAATGCTGTCTGCAATACATACTGTAAGTCTATAAAAAACTGAAACTATCTTTGCTTATTAACAGGTGCTTCCTGGGCATCAATCCTGAAAGAGGCTCAAAGACCAAGAAGCGGACAACAATGAACCCTCATGTGAGCACCCTTTTGAGGAAACTTATTGACTTTAAGTGGGCATCATAGCTTTTTTTTGCAGCGGTAGTTGTCAGGCTCAGTTTTGAGTAGCCTTGTTCTTTTTGTAATTTTTCAAGACAACTTTGGACTATAAGATTTTTACACAATGCTGTTGCGTGTAGACTCATTATAATGTTTGAGACTGAGAGGAGCGCCTGACCCCTTTACGACATTCCTTCATCGCTCTCTTATCTTGCCATGAAGGCCTCATTCCCATCCTGTCCATTACTGTTATTGTGACACAGCTAGTTGAATAGTTGAATTGTGAGACAGGTAGTTGAATTACAAGTTTGCCCAATTTCTATGCATTTTCTGTATTTTAAGATGGCTTTTATGACTAGAAAGTTGAATTTCTTGAACTCTTAAAGTTCTTGGCATCTGCTGTACATTGAAAAATGTTTATTTGTTAATAAATATGCCATTGGGCTAACATTGACTTTACCTCAGAGTTGTTTGTTGGGGGGAGGGAGTTAATTGTACAATGATTGTAAATTCACAGTAAATGGAAGCTTCATCAGCATTACTTTTACAGTAAGTTACTGGAAAATTTTAGCATGACTTCCACAGTATACATTTTAAATTCACAGTAAATTATTGTCAACTTGTCTATTAGTTTCACAATACATACTGTAAAAGTACAGGGCCTTGTTGTAATGATGTACAGCAAAAGATTGTAATTCCCCAGTAATGTACTGTAATATCACAGTAATTGTTTTGTCATTGAAGCTGTGAATTTACAGTATACAGTTGTGCTTTTACAACAATGCATTGTAATATCACATATAAAAATTCCAGCAAATTGATGTGAGTATATTTCACAGTATATTGCTGTAATCCTTACTGTGAAAGTCATGCAAAATGTATCCAATTATTTATTGTAAATTCACAACGGAAAATTTAGCAGTGCAGTGACAGGACCATGAACAAGGGAACTCAGAACAACGAACGAGCACAAGTCAGTGGACATGAGGGCATTAAATAGAGAAACTAACAAAGGAGATAACAATGGGCAGGTGAGACACAGGTGGAAAGCAATACTAGGAACAAAGGGGGTGGGGCCAATGACGAGACTGGAGAGTCAAGTCAACTTTTTATTTACTGTGGTGCTTTTTATATATATAATATATTGATTTAAATTATCTAATGATTTTAGACAGTTCACCGTGATCTATGGTAGAAAATTATTGCAATTACTCAAGAGAGCTGTAGTTAGTTGTTTGATCAAATAGTGTAGTTGTGGTTGCGTTGTTATACTTTTTAAAATAAAAATTCGTAGTGGTTCTTAATGTCAACTTGCAGAAGAGTATGGCAATCGTGGCCAAAATCATACAGTGCGCACCTGACTTTATATATAATAAAGGTTTATTTTAAAGTGTAACAAGTAATGGTGGCCAGTAGAAATACTCTGTGCATGCTGTGGCAGTGGAAATAATAATTTGTTAGAAGTAAACAAAATACCTTATTGCTCTTTCATAGCTCAGTTATGTTGTAGTTAAGTATCAATATACAGTATATGTTTCAAATGTTTCTTCTAAAATTGTGTAGGAGAAATAAAAACTGAAAAAATGAGTATGCAGTTAAAAAACTAGGAGGAGAGGTAAGGATGGGTAAAAATCCAATAATATCCACCCGAAGCCGACGGATGGAGTGGCGTCTGTGAATAATTGGATATATACATGGGGAGAGAAAATGTTATTGTAAAAGACAGACAAGCCGTTCCATTGCTTGAGGAAGGTTATCTGCAAACAGAGGTCTTTGTTGCACAAACTGGTTAGGGATATCCGCTCCTCAAAATAAATAGACTTCTGTTGTTATGTAAGAAGGGTTTGATTATCTAGTGTACAAGTAATTTCAAGACTGATAAACAAAGTGACAGAAGATACTTATTTTAAAAATGTGGAAAGCAATCCCTCATTTTCCTGGCTGCATAATGTTTTGTAAAATAGAGACTATGGAATTTGTGAATACATGCTTACAAGTATGACAGTTAACATTTAATCATTGATTTAGGGAAATAAGCAAGTGTTTTAGCCCTAATCAGACTATTGATAGTGTAAAACAGGGTTCCTCAATTAGTTTTCACCAAGGGCCAAATTCTACTAACAATAGCAAGTCAAGGGCCACCGACTATAATTGGATAACTACAATGTTTGTTCTGCTATTATTATTATTATTGTCATTATTATTATTTTTTTTTTTACAGTTGTTTATTTGTTTTTAAAAAAATCACAATATAAATATGTTTTTTATTAGTTCTATTTCCTCAGTTTTGATAAAACAGTAACATTATATTCACAAACTCTCTTCAGCACACGACGAGCTCGGAAACGACGATGTGGTAGACTCGAGCTCTCGCGAATAAAGTTTACCAGCCTCGTGACTGCATCCATCGTCTCTTTCATTTTTCAACACCGATTTATGAAGCTAGTGCTTATCAGGCCTTTTTGATGTCCAACCATTGAGGGAGCCCCGTCAGTAATGACAGAAACAACTCTGCTCAAATCTAATTCATTATTTTTAAAGAACTCCGTTAGTTCATTAAAAAGTATTTCACCGGTTGTGCGGCCATGCATCGGCAGCAAACAAAGCAGCTCTTCACGGAAATCCTTCCCATAAAAAAAATCGGACAAACACCGCTGTGCAATGTCGGTTAGTTCGCGAGACGAGTCTATTGCGAGTGATATGGCTTCTGCTTTCTTTATGTCTTATAACAGATTAGACAGGCACTCACCCGCCAATGGCTCCACTCTTCTTGTTGCTGTGCAATCAGATAATGGAACCTGCTCCGTTACCATTTTCTTTATTTTCGCGTCGTGATTTAGAAGTTTATCCACCATGTCAGTTGCACAGGTTTTAATTAATTCGGCGTCAGTGAAAGTTTTTTTGGCCTTTGCCAGGTTCCAAGCCACACGTTAGAATGCTGCGGTTACAGGCTTTCAGAATGTTCCGGATAACTGCATTTGAAATTTCTGCGCAATGCCCCGAAATGCCGTTTCAAGTTATCATTCTTGCAGACCGCCACGGTCTTGTGCATAATAAACACGTTGGCTTTGCCTTGTGGTGGTCAGGCAAAATAAAACAAAACTGTTAAGTCCATTCTTTTAAATATTCTGTGTCTACCTTTCTCTTTTTTACAATCGCCATGATTTCGCTGTCAACCCTTGTCACTAGCTGTCAATGAACCTGCGCCGTTTGCATTTTCGTGCCAGCATTGTGATTGGCTGATGGAGTACCGCGAGAGCTATGTGAGATCAGAGTGCTTCGTGTGTTTTCGTGCGGTGATGTCATGCCAACCCAAATGAAACTGAATACACTTTTAGTGCATCAAGCGGGCCAAAAAAAATCATTTGCGGGCCGGATGTGGCCCGCGGGCCTCCTATTGAAGAGCCCTGGTGTAAAAACATAAACTTTAAAGCACATTTGATGGATGGATTAGTATTACTCAACATTACTTACTACCTTACACTCAGCAACACTATATTCAATAAAAAAATGATCATGTGTAATTTAAATGGAATCGGAACTGGGAATCTTTAGGCAAAACCTGAACCGGAATCGGAAAATTTCTTACAATACCCAACTCTAGAGACGAGACACTAAACATTCGGTAAAGGCAGAGTCAGAGTGTTCACACAATTCAAGTGACAAAGGACATGTCAAGTCAACTTTATAACATATTGACTATAGGCAAAACATATAAGATTATACAAGTATAAACAAAAAAGGTGAAAAAACAGAAGACACAGATTCAGACAATCCTACACACGAAACACTCCATGCACGCACAGGGACCATAACCTAGAACCACACACCCAAGATAAGGAGAGAGAAACACAGATAAAATATTAAAAAGACTCTATTCCTGTAAGCTGTGTTATTTATAAAACATAAAAATTCTAGCAGCCTCTGATTTAGAAATTCTAGGTATTACCAACTGAACGGATGCCTTAGAGTGTAGTGCACGTGAAGGACTGAAATTTGCATGCCGGGCTCCGCCCCCGGATATCCGGGTATAAAAGGGGAGCCGGCGTGCTCATTCATTCACCTTTTGTTCTTCGGAGCCTTCGCATCTGATGACATTCTTCGAATTTGCCGAATTCTACGACACGGTGCAGCGGAGATTCCCCTGGGCGTCCTGGCAGTTCCAGAGGTGTTTTTCTAAAAGAGTAATTTCCTCAGCGTGGCATTGCCCGCTGATCTCTTGGGTGCAGTACACTCATCGAGGCCGGGGACGGACACGGTGGTTGCCCCAGGTGTTCAGGGGTCCGACCACTATGGCAGCCTCGTGGATTCGTCCTGCCCGCACTGCGGGTGGATGGCTATTCAGACGTTGCGTCACGGTGGCTATGTTCTGTCAAGATCAAGCCACCACCTCGTTTGCTTCCCATTCTGTGACCGCAGCGGCTACGGCCCTGCCGTCAGCGGCGGCGAGCAGCGAGGGTGATGTGGGGATTATCGTGAGCGTTAATCCGTCAGCCGGCCGGCTCGCAGACCGCTCGCGCCCCGTCTCGCTTGTTTAGCAGTTCCCCAAGGAAGGTCCTAAGCCATCTTATTCCTCAGCCACGCACTCGGACACGAGCCGTGGAGATGAGGTGTCTCTTGCAACATCGGAGCGCAACCTGCTGGCATCAGACTCTGGCGATTCCCTGAAGCTCCCTCCCTCGGGAGGTCGAGCACAGGTGAGAGTTGACGTCAAGATGTCGGCCATACTCGCTCGGACCGCCGTGAGTGTCGGATTGCGGTGCACCGCAGCCCTGGCGCTCGCGGCTGGGCACTTCGCACATTGGGCCTGGGCGCGACTCGAAGCCGTGCCCGGCTCAAGTGCCAAGTTTTACCGAGCTGCATAAGGAGTTCAGTAAGACCTGGAGCGCCCCCTTCGGCGCGCTTCCGTCTAGCTGACTCTGTCGCCCTCTCTTCCCTCGGGGCGGGGAGGCAGCTAGGGACTATGTCAATGCACCCTGGGTGGAGCATGCAGTCGCGGGTATCTGCAGACGGCGGCCACCTGGGGAGCTTGACCTAGACTCACTGTCCAGGGCAGTAAGGTCTCGACATCTCTGGTGTTGAGGCTGGCAGTGCCGTGGGCCAAGCTGCCACCACTCTTACGCCATGGCCATCCTGCAGGCCAGGGCGCTAAAGAGAGCCCCACGGGGTAAGACCGACCCAAGTAGTGCCGCCGCCGTCTGGCCCTCCGGGGACCACGGTGGCAGCGCAGGCTGGGTCGGACGATGTCCACATCAGTGGCCCGGAAAGACGCCTCTGACTCAATCTTGCGCAGGTGGGCGATGTCGAGAAAGGCCACTTTCCCGACTCCCCTCTCGCAAGGTCGGCTGATTGGTGGCGCTGTCAAGGACTGCTCCAGCAGCCTTTTGACAGTGTAGAAACAGACCGGCCTACTGTGACCCGGCCGCCTTTTGGCCGTCGAGGTCTCGCACGTGGTCTTCTCCAGCGCCGACTCCGGTTCTGGTGCCCCTGCAGGTGGCCCCCCGGAGGAAGACGTCGAGAGAAGGACCACCTAGAGAGATTGAACCATCGGGCCCGACCCAGCCTTGGATGTGGATGGTCGGACTGGGGCGGTCCCTGCCGCGTCCCAACACCTTCTGGGCCCCTCCGGGGGCCTAGTGCCCGCCTTCTCAGAAGGAGAGGTCTCTCTCTGGGTCCCACTTGCAGCCGCTCTCACCCTCTGAAAGATGGTGTTCGGCAACTCAACGTTGCGTCGTGGCGGCACGCAATGACGAGTATAAAGCAGCCCTCTCTGGCAGGTGATTTAGCGGAGCTGTTCCCCCCGGGTGGGACCAGCACTGCTAGTCATTGAACCAACCCCCGCGGGTTGATGAAGCAGATCGTAGCCCCCCCTGTGAGGTCCCTGGGTGCTTGGTTAGCATTTCAAACCATCACGGTGGCTGGGAGTGTGGTCCGTCTCGGCATTCGATCCAGTTCGCCAGACCTCCGCCGGACTTCGGGCATCCTCTTACCTCAGCAGAGGCAGGGATGTTCCCGTGGCTTCCACAGCCGCACTTCATCATCCCCAAAACCAGGGGTCGCTGCATACCTTGAGCAGCACCTTGCAAGGGTGTCGTTCAGGAGACGCAGAGACGCCAGGAGTGGTTCATGACAACTGACCGCATACTCTCATGTCCAGTCTCCCTCGGCACTGTCGAGGGGCTGGCATGTCAGTAGCGGGTCAGCCGGGAAAAAGTGCAGCTCTCCCTGGCGCAGAGCTCCCCTTTTCCTGGTAGAGAACTCAACACTGTCTCCATGACGGCATGCTCGCTCTCGAGCACGCACAGTCAGTGCTGAGCTGCTTGAACTTTCAGGCAGCAGCCAGCGGTCCCCTGAAATCAGTTTCAGAGGCTCCTGGGCATGGTGTCCTCGGGGGTGGCCTGTCCCCCTCGGGTTGACGCACATGGGACCGCGACAGCACTGACTACAGAGATGAGTTCCCTGGAGAGCGTGGCGCACTGGCAGTAGGCGTATCGTCATTACACCTGCTGCCGTCGCATCCTAACCCCGGGCAGGTCTTGAGGCCGGTCGTGGTAATGACAGACGCCTCCCTACGGGGTGCGGGTGCGGTGTGCAACGGGCGCGCAGTGTCAAGTCGCTGGACGGGCCCCCGCCTGCGTTGGCACATCACTGCCCTCAAGTTGATAGCTGTCCTGCTTGCACTGATGAGGCTCCGGCCTCTCGTGCAGAGCCAGCATACTGGCCCGGACAGCACGACCGGCGTAGCGTACTAAACCTCAGGGTGGCATTCGCTCGCTGCAGTCATCGCAACTCGCCCAGACGCCTCCTCCCGTGGAGACAGCAGGTGGCAAAGCCCCTGCATGTCACACGCCCACCGGGTGTCCTGAACCAGACAGCCAAGCGCTCTCTCGTCAGTTGACACCTCTTGGGAAGTGACGACTCCACCCCTGGTGGAGACAGCAGGTGGAAAAGCCCCTGCATGTCACACGCCCACCGGGGGTCCTGAACCAGACAGCCAAGCGGTCTCTCGTCAGTTGACACCTCGTGGGAAGACTCCACCCCTGCGGGCCAGCTTGGGTGTGGTTTGGGCGGACACAGGGGTACCTGTTGCCTCCCTGAACACCACCCAGTACCGCTGGGCACTCCCTGGACGAGGCCCCCCCCCTCGACACGGAGGCCCTAGCGCGCAGCTGGCCGCGGGACAAGCGGAAGTACGCTTCCCCCCAGTGAGCTTCATTGCGCAGGCTCTGTGCAAGGTCTGGGAAGGGAGTATCAAGTGCTGCTAGTTGCGCCTTACGGGCCCAACTACACTTGGTCCTCGGAGCTAATACTCCTGACGACAACTCCCCCTGGCCAAATGCCCTGGCGAAGGGCCACGTTGTGGCATTCGAGCCGGACCTTTGGGTCTGGCTCCTGGATGGGACGAGGAGTTCCTGGATGATCTACCCCCCACAGTGGTGGAGACTATCACTCAGGCAAGGGCCATGCCCACAAGGCTGGATGCCTTTAAGTGGCGCCCCTTCTCGTCCTGGTGCTTTTCTCGAGGAGAAGACCCGCGGAATTGTTCGCTCAGGAACGTGCTGTCCTATTGCAGGAGCGGCGGGGGAGTAATCTCCCCTTCCACATTGGAGCGTGGGTACCCGCTGTCGCGGTTATCACGTACCAGTTGCTGGTGAGCCTCTGGGGCGACATGACCTGATTATTTGGTTCCTCTAGGGCGCGAGGGGCTAAGGCCTCGTCCGCGCCCCGTACCCTCTTGGGGCCTTAAGGTGGACCTTTGGGTCCCCTTTTTTCGGGCCCTGTGGAGAGCCCCCTTCCTCGTTCTGCGAGGGGGGTTGGCTCTCCTGCTGGGGCTCGAGTCCATCCAGAGGGTGAGGCACCTGCAAGCATTCCGTGTCCACCGATTGCCAAAATTCAGGCCTGGTGACTCTCACGTGATCCTGAGACCCCGGCCGACTTACATGCCGAAAGTTCCGCCGCCCCCCTTTGGGAACTAGGTGGTGAACTTGCAGGCGCTCCCACACGTACCGCATCTGTATGTGGGGTGTCCAGTAAGCGCATTGCGCCTCTACTCGAACCACACGGAGGGCTTCAAGGCCCTGAGCAGCTCTTGTCTGTTATGGAGGTCAGCAACGGGAGTGCAGTCTCCGAGGAGAGTTTGTCGCGCTGGATCGCACACGCCGTCACTACGGCGTGCCGATCCTAGCCCGTGCCCATTTGAGTGACGGTACAAGCTGAGTTATTACATATAGCTCTAACCGGACTTAGTGCCCCACACGTAGTAACCCCCCACTAGGGTGGTTCCGTCTGAGATGTCGTCATGAGATGGTTCCCCGCGTGGCAACCCATGACCTCCCCCAGGTGGACATCCACCTTGCGGCATTCCGCACATACCTCCCATGAGTTCTCCCCTATTTGGTGAGACCATGTTGGTGTCTCCACTGTATTCCCCCCTATGGTGGGAAGTGGTCTCCGTAGCGCACGTCCACATTGAGGGAACAGCGCTTACCCAGTACGTTTACCCAGCGCTTACCCAGCGCTTACCCCTACGGTACCGGACGGGTTCTCGTTTAGAGAACAAGGCCTCCGTCTGTGGTGGCCGAGGGCAGGGGCTACTCATCTTTGCCAAAAGCTCTGGGAGCCCCTGCCTGCCCACTGGAAGGTTACAAATTTCGCGATAACGCTCACGTGTGGCTCGCCCAGGCCGGTCAACGTCGCTTCGCTAGAGATTGTGACGCGGCTTAGTGCTGTGGCGTTTTCAATAGGAACCCCATCTGTCGGTTCGACACAACGTCGAGAGACCGACAGAAAGGGAACGTCTCGGTTACGTATGTAACCTCTGTTCCCTGATGGAGGGAACGAGACGTTGTGTCCCTCATGCCACAACACTAGCCGTCCGCTGCACAATCGTGAGATGCTCTCAGGTTCCTCAGCACAAAAGGTGAATGAATGAGCACGCCAGCTCCCGTTTTATACCCGGATATCCAGGGGCGGAGCCCGGCATGCAAATTTCATTCGCCAATTTCATTGGCCTTTTCAAAATAGTCAGAAGATGATAGGTTCTCAGGGGCGAACCCCATCTGTCGGTTCGACACAACGTCTCGTTCCCTCCATCAGGGAACAGAGGTTACATACGTAACTGAGACGTTTTGTGAGGCTTCGGGGAAAGTTGCGTATCATCAGCATAACAGTGAAAGCTAACTGTGTTGATTTATTATATCTCCTAGAGGTAGAATGTACTAAGAGCATAGGCCCTAAGACTGTGCCCAGTGGTACACCGTACTGGACTTGCGATTTGCGTGACACCCCATTGTTGATTGCTACATATTGAAAACGGTCGGATAAATAAGATCTTAACCATTTCCAAGCAATTCCCTTAATACCGACATCATTTTCGAGGCTATGTAGGAGCGTGCTGTGGTCAATTGTGTTGAATGCAGCACTAAGGTCTAGCAGCACTAATAAGGAGATACAAACTCGGTAAGACGCCAAAAACAGATCATTTGTAACTCTGATCACAGCAAATATTCACGGGAGTCGACAAGTCGTTTTTTGTGTTTTTATTAGCAGATTTAAATACAGGGCATATAATGTGGGCGTGAGCGCCGCCACAGTAATTGCATACATGCAAGAAACAGCAGCGCTGCTTTGTGCACTTGCCTTTGTTTAAAATTGCGTAGACCAGAATGGAGGTGCGGAAACGGTAGGAGGATTCGGTGGCTGTTGGTTTGGTGATGGTGCTTGTGGGACGTAGCTGGGAGACTTCGGCTGCGGCTCTGGCCAAGGAGGAATGGACACGTTGACTGCGGGGCATGCTGTGGCGGAGTGAGTGACAGATCTGCATATTACATCTAGGAAGACTCGTTGTGGAGCTCAGTGTCCAGTGCCTCCCCATAAGGACACTGGTTCCACTAGACCCCCCTGATGGCGCATTTGTGATATGTATAAAAGTGAGTACCTCCATAAAATAATGCAGCTGGAGTAGCAGTTGACCCGAATCGCTTTTTCACCACCTTTAGATGGCGGGATGGATCTGGGGGACAGCGCATCTAGATGGAGGGATGTGTAGAGATTGTAAAGTACAGCTTTATTCATCCTGCTTGAGAAAGAAGTTCTTAGGGAACCCTGTTTTACGAGGGAGTCGTCAGGATAACTCTTGTTCTCTGACATAATTCTCAGAAGATGCAGAATGAATTAATGTAAGGCTATTTAACTATTTATAGGGCTTGGGCTGATTTGCTTATGACTAAACAGCTGTGGGGGTTATTTGCATGTGCTGTAAAATGAATTACTTGTCTTAATTTGAAATTTATTTACTGAAAAAAAATCCTTTTACTTTCTTCATAATGTGAGCTCACACCGTGTTATGGCGAAATTGTGTCCCACCCCTGAAAAATAATGCAAATGTGCTTGCCATAAAATGCAAGCATGGAACTTGATAAGCTACTTTAAAAGTTGTAATACACAAATAGTATAACACATTGCTTGTAAAAGTAATGTTCCTCAATGGTGGTTGTGACAGCCTGATCGAGGTGGAGTTAGATCAACCACTGTAATCTTCACAAAGGGGAGAAGCAATGGTACAAAGCAAACCTCTTAAATTGGAAGAGCGCGAACGCACACACACACACAAAGCTTTGTCCCCGGTTCCCCAGCTGATCAGGGTCACACGGGCTCTGAGATGCTCATATCTTGTGATTAGCTTGTGTGCCTGTGAAGGAAGCCTTTGAAGTAACACCAAAGTCAGCCTTGTGTATCTCTCATCTAGGATCTTTCTTTTAACACCAGAGTACCGACATTTCAGGCGTCTTCTCTTTGTGTGCTCTATGCTTTGAATTCTTTTTAAACACTAATTTCAACATCTTCAAGGCTATGGCAAAGCCTCATAGTTAAGATTCCTTTCTTTGACATCTTCTTTTTGAGCCAAATGACAAACGTTCAAAGGTAGCTCAACTCTTCAAACACAACAGAGGGTGATGTGTGGCGTTTTGATGTTCTAGGTCATTGTGCTGTGGCTTGTTCTGTTTGCTGCCTGCAGCTTGAAAATCAAGCTTATTATGTCCCAATAATAAATGCTTATAACTATACTAAATTAGGCTAATCTTAAAGGTCATCCATATTTAGAAAATCATTACCATTTTTGTAAATGTATTTGCAAATGAAGACATTGATCCAGTGCTTAGGTCTTAAAAGTTGGTTGCCCAGACTTTTGCCTGAGTAGCCTTTTAAAATACTTTTTTTCACAAAGTGATGTTATTCAGGACAGGAAAAACTGTCAGCGTGCTAGGCGCATGATCTTAAAGGGTTGTCCATATTCTTTTGAAGAATCTTTGATGTGTTTTTGGCAAAACGTGCAGTAAACCAATCAGAGTCTCATCTCCTATTCCCTTTAAGAGCCAGATGCGATCGCGCCAAAGGCGGATTCTCTATTATACGGCGGAATTTGCAAGAGCAACAACCGGACACTTCTCCATAGAGGAAACGCATCTGCTCATGCGTGAGCAGACCATACAGGACCAGTGGCGGAGCCAGGGGTGGCCACCACACTCATGTAAGCATTTTAAAACTAATAATTAAACTAATTAATAATTGATCAGATATTGGTCTAGGTAGGAGAACTGCGATCCTGTCTATATGATAATATTCCTACTGTGAAAGTTTTGTCATGTGACCCTACCCGGAAATCACAGATTTAACATAGCGCTGGTTTTCAGAATTCATAAACTGTCACGAATGTTGAGGGGAAGAACCCAGATGCAGGCAGCGTTTGCATCAAACTATACCATCATACCCGGCAAATAAATCCCACATTTGCGTAAAATGACAGGCTTCACTTTTCCCGTGTGAATGCACTACATGAAATGCAGAGGTGGGGAGGTATTTTCTTAACCACACAGGGTCCCCAGATAATAAGCCTGTGAGAATAGAGCTATAGGACTGTAGTCATGTTATCTATGAGTTTTGAAATATTTATTAAGTTATCTTATTATCTGTTTTGTACGTTTTTTGTATTAGTAGTAATACTGTCATGGTTTTTGGAAATTACCTGTAAGTTTGCTGAAGTTTTTAATAAATTCAATATCCTAAATAACTTGTTTGATTTTCTGGTCATTTTTTTTACCCAGAAATGGGAGCTATGAATTTTGGGTTCAAAGTAATTGTTATAAGTTTTATTTGATCAAATTGTTTTGAACAAAATAAGGACCGTATTTAGTTTAATTTAAAATATTGTAGCAATCGCACATGATACATCATTATGATTTGGGCATAGAGTACATTTAAAGTATTTTAAGGTTGGATGAGGGTTATGTTTGGCACTCATCCAACCTTACAATGCATGCATGGTGATATTTTCTGTGCCACCCCAAAGTAACTGCTGACCCCTACCTGGCCATCTCTATGAAAATTCCCTGGCTCCGCCACTGTACAGGACAAGCCAAAATTTCTATCTTTATGTACACAATATTAATCTTTTACATTGTAGTCCATTTATTTTATTTTTTGTGTTTACTAATATTTTCCTTTTAAGATAACACTAATATGTTAATGTAATAAATTATTTTTGAGTCACTCGTATATGTACAGTTAGAGAGATATAAAATGCAAATGCAAACATTTCTAAATAGCATGTTTGTAAAAATACAAGTATACTTCAACAAAGAACACACCTTGGGCCTGTTTCAATTAGGAGGTTCAATCAAAGTTGAACCTTGAACTCTGAGTTGGTTTACACTGATAATTGAAACTTTGAGATTTTGGTTTCAGAACAGCTGATTTGAGCTTGTTCAATTAACTCTGAGTAGGCTCAACCCTGAGTTAAGCCCGTACACCACAACTACAAAAGCCATGATCAATGTGTTTTATGTGTATATTAGTTTTCACTAAACCTTCTTTCTGAAATGGACCCCATGAAATGTACAAACACAAATGTACTACAAGTATTGATATACAGTAGTTACCTATAAGTATATATGCAAGTTCACTTAAGAAAAGATTATACTCAAGCAACCTTAAAATTAATAAGTAGTTTAGTGAGACTAAACTTTTAAGTGTACGCTACGCTACAAGTAATGAACTTGTTAAGTTCACCTAAAGAAAACCTACAAGTATACTTGCAGTATAAAAACTTAACCAATGGTTTACTGGGAGTTCACTTCAAAGTGTACTTTTATAACGAGCTAAAAGTATTGAAATAGTAAACTATCGATATACCAACACGTTAACTTGAAGTATAGGTGTAGTTCAAATGAAGAAAAAAAACTAAATATGTACACTGAAAATACATATACTGTACACTGTACACTACAGACATCACCTGACCTGGTTATTCCGCCGCACCTTTGTTTTTCACCTATAAAACAGGAAGATTTAATTAAACAATAATTATGACTAACATCTAAACCTACAACTTGCTTATTAGACAAACTAAATTATTAAAAGAGTTACTTCCCGTTGCAATTGTATTATTAAATAAAATTATTTATAACATTATCAACTCGTCAATTAGTCTAGGCCATGTCCCAGGACCCTTTAAGATGGCCGCCATTAAGCCTCTTATCAAGAAACCAAACTTGGACCCCAATGAACTAGGAAAGACCGATTAAAAATTTCCCTTACCTGTCAAAAATACTGGGAAAAGTAGTTTCCACTCAGTTGTGCTCTTTCTTACAAAATAATGACATACACAAAAAATTTCAGTCAGGCTTTAGACCGCATCATGGTACTGAAACTGCGCTCGTTAAAATTACAAACGACCTGCTTATAGCATCAGATAAAGGTAACATCTCACTCCTGGTCCTGCTTGACCTTAGTGCTGCGTTTGATACAGTAGACCATGACAAACTTCTAGATCACCTGCACGATTATACCGGCATTGATGGACAGGCACTACAATTGTTCAGATCTTACTTATCAGACAGACATCAATTTGTCCATTTAAATGGGGAATCATCAAATTATGGATTACCTAAGGGATCGTTTCTAGGACCCTTGATATTATCCATATACATGCTGCCTCTTGGAAACATTATTAAAAAACATGGAATTAGCTTCCACTGCTATGCAGATGATACTCAGCTATATATCTCATCAAGACCAGATGATTCTTCCCAGCCATCCAAATTGTTAGTGCATCGAATTGAGTGCATCGAATATATAAAACGTTGGATGACTTGTTATTTCCTTCTTTAAAAAAAAATCAGAAATATTACTTATCGGACATAAGACACGTAAACGGAATATTTCGGATTATAACCTGCAAATTGAAGGATGTACTGTTACTCCAACAAATACTGTAAAAGATCTAGGCGTTATATTAGACAGCAACCTGTCATTTAGAAATCACATCTCATTTGTCACAAAAACAGCCTTTTTACACCTTAGAAATTATGAAATATTCTATGTGTTGCTGACGCAGAGAAGTTTATTCATGTATTTGTGACCTCAAGACTTGACTACTGTAATGCACTACTTCGTGTTTGTCCTGCATCATCAATAAACAAACTACAGTTAGTGCAGCTGCCAGAGTTCTAACCAGGTCCAGAAAATACGATCACATAACACCAATGTTATCAACCCTTAACTGGCTACCCATTAAGTATCGTATTGACTTTAAAGGTTTTTTTAACCATTAATAAATACTTTGAACGATTTAACCCCTACCTACATAACAGAGCTTCTATCACACTACAACCCATCATGTCTATAAGATCTACAAATCTCAGGACTTTTGATAACACCTAGAATAACTAAATCCACCAAAGCGGCTCAAGCTTTCTCATATGTAGCACCTAAACTCTAGAAACTCCCGCCACTATTCGAGGATCCGACACACTTTAAATCTAGATTAAAGACACATCTTTTCAGCCAAGCATTCACTTAATACAAAATATGCTAATTCATCGGGAATAAACTATCGGGAGACAGCATTTATTAGATATTATTTACTAGAATAATTAAACTTGTTATATTAACACCATGTCTGTGTTTTAGCTTTTTTGTGTTGTTCGGTTTTTCTTATTTTCCCCTGTAAACCTGCTTTTGAACAATGCACATTGTGAAAAGCGCTATATAAATACAATTTAATTTCATTTCATTAAATAAAAAAGATTCAATAATTCTCAAGGGTAGTGTGGCTTTCAAATGTTGTGGTTCAGTATAATTTCTTGATAACCATTAAATAAATTTACAACATGCACGCAATTATTTTTAACCAAATCCCAAGTAAAAGGCTGAATTAACAGATAATTATAAATTACATGTTGTACATCTAAATCAGTATTTTACTATTTGCATCATCGGTTGTTCAACATTTCTATCGTTTAACACTAAACAGTTGTCAAATATTGAATGATTAGTCACTTACAGTATGTAGTATGTTGCACAGTACTCTTTCTTCTTTAATATTTCATAGTTGTGTTAAGTGAGTAATTTCACAAATTTTAACACACACCACAGAGAAATTTTGGGCACGGTCCTGTGTCGTGAATATGTCACAAAAAAGCTGTAATTTCATGTGCTCTTGGGGGCCCCATAGTGGCGGTGAGGCCCTAAGCAGCCGCTTAGTTTGCTTATAGGGAGGGCCTGCCAGTGTCTGTTGAATTTCAATAAAATCAAACCTCAGTAGTGACAAAGTTGATCAACCGTAATTTGAAATATTGACAGAATGACAAGACATAAAAATGTATCACTCCCCTCAACACCCGGACTGCATACACACACTACATTTCCCATGTGTCTGTTAAATGTTAAGTGACATTTTGCAGATTCAACATCTGTGATTTAAGATGTATGTGAGGGTGCTCTTTTTAAGATGTTAATCAGATGTTTTACTCTAATAAGAAGTCCACGAATACGCAGAAACATTTGTTTATGCTGTTGCTTTGAAACCGTCTATATAATATAATGGGAGACAGGTAGCACACTTTACATTTTGCCGGCAACACTTTATAACATTGTTTCATACTTAAAAGGCAGTTAAGCAGAAACTAATGCAGAACAAACGGTTAGTCCTGCATTAACACTGTAGTAAATACTGATGACTAATAAGTAATAGTGAATAAATCGGTAGCTTATAGCATAATATTGTTTGGGGTAAGTAACAATTAATTTCTTATTACTCATTTTGTAGTAATTGTTAACTATGGAATGCTGTATGCTTTATAAGAAAGGGGCTAAATAAATAACCAATAATCACTGCCAATTCACCTCACAAAAACATATAGATTCCAGCCTGTTTTTTTTCAGACATCTCCCCTTGTTGCCCATGATGAGTCTGGTAGACAATGACTGATTGTAATTTCATTAACCTTACCTTTTTCACATAAACTTGGTCCAAATTCTTTACTACTGTACTACCCACCCAGTGAGTCCACTCGATAGCAGCTAAATGTTCCTTTAAGAGCTTCTGTCTCTTGTTGCCTCTCAGTCTCCAGATATGACTTGTGTATGTTAACCAGGCCATCTCTATATTTGGAGTGTGTGCTCCACGATTTTGATCTACAAAGCAGGTACAAAGCACCTGCAATGGTTGATGGAGGTGTGAGGGCCCAAGCCTTGACAGAACTCATCTTGAAGAACCACTTTTTTCACTCATCCTTGTCTTTACTGAAAATGCACAGATACTGTTAAAAACATTTCTAATCCAGTTTATATGTGACATTTTTAGTCAAAACTTGAAAAACTTTCAGAGAATGTATCTATAACCAATATATAGAATCACTTGTTTATATTTTCTTAAAAACGGTCAGTTTTATAACATTTATAAGAGAAATGACGCCTGACCGCATTACATAGCCTAAATATAATTTTATTTACTTTATGGTCTATACCAGAGGCAAGCAGTAAAGGTCAAAAAGACAATAGTAACAGTTAAGCATGGCATAACGGCAGTGATTCAAAGTTCAATTGTGTCAAAGCACTTGCCCAACCCGGTATAACTAGTCTACTCAAGGATGCGTGTCAACATGTCATGGAATTGTGTGGAATGAACCCAGATGAAGGGTTAAGTCTGAAATCTTTATTAAATAAAAAAAACAATGGGGAAAACCTGAACAAAACAAAGCAAGGCTTTTAAGAAAAACAAATTAATAAGTCCACAAACTTAAAACAGGAGCAAGTGTAATCCAAAAACACAAGGACGGGTAACAGGCACGAAATAAGGCGAACAAACATACCATCAACAACCATCAAACAACGCACCGACAATTGACAGCGGGAAACTGGGGCTATAGAAAGGGAAACACTAACGAGTAGCAATTACATGGGGAGAGTGGCGACAGGTGACAAGAATGAAATGCTAATGACATGATTACGGGAGACAGGAGGGCGGGGCTGAAAGACATAACAGGAGGACATGTGGCGCCAAGTGACAACAAAAAGCCACGTGTCTCCACTCATAACAAAACAGAAACCCGAAAGATGTGGCAATGTCATGACTCTGCCTAGGGAGCTAGAAAGATTGAGACAGGAAGGACAGAGTCCTGACACAACATCTCTTCTAGGCATTAACATGACACACTCGGTTCTTTGCATTTGTAAAACTAAAACAACAATATAAATACGGATTATTTGTAATATTTGTGATAGATATTTAAGAGCACCTAACCCCACTCCTACTCTAAACCTATGCACTTCCCAAACATATAAGGGGGCATGAGGAGGCCAAGACTGTGCTGGGCGGAGCTGACTGAGCAGGAAGTGGAATCCAGAGTGGAGCTGGCAGATCAGGAGGTGGAGCCAGCTGATTTGAAGGCGGCGACCAAAGAAGAGTCAGCGGAGTTGAAGGCGGGGACCAGAGCAGAGTCAGCAACAAACTCTTGGGCTTGACTTGACCCAGGAGCGGATTCTTGTGCTTGTAATGACTTCAGCGTGTCATCCACAGTGGCCACTATGAAGGGAGACCCCACATACGCCAAAGGTTGGTCCATAAATTGTTCTAGCAACCCCCGAGAACCAAAATTGGTTTAGTGTACCAGGAATGCACTGCACTGCCACCCGATGCTCACGGCGGCCCGGGCAAGCACGGCTGACATCTCCACGTCGGCCTCGTCAGGGGCACCCCCAAGGGTGTATAAACTCTGGCCAACTCTGGCATCATAATGGAATTTCCCATAAAAGTTAGCCTTAAGCTAACACATTTGTTTCTGAATGCCTTTATCGGACAATACACATGCAGGGGCAGAATAGTAAAAAGGCATCTCTTTCAGTGGTCAGCATTCGTCGATCTGTTAGTAAAAAAAAACACCATGGCACATAGAAGAGGATTTTGATTAAATGGAAACAAGATCTCAAATATCCAACTGCTCGAGAACCAGTAGACAATCTGTAGCTAATTCCTTGGCATTGAAAGCACGGGCTAAAGCAGAAGCCGCACGTGCAGAGCTTGCATTCACTAGAGAAGAGGCAGAGCTAATGAAACAACAAGCCATTCTAAATGCCAGTCTGCATGAACTGAAATTAGCAAGGGCAGCAGCGGCTGCTAACACCGAAGCTGAAAGTCTTGAAGCAGCTGCTGAAGAAGAATATGAACTGTCAAATCCACTTCAGCAAATTAAAACTAATGCAGTGCCTCTGACTCCAGTCGAAATTCATAAGGAAAGGTTGAAATGCAGATTCCTATTATACGTCCATGCCACCAGCCTCATCAGAGTGCAAAGGCAGCCAACAAAGTAAATTCGGTTACAGTCTCAAAATCAGATGCATGACCACAGACGACCTCACATTCACCAGTGCGCCAACCTTCTATGGACAGCAGTGAAGCGAACAGATGTGAAAATCAGGGCAGCGTATCACCAAGTAAAATTAAGTGAATCTGAAACTCACCGCCAGAGAGGAACTTGATTTGCTATGCAAATGGCTTGGGCCTTTGTCATCTGAGCAGGCTAAAAGGATCAGAGCGGTACACATTCACAATGGCGCTCACAGGCCTCAGGATGTTATGGCAAAGGTTGGAAGATGTTTTTGGCTCACCTGAGGTGATTGAAAACATTTACATTTACATTTATTCATTTGGCAGACGCTTTTATCCAAAGCGACTTACAAGTAGTTTTTTTATACAGTGGCTCATTACTGCAGAGCAATCAGGGGTTAGGTGTCTTGCTCAAGGAAACTTCAGTCATGACCTGCTGGCACTGAGATTAGAACTGGCAACCTTCTGATCACAAGCCCAACACTCTAACCATTAGGCCACAGAAAACCACAAGCTAAGAGAATTGGGAGACATTCTCATGGAACTTGAAGCAGCCAGAGCAGATGTATACTTAAACTCGGATAGAGAAAGAGCTGGATAATGATCACATCTTGGACGTGCGAGTAAACGTGCTTCACCTCTCCCCTCTAATACAACACGGAATCAGGTTATTGTATCACTTAACTTGCACTTCTTTCATATTAGTGTATTTTATTCATAGCATACATTGTTAATTATCACTGTCGTTGCTAACTTATCCTGATATCTCAATAACCTCTCCTGGTTATTTACTTGAAAATCTTAAACCAAAACACTCAGCGCCATTAGCATAGCACAAGCGTGCTAGCGGGCTTTCTGTTTACATTGCTAAATATCATCTCGCCTTCTAGCTGTCTTGTGTGCTAACGGTTTCTCTCTAAAGCGTATATACTAAGATTCATCGAGCAACCTTGGTAAGTTGGAATTACTCTTCAAACCCGGTGAGTTATGGCTTCTTCTCTTATTATTGTCACTTGCACCTCATGTCATATGTTTAGCTTAGCCTTCTCTGTCAGCGGCGAGGGCTTTACATGCGATAAATGCAGGGAAATAGCTAGGCTGACAGAGAAGATCTCAGAATTAGAGTCTCGCATCCAATCTTTATCTGAGGATAGTAAGAATGTAAGGAGCTTAGAAAACACTTTGGATGCGAGCAATATTAGCGCGCACAGTTCGGTTCCGGTTGAACAACCCCCGCAGCTGGGAAGCTTTGTGACTGTGAGACGGTGTAGTCGCAGGTCAAAACATCACTCAAACGTTCCGACTACAGTCTCGAACAGGTTTGCCCCGCTCAGCGACGCACCGACTGAGAAACCTGCTGAAAGTGCCCTAGTTATCGGTGATTCTATTGTTCGGAACGTTAACATAGAGGCACCAGCCACCATAGTCAAATGTTTACCGGGAGCCAGAGCGCCTGACATCAAGTCAAATTTAAATGTGCTGGCTAAGGCTAATCGTAAATTCAGTAAGATTGTTATTCACGTCGGCACAAATGATGTTCGACTCCGTCAATCGGAGATCACTAGAGATAATATTAAAGAGGTGTGTGAGCTCGCAAGCACGATGTCAGAAACTGTAATATTCTCTGGCCCCCTCCCCACTTATCGTGGTGATGAGATACATAGCAGAGTATCATCACTAAATGGCTGGTTGTCTGAGTGGTGCCTGCAGAATGATATTGTTTTTATAAATAACTGGAAAAGTTTTGAGGGCAGACCTGACCTGTTGAAAAGAGATGGTCTCCACCCCTCCTGGGCTGGAGCTTCTCTACTCTCTAGAAATATGGCACATAGTCTTAATGCTAAAACTTGACTCACTGGGGCCCAGGTCAGGGAGCAGACTGAATGGCTTAACCAACGGTCTGCTTGCCGTCTCACGTTGCAGAACACACATAATACACAACATGCGATAATACTTTCTCCCAAACATCATAAAATAGAGACTGTGTCTGTCCCCCGGATTAGTAAACATAAAATAAAGCGTAAACCTCTCAAAGGTAATTTAGTTAACGTTAAACTAACTAAACATGAACATAATACAGATAATCAACTGTTACGACTCGGATTGCTAAATATTAGATCTCTCTCTAATAAAGCACTTTTTGTTAATGATATGATAACAGATCATAAAATAGACATGCTCTGTCTGACAGAAACATGGCTAAAGCCAGATGATTATATTGCGTTAAATGAGTCTGTCCCCCAAGATTACTATTATACACACGAGCCTCGCCTAAAAGGCAGAGGGGGAGGTGTTGCTGCACTTTACCGTAACTCTTTTAGCATTTCCCAGAAGTCTAATCCTAAATACAATTCTTTTGAAGTCATGGTACTTGATGCATCAATACCTAATACTAAGGACAAAACATCTTTAAAATTGATTCTGGCTATTGTATATAGGCCTCCAGGGCACCACACAGATTTTATTAAAGAATTTGGTGGGTTCTTATCAGAACTAGTACTGTCTGCAGACAGAGTCCTTTTTGCTGGGGACTTTAACATTCATGTAGATAATGATACAGATGCTTTAGGAATGGCTTTTAAAGACACTCTTAACTCCATGGGCGTTAGTCAACATGTGTCAGGACCTACTCACCTTCGTAATCATACTTTAGATTTAATTTTGTTTTACGGTATAAACGTGGTCGATGTTAAAATCCTTCAGCAGAGTGAAGACATCTCAGATCATTATCTGGTATCATGCTTGCTTCAATACCCAATGGTGGCAAATCAAACTCCAAGTTACAAATATTGTAGAACAATAACTTCGACTACAAAAGGTGCGTTTCTTGATAATTTGCCTGAATTGTCTCAAATCTCTAGCATGAGTAATAACGTTGAAGATCTTGACTTTACCATTGAAAATATTAATGCCACCTTCTCGGAAACGCTAGACATAGTTGCTCCCTTGCGCTTAAAAAAGATTAAAAATGACAGACCGACACCGTGGAAAAATGAACACACTCAGGCTCTAAAGAAAGCGGCACGAAAAATGGAGCGCAACTTTAAGAAGACTAAATTAGAGGTATTTCGTACTGCCTGGAAGGATAGTATTAAAAAAAACAGGAAAGCCCTAAAAACGTCTCGATCCGCCTACATTTCATCATTAATAGAAGAAAACCAAAATAACCCTAGGTTTTTATTTGATACAGTGGCTAAATTAACCAAAAATAAATCGTCAGCGACTTCTGATGCTGTATACCAGCATAGCAGTGATGATTTTATGAACTATTTCCAAAATAAAATCCAAGATATTCGAGAGAAAATTATAACTATGCAACCAGATGCGAAACCCGCTGAACATATGACTAACTACAGCACCCCTAAGGAGAAATTATGTTTATTTTCTACTATAGATCACGATGAACTATCGAAAATCATTAGATCATCTAAATCGACTACATGCATGCTAGACCCTATACCTACAAATCTTCTGAAAGAGATGCTCCCAGAAATTATAGATCCTCTACTTAGCATTATTAACTCATCTCTGACATTAGGACATATGCCTAAAGCATATAAAGAGGCTGTTATAAGGCCCCTTGTCAAAAAACCCCATCTGGACCCTGGAGAACTAGTTAACTATAGACCTATTTCGAATCTACCTTTCTTATCTAAAGTTCTGGAAAAAGTAGTCTCAACTCAAATATGTTCCTTCCTCCAAAGGAATGAGATTAATGAAGATTTCCAGTCTGGATTTAGAGCACATCACAGTACAGAGACTGCTCTGATTAGAGTTACAAATGATCTGCTTATGGCATCTGACAGAGGTTGTATCTCCTTATTGGTGCTGCTAGATCTTAGTGCTGCATTCGACACCATTGACCACAGCATGCTCCTACATAGACTTGAAAATGATGTCGGTATTAAGGAAATAGCTTTGAAATGGCTTAGATCTTATTTATGCGACCGTTTCCAATATGTAAAAATAAACAAAGAGGTATCACGCAAATCGCAAGTCCAGTACGGTGTACCACAGGGCTCAGTACTAAGGCCTATGCTCTTCGCATTATACATGTTACCCCTAGGAGATATAATAAAGCGACACGGAATAAGCTTTCACTGCTATGCTGATGATACGCAACTTTATATTTCCTCGAAGCCTCACGAAACACAGCAATTCCATCGAATAGTGGAATGCATAGTCGATATAAAAGAGTGGATGAGTAGCAATTTTTTATTACTGAACTCGGACAAAACTGAAGTGCTACTTATCGGACCGAAAACCGCCCTACGTAACAACCAAGAATACTGCTTAACTATTGATGGATGTTCCATAAAACCCTCATCTTCAGCTAAGAATCTTGGCTTTATATTCGATAGTACTCTGTCATTTGAGAACCAGGTCGCCAACACCTGTAAGATTGCGTTTTTCCATCTTAAAAATATATCTAAATTACGTCATATGCTGTCATCATCAGATGCGGAGAAGCTTATACATGCCTTTATGACATCAAGACTAGATTACTGTAATGCACTATTAGGTGGTTGCCCTGCAGGCCTATTACAAAAACTCCAACTGGTCCAAAATGCGGCAGCTCGAGTTCTTACACGTACAAAAAAGTATGAGCATATTAGCCCGGTTCTGTCAACCTTGCATTGGTTACCTATAAAGCATCGCATAAATTTTAAAATCTTGCTTATTACCTATAAAGCCTTGCATGGTTTAGCTCCTCACTACTTGAGAGAACTTCTTACGTATTATAGTCCATCACGTGCACTACGCTCTCAGGCGTCAGGTCAGTTGGTAATACCTAGAATTTCAAAATCAAGTGCAGGCGGCAGATCCTTTTCTTATCTAGCGCCTAAACTTTGGAACAGTCTTCCCTGCAATGTCCGGGAGGCGGACACACTCTGTCAGTTTAAATCTAGACTAAAGACGCATCTTTTTAATCTTGCATACACTACATTATCATAATATATGTATTTCAAAGATCTAGGCTGCACTAGTTAGATCAACCGGAACCAGGGACACTTCCAATAACAACTGATGCATTTGTTGCATCAAAGAGTGCAGAACAGTACTCTACTCTCAGCCAGTCTTGTCTCATTGTTCCAAGGTTACAAGAGCGGAGCGGGCAGGGCGCAATCCATTCCTAGACCTGACAAATGCTGGACGAAGGAAGTGACGTCCCTACAAAACTTCAGCCACTATTAGATTATTAAAGATAATTTTAAATCTAACTTTTTTATTTTGCCTTGTTGTGCAAGCACTGTTGAGCTTGTGCAGAGGCTGCAGTTTTTGCCAGAGGGGAACTGGAATCCCCTGGTTAGGCCTGGTTTCCCTCCGAGGTTTTTTTTCTCCTCCAATGGAGTTTTGGGTTCCTCGCCACTGTTTGCATACTGTTTTGCACTGTTTTGCCTAGCCGGGGGGGCTGCTAGAATTTGGTAGTCTTATTTAATTAACACTGCATATAGGAATTTATTGTGTGTCTGATATTTGACCTGTGTTTTGAATTCCATAACCTTTTATGTTTTACTTAGTCATTTTTTCTTGTACAGCTGCTTTGTAACAATGAAAATTGTAAAAAGCGCTATATAAATAAAGCTGACTTGACTTGACTTACCTGGTCTCTCGTACCTCAGCACCTCCCACGGAGTAAGCCCAATAGTCCAGAAACTCCCTCCCAACCTACAAGAGAGGTGGATTACTGTAGGATCACATTACAAGGACCAACACACAGTGCCATATCCTCCTTTTGCAGTCTTCGTCAACTTTGTCTGTGAAAAGGCAAAAACACGCAACGATCCCAGCTTTGCCAGCATGACAGGAGCATGGTGTGCATCAAAGACAGAAAAGAGTGTTTTCCAGCCAGCCAGTCATCAGTCAAATCAAATCAATCACGTGAGAACATCAGTTGCTGTGAGAAGGACTGATATCTCTACAAGCGGCAGTGATAGCGATAATACAACAGCAGTCAGGAAACACGAGGATCCCCACTACAATGCCCACTACATAACAAGCCTCATCCATTGAGAAAATGTCGTGGCTTCAGAAACAAAACTCTGGATGAAAGGAAAGCATATCTGAAGGAAAAACACATCTGCTTCAAGTGCTGTGGTTCATCCACTCATGTCGCTAAGGACTGTAACAGGCCTCTGCTGTGTCAGGAGTGCAACAGTGACAAACACCAGGCGCAGGGATCAAGGTACACTCTGTAGACATGCTCAGGAGTGATGGATACAGCGGGGCGACGCGCCAGTAACTTCATATTGGAGTCAGTGGATGGCAACTTCCACATTCCCTTGCCTACTCTGATTGAGTGCGACATGCTGCCATACGACAGGTCTGAAATACCATCACCAGAGGTAGCCAGACACCACCCTCACCTCAAACACTTGTCAGACAAAATCCCAGCCCTGGATCCTGACTGCACAAAGTGTGAGCCCTGGCTGCACAAAATTCCAGCCCTGGCTGCACAAAGTGTGAGAACATATAATGGGCCACACAACGCGCCGTTTGCAAAGCGACTCAACCTTGGATGGGTGATAATCGGAGATGTGTGTCTTGGAAGAGCACATAAAACCACTACTACTAGCGTCTTCAAAACCAGTGTGTTGAATTTACATTGCATTTACATTGTACACCCGGTGATATCTTTTGGATATAAGTTTACGCATTCGAGATCGTCAGAACATCCGATGCTACGCACCCCACACGGCCGGGCGGAAGTACTCGCCGGCGGCGCCGAGATCGTAAACAAAGGCGGGGGAAGCGCCGAGGGCTAAGAGCTAGGCTAAAGCTAACACTACATCGGCTGTCTTTACCCAGCATTTTCCTTGCTAATGTTCGATCATAAGTGAGCAAAATGGATGAGAATCGACTCCGCATCATTATCAGCAAAATACTTTTGAACTGCAATGTCATAATCTTCACGGAAACATGGCTACACAGCGGCATACCGGACAACGCTATTGAGTTAGTGGGTTACAACACACACCGGGCCGATAGAACGGCAGAGGAATCCGGTAAGACAAGAGGAGGTGAAGTGTGCATTTACATCAACAAAGCTTGGTGCACAAACTCTGTTATTGCCGGGAGACACTGCTCGGCTAACCTTGAGTTTCTCATGGTTAAATGTAGACCGTTTTATCTGCCCCGGGAATTCACTTCCACCATTATAAAGGCAGCTTATATTCCACCGGATGCTAATGCCAAGCTTGCTATGAAAGAACTTCATGCAGCCATCAGTAAACAACAGACTGCTCACCCGGAGGCTGCATTTATTGTTGCGGGAGATTTTAATCACTCAAACTTAAAGCAGTGCTCCCTAAATTTCACCAGCATGTTTCCTGCCACACAAGAGGAAACAAAACTTTGGATCATGTCTACACAAACATGGCTGAAGCTTACGCCGCGACCCCCCTCCCCCACCTGGGTCAATCTGATCACCTTTCTTTGTTCCTCACCCCCAAGTACTCACCTCTCATTAATCGTGTGAAGCCATCAGTGAAGACCATCAAGGTGTGGCCTGTGGGGGCAGACTTTTCACTCCAGGAAAGGTTTCTACACACAGACTGGAGTCTGTTTGCTTCTCAGGCCACCAGTGGCTCTCACACGGACATCGACAGTTACACCTCCTCTGTATTGGACCACATAAATTCCACCATTGATAATGTCACAACTTTAGAAGCAGATCACCACGTACCCCAATCAGAAGCCATGGATGAACAAGGAAGTGCGCCTCCTGTTGAAAACACGCAACACTCCAGATGGTATCCCTGGTCGTGTACTCAGGGCATGTGCGGAGCAGCTCGCTGGGGTCTTTACAGACATCTTCAACCTGTCCCTCGCCCAAGCAGTGGTTCCAGCATGTTTTAAATCCACCTCCATTGTGCCCGTTTCAAAACATTCTAACCCGACGTGCCTGAATGACTACCGCCCTGTAGCACTCACACCCATTGTTATGAAGTGCTTTGAGCGACTGGTCCTGGCACACCTAAAGGACTCTCTACCACCCACACTGGACCCATACCAATTTACCTATCGCAACAATAGGAGCACAGATAATGCAGTGTCCATGGCACTGCACTCCTTGCTCACACATCTGGACAATAAGGACACTTATGCACGCATTCTGTTCGTAGTCTTCAGCTCTGCTTTCAATACCGTCATCCCTTCCAAGCTAATCGTCAAACGTGGAAACCTAGGCATTAACAACCCTACCTGCAACTGGATTATGGACTTCCTGATGAACAGGCCTCACCTTGTTAGGTTAGGCCACATCTGCTCCACCACCCTCAACACTGGTGTACCACAGGGCTGCGTAGTGAGCCCCTTTCTCTACTCCCTTTTCCCACACTCGACTGCAGGCCTGTGAACGGATCTAACTCCTTCATTAAGTTTGCAGATGATACATCAGTGATTGGTCTCATCAGCAACAACGATGAGACTGCATACAGGGAGGAGGTCCGGCACCTGGCCACATGGTGCTCAGATAAGAACCTGCTCCTGTTGGCTGTTGAACGTGTTTCCAGTTTTAAGTTCCTGGGGACTCATATTTCGGAGGACCTGTCCAGGACCACCAACACCTCACCTCATGCTATTCTTTCTGAGGACACTGAAGAAGAAACAACTGTCTTCAACTATCCTGGTGAACTTCTATCGCTGCACGATAGAGAGCATCCTGACCAACTGTGTCACAGTCTGGTACGGGATCTGTTCTGTTGCTGAGCGCAAAGCACTGCAGTGGGTGGTGAAAACAGCCCAGCGCATCACAGGGACTACACTTTCTCCCATTGAGGACATCCAGAAGAAACGCTGTCTACGTCTAGCTCGCAGCATTCTCAAGGACTCCTCTCACCGCGCTCATGTACGGTTTACTCTCCTGCCTTCCGGTAGGCGCTTCCGGTGCCTCCGGACAAGAACCAGCAGACTAAGAAACAGCTTTTTTCCCAGAGCTGTTTCTTTATTGAACTCTGCCCCCCACTGATTCCACTACCTCTCTTACCTTTAACTTCAATGCTGCTATAACATCGTTTACATTGCACTACAGGGCTGCCATGCATGACTGAACTGTACACACCAGTACTTCATGTTATCTGCTCTACTGGACTGTTTACACACGCACAGCATCATTTGCACTCTATACTGCTCACTTGCACACCAGGAATATTTAACTGAATGCTCATTTGCACTAATGGAGCACCTTCATAACTGCACTAACTTATCTACTGCACTGTAACTCTATTAACTGCATCTACTCATCTATTGCACTGTAACTTCAATAACTGCATTAACTAATCTACTGCACTGTAACCTTATTAACTGTATTAACTCATCTTCTGGACTGCAACCTATTTACTGTTAACTCGTATACTGCACCGTAACTTTAATAACAGCATTAATTCATCCACTGCACTGTAACTGCAACAACTGCATTAACTCACCTATTGCATTGCAACTTTAATAGCTAATGTCAATAATTTATGCACACTAAAGTCACTTGCACTATTGTTTAGTCTAAATTATTTTCTGTTAATATCCACCTGTACATTAATGTTCATAGTGTTAATGTTCATAGTATATAGTCATCTGTATATATTGTTCATAGTATATACCTACTGTCATATTTACATAGAACATACCTACTGTAAAATATTTTAATATTCCATGCCCACTGTTTAATATTTTCTCAATATTGTATTCTGTATTTATTTTAACTGTATATCCTGCACTTGATAATTGCACTTCTGGTTAGACCTAAACTACATTTCGTTACACTGTACTTGTATATGTGTAATGAAAATAAAGTTGAATCTAATCTAATCATGTGCAAGGCAAAGCTGGCTCCTCATCCCCCGCATACTGTTCCACGGCTCGAGCTTTGTGCTGCTGTTTTGGCTGTTGAAATGGTTCTTAATTACGTAAGAGCTCGACGTAGACATCCACAAAGTCACATTCTACACAGACAGCCGAATTGTATTGGCTACATCAACAACACAAGTAGAAGATTCTACGTATATGTCGCTAACAGAGTCACTCGCATCAGAAAGTCAACAAGCCCTGAACAATGGCACTTTAGCACAGAACACAACCCTGCAGACCATGGGACTCGCTCAGTGCCAGCAGCCATGTTGAAAGACACCAACTGGTTCAAAGGCCCCGCCTTCTTAGCTAAAGACGCCTCACAGCCAGAGGAGTTTGAGCTCATTGACCCTGAAGTAGACGCAAACATACGCCCACAGGTCCAAGCCTTCATAACCAAGGCCTTCGAAAGTGAGCTGGGGTCAAACCGATTTGAACGCTTCTCCAGCTGGAAGTCACTCATTTGAGCCGTTACCAAGCTCATACACAAGGCCAGGTCCTGCGCCAAGGGCTCAATCAGTAATACAGACGAGTCGACTCAAGCAAAAGTAATAGTCGTCAGAAATGCTCAACACGATGCATTTGCTGAGGAGATTAAATGCCTTTCCAGAGGTGAAGTCATCCCAAAGTCAAGCCCTCTCAGGAAACTGAATCCAAGTGTGGATATGAATGGCCTGCTGAGAGTTGGAGAACGCATTCCTTTAGCTGACATATCCTGGGAAATGAAACACCCAATCATTGTACCCAGAAAACATCACGTAGTAACTTTATTGGTGAGGCATTACCATGCAAGAGTCGCTCATCAGGGAAGACATTTGACAGAGGGTGCTGTTCGCTCTGCTGGACTGTGACTGATTGGAGGCAAGAGACTGGTAATACTGTAATAAGCTGAGGGGAAGAATGGAAGAACAGAAAATGTCAAACCTTCCTGCTGAACGACTCGACCCAGGTCCTCCATTCACAAATTGATGTGTTTGGCCGATGGACCATAAACTCAAGACGAACCCGTGGCGGCATTGCAGAGAATAAATGCTGGGCAGTCATCTTCACTTGCATGGTAACAAGAGCTGTGCATATCGAAGTGCTTGAGTCTCTGTCCTCTTCAAGCTTTGTTAATGCACTACGGAGATTCACAGCTGTCCGTGGTCCTGTTTCGTTCTGACCGGGGAACAAACTTCATAGGGGCATGCAAGGAATTTCAGATCAAATCCGATGACCATGAACTGAATATTTATCTTCACGATCAAAGTAGCACCTGAACCTTTAATCCTCCCCACTCCTCGCATATGGGTGGAGTGTGGGAGCAAATGATAGGTATTGCCCGTATAATACTGGATGCACTGTTGTTAAAGACAAACACTGCTCACCTGTCTCATGAAGTTCTGGTCACACTCATGTCTGAAGTCATGGCTATAATGAATGCTAGACCCGCGGGAGAGTATGACCTTAAAGACCTATACGGCAAGCAGTGGAAACAAGTACAGGCGTTAGCCGATGCATTCTGGAAACGCTGGCGTCAAGAATACCTGGTGTCATTGCAACCAAGGAGAAAGTGGCACGTGGAAAGCCATACCTGAGTGAAGGAGATGTCGTGCTGTTCGAGGATGCTCAGGTCAAGCGGAATGAATGGCCTGTCGGAGTGGTGGTGAACGCCATTCCCAGCAAAGACTTTTAAGTTCGCAAAGTGGACGTGAGGGTGGTTAGACAGGGTACTCAGCGGGTGTATTCTAGACCAGTCTCAGAAGTTGTTCTAGTTGTAAAAGGGTGGTAGTATTATAATACATATTATAATACATTATAATTCCGGGGCAGTCGTGGCCTAATGGTTAGAGAGTTGGACTCGTGACCAGAAAGTTGCCAGTTCGATTCTCAGGGCCGGCAGGTAACGATTGAGGTGCCCTTGAGCAAGGCATCTTAACCCCTACCTGCTCCCCGGGTGCTGCAGTGATAGCTGCCCACTACTCCGGGTGTACGTGTGTTCACTACTCACTGGATGGGTTAAATGCAGAGGTCACATTTCAGGTATGGTTCACCATAACTGACAAATAGGTCACTTTCACTTTTCACTTTTAACAAGCGGGGAGTGTGATGTCCTGTTGTTTATCTGGAAAAAGGGAGACCTCTTGTGGTGACTCCTACGTAACGTAATGCTTATTTTGTACTATCAATCTTGCCGTAGTTCGAAGATTCATGGTGAAGTGAACGGTTACGCATTTTTCTCTCTTGACTTAAGTTGGCCAGAAAAACATTTGTGTTATGAACGACTCAAGCGTCAAATGCAGGAGAAGGGAGACTTTACTGAACCAGCACAGAATGTCGGAGACTCCAGATTTAACAGGGAGCAAGGCAGAGAGAGATATCTCGTGCAGACTAACAGCTCTGGACCCTAGACAAAACAAGATGCGGTCAAGAGAAGTGCACTCACACTACAAGACTTGATTGGACAACCTTCGGGTGATTAAACCAAAACGGACTGACCCAGACAAGAGGAAACGTAAGGAATATAAAGGAAATTAAGCTGAGAGAAAACAAGGTTCAGCTGGAGAAAGATTGGGAATGTAGCGTCTGGTTGGACCAAAGGCCAACACTGGGGTCGTAAAATGTAAATGGCCGAGCTATCACCTATCTGGACTGACCAGGGGACATTCCGACACTCTCCCTGAGCTTCAAAGGCATTCTCGGGGGGGGGGGGGGTCCCGAATGCGTCCTAAGGTGACAAAAGCCATGTGGCACCAGGAACAGAGAGAGATTCAAAGTCTACCAAAGAATGTCTCTTTCTCCCCTCTTGCCACCTTAGAAAGGCTTAAAGTGTAAATAATTGTTTCTACCGTTTATGTTTGTTCCCATGATATGCTAGCCTAACCATAATATCAAAGGCATAGGTGTTACACCGTAACTAGGCTCATAATTGTGTTCTCGTACAAATTATGGGTCAATGTTCTAATAACCCTATCATGTTTCATACATAAAGGTTCCCCTTTTCCTTCTTTAGATGATGGTGTATAGCACAGTAATGTATTGTATACCATACTCGTTTTATTTTCATCTAAGAATATTACAGCGCCAAAACTTCCAGGTGGCCATAAATGCAAATGAGCTGTTGAGCCGGACAAAGGAACATTTCCCGCTCAAAAATCAGCTCACTACATTGGATCGCCCACTCGGGAGGGGCGTGACGCCCTCAGGGTTAAAACATCTGTGCACGGAAGAAAATGCGCTCGTTGCTGTTCCTTCAATATCACGAGACCTGTCTCCTCCCTGGAGACAGCCCTTTTCCGGCAGTTTGCTTCGGCTAAGTTCGTACTTTCTTCGGCAGCCAATCCGGTTCTCAGGGAGAACCCAACGGACTCACCGCTCGCTTTAAACGCATCAGGACTTCCATCAGCGCAGACCAGAACATGTCCCAGCACATCTAAAAGCCAATGCAAGTATCTGGTCTATTTATAAATAGCTGCGCATAAGTTTTACCCCTTTCAATAAGGAGATTGTCCTTGATGGTTTATGCAGATGTGAATTGCTGAGGTAATACTGCCACTCCTTCTTTGTCTATTACTTTCATTCTTTACTGCTTTTACGTTCCATGGGTGTTTGTCTAATTGTTCATCATTGTTTAGTTAGTTGGTTTATTTCCCCTTTGTCTCGTGTTTATTAAAATCCCAAAAAGTACATTTGAACTGAATCTGTTATTTGCACCACATGCTCGAAGTCAATGAAACTAAGATATTGACGTTACCTACGCTTTAGTATATTACTATTTCAGTGATATAAACTGTACGAACCTAGGAAGTATTAATTTGTCCTGATCAGAAAATTAAGACTATTTAGACGTTCGTAAGGCAGTAATCCCTTTTTGAGAATTGAGTGGGAAATCTATAACTATAGTTTGCGGGACAAACGAAATAGTCAGATAACTTAAACAATTCTATAGAGGTTACTTGTACTAAATTAATCATTTTTCCTTATCGGGAAAATTGAGATTTAATATGAACGACCAGCAGATTATATTCATAAATCAATGAATATTCAATCCATTTGAGTTTGATTTTTCCCCAAGACTCATTGTCGCTACAGGAAAATCTTGGGTGAAGTGTGGAAACTAAGAATGAAGGAGCAAACAAGGTAACGAGGGGGGTGGGTGAATTGCAGACAAAGCATCTCAAGACATAAGTGAAAGAAAAAAAACCCCATACAGTTATCTTGTTATTGAGTACTAACAGTACTAGTAATGAAATCCTCTGTTAATGAGCTTAAGTTCGTTCTAAATATGTATTTTGATCGTATATGCTACACTCTAGCATCGTAATGGAATGTCCCATACAAGTTAGCCTTAAACTAACACATTTGTTTCTGAATGCCTTTATCAGACAATATTTAAAGTACGTCTGTATCTGAATAAAATACTGAGATGTATTCTTGTATCTTTGTATTTTACAGTGCTTCCTGAGTAAAGTTTTGAAAGGATACACAAGCTTCATTCTTTGTCTTGGGGAAACTGTTATCTATCTGCCGAACTAATGTAGCAGGCTAGACCACGCCATACACATACAGAAGCAGGGACAGAATAAGGTGAATGAATGGGCACGCCATCTTCCCTTTCATACGCGTATGAACGAGAGAGTGTCTGGTGTGCCGTTCCATTCGCCAAGTTCATTGGCCTTTTCAAAGTATAATCTGAGATGATAGGTTCTCAAGTCAAACCCCATTCTGTCAGTCTTGAAACAACGTTGAAAGAACGAAAGAAAGGGAACCAAGATATTTGAGCATGTGAAAGTCGGCTTCCAATATGTAAAATAAGCTATTACTTAATGTGAATTCATAGATCCTATTTTTCCCAATTAAAAAACTAATTTCTGCCATCTCTCCTGTTCTGTCATCGACTTGGGTGGCAGCAACAGCCAATCACAACGGGAGTTTCAGAAAGGAGCAGAGCCAATGGCATTTGTTTTCAGAAAATAGCAATGCCCCGCCCCCTTAGTGCCAAAAGTCATGACTTGCGCGCATCAAGCACTTGTGCATGTAGTCAATACTGTACGCAAGCGATCTGCTTTGATTCAAGGGTTTGTTATTTCCACCCGCAAGTGTTGATTTACGTGCCCAATCTTGGTTTTGTTGTGTTCAAGTTAGACGCTCGAGCGTTTTCAGTGTGCTCGAGCAGCTGTAATCTGTTTAGACGCTCACGTAGTTTTGTCCAATTTCTAACGCCATAGCGCCTATAGGCGGGTGCAAAGCACTCGTACATTCTGTTTACATTTACAATTACATTTAGTCATTTAGCAGACGCTTTTATTCAAAGCGACTTACAGATGAGGAAACATTGGAAGCAACTATAACAACATAGGCAACAAAATACATAAGTGCATTAAAGCCTAACACAGTATACAAAGCTGAGAATAGTGAGGTTAGTATATTTATTTTTTTGAATAAAAATATGTTATTACATTTTTTTAAAGTTTAGCCAAGTATGACCCTTTAGAAGATTTTGAGATATGACGATCAAACAACAGACTATATCTACTGTAGCAACACACTCAGGTTCTTAACTGTAGAAGAAGACCAGTGTTGGGTGTAGATGGTGACAGTCTGTTGTGCTCTTTGTAATATTTGGCTATCCTTTGTCCCCACAGAATAGTCAGATAGTAGTTGCTTACCACAATGTAACATGGATGAATGTTTCATCTTACAGTATTAATTTATTAGTCATATGTATTACTTTTTCATGTTTGATTCCTATGATTTGTTTAAATCCTACTGTAAACAGTCTGAACTACAATGCAGAACCAATTATTATATATACAGTTATTTTCTGTGCAATCTATGTTATTTTAATATGTATGATTCAGTCAGATGGATTTGTATTTACATAAATACATAACCAAAAGGATAAAAACATCAGTGCTCTGAGTTTTGTTTATTTTTTATTTTCAGTATATGTACTACAGACAAAGACAATGCTTTATTTTCACTTAAACATCATCTTTAACCATAGACCGCGGAACTAGGGAGGCCACGGCCCGGGCAACTTTTGTACTCTGACAAACTATTTTATATGAATAAAAGCCTAAGTTGTATCTGTGTTTTTACGAGCCAAACAATACTAGTCACCACACAGCTTCACTCACTCTCACCAACTGCTGCCGATTAAAAAAACTCACACTGACTGCTGCATTTTGATTTGAAATTAGTGTGCATTGTTTATCAACTACGACGTCGACGTAGTTACTAGGTCTGTCATGTGTGAGCGTCGTTGCAAGCTAACGGCGGGCACCTGTTTAACCTCTGACGGCATTACCAGGCTGCGACAATGAAGGGACAGAAGTCAATGTCAGATTTTTTACAAATAAACTGGCAAAACAAAATGAGCAAACTACTCCAGCTTCCACTGTGGCCTCAACAACAGACCCGGAGCGTCCATCTCCACCACGGACTCCGACGAGCCCTGGCTAGCTGCTCTCCTCCGACTTCAAGCCAAGCTACCGACAGCCACTGTACAAGTGAGTGCTGCGGGGGATCTCATAAAACCCAATCTACCTCACGACCGTGCTGTGCTTACGAAGACCAAAAAGGTACAGGGGACTGGGTCTTCACAACGAGCAAGATCAGTTCTATATCAGTGGTTCAAAGATTTTAACTGGCTGACATTGTGTGAAACGAGCGGGAAACTTTACTTGTTTTGTTGTTGGGTGTTGACTTGTAATGATAATGACTATGATGTTGATTTAGGTTCAAGGCAGCTAGATGAGTTGTGGTTGTGGACTGGACTGGATTTACTTTATGTGTTTGCTATAGTTTAATCTGTGCGTTTATGTGTAAATAGGCTTGGGCTGTTGTGTGTGAATGTAAGAGTGGGATCAGGGGGGTTAATCTGAGGAAGCATGTGTGCGTGTTCATCATGTGTGTACTGTAGATGTGACTGTGTGGTGTCGGAATAAAATAAAGTGCTCTGCAACGTTATATTTAATATATCAGTAATATTGCCTGTTTCAATGCATATGCGCCCCCACCCCAGCTGTGAGATGCAGCTTCTCAAAGGTCTTGGCACCTTCCTCCAGCAGTGCGGGCAAATCCATTTCAAGTCTGGGGCTTGCATACAGTGTGGTCAGAGGTGTTGGCAGATCCAGTAGTACAGTCTTGGGCATGGAAGACTCACAGGTGACTGACAGGGTTATCAGCAGATGTGCAGTCTTATGTGCAGCAAATTGTCTTGAGTTGCAACTTTCTCTTAGTTATCAAAGATGTTAGATATCGTACTTGACCTTTTCCTGCTTGGCTATGTCCATATGCATGGCTTCTCAGTGCATATCTGTCCTTCTCACTTGTTAACAGTAGCAAAACTGTGTAATTGTAACGCCACACCAGCAGAGGGAGCCATCCCCTGAATACTGACTGAGATCTACTCCCTCTTCTGCTTCTTCCTTGACTTCCTGTTTGGTGACCTGTTTGCTAAGTATTGCCAGTTACACTGCCTTTCTGAGCATTTTCCTGTTTGTTGACCATGTGTATGGTTCTGCCTGTTTATCATCGATTGTCTGGATTATCCCTTCTGATTTGGCTGCCTGATTGGACTGATTTTCTGGTATCGACAAACTGCCTGTCTACGATATCTGTTTGTTTCTGTTGCTGCTTAATAAATCCTCTGCAAATGGATTCTACTTTAGACTCTGCTTCCTCTTTACAGTAATAAGTGTCAAATGTAATAGCTTATGAAGCTGTTCAAATATCTAATATGACAATTTAACTTGTGGGCATTTCTGTTGTTTTGATCATTAGAAAAAGCAAATTGCCATCAGCTGAGTTTCCATTCAATTGTCGACAATAAGAGTAAATATACACACTTCCTTCGACCATATAACCTATACAAATAACATGTTAATTTCCATTTAAATTCACGTTTGTTTCAATTTCTTAACTCTATTTTCCAAAAGCGATCCCCTAAGAAAATGTGCTGTTGCGCCACGGTCTAACGTTGGTTAGCTTCAAGCTAGGCTAGAGTAACAGTGAGTGTTATTTTACCGGCATGTTAGCCCTTTAGCTGATAACTCGCGTTAGCTAGCATGACAACAATAACATCAAAAATAACCTGTTTAATCCTTGTTTATTCACTTACCTGTCCTGTTTTCACAAATACATGTTTTGTCTCTAGATACCACATATTGTTGTCGGTCTCTCATAGTGCAACGACGTATTGATAGGCCTGCTTTCTCTCTCCGCTGTATGGCGATAGATTATGTATTAATGTCCGGAAAAGTTTAGCCAGACATGTCGCACATTGTAAGGGACAAAACACAATTTGAGGCAGCCTAATTAGAGGTAATCCCAAATATCAAGTTATTTTAGTCTTGTTTAGATTTGTCCGACATGGCAGTTAACACCACAAGTATGGCGGAAGTGCTGCTTCGATACCCAAGGATTCTTGCATTAGTATGTTTAATCTGACTGGATGACTGAGGGGTACTCATGTTTATGCAATAATGTGTTTGAATCAAGATATCTTCAAACACATTCTTACTAGTTGCTTTTGAGGTGTAAGATATCTTCAAATGAATGGGTACTAGTAGTTATTCTTTTTTTCTTATCAGTTATTCATTTCTGACTAATACGTTTTACAGTAATGACTAGGGTGGCCATACGTCTGGATTTTGTCTGGACAGTCCGGGTTTTAAACCCCCTGTCCGGCATCCGGTGCAGCATCAAGCCGGACACTCATGTCGTCCTTTTCGGAGTTGCGCTGAATCGGTCTTAAACACGCACTAAAACCTTTATCGGGACGTAGCAGCAATTGCGTCTGACGCCGTAAGATCTCCGGTCAAACAAATGATTGGCTGAAAGAGGTGTCAAATATCTGATATATCATTGGTTAAAAACGTAAACAAGCCTCCACGACGTGGAGGTGGAGTCCACGTGCTAGCTACGTCACATAACGTTGACATGCCGAAACGTCAGACATTTAATCCGGAATGGACAAAAGACTACAAATTTCTATCAAAAAGCAGTAGAGTTGCTTTCCATTATTGATTACTAACCGTGAATAATATGTTGAAAATATAACCAGTGTGTGATTTGAGTTAACCAAGAGTTAGGGGGGTGATATTGCGTGTATTTTCCACAGGAAATGGTATGTGTGTGTCTGTAAAGATCAGATTACACACGGAGCTCGTTGGAATGTTTTGGGGTGTGGGGTGTTTCCGTGTGATTTCTTGCAGAAGGTCAGAGAGCAAAGGAGTGTGAGCTGGTTGGCTGAGGCAGAACAAAGGAGAGAAAGCGGATTGGACGAGTCCCAGGCTTCCCCAACCCCCCATCTGAAACCAGAGACGTGTCGTGAAATATTATTAAAAGGCTGTGAATTTGTTTTTCTGGGTCGGTCCTTTGTGAGACGTCGGTCCTTTTTGTAAGACTTTGCGTCGGAGGACCCACCCAGCAGCTGTATTGTTTGAGACTTCTGATCAATAAATTTCAACATTTTCTTAACTGGCCTCTCTCCAATTTTGAACGCGCAGAACATTGCTGTAATGTTCATCAATACCAGTACTTATTCAATAGATACTAGTACTTATTGAATAGATACTAGTCCTTATTTATTTGATACTAGTACATATTACATCATTGACTAGTAATTATTTTATTGTTACTAGTAACACATTTCCGATTTTTGCCATCGATTTCTTTGGAGATCTGTCATTTGGATATCAACTATTCATGTCAGGGATTTGTAAGGGAAGAACCCAAGCGTAGGCAGCAGTGCATAAACGGAATCTTTAATAATAAATTAAAGCCCACGATGGGGTAAAGTAGTAACAAATTTAAATATGAACAAGAACAAAAGACTTCCCACAATGGGGCAAAAACGAGAACACAGGATACACGATTTACTAATAAAAGGTGAGACCAAATAATAATTCACAAGGCAAGGTATTACTAAGGCAAGGCAACAGGATCACAAGACATGAATGTAAAACAAAACAATAAAGCCCAGGACAGCAAACACAAGGGCAATATATAGGGAGACTAACAAGGATAATTAACACAAGGCAGGTGTGGGGACTGAAACACTAAAGGGAAGCTAATGAGAGAACGATAGGGGCGGGGCCAAAGACGATACCGAAGAGAATGCACATTATGTCGTGACCGACAATCATGTTTTTCTCTCCACACAAAAGACGTGGTACTGTCAAGATCCTGCCCTAAGACTAGAAAAACCTGACTCCCAGTGGCAGAACCCTGACAATTCAGTTCTGACTAGTGTGTCTTCTGATGTTCACTAGTACCTACTTATTAGGTACTAGTATTTATTCATAAGCTACTGATACGTATTTATTATGTAGTACTTATTTTCAAGATACTAGAGCCTGCCAAACAAATACCAATGCTTATTTTTTAGATACTTGCACTTATTCACTGGATAATAGTACCTATTAAATATTTACTAGTATTCATTCTGTTTAGCTCCTCACTACTTGAGAGAACTTCTAACGTATTATAGTCCATCACGTGCACTACGCTCTCAGGTGTCAGGTCAGTTGGTAATACCTAAAATTTCAAAATCAAGTGCAGGCGGCAGATCCTTTTCCTATCTAGCGCCTAAACTTTGGAACAGTCTTCCCTGCACTGTCCGGGAGGCAGACACACTCTGTCAGTTTAAATCTAGACTAAAGACGCATCTTTTTAATCTTGCATACACTACACTATCATAATATATATATTTCAAAGATCTAGGCTGCACTAGTTAGATCAACCGGAACCAGGGACACTTCCAATAACAACTGATGCATTTGTTGCATCAAAGAGTGCAGAACAGTACTCTACTCTCAGCCAGTCTTGTCTCATTGTTCCAAGGTAACCAGAGCGGGCAGGATGCAGTCCAAGGTTACCGGAGCGGGCAGGGCGAAATCCATTCCCAGACCTGACAACTGCTGGACGAAGGACGTGGCGACTCTACAAAACTTCAGTCGCTATTAGATTATTAATGATAATTTTAAATCTAACTTCGTTTTTTTTTTGCCTTGTTGTGCAAGCACTGTCGAGCTTGTGCAGAGGCAGCAGTTTTTGCCAGAGGGGAACTGGAATCCCCTGGTTAGGCCTGGTCTCCCTCTGAGGTTTTTTTCTCCTCCAATGGAGTTTTGGGTTCCTCGCCACCGTTTGCATACTGTTTTGCACTGTTTGCCTGGCCGGGGGGGCTGCTAGAATTTGATAGTCTTATTTAATTAATTCTGCATATAGGAACTTATTGTGTGTCTGATATTTGACCTGTGTTTTGACTTCCATAACCTTTTATGTTTTACTTATAGTCAATGTTTTCTTGTACAGCTGCTTTGTAACAATGAAAATTGTAAAAAGCGCTATATAAATAAAGCTGACTTGACTTGACTTGACTTGACTTATACTAGTATTTATTCATTAGATTCTATTACTTATTTATCAGGAAAGTAAACGAGTTAATCAGCTACTAGTATTTATTAGATTTATACTAGTACATATTCATGAGATACTAGTACTTTTCTCAAGTTATTTTATTTTACTAGTAAGATTTGCGATTGAACTCTACAATGGCCATTCTGACTAGTCATTACATATGACAGGTAAAAAAACAAAGATGAGAAATGTTACCAGTAACAACCGTAAAAGACACAAGTGTCTAATATATAAGTACTAGTACTTAATTAATTACTACTAGTGCCTATTAAATAGTAACTAGTATACATTGAATACAAATCCAGTATTAAATAACAAGTACTAGCATTTAATGAATACAAAGTAGTGTACTAAGTAATAAGTACTAGTCTGAACTGTATATTAGTAACTGATATCTCACTATTTATTGTTTTTAATGTGGAATATCATGTGATAAGTTTTGTAAGAGTATATATGGGATCTTGCACGTGGGGGAGCTGCTTTTACACGATCCTGCACATCCTGCACAGCTGCTGCAATATGACATTTACAATGAGCAATAATCATATCACAATTTAAATAAAAGTTTTAGCTCATCATGCTGCTTCTGGTCTACTTTGCAGACCAGATTGAATCTCCATCTTGATTCCCTTTATTTAGCCTATAATTGAGGGAATATTTGAATTACATGAAATTGTTCCACTTTTCAAATGCAAATAAGCAAACTATGTAACACACTTTCAGTGTTCCAAAACAAAGAATTTATGCGTGTGATCACCGACTTTAGAGATGCGCAGTCGCGTATCAAACTGAAATGTGCTTAATGATAACGGTCGCATAAAAAACACACGCAGGGGAATCATTATTTACACAGCCTTGAAAAGATTCATGCAGAACTGAAAAACATACAAAAGCTGAATGCAGAAAGAGAGATGCGCTTGTAAAACTGAACATTAATCAGGCACAATATATTTGCCTTTTCATTTTTTTATTAGACTACTTTTGGGATCAACATGAAATGTCTCAAAGATCGACCAGTTGATTGCGATCGACAGTGCTCTATAGTGTATTACGTTATACAAATACAGAAGTGCAAAAAACAAGATCCGCAATTAGAACTCGTTTAAGGCTCGTTTAAGGTTCAATTTAAAAAGTTTTTAAATTGTTTTAAAGCGAAAATCCACAAGAAAACGACATTTGAATGTACATGTAAAATAAATAAATAATTAAGAAATTACACTGCCGTAGGCCTACATACCTGAGCGAATTCAAGGGACAGTGTAAGCTTCTTCCCTCACCTCCTGCACAGACTGTCTAATAACAGCTCTGAGATCTGACAGACTACTGATAAGATTGTCCATTGTCTCACCAGAAAGCGTGCCCTCGATTCTTCTTAAGTTCACTAAACACAAATTTATTGCCCTCAACTGTGGGCTGCCGAAGTGACCATGTTGAAATGTTCTTTCAATAAAGCTGCATTTTTTCTGTATTTGCTCGAGAACCTCCATTTTGCACCTTCTTCAATACTCTCCTACATAGTCTTATTAATATTCAACATATGATTTGCATACTGAGCATAAACGTAAACTAGTATCTATTATGATAAGGATATCTTTGGTCCACAAAACCACTAGTAACTGAAAAAAGAAGTACTTGTATCTAATAAATAAGCACTAGTATCTAAATTTAGGTACTAGTATCTATTGAATAAGCACTAGTATCTAATATTTCGGTACTAGTAACTAAACAATAAGTACTAGTAGCCTATAAATAGATGCTAGTAAACGTCAAGGATTAAATGACAAAATGGCTTGCCATAGTAAACAGGTGCTAGAATATATCTAATAAGTACTAGTAGCTGATAAACACGTATACGTTTCTGATAAATAAGAACTAGTATCTAATGAATACGTACTAGTATAAATAGAATAAATACTAGTATATATTTAGTAGGTATTAGTATCCTATAAATAAGTATCAGTACCTTATGAATAAATATTAGTACCTAATAAGTACTAGTGTCTAGTGACTATCTGAAGACACACTAGTCAGAACTGAATAGTTGATATCTAAATGGCAGATCTCCATAGAAGTCAATGGCAAAAATCTGTTACTGGTTATAACGAAACACCAGAAGGCTGAGGATCCATTTGCACACTTTAATGTTCACAATCGTTGTCGTACAGGCAGGGTCAATCTCCAGCAAACACAGATATAAGGGTAAGGCAATCTCGTAGTCACAAAACAGGCAGATAATCAGGGCAGGCAGCAAACAATCACAAGGTAAGTAAACTCTCGAAAATATACACGGGATAAACAGACAGGAATAACGCAGTTATTCCGTATTGGTGCCTGGGCACAATAAGACTTCGCAGTGAATGTGAATGAGTGAGAGGTTTAAGTAGGCAGTCCAATGAGGTTCAGGTGCAAGTGCAATTAGTTCCGCTATGTGGGTCTATGGGAAGTGGAGTCCGGGTAAATGTTAATAATCGGGAGTGCGAGGAGCGAAGCAGGAGCTTCACTCGTGACACTGGTAAAAATTGAATAATAACTAGTCACTGATGTAACAAGTACTATTATCAAATAAATAAGTACTAGTATCTAATGATTAAATACAAGTATCTAATGAATAAGTACTGGTATGTAATGATTAAGTACAAGTATCTATTGAATAAGTACTAGTAGCTAATAAATAAGCACTAGTATCTAATTTGAGGTACCAGTATCTAATGAATAAGTAATAGTATCTAATGAATAAGTAATAGTATCTAATGATTAAGTACTAGTAGCTAATGAATAAGTACCTGTATCTAATGCAATAGTTACTAGTAGCCTAAAAATAGATACTAGTAAATGTCAAGGATTAAATGACATAATGGCTTGCCATAACCGGTCATATGGGTTGGAGATGCTTTCACATGCACGCACCTGAACATTTAAGTGTTCTGCCTTTTAACGATTTCAAATTAATATCATTGACATATTTATATTTCTGATTCTGTCTTTAAGAATCTTTATACGATTTACTTTGATGTACTGTATGTACTCTAGGGAATCTCAGTTAGAAGTTCTTTGTGCAAAACTTCAAAAGAACACATAGCCCCATCTGTCATTAACATTTGCTAGGTAGGTTGTATTCAAGTTTGGATAAACCAGACTAAGTAGCCACAGCTTTCTGAGAATGTAAGTTGAAAAACTGTTTAGGTTTACGAATAAAATTGTTCCAATAAAATCTGTTAGACCTAAACCTCAGATAAGTCGAATTTTCGAAAGGACAGCTTTATCTGAAAGTCTTAGTAGAAGAGAAACATGCTCAAGGGATTGCTTGACTCGACAATGGCAACAAGCACAGTCGCTTACCTTTAAAGACTCCAAGGGGCTTTTTGGGTATACAGGGTGACCTTTCATGATGAAAGTGCAGAAAGTGGTATTTTAACAATATTGCGATGACCTTTGAATATAAAAGGCAGAATAAGAATTGTTCTGAAGCTATCCACTCATTTGAGAGGACGTGAGAGGGACATGAAGGCATGAGCTTTCTGCAGAGATATTTCCTAGTGCCCTTTCTAGTTTTATAGCCATAAATGACACCTTTTTTAACAATGTAACTTGCTTTATAACGTTGTAAAAACAAAACAATTTTGAAGACGTTTTAGTCAAGCCAACAAATATTGTGAATCTATCATCTACGGTTACAGTGCATTCCAGAAGTAAATTGACCAGTAAGAAAAATCACAGATCAGATTTTCTTAATATCTCAGTTGTTTTCTCCTAGAGATCAATGTGATTAAATGAAGAGAAAATGGAAACCTTAAATCTCCTGCATCTCAGATGTTTCTCCTAAAGGCCAAATCACACCACACAGACAAGATGGCAGTTGTGTATAGAATTGTATGTAATATCCACATTGCCCTGACAAACAGACAAACTTGATTGACATTGAGCCAGGTGGCTTTAAGATCTACTGTATTGCAAGGATCTCAATCAGCTCCCTTGTTTGGTAGTAAAAAAATCTACGTCATCAAGGCTTGTCTCGTTTCATAAAAGCAGGTAGGACACTCTGGATGCGCCCTTCAAATGCGAACTTCTTTCACAGGAAATTGGTAGATAGTTTTATATTTAGGCATTTGGCAGATGCTTTTATTCAAAGAGACTTACATTGCAGTATATGCAATCGAACCCACAACCTTGCGTTGTTAACGCAATGCTCTTTCCACTGAGCTACAGGAAAGCTGATAGATGAGATGTATCTTTCATTGCTTAAAATAGCTCAACATTCAAACAAATTAGTGTAGTTTAAAAGTAAACAGTTTACAAATTTGTGTTACACATTTTTTTCAGCAGGTATATGTAGTAAATAGGATTAAAAGTGTTTAGGGATTTAAAAAAGTTTCTTTTTCTTTTTTTACACGTTTTCTATGTTGCTAGATGCACCGGGGACCTGATTATAGCAATTAAACACAGAAATTTGGGGTGTTTAAAATTATTTAATATACTCATTTAAGCGTGTCGTTATACTTCGTAGCTGGTATTAATCAACAACCGGTAAACCCGACATCTCTCTGACTTCTCTAAATTCTGGTTGAAGTACATGAGAAACACTTTCATTATACTGTTTCATATCAGTGCACAAATTATTAACCAATTATTAAATTTAACTGTTGTGTTGCCTGCCTGTCTAGCAACGTTTTATTTATACATAACATAAAATAGTATTTGTCTTTTCAAAGGTTACATAGTTTTACAATAAGTTCATTGAGTAAGCTCCAACGATTTCCATTAGAACATCTAGAACATTGAGGATCTTCTGTATACCTACGAAGGACACAAGGACGCAGCCTTCTGAAACACGCCTGAATGGTCATGTGTTCCGCTGAAGACACATATTGAGAAACTGCCCATAAGCTGTGTCTCAATATGCGTTCTTCGGTGGTCTTTGGTCCTTGTGTTCTCGTTCTACGCCATCAATAGCCGTCAAAGTCCGTTCAAATACTCAAGAACAGAGAAGGCATGAAAGTACTCGGATGTGTTTCCGATATCAAGTCAAGTCAAGTCAGCTTTATTTATATAGCGCTTTTTACAATTTTCATTGTTACAAAGCAGCTGTACAAGAAAACATTGACTATAAGTAAAACATAAAAGGTTATGGAAGTCAAAACACAGGTCAAATATCAGACACACAATAAATTCCTATATGCAGTGTTAATTAAATAAGACTATCAAATTCTAGCAGCCCCCCCGGCCAGGCAAAACAGTATGCAAACAGTGGCAAGGAACCCAAAACTCCATTGGAGGAGAAAAAAAACCTCAGAGGGAAGTATGCATGGAATGCACCTTGTGCATGTGCGGACCCATCCCACTGCGGTGCATCCAATCCAAGTTTCGTGCTTCCCAGGCTGCCTCGCACGAGTAATCTCCAGGAGAACACAAGTCTGGCTTTGCGTTCTTGCAATTAAGAAACGACATGCCATTTAATATAACTTGTCCTAGCCGAACTCTGGGTTGATTAACTGCTTACTCGGGGTATGTCGGTTCCAAAATACCTGTGTCGAGTTAGTTTAATCAACCTTCTGCTAATAACCTTTAGTCAATGCGTGCACACGGGCAAACATATAAAGGCATTTTCTATGGAACGCCGAATTCAGGAGTCACCATGGAAACTAAGGGTGTAAAGTTACGTGCCGCGTACTTCTCCGAAGCGGAGTTACAACTTTTAATGTTTAATATGAGGAAAAAAGCAATACAGCTGCATATGCGAGGGAAAGACAATTGGCTTGGCAAAAAATAACTGACAAAGTAAATGCGTATGTTATTTTTATTACAGTTGCTGTAATTAAATATGCTTGTCTTTCTTTTGTTAATTTGTAAAGTTGAACAATTGTCTTTTTGAGCATGTGGCATGACTCGACAAGCACTTACTTTTCTCTACATTAGTTTCTTAAGAATACAGTGCAATGTATATTGACAAGAAATTTTTAAGCCTCTTGTTTTATAAGGTGTAATCCTTCTGGAGCCAAAATAACTCTTTCCCAAGTCAAAATGAAACACAAAAACATTCTCCAGAATGATAATATTTTATTTTAACTGTTGTAAGATTAATGTCTTAAGTTACTATTACAGTATTCTTCCTATATAGCTAATAGAAAGAAGGCTGAGGCCGTCTAACTGGCGGGGGTCCACCTCCACCTCCTCTCACCACATCTGAGGAGTTGGCTCTTTCACTTAATAAAGGTCGCCCAATGGTCGATGGTATTTCAGGGGCACTTCGTCAGACTTTGCTACCTCCCACAACAACTCAAGTGACTTGATACAATGTAGGTATACCATATTAGTCACATTTATTATTTAGTCACAAAACGATCAATAACTCATGTCATTAGGAAGAAGGCTAAATGCTTCCCAAATGCAGTCATTGTTTCACTTGTGCATTATGCATACATATTCTATTTTACAGCATATGCTATATACAGTAATCTGTTTTTTTATTCTTGCATGTTCCTAATGCCTTTATTCAGTGTCTGTCATACTTTAGTAATTTACACATTGAGTATCTTTTTTCTTGCAGTTGCTGATGGACGCATTGTAATTATTGGATCCTCCTGAAACCACACAGTCTGTCACAATTGTTAGTGATGCATTTTAAGAACCAGTTGCTTTTAGATCTTTCACTTTGTCTGCCAGACAAAGTAACCTTGCATATTTCCACTCTAGGATGATGATGAAGAGACCACATCTGCTGTGACTCAATTAGAAAGTGCTGGGAGACCCACAGAGGTATGATGCCTACAGTATACTGGACAATGCATAGCTTTTTAGATGGAGTGAAAAATGTGTCGTGTGACAGAATCTAGCTGGGGATGTACATGCAGATGAGGGTCCATCTACCTCTACACATAATCTTAGCATAAGTACCATATTAAACAAATCTTGCTTATTACCTATGAAGCCTTGCATGGTTTAGCTCCTCACTACTTGAGTGACCTTCTCGCGTATTACAGTACTTCACGTGCACTACGCTCTCAGGCGTCAGGTCAGTTGGTAATACCTAGAATTTCAAAATCGAGTGCAGGCGGCAGATCCTTTTCCTATCTAGCGCCTAAACTTTGGAACAGTCTTCCCTGCACTGTCCGGGAGGCAGACACACTCTCTCAGTTTAAATCTAGACTGAAGACGCATCTTTTTAATCTTGCATACACTACACTATCATAATATATATATTTCAAAGATCTTGGCTGCACTAGTTAGATCAACCGGAACCAGGAACACTTCCAATAACAACTGATGCATTTGTTGCATCAAAGAGTGCAGAACAGTACTCTACTCTCTTATTGTTCCAAGGTTACTAGAGCGGGCAGGATGCAGTCTAAGGTTACCGGAGCGGGCAGGGCGCAATCCATACCCAGACCTGACAAATGCTTTAATGATAAAGCTGGACGAAGGACGTGGCAACTCAGCCACTATTAGATTATTAATGATCATTTTAAATCTTAACTTTTTTTATTTTGCCTTGTTTACTCGCAGGCTGGACGTGCAAGTAAACGTGCTTCACCTCTCCCCTCTAATACAACACGGAATCAGGTTGTTGTATCACTTAACTTGCACTTCTTTCATATTAGTGTATTTTATTCATAGCATACATTGTTAATTATCACTGTCGTTGCTAACCTCTCCTGGTTATTTACTTGAAAATCTTAAACCAAAACACTCAGCGCCATTAGCATAGCACAAGCGTGCTAACGGGCTTTCTGTTACACTGCTAAATATCATCTCGCCTTCTAGCTGTCTTGTGTGCTAACGGTTTCTCTCTAAAGCGTATATACTAAGATTCATCGAGCAACCTTGGTAAGTTGGAATTACTCTTCAAACCCGGTGAGTTATGGCTTCTTCTCTTATTATTGTCACTTGCACCTCATGTCATATGTTTAGCTTAGCCTTCTCTGTCAGCGGCGAGGGCTTTACATGCGATAAATGCAGGGAAATAGCTAGGCTGACAGAGAAGATCACAGTATTAGAGTCTCGCATCCAATCTTTATCTGAGGATAGTAAGAATGTAAGGAGCTTAGAAAACACTTTGGATGCGAGCAATATTAGCGCGCACAGTTCGGTTCCGGTTGAACAACCCCCGCAGCTGGGAAACTTTGTGACTGTGAGACGGTGTAGTCGCAGGTCAAAACATCACTCAAACGTTCCGACTACAGTCTCGAACAGGTTTGCCCCGCTCAGCGACGCACCGACTGAGAAACCTGCTGAAAGTGCCCTAGTTATCGGTGATTCTATTGTTCGGAACGTTAACATAGAGGCACCAGCCACCATAGTCAAATGTTTACCGGGAGCCAGAGCGCCTGACATCAAGTCAAATTTAAATGTGCTGGCTAAGGCTAATCGTAAATTCACTAAGATTGTTATTCACGTCGGCACAAATGATGTTCGACTCCGTCAATCGGAGATCACAAAAGATAATATTAAAGAGGTGTGTGAGCTCGCAAGCACGATGTCAGAAACTGTAATATTCTCTGGCACCCTCCCCACTTATCGTGGTGATGAGATACATAGCAGAGTATCATCACTAAATGGCTGGTTGTCTGAGTGGTGCCTGCAGAATGATATTGTTTTTATAAATAACTGGAAAAGTTTTGAGGGCAGACCTGACCTGTTGAAAAGTGATGGTCTCCATCCCTCCTGGGCTGGAGCTTCTCTACTCTCTAGAAATATGGCACATAGTCTTAATGCTAAAACTTGACTCACTGGGGCCCAGGTCAGGGAGCAGACTGAATGGCTTAACCAACGGTCTGCTTGCCGTCTCACGTTGCAGAACACACATAATACACAACATGCGATAATACTTTCTCCCAAACATCATAAAATAGAGACTGTGTCTGTCCCCCGGATTAGTAAACATAAAATAAAGCGTAAACCTCTCAAAGGTAATTTAGTTAACGTTAAACTAACTAAACATGAACATAATACAGATAATCAACTGTTACGACTCGGATTGCTAAATATTAGATCTCTCTCTAATAAAGCACTTTTTGTTAATGATATGATAACAGATCATAAAATAGACATGCTCTGTCTCACAGAAACATGGCTAAAGCCAGATGATTATATTGCGTTAAATGAGTCTGTCCCCCAAGATTATTATTATAAACACGAGCCTCGCCTAAAAGGCAGAGGGGGAGGTGTTGCTGCACTTTACCGTAACTCTTTTAGCATTTCCCAGAAGTCTAATCCTAAATACAATTCTTTTGAAGTCATGGTACTTGATGCATCAATACCTAATACTAAGGACAAAACATCTTTAAAATTGATTCTGGCTATTGTATATAGGCCTCCAGGGCACCACACAGATTTTATTAAAGAATTTGGTGGGTTCTTATCAGAACTAGTACTGTCTGCAGACAGAGTCCTTGTTGCTGGGGACTTTAACATTCATGTAGATAATGATACAGATGCTTTAGGAATGGCTTTTAAAGACACTCTTAACTCCATGGGCGTTAGTCAACATGTGTCAGGACCTACTCACCTTCGTAATCATACTTTAGATTTAATTTTGTCTTACGGTATAAACGTGGTCGATGTTAAAATCCTTCAGCAGAGCGAAGACATCTCAGATCATTATCTGGTATCATGCTTGCTTCAATACCCAATGGTGGCAAATCAAACTCCAAGTTACAAATATTGTAGAACAATAACTTCGACTACAAAAGGTGCGTTTCTTGATAATTTGCCTGAATTGTCTCAAATCTCTAGCATGAGTAATAACGTTGAAGATCTTGACTTTACCATTGAAAATATTAATGCCACCTTCTCGGAAACGCTAGACATAGTTGCTCCCTTGCGCTTAAAGAAGATTAAAAATGACAGACCGACACCGTGGAAAAATGAACACACTCAGGCTCTAAAGAAAGCGGCACGAAAAATGGAGCGCAACTTTAAGAAGAATAAATTTAGAGGTATTTCGTACTGCCTGGAAGGATAGTACAAAAAAATACAGGAAAGCCCTAAAAACGTCTCGATCTGCCTACATTTCATCATTAATAGAAGAAAACCAAAATAACCCTAGGTTTTTATTTGATACAGTGGCTAAATTAACCAAAAATAAATTGTCAGCGACTTCTGATGCTGTATACCAGCATAGCAGTGATGATTTTATGAACTATTTCACAAATAAAATCCAAGACAGTCGGGAGAAAATTATAACTATGCAACCAGATGCGAAACCCGCTGAACATATGACTAACTACAGCACCCCTAAGGAGAAATTATGTTTATTTTCTACTATAGATCACGATGAACTATCGAAAATCATTAGATCATCTAAATCGACTACATGCATGCTAGACCCTATACCTACAAATCTTCTGAAAGAGATGCTCCCAGAAATTATAGATCCTCTACTTAGCATTATTAACTCATCTCTGACATTAGGACATGTGCCTAAAGCATATAAGGTGGCTGTTATAAGGCCCCTTGTCAAAAAACCCCATCTGGACCCTGGAGAACTAGTTAACTATAGACCTATTTCGAATCTACCTTTCTTATCTAAAGTTCTGGAAAAAGTAGTCTCAATTCAAATATGCTCCTTCCTCCAAAGGAATGAGATTAATGAAGATTTCCAGTCTGGATTTAGAGCACATCACAGTACAGAGACTGCTCTGATTAGAGTTACAAATGATCTGCTTATGGCGTCTGACAGAGGTTGTATCTCCTTATTGGTGCTGCTAGATCTTAGTGCTGCATTCGACACCATTGACCACAGCATGCTCCTACATAGACTTGAAAATGATGTCGGTATTAAGGAAATAGCTTTGAAATGGCTTAGATCTTATTTATGCGACCGTTTCCAATATGTAAAAATAAACAATGAGGTATCATGCAAATCGCAAGTCCAGTACGGTGTACCACAGGGCTCAGTACTAGGGCCTATGCTCTTCGCATTATACATGTTACCCCTAGGAGATATAATAAAGCGACACGGAATAAGCTTTCACTGCTATGCTGATGATACGCAACTTTATATTTCCTCGAAGCCTCACGAAACACAGCAATTCCATCGAATAGTGGAATGCATAGTCGATATAAAAAAGTGGATGAGTAGCAATTTTTTATTACTGAACTCGGACAAAACTGAGGTGTTACTTATCGGACCGAAAACCGCCCTACGTAACAACCAAGAATACTGCTTAACTATTGATGGATGTTCCATAAAACCCTCATCTTCAGCTAAGAATCTTGGCTTTATATTCGATAGTACTCTGTCATTTGAGAACCAGGTCGCCAACACCTGTAAGATTGCGTTTTTCCATCTTAAAAATATATCTAAATTACGTCATATGCTGTCATCATCAGATGCGGAGAAGCTTATACATGCCTTTATGACATCAAGACTAGATTACTGTAATGCACTATTAGGTGGTTGCCCTGCAGGCCTATTACAAAAACTCCAACTGGTCCAAAATGCGGCAGCTCGAGTTCTTACACGTACAAAAAAGTATGAGCATATTAGCCCGGTTCTGTCAACCTTGCACTGGTTACCAATAAAGCATCGCATAAATTTTAAAATCTTGCTTATTACCTATAAAGCCTTGCATGGTTTAGCTCCTCACTACTTGAGAGAACTTCTAACGTATTATAGTCCATCACGTGCACTACGCTCTCAGGCGTCAGGTCAGTTGGTAATACCTAGAATTTCAAAATCAAGTGCAGGCGGCAGATCCTTTTCTTATCTAGCGCCTAAACTTTGGAACAGTCTTCCCTGCAATATCCGGGAGGCGGACACACTCTGTCAGTTTAAATCTAGACTAAAGACGCATCTTTTTAATCTTGCATACACTACATTATCATAATATATGTATTTCAAAGATCTAGGCTGCACTAGTTAGATCAACCGGAACCAGGGACACTTCCAATAACAACTGATGCATTTGTTGCATCAAAGAGTGCAGAACAGTACTCTACTCTCAGCGAGTCTTGTCTCATTGTTCCAAGGTTACAAGAGCGGAGCGGGCAGGGCGCAATCCATTCCTAGACCTGACAAATGCTGGACGAAGGAAGTGACGTCCCTACAAAACTTCAGCCACTATTAGATTATTAATGATAATTTTAAATCTAATTTTTTTTATTTTGCCTTGTTGTGCAAGCACTGTTGAGCTTGTGCAGAGGCATCAGTTTTTGCCAGAGGGGAACTGGAATCCCCTGGTTAGGCCTGGTTTCCCTCCGAGGTTTTTTTTCTCCTCCAATGGAGTTTTGGGTTCCTCGCCACCGTTTGCATACTGTTTTGCACTGTTTTGCCTGGCCGGGGGGGCTGCTAGAATTTGGTAGTCTTATTTAATTAACACTGCATATAGGAATTTATTGTGTGTCTGATATTTGACCTGTGTTTTGAATTCCATAACCTTTTATGTTTTACTTATAGTCATTTTTTTCTTGTACAGCTGCTTTGTAACAATGAAAATTGTAAAAAGCGCTATATAAATAAAAGCTGACTTGACCTTGTTGTGCAAGTACTGTCGAGCTTGTGCAGAGGCAGCAGTTTTTGCCAGAGGGGAACTGGAATCCCCTGGTTAGGCCTGGTTTCCCTCTGAGGTTTTTTTCTCCTCCAATGGAGTTTTGGGTTCCTCGCCACCGTTTGCATACTGTTTTGCACTGTTTGCCTGGCCGGGGGGCTGCTAGAATTTGAAAGTCTTATTTAATTAACACTGCATATAGGAATTTATTGTGTGTCTGATATTTGACCTGTGTTTTGACTTCCATAACCTTTTATGTTTTACTTATACTCAATGTTTTCTTGTACAGCTGCTTTGTAACAATGAAAATTGTAAAAAGCGCTATATAAATAAAGCTGACTTGACTTGACTTGACTAAGAACTTGTCTCTGGTTGTCCTTATTTAGATAATGTTACTACATAATGTTAATGCAGATTTTCTTCTTTAACCATCTTATTTACTTTGCCTTCCTAGTTGTCTGCAAAAGAGCTGTATAAGGTCCATCTATTAAGGCAAATTTAAAAAAATGACATGGACATGGACCTTATACAGCTTCAGCTAGAGGAGAAAAGGCTGGCCATTATAAAGGCCAAACTTGAAATAGAACTACTGGAGCATCGCCTTAAGGTGAGAATCATATGTGAACATGAAGCTGTTATTTTTTTGTTTTTTTATGTTTATTTTTGTATAAAGCAATAAATACAAATCTGTCATGTGTCTTTTATTTCAGGATATGAAGAAATAGAACACATTAAATAAAGTGATTCTGACAAATCATGTCTCTAAGGCATCTCTGTGGTCTGCTAGATTAAATGGGTGTTGTTCTAGGTCATCTTCATCAGGACAGGGGGGATGCCTCTCTCCTCTTATTGTGGCAATGTTGTGAAGTACCATGCAAGCAACTGTGATGTCACATGTCCTATTTGGAGTGACCCTGAGCCCACGCAGACACTGAAACCTCGCCTTCAGAATGCCTATTGTCATCTCCTCCTTGGCCCGTGTTCTGCTGTGAGACAGGTCGAAGCGTGTCTGTGATCCGGGCCCAGGATCAGGGTAGGGTGTCATCATATAGAGGAGGCAAGGGTATCCTCTGTCCCCCAGCAAGTAACCATAGAAGTGTCCTGTAGTCTTTATTACATTTACAAAACACCTCAAACATTTGTCTAACAAAATGTACCGTTGAAATTTGTTGCACAGAGATGACTCTCGAAATATTCGGCCATTTTGCCTCAACATTAGTAATGAGATGGGTTGCATCACATATTACCTGTGGAGAACAATAAGTTTATTATTTGTAACACCAATATTAAGGAGCCAAAATATAGCTATTACCTGCACATTGATGCTATGCACAGTCAGTATAACATAGTCTCCCTCGTTTATAGATGGAGCTTTAATAGGAATGCGGGTACCATCAATGCACCCAATCACGTTTGGGAACCCTGAAATTAAGATTAATTACAAATTTAAGAAGCTGTGTAGCACGGACGTCTTTGTGTGGATAGGTGAGGTGTTGTTTTCCTGGTTGCCTTTTTTTATTTGAATATTTGCTTAGAAAGTACATAACAGAGAAAAATATAGAATAAAAATGAACAAAGAAAAAAAGAAAACAAACAAAAAAGTAAAAATAAATAAATATCAAATCTTGATAAAAAAATACTGGGAAAATAAAACTAAAACACCAAAAAGTTAGCATATATCTAAAGTTTTCCTTTTTGTTACAAGAGGTAAATAAAGATTTGATATTAATCTTTATATCTTCTTGAAAATGGGAAAAGTGTGGGGTAACTTTCAATGCTTTACATTTGTGTATAAAATATTTTGCAAGAAAAATAATTAGTTCTCAAAAACCAAACAAAATATATTTTAAGTAACGCTCAAAGTCATTATTTATACATTTTACAGTAAACATTTTGAGTTTTCTAGTATGATAACAATATAAATGCTTAAACCAGTTCTGCACCTTTTTTCTAAAGGATTTAACAGGATAATACTGATGAAGAAGCTCAAAGGAAATCTCTTCAACCTTATTGTTAGTAAGAGTTCAAACCTTTTACACAAATTATTCTCCACAACTGTTCCATTTGTTAAGAGCATGGGGAGTGGGAACGTAATATTTTGAGGAAAAGGTGATCGAGGAAAGATGATGCGTTATGCGTGTTATTGGCCTGTTTGATTTCATCTGGCTTTGCGCAGACTGATCGACGGATGGCAATGCAGTACTGAGAAAGCGATTTAAAAGCATGCGGAGCAGACAGCTCTCGATTCTCTCTCACAGTAATGTAATGTCACCAGGCCGATCAGTGTACGCAGCGCTGCATGAAATCAAACAAGCCTGTTGTTTACACAGTGGTTGGTAGGATGGTCATTGTCGCCTCGCCTTCATGCCCAAGTAGCGTGAAAGGGCTTTTCAGAGTGCACACGATGTGATTAAGCGCTGCAAATGACCTGCAAAATGTTGCTTTCGTATCTAGGGCGACGTGACCGACCACCCATAGCTATTTCAATCTTTTAGGCTAGGTGGTGCTAATGGACAATGAGTTCGCTCTGTTGTTCAGGGGAAAAAGTGACCTTGATGCCAGGAGAAAAACCCAGGGAAGCAAACACTTTCTATCATCATTAATCAAATTAACATTTGAGTCGAGAAAATGTCAGAACGTTTTCATGCCTGCCATTTAACAAAAATATGGTCTAACTGGTTATTTACATTTACATTTATTCATTTGGCAGACGCTTTTATCCAAAGCGACTTACAAGTAGTTTTTATACAGTGTCACATTACTGCAGAGCAATCAGGGGTAAGGTGCCTTGCTCAAGGGCCCTTCAGTCATGACCTGCTGGCACTGAGATTAGAACCGGCAACCTTCTGATCACAAGCCCAACGCTCTAACCATTAGGCCACAGCTGACCCGTAAGCACACCGTTGTGCTTACAGTAAGCATATTATCATGTTATAGAAGTTGTTAATCTAACATTAAAATAACCTTTGACACACTGGATGAAAAAAAACATTGCTTTCTCGCGCCATGAATGATCGCTGTGGAAGGCTTAATGGGTATCTATTGTTTGATGACACTTTAGAATATGGATCAATTCTCTATCATAACGATTACCTTGGACTGATGCATCAATAAACTCCTAATTACATTTTATAAAATAGTTTTTAGGTTAAGGTATTGGGTATGAGTAAGCGATGTAGAATAAGGCATTAATATTCCATTGAATTAAATTCAATTTTATTTATATAGTGCTTTTCACAATTTGCATTGTTCCAAAGCAGCTTTACAGGGGAAAAACGAAAAACACAAAAAAAGGGTAAAACACAGAACATGAATAGTTTAACTTGTTATAAAAAAGACCTAGTAAATAATAGCTAATGTGAGCAGTCTCCTGGTGGTTTATTTAGCATATTTTGCATTAAGCTTGTCTGAAATGATGTGTCTTTAATCTAGATTTAAATTGGGCGAGTGTGTCTGATCCACGAATAATATCAGGAAGGCTAGGTTTAGGTGCTACATATGAGAAAGCTCGACCCCCTTTGGTGGATTTAGTGTCAGGAACAGGTAAGGGAAGAACTCAAGCGCAGGCAGCAATATTGGAGACCAGGACTTCAATTTATATATATATATATAAACAGAAAACAAAAACCCACAAGGGGGTAACAAAACAGAGTACACAATAACAAACACGATAGACTGATAACTAGACACACTCATTAAGAACTCAACTATAAAACACTAAAACAAACACTCACAAAGACTAGAATATACTCAACAGTATTTCGCTGGATAAGGCTTCTAGGACCAGGTAACAAGTACAACGAATAAGCAAAATACGATAGACAAGAGGGCATTATATAGGGAGACTAACAAAGGAGATAACGATGGGCAGGTGTGGGTAATGAGACACAGGAGAAAAGCTATACTAGGAACGAGAGGTGCAGGGCCAAATGACGAGACTGGAGAGAATGCATATTATGTCCTGGGACCCGTTTCAATAAGGAGGTTCAAGCAACAATGAGTTAAAATATGAACTCTGAGTTGATTTACTCAGATAATCACTCAGATATACCTACGATTTTTGTCATGTAAGTTAAATCCTTCTGCAATAAAAAGAACATGGCAGCAGCTGAAAATGAAATATATAAACATCATTCAGTCCGGTGAGTTTAAATGCTCTTGCTAGTAGGATGCCTGACTGGGAAATGTTTGATATATTTAATAAAGTTATAGTGAAGAGCTGTGCAGTGTGAGCCTCACTCCCTGACCAACAGAGACGCTCTACTGACAGACGCTATAGGGACTGCGGTCTTTAGGCTCCTCATTAGAGCGCTCGTCTCTCATTCTGACCGACATCTGTTCAAAGCCCGTGCAGAACGGGGCGAGTGGGACCTTTTAAATGTGCAACCAATCACAATGGGAAATCCTAAAGGGTATTTGAATTATTAGAGGTGACAGCAAGACCACATTTATTTGATCAGCCTAATTCAGATTGACGTTCAACAATCACCTGTAATCCTATGAACCTCCTCTTTGAGGGCTCTCACAGGAAACTTAACACAAATGTATAAAAAGAGCGAGAGCGATTCACACTTTTCTTACTGCTCTGCATACAGTTGCCTTGCTAACGTGTTCTGCATCCCCCGTGTTATAGGCCTATAGAAAGCTTCAATTAGCAAAGAAACGTAAGGCCATACAGAGAATCTGCTCAGATGTAAGAGCGCGTTCACGAGTGAGGTTTGTGATGTAAGGATGAAGCAGATTGTGGATATATTTAATGGACTGTAAAGAAAAACGGTATCACTCAAATAAAACATCCTCCGGATATGAAAAAACATCCAAACGGGGCTTCACCATATATTCTCTACCGACGTAAATTTAACTCTCTCTGAATGAATGCAGCTTCCTCATCTACAGGTTCCTGAATAAACGGAAATGCCATTTTAATGTCTGTGTTCTGAACTTGTGCGCGATTAAGGAAAAGATTGAAAAAACAAACGGCGAAGGCAATTTCAACACCGCTCACGCTTCTAAAAGGGGGCGGAGATTGTAACAAACCTCGGGTTTGTGGAATAAAACCTGCTCCCGACCAGGTTAGGTTCAGAGAGTAGGTTACTATGGTTACTCACTCTAAGTATAAGATACCTTGATTTCTGAAACGGGCTTGACTTACCCCACGGTCGCGGGTTTGATATACCTCGCATTCTGAAACTGAAAACCCAGAGTATCCCGTTTTCTGGGGTTAACTTACACTGAGTTTGTAATAAATTGAATTTATATAGCGCTTTTCAAGGACTCAAAGTCGCTTTACAACAAACAAAAAAATTAAAAATAAATGGGGCTATGGGTAGGCAGAGGTAAAGAGATGGGTCTTAAGGCGGGACTGGAAGATGGCAAGTGTCTCAGAAGTGCGTATGTCAGGGGGGAGGGAGTTCCAGAGCCTGGGAGCTGCCCTGGAGAATGCTCTGTCCCCAAAACTGCAGAGTTTGGACTTTTGAATGGAGAGTAGACCAGCTGAGGTGGATCTGAGGGACCGTGAGGGTTGGTACAAGGAGAGGAGGTCAGTGAGATATGTGGGGGCCAGATGGTGAAGGGCTTTGTAGGTGAGGACCAGGATTTTGTAGGTGATCCGGTGGGAGATGGGAAGCCAGTGCAGTTGTTTAAGAACTGGAGTGATGTGATGCCAAGATTTGGAGCAGGTGATGAGTCGGGCGGCTGAATTCTGGACCAGTTGGAGTCGGTTGAGGTGGGTGGAGTTGATGCCGAGGAGAAGTGAGTTGCAGTAGTCCAGTCGGGAGGAGATAAAGGCATGAATGAGTCTTTCGGCAGCTTGGAGTGTAAGAGAGGGTCTGATTTTGGCGATGTTGCGGAGGTGAAAGAAGGAGGTTTTAACGACTTGGCGGATGTGAGGCTGAAGGGAGAGGGTGGAGTCAAAAATCACGCCAAGGTTGCGGGCCTGTGGAGATGGGAAGACAATGGTGCCGTCGATGGTGAGAGTGGGGTTATTGGTTTTGCTGAGTGTGGATTTGGAGCCTATGAGGAGGAATTCAGTTTTATCACTGTTGAGTTTGAGAAAGTTGTGTTGCAACCAAGTTTTAACAGCTGATAGACAGGAATTAATGTGGGAGAGGGGAGGATTGTGGGGGGATTTGGTGCTGAGATAGATCTGGATGTCATCAGCATAGCAGTGGAAGTCCAGGCTGAAGTGGCGGAGTATCTGACCAAGAGGGAGGATGTAGATGAGGAAGAGGAGGGGGCCTAGTACAGAGCCTTGGGGAACGCCTTGGGTGACTGTGACTGTGGTAGAGGTGTGGTTATGGAGAGAGATGAAGTGGGATCTGTTGGATAGGTAGGAATGGAGCCAGCTGAGCGCAGAACCTTCGATGCCGAGGTCTTTGAGTCTGGTGAGCAGGATGTTATGGCTCACGGTATCGAAGGCTGTACTCAGGTCGAGTAGGATGAGGATGTTGAGGGAACCGGTGTCAGCCGAGGTGAGGAGGTCGTTGAGGACTTTGAGGAGGGCGGTTTCTGTGCTGTGGTAGGTGCGAAAGCCCGATTGGAGGGGTTCCAGTTGGTTGTTGGCATGAAGATGGGTTTGTAGTTGTGCAGCGACTATACGTTCCAGGGTTTTAGACAGAAAGGGGAGATTGGATATTGGGCGGTAATTGTTAAGGGAGGAGGGATCGAGACCAGGTTTTTTTAAGGATTGGGGTGACAGCAGCAGTTTTGAAGGCAGAGGGTACAATTCCATGGGACAGTGAGGAGTTAAAGAGTTTAGTGAGGTAGGGGCACAGCACGGGGAGGCAGGACTTCAGGAGTAGAGTAGGTAGGGGGTCAAGGGAGCAGGTTGTGGGTTTGGAAGAGCAGATGAGTTTTGAGATTTCTGGGGGAGTTACCGGGTCAAACTGGGAGAGACGGCAGTGAGGAGGGGGGGTTGGGAAGTCGGCAGGGACGGGAAGTTGAGGGGTTGTGGTGGGTGGTGGTGTAGAACCTGGGAGGTAAGATTCAGGGGATAGGGTTTGGTAAATGTTGTGAATTTTATCAGCAAAAAAGTGAAGGAATGAGTTACAGAGATCAGGAGTAGAGGTAGAGAGGGTGTCGGTCCGAGGCTTAATGAGATTGTTCAGTGTGGAGAAAAGGGTTCTGGGGTTTTGGCAAGGGTCGGTGAGAATGGTGGAAAGGTAGGTGGATTTGGCAGCAGTGAGGGCATCTTTGTAGGCAGTGAGATGGAGTTTGTAGGCTTCATGATGGACTGTGAGGGATGAGTTCTTAGTCAGACGTTCCAGTTGGCGGCCAGTTTGCTTCATTTTCCGTAGCGCAGATGTGTACCAGGGTGAAGAGGAGTTAAATGTGACAGTTTTTGTTTTGAGGGGGGCCAGGGTGTTGAGGGAGGTAGACAAAGTGGAGTTGAGGTGGTTTGTGATGTCGTCGGGGGAGCTGAGGGTTGAGTCCAGGTGGAGAGTGGCGGAGAGCTGGTGTGGATTGATTGATTTGAGGTTGCGGAAGGTGATTTCTCTGCAGAGTCGGGGGCGTGGGGTTAGAGAAGGGATGGTGAAACGTATTAGTTTGTGATCGGAGAGGGGAAAGAGGCATGGATGGAGGTCGAGCACTGGTTGGTTTGTGGAGCAGACCAGGTCGAGGATGTGTCCTTTTTCATGGGTGGGGAATGTGACATGTTGGGTGAGAGAGAAGTTATCCAGTACAAAGGTTAGTTCTGATGAGAGCTTGCAGGTGGAGGAGTCCATGTGGATGTTTAAGTCACCGAGTAGCAGCAGGCGTGGAGAGAGAGATGATTTTGATTTGATTTGATTCAATTTATTGTCATTACACACATACAAGTACAGTGCAACGAAATGTATTTTTAGAAGAAGATAAAGCATAACATGGGGAAGGTGGGGAGAAAAACATGTACACAATACACCAAAGACAAGACTTGCAACAGGGATAGGTAATCCAGTTCCGACAAGCAGCATCTGATTCTGCCATGATGGTGCCGCATGCAGACCCACTTGTCAGGCTGGCGGGTCAAAGCTAGGAGGCACTGGATCTGGGAGTGGGTTTTTTTGTTTGTGTGTGTGTAAGAGTCTATGTTGTGATTGTCTATGCAGGTGTTTCAGTAGAATGGGGGAGGTACGCAAGAGCGTCTCTCCGTACTGCTCCACTCAGGGTTGAATTCTAGCAGCAGCCTTGGCCAAGGCTGATACGGGGGAGTCGAAAGAGATAAGATTGATTGTTTGGTCTTAGGGCGAGCAACCGCATTCCATATCCACGGCTACTCTCTTTGTCCAAAATGGTCTCCAAGATCAATTTTTCTTTGCAAAGTCGTGAGCTTCTCCGTGATAGAATCCATATTGCGGTTAATAGTCTCATTTCCAGAGCCGACCGCTCTTCCCACGACTTCCATCATAACGGGCAGCCTTGTGAGACTTTTGAGAGCTGTTACCGTTTTCTTAATTTCTCGATAACAAACGGCACAGCCTAATCCAATCAGCATAATACCTGTTATCATGGTTCCGAATAGGTAGACATCTTCAATGTCCTCCACGGAAAGAGGAGCCAGACACACGATCCGCCATCTCTCCCAGGCGTCCATCGTGTAGCCAGCTGCGAACGTTCCGTCAGGGCAGGCAGGTTCCCCCGAACCCAAGCTTTTCGTCGAGAAGATTGTGTCAATAGCGTTGAGAGACCATTTGATCAGATCCATAATTTCAGTTGTAGAGCAGTGCAGAGAAAATCTCTCAATAGATGATACGAGACGAGACACAAGATCAGCAGGGAAAAAAAGGGGAGGACGGGAGCAAGAAAAATGTGACTGCCTCCGTTGAGAGAGCGAAGAGAAGAGAGGCAAGTGTGAGAAGTTCAGTGAAATCAGAGAGGAAGGAGGGATTTGGTTTAGGTGGCCGGTAAATCAGGATGACTGTCGTGGAGAAAAGAGCTTTGAAGGCAAGGTATTCAAACGATGATACAGAGGGGAGGGTTAGTTCTGTGATCCGGAAGTTCTGATTGAAAATAACTGCGAGGCCCCCTCCACGTCGGGAGGGGCGGGGTTTGCAGATATAGTTGTAGCCAGGGGGGAATGCTTGGTTGAGGGAGAAAAAGTCGTTGGGTTGTTGCCAGGTTTCGGTGAGCAGAAGGAAATCCAGGGTATTATCGAGGATTAATTCATGGAGGGCAGGGGCTTTATTGTTGAGCGATCGGGTGTTGAGGAGGGCAAAGTTGGCCTGATGAGAGGGTGGTGGGATGGGGAGAGGCTGGAGAGATCTAAGGTTGTCATGATTAGCAGTATGTGTGATCGGCAGGTTATGGGGGTATTTAATTTGAGGGGGGACAGAGAGAGGATTTATAGATAAATGGAGAGCATGACTGAGTGCATGTGGAGTGCAGAGAGCACTGTAGTCCAGTCCAGGTTTTCTGTGCAGCCTAACTATGTGCTCAGCCCTATGTGATCCAGTGGCTGAAGTATTCTGATGACGTGGATGAGTATTCAGATGACGTGGGACAGGTGCGACAGAGCATACAGGTGACCAGATGGATGGAATGGATTGTCCACGGCGGAAGAAAACAAACTTGCAGCGAGAGCTTCTGTGGATGTAGCGGGGTCGACGTAGAAGTCCGAACTGTTTGATGACTGGGACGCAGGGTGGAGTGGAGTAGTTGTTGAGTCCGACCAGTTGCAGAGTTGAATATTTGATCATGATGCCACAAAAAAATCGGGATAGCCGCTGTAGCAGCTAGGATTAGCCGCCCCGCGTTTGTGAACGAGGGAAGCCAGCTAGCGGCTAACCAACAAGGTGAGAGTCCGGTCTAGGAATCCCAGCGGCTTCGGGAACCAGCTGAGAGGCTGTCCAAAGTTAGGGGTACAACAAACACGAACAAACAAACAGGAACAGAGGAGAGTAGCAGAGTAGCAAACGGAGAAGCGGCGACTAAGTTGCGCCAGCGTCCTCTCACATTCACATGCGAATTACATCCTGTCACATCACGGTTTAATGACAGGAGGTGTCATTATGTAGCGCCTTCGAGATGTTGTCGGACAGGACAGCCGCTCCGATGCTGCTGGGGTGCAGGCTGTCGGGGCGGAAGAGCCTAGGTCGCTCCCAGAACAGATAAAAAATATTAACAAAGACCAGCTTCTGTTCAATACACCATGACATCAACCATTGATTAAGTCTACTGAATTTTTCATTCCCTCGTTGGTAGGTAGGCAGCAGTCCTGATACAATGATCCTCGCCGCGGGCGATGCGTTGTGTACCATCTCGATCAGACTCCTGAAGTCCCAATTCAGGAGTCTCCGACTGACGCATCCTGACGTCGTTCACTCCAGTGTGCAGCACGACAGCTCCAACGTTGACGTTGTCCTTCAGGATCGCAGGTACCTGCGCAGACACATCAAGAACACGAGCGCCGGGAAAACAATCTTACCTTACCTTTAGTGGAGGAAGCGCGTACGTTCCGGACGATCGAGTCTCCGATGATCACAGCGTTGCATTCGGTCTCGCAGAGGGTGGCAAATCGGTTGCTGTTCGGGATCTCGAAGACCGGTGGCGGCAGCTGCGTCATCTCACCGGTCCTGGCTTGCGCCTTTTGCCATGGGTGTGCCGGTGCAGGAGGGAAGTTAATTCGGGCTGATCGTGTTCTCATAGCCTGGGCTCTGTGCAGAGAAACACGCATAGTAGAAGTGGAAGAAGTATTGTAATCGCGATGAAAACTTACCGCGGATTTGCCAGCTTCAGCACAGGATGTTTCCAGCGCCGTTTTACGTTCTCGCACCCGTGTCTGCTTCTCAAGTAAATCCTGGATCTGCTTCCTCAAGCGTGCAAGCGTTTCCTCATCTGCACTCAAAGGTACAAAAAGGTCTGAAGCATTAGCCTTAGCCATTAGTGATGTAATAATGAGAACAGAGATTTAAGCAGTATGCAGGCTTGTAATGCTAACAGGCTTAGGGCTAACACAGAAGGATCCGCAAAAAATTATTTATCAGTAGTTTAACAACGATTTTTGTTTATGATATACTTAAGGATAGGTTTCACCCTCGCTTAATAACAATTTAAGACACAATTCTTCAAGATATAACAAGAATAGACGATGTATTAGATTTGAAAGAGCACCCGCTCAAACCACGCGCTCTCAGTAAACTCAGTATGTGCTTTATACATACTATCACACAACCGATATGCATGATGAATTTGTAATGATGAATTTGTGTACCTTAATATAAAGTGTAACCTATTCAGGGTATATACAGGAATCATGGAGCTAAATATAATGCTTTTTAAAACTTTTTTAAGACTTTCCATGTCAAGTTTCTCTTGGTTTAGTGGCAGGGTCATGGCAGAGACTCATGTTTTGTGTGGAGAGAGGCAGTTATGGCCTTCTATGCACTCTCTCCGGTCTCGTCTCTGTTCCCATCCTCTCGTTTCCTCCTTATTGATTCATGCCCTACACCTGTTCCCCTCTTGATTTGGTCCCTTATTTAATGCCCTTGTGTCTTCTGTCTTGTGCTGGTTCATGGTGGTTGTTGGGTGAGCTCCTGTGTGGTGTTAGTTTAGTTAGTCTACTGTAGTTCATGTTTAAAGTTAACAGGGTTGAGGCTGCCGGACTCCCTTCCAGGGTCGAGAATGCCGGACTCCCTCGCAGGGTCGCAACTGCCAGGTTCCCGCTCAGGGCCGAGTCGCCGGACTCCCTTCCAGGGTCAAGACCGCCGGGCTCCTCTCCAGGATCGAAGCCGCCGGAATCCTATGTTTGCAACAGAGCCCCAGCCGGGCGTTCCAGGTCGGTGCAGCCGGGCCTTCCAGGTCAGTGCAGCCGGGCATTCCAGGTTGGTGCAGCCAACCATTCCAGCCCAGTGCATGCGGCCATTCCAGCCCGGTGCATGCGACCATTGCAGCACAGTGCATGAGGTCATGTCGTGTCCATGCATTTTAAGACATCATCGCCACTTTAATCGGTTAATTTGGCAACGCTTGCTTGTATTTACTATATACTGATTGTAAGACAGCACAACTAAACAGTCTAAGTTTGTGATAACTTATAATCAGAAGGGTGGGAAGGAAGCACAAGATCATTCATTGAGTGACTAACCCCATGCAAGGGTTATTGGTAACGCTTTAGATTACGGCCTGCAATGTACCGCATAAATAAACAGAATTTACAGTGGAAATACAATAATGTACCTCTACAGTACATATCTGAATAGCTAAAGGGGAACAATATGTCAAGTTTGGGGAATAAAGGGTTAGGGTTAGGGTAAGGAACGTTTTAAAAATATTTATGAGGGAACAGCATGCCACACATTAAAACTCATAATACAGTCTGCTCTTTGAACAAATATGAAAAGATTGTATACAAAATATATACAAAAAAGTATATACACCTCCTCTGTATTGGACTACATCAATTCCACCATTGATAGTGTCACAACTCAGAAGCAGATCACCACATACTCCAATCAGAAGCCATTGATGAACAAGGAAGTGCGCCTCCCTTTAAAGCATGCAACACTGCCTTCCGATCGGATGATGCACAGGCCTATAGTACTTCCAGGGCAAATCTGAAGAGGGGCATCAAAAAGGCCAAGCACTGCTACAAGCTGAAGCTAGAGGAGCATTTTCCAATTCTGAGCCTTGACGCATGTGGCCGGGCATCCAGGCCATAAGTGATTACAATCCCAACCACTCCATCCCCATAGCCACAGATGCCGTCTTCCTGAACGAGCTTAATGACTTTTATGCTCGCTTTGAGAGAGACAAAAAGGAAACCGCTACCAAGCTCACACCCTCTGCTGACCACCCAATCATCACACTAAACAATGCGCGCAAGGCTGCTGGCCCAGATGGCATCCCTGATCACTTACTCAGGGCATGTGCGGAACAGCTCGCTGGGGTCTTCACGGACATCTTCAACCTGTCCCTCGCCCAAGCAGCGGTTCCAGCATGTTTTAAATCCACCTCCATTGTGCCCGTTCCAAAACCTTCTAGCCCGACGTGCCTGAACGACTACCGCCCTGTAGCATTCACACCCATTGTTATGAAGTGCTTTGAGTGACTGGTCCTGGCACACCTAAAATACTCTCTACCACCCACACTGGACCAATACCAATTATAACAATAGGAGCACAGATGATGCAGTGTCCATGGCGCTGCACTCCGTGCTCACACATCTGGACAACAAGGACACTTATGTACGCATGCTGTTTGTAGACTTCAGCTCTGCTTTCAATACCGTCATTCCTTCCAAGTTAATCATCAAACTTGGAAACCTAGGCATTAACAACTCTACCTGCAACTGGATTATGGACTTCCTGGTGAACAGGCCTCAGCTTGTTAGGTTAGGCCACGCCTGCTCCACCACCATCACCCTCAACACTGGTGTACCACAGGGCTGCGTACTGAGCCCCTTTCTCTACTCCCTTTTCACACTCAGACGATACAACGGTGATTGGTCTCATCAGCAACCTGGCCACATGGTGCTCAGACAACAACCTGCTCCTTAACACCTCCAAGACAAAGGAGATCATCGTGGACTTCTTGAAGGCGAAAGGAGGCACACACGAACCCATCCACATTAATGGGATGGCTGTTGAACGTGTTTCCAGTTTTAAGTTCCTGGGGACTCATTTTTCGGAGGACCAGTCCTCGACCACCAACGACTACACTTTCTCCCATTGAGGACATCCAGAAGAAACGCTGTCTTGCTTCGAGCTTGCAGCATTCTCAAGGACTCCTCTCACCCCGCTCATAGAACCAGCAGACTAAGAAACAGCTTTTTTCCCAGAGCTGTTTCATTATTGAACTCTGCCCCCCACTGATTCTACTACCTCTCATACCTTTAACTTCAATGCTGCTATAACATGATTTACATTGCACTACAGGATTGCCATGCATGACTGAACTGTACACACCAGTACTTCATGTTATCTGCTCTACTGGACTGTTTTCACACACACAGCATAATTTGCACTCTATACTGCTCACTTGCAGACCAGGAATATTATACTGAATGCTCATTTGCACTAATGGACCACTTTCATAACTGCATTAACTCATCCACTGCACTGTAACTTCAATAACTGCACTAACTTATCTACTGCACTGTAACTCTATTAACTGCATCCACTCATCTATTGCACTGTAACTTCAATAACTACATTAACTCATCCACTGCACTGTAACTTCAATAACTGCAGTAACTAATCTACTGCACTCTAACTCTATGAACTGCATCTACTCATCTATTGCACTGTAACTTCACAACTGCATTAACTAATCTTCTGCACTGTAACCTTATTAACTGCATTTACTCATCTTCTGGACTGCAACTTATTAACTGCATTAACTCGTATACTGCATCGTACCTTTAATAGCTGCATAACTCATCCACTGCACTGTAACTTCAACAACTGCATTAACTCACCTATTGCACTGCAACTTCAATAGCTAATGTCAATAATTAATGCACACTTAAGTCACTTGCACTATTTTTTTGTCTAAATTATTATCTGTTCGTAGCCACCTGTACATTAATGTTCATAGTATATAGCTATCTGTATATATTGTTCATAGTACATACCTACTGTCATATTTTCATAGAACATACCTACTGTAAAATATTTTCATAGTCCATGCCCACTGTATAATATTTTCCTAATATTGTATTCTGTATTTATTCACTGTATATCCTGCACTTGCTAATTGCACTTCCGGTTAGACCTAAACTACATTTCGTTTCACTATACTTGAATCTGCTAAGCTACGAAAAGCAATCTCTGAGCAACAGCAATTCTGGGAATCTTTAAACATATCTGAAATTATAACAGTCTGGATTAGATTGGGTATATTCAGTCATAGCTAAATATCAGGTCAAGGATTTTGGATTTGTTTTAAAGGCGCTGATATGACATTAAAGTCTCACAAGAAGCACTCACAAAATGTATCTGAACCACCTAAAATGAAATGAAGCAAACCGTCATTAGGGATTTTAACTGAAGCTCTGCAGCAAGTGAAGACATGACACATTAATCTACTGCCTTCACAAACAGGTCATATTAAAAACTGGACACTTTTTTAAAGTAAAACTCTTTCATGATTCAAAAATAAGGCTTGTGGGTTTTAGTCATAATCTGATTTTCGCACCTCCACTACTACCACATCATGCTGTTCCTTTTAGGGATGAGAATATTTGTGTCCTCGCAGGATTGCAGCCAGACTCCGTTCTTATGTCTGTCTTTCTTCTCGTCTTCCTGATGCAATTCTTTGCCTTCAGAAACCATTAGTGCCCATTCAAAATAAACATCAATGGAGCGCTTTGATGTGTCTCTTGGCAATAGCCCATGTCTCAGTCTCTGTCCCAATCTCTCTCTCTCTCTCTCTCTCTCTCTCTTTCGTCCTCATTTATCCCCGAACCACTCTTAACCCCACCCCCTTCCCACGTTTCACAACTAAGCTATGATTTTACCTGGTAAATAAATCTATCAACAGGGACCTAATTTTTGGCAGAACCAGTTTGGATCCACCCTCTTTAGAGGAACAAAAGCAAGATAGCACAAGGCTATGGCTTTCCATACAAGCTAATGTTGGCTTGGAAGTGATCTAAGGCCACACACACAGAAGCTAGTTAAAGCCACCCGAGTAGTACTTAATGCCAATTATCACCCCACACAATGAAGTCAATGAAACAGTAAGCGTCCTCAGAGCAAGCTCCTGGCACACACCGCCTGATATGGTTACTATGTTCCCTCCCACGTGCAATTCTGTGCTATGGGATATGAGAGCGCTGATATCATATCATCTAACAGTTATCTAATGGTTAAGTCAGACGACACCTGCGATCAACTCTAAGGAAACGCAGAGATGTTCTTAGAGGGTATATGGATGGAAAGGTCATCGCTGGATAGGAAAATATAACCATGAGGCTCCTAGATGGGTTTAGATCAAAGGGCAGGCAACTTTAAAAAAGATGGAATGGACAATTAGGGAAAAGGGAAGTGATGGTCAAGGGTCAGGCATGCTCTGATGTCTGCCAGAGAGAAAAAACTCCCAGTGGTGCCAGACATGCACAGAGCATTTACCACTGTACCAGCAAATCTCTTAGCATGCACTCATGGAAAAAACAGGACTCCAGTGGCCAAATTACATCTGTATGTATTAATATTCCACAAGCAAGCAAATTAAAGGCTGATAATAGGAACAAATATGAATTATATTTTCTCACTGGGGTCTGAAGTACTTCATTATGCCACACCATTGTCTCTGAGCATGCACACACTTCCAGGGGCTACTAATCATCCAATTAGCCCGGGCAAAAGCAGTTGCCCCCCTGGTAAAGCTTACATCTTCCAGGGCAGAGGTAAGGCCAGGGCTTGGTCCAAGTGTGTGGAGGTGCTCTGAAAAGCATGTCACTATTAACATCACATCCCCTCCATTTGATGAGGAACACTTGGAAGCACTGAACTAAGATAAAGCCATTCATGCATTGAACTCTGCCAAAACAATAACAACAATACAACCTTATGTTTCCTCCCCACAAACTGTAGTTTGAGAAATGCATTTGAGAAAACAATAGGGATGTTCTGGAGGCCTTCAACTTGGAGTTGGTTTCTCATGGACCAAGCAACAGGGGTTGAGATTTTAATTATGCGTTGAGGGGCAGGCATTCGGGGGACAAACTAACCCCCAACTGGCAAGAACCCACCTGGACTTGGATGGATGGGATTAAGAGCCAATTGGGGAGTCTCTATATGTTATACCTGTATAAGAGAGACAAAAGCCACTTTCAGATGCTTTAAAAGCTCATGACAGTCTAAAACTGTCAGAATTATCAGCACTGCACTGTGAAGACTCCTTTTACTTGCACATCCAAACTGTGTTCAACATTATGTGCAACGTGCAAGGTCAAATCTGTTCTGGACTTCACTGTCAGTGGGATGTGAGTGTCAAAATGAAAGGATTTGCATTGGCTACCCTCTTGAAATAAATCAAACAAACTGTGTGACATGGATTACTGTAAGAGTAGGGAAACACCAAACTGACAGCAAAGAAATAGTGCTTAGGAAATTAACTATGGCTTTGCTTCGCGTCACCTCACGAAAACGATGCCATTAAACAACCCAGTGCGGTATTCCATAAATCGGGTTAAATTTAGCTAAACCCTGAACTCTGGGTCAGTTAACCCAAACCTTGCTTACTCGGGGTGTGTCGGTTTCAGAACATGAGGGTAAGTTTAATCAACCTTACGAAAGAAATACAGGCTAAGGAGGCTAAGGATCAGAAAGACTTTATTAAGAAATACTGATAGTATGTAAACACGTTTGATATGACTTCTTATGAACCTGAATTAAAGTGATAAAGGGAAATTACATCTGTAAACACTATACAGGTGATAACCTAATAAAACTTATTCTGGGAATCAGGCCTGCCAGACTGGGAATCGAACGCGCAACCTTTGGGTTATAAATCTCTCTAATCATTACACCACAACTGCCCGGAGATGTATCAAAAATTACCTTAGTTAGTGGAGGAGAACAATGAGATGCAAAATTGCAAGAATTGTATTGTAAAGTGCACATACTATTTCAGCATCCAATTATGTTTGGAGATTTGATAATAAACCTAATTAAAATAATTTACAGTATTAATGTAAACACATAAAGCAATACATTTATTAGGAAGATCTCACATTATTTTATTTAAAGCTTATTTTATAAGATTACAAATCATAATATTAGCATAAAATCAGTTGTGAATGCTCAATCGCAATGGTGGAGTCTGAAAAGAAATACTGTTTAGTAATACTGCAATATGTGCTTCCACAGCCACTTGATGCTCTTCAAAAGCACACACATGCACAGACAAGCTCTGAAGCTTGGTGATGTTTCCATAAAATGAACTAACCCTGGAACATAACCAGCAGGTTATCTTCAGAGAGTGAGATGCTATGGTTACTTGCATACCTAGAAAGTTACCTCCGTTTTTGGAATCAAAAGTTGAGGTTATCAGCTAACTAACCGTGCAATTAAAAACTATAATTCAAATGTTCTTACGCGCGTTGCAGTGATTATTATAAATTATTCATTCATGCACATCAAAATTGTTGTCATATTAATTTGCTCTTTTAATCCTTAGTCAAAAACATTAAGCTCCTCTCCCCCTCTCAACAACAACTCTTCTCTTTATGACGTAATGCCTGAAAAAAAGATAGGACTATACTGACTGTCCAATGAGTACCGGTGGTGTATTAGGCCAATTTACAACAATCCAATCAATTAGGGAAGGGCAACTCGTAATCCCGCCCTACTTTTTTCTAATTTCCAAAGAAGTTTCACTCAGATACATTTACATTGACATTTATGCATTTGACAGACGCTTCCAAATCCAAAGCGATTTACATTGCATTATACTATACATTGAATCTGAGTATGTGCAATCCCCTGGGATCGAATCCATGACCTTGGCGTTGCTAGTGCCATGCTCTAACTTCTGATTTTCATGGTGACTTTAAACTTGGCTTAAAACCTGGTTTAAACTTTTAAATTTACCTGGTTATGTCACATAACCAGGGGCACATTACCAGGGGCGCAACTACAAGCAGAATTAATTCATTGCCTGAAGGCTGACCAGAAATTGTAGCGTTAGGCATAAATGGTTATTTATAGCACATCGAAGGGACCTTAGGATTTCTAAAATAAACTCAATAAAATAACAATATAAACTCAGAAAATATATCATTTTATTCTTTTAATTAAATGTTTAATTATTTATAATATATAAAATCCAATTTTAATATATAATTTAATCTCTCAAACTCTCATTGCTAAAAAATATTTTTTCTTATAGTCAAAAGTTACTTTTCAGGGTCATCTTTATTTACGCTGTGTTCAACGTATCTATTTCTTTCTTGAACAGCTGCTTTGAGACAAATGCAAATTGAAAAAGTGTTTAAAAAGATAGACTTGACTTAAGAAAATAAAAATAGTAGACCGTCTATGTAGTTTATACAAATTAGTTAGTTATTAGAAAACAGCTATGTATCAACACAAGACTCAGAATGCATTTTAAATCGCTAAAGAGGGACTACCAACAAATAAACATATAAAGTGTAAATATGCAAAACCACAGGCCTCTCTCAACCACAACCATCCACAAAAAAATCATACAACCGTACTAGTGTTCATTTAAAAAATATAACTTTTAATAAAGGCTACATCTCTTCATAATTACAATAATTAAAGTACCAAGTCATCTTTAAAACAAAGCTCTATATAATGCATAATTTACATTTAAGTGAAACACAAACAATGTCCTTGGGGGAAGAAAACATTGAAACAATGTCATGATTGAAGATATTCAAAGCTTTAAAAAATTCTAAAACATAAACCCCTCAGAAAAGTAAGGGAATATTCACACCCTGAAACAGGGCAGCACACAGCATGGTATCCGTGGAGGCACAGGTACTATATAATACACCAGCGATGGCACGTTCTTGTCCATTTATGCCAGTGCATCGCAAGATTTTGCCCCTGGCGCTTGG